>NW_026889757.1:0-1200000 GCF_033153115.1 Saccostrea echinata | reverse complement strand
CGTTGGGTCAAATTTGTTCATAACTTTTTATGACCTTTACGATGAACAAAAAATCTTTTCGATAAATGTCGAAACAAAAAATCAGCGGAAGAAAAATAATAATAAGAAGAAGAAGAATAATAATAATAACTAGTAGACTAATTGTTCTCGAACAATTAGAGGTCTTTCCACCTTCTTTAAATTTCATATATTTTTCATATTTTACTCTCTAAAGTTAATTTTTATACAAAAAGAATCCATAAATGGCTTGAAAGATAGAAAAAATGAAAATTTTCAAAATTTTGAAATGACCTTGACCTTTGACCTTTACCACAAATTGAAGGTCAAAGGTCAAGGGTCACATTGCACTTGACCCCATGCTTCTACGACTTTTAGTTTTAAAGTTATAAGGTTTAATAGTAAGCGCAAAGATGTTAAAGGGCGATAACTCATATAAGGGGTTATCGGATACTTTTGCACCGAAAAGATTGAAGTTGTATCTAAAGATCCTGAAGACATTAGTGAAGGTTTTGTGCCTCTACAGTTTACGGTTTTGGAGGAGTAGCGATAACAAGGTTTTCAGTAAAAGGGGCAATAACTTTTAAAGGAGTAAATCTTAGGGGACAAGTATGAAATCTTTGAAATAGTTTTAAGAGGACATATTAATGATGCAAAGATGTTTAGTATATGTTGAAAGATAAAAGAGATATAAAAACAGCTTAATTTCTCATATTTTGAATGACCTTGACCTTTGACCTTTGCATATATTTTAAGGTCAAAGGTCAATGAATCTTATGCAGTTGGTCCCATGTCTCTACGACTTATCGTTTTGAAAATTTTTAATTATTCGTAAACATCAAAAACTTTCAGGGGCAATAACTCATAAAAGGGGTTGACGAATACTTTCGCAATGAAAAGATTGAAGAGTCCCCTCAATTAGTTGAAGACATTTGTGAAGATTCCATACCTCTATGGTTTACGGTTTCAAAGGAGTAGCGATAACAAGCTATTCTTGCGAAAGGGGCAATAACTTTGTAAGAGGTCATAGGTCAAACATGGGGGGTCGTTTTTCGGAATAACTTTTGATATCCAGTATCATGAACTATAAAGTTTTTTGATAAGTCTTGCGGTTTCAAAAGTCCGGGAAGAAAAAGAATAATAATAATAATAATAATAATAATAAACATAAGCATTTCAAGAGGTCTTTCCACAGAAAGGTGGAAAGACCTAATAAACAGAAGAAAATCAATAGGTCTTTCCACAGAAAGGTGGAAAGACCTAATAATAAATAAATAAATAAAATATATCATGTTAGTGAATATTAAATAAGACTTAAGTTTTAAAGAAGCATGAATGGGTGCCCAGAACTAATATTATAACTGGAACTAAACTTACACAGGCTGGAACCTTTACATGTAACATAGCCTTAATAAACATACTTGATTGCATTTTTGCCAGAATGCTTCATTATTCATTACTCAGTACCCAAATTATGTGACAGTGGTCTAAAAGGTCATTTGTAGAAAATTGAAAAATTAAAGCCCTATATATATATATATATATATATATATATATATATATATATATATATATATATATATATATATATATATATATATATGTATAAGTAAGAAAAAAAATTGTTACATGTTTTATGGGGAAAAAAATATCTTGGTCTTTTTGAAATTTACAGCTTTGAGGAGCATACAGATGATAAGATGAAAACTGAGGAGTATTCTCATCAGAACGCCATTAAACAGATAGACAACATGCAAAGTCAGCTGGATAATCTAAAGGAATCCCTCATGAAAAGCAGAGGTATTTAAATCATATAGAACTAATTGAAGTTACTCTGTATATTTAATTTTAGACCCAAAAAAGCTTGTGAATTGGGAAGATGTCTCCCCAACAAAATTGTGTAACCAAGAAAGCATTTACCTATATAGTCAATCAGTCAGACCTTATATCTTGAGAATTATATAAGGGGATCCAATGTTTTGCTCATGTATTGCTCTGCATAAAGACTAATGTAAAATACAAGGGTTACTGACCTTATAACTTGACATTTGACATGCACATTATCATATTCTTTGAACTTTTATTTAAAAAATATCAGGGTATTTTGCATGTGTTTGTCACAAGACCTGTTGCAAAAGCACCAGTTAATTATTGTCCACATAAACTTTGCCTTCGATCTACTTTTCAAGAATACTCTGAACCATTTAATTTTGAGAGGTTGTGCTTGATATTAGCTTTTAAATTCTTTTATTGTAAAAAAAAAAGGGGGGGTTACAAGTCAAGGTACAAACCAGTAAAGATACAGTCTCATCAAAGACTTCTCATTTGTTCAATATACTGTAAACATCTTTAACTTTTTAGGTGTTTAATATTTCACAATTTTTAGGCCACCTGAGTCACTCACTCAGGTGACCTATTGCTATCCGTCCTCGTCTGTCGTCGTGCGTCGTGTGTTAACATTTGAACATTTTTAGCTTCTTCTCTGAAACCGCTTAACCAATTTCAACCAAATTTGGCATATAGCATCTATGGGTGAAGGGGAATAAAAATTATGAATTTCATGATCCCTGCCCCCCTGGGGCCTGAGGGGTGGGGCTAAAACCACCAAAAATAATGCAATCTTTAAAAATCTTCTTCTTTACTCCTGGACATCAAGCAGTCAAATTGTTGGCATCATTGTAATAAGCATTGAGCCCTCTACCAAAATTGTGAAATTCATGGCCCCAGGGTCAGGGGTTCTGGTGCTAGGTTGGGGCTATAAAGACCATATAGTGAAAGTGCATTAATTCTTTGAAAATCTTCTTCTCTGCTCCTGGGTATTAAATAAAGTAACTTAGTACATAGTTATGATGAGCAAGAGTGCTTCTTCTAAAATTGTGAATTTTATGGCCCCTGGGTCAGGGGCTCTGGTGTTAGGACGGGGCTTTATTGAATATATAGTGAAAGTGCATTAATTCTTTGAAAATCTTCTTCTCTGCTCCTGGATATTAAATAAACTAACTAAGAACATAGTTATGATGAGCAAGCGTGCTTCTTCCAAAATTGTGAATTTCATGGCCCCTGGGTCGGGGGTTCTGGTGTTAGGGCGGGGCTCTATTGAATATATAGTGAAAATGCATTAATTCTTTGAAAATCTTCTTCTCTGCTACTGGCTATTAAATAAAGTAACTAAGTATATAGTTATGATGAGCAAGAGTGTTTCTTTCAAAATTGTGAATTTCATGGCCCCAGGGTCAGGGGTTCTGGTGTAAGGGTGGGGCTCTATTGACTATATAGTGAAAATGCATTAATTCTTTGAAAATCTTCTTCTCTGCTCCTGGATATTAAATAAACTGACTAAGAACATAGTTATGATGAGCATGGCTGCCTTTTCAGGAATTGTGAATTTTATGGCTCCTGGTCAGGGGTTCAGGTGTTAGGATGAGGCTCTATTGATTATATAGTAAAAATGCTTTGAAAATCTTCTTCTATGCTCCTGGATATTAAATAAACTAAGTACATAGTGATGATGAGTTATGATGAGCATGGTTGCCTCTTCCAAAATTATGAATTTCATGGCCCCTGGGTCAAGGGTTCTGGTGTTAGGGTGGGGCTCTATTGATTATATAGGGAAATTGCATAAATTCTTTCAAAATCTTCTTCTCTGCTCCTTGGTATTATTCAAACAAAGGAAGTACATGGTTATGATAAGGAAGAATGCCTCTTCCAAATTGGGAAATTCATGGCCCCTGGGTCAGGGGTTAGGTGAAGAGGGGGGGGGGACTCCATTGATTATATATTGAAAAGGCATAATTTCTTTCAAAATATTTTTTTCTACTACTGGTTATAAAGCAAAGAAACAAGTGTATAGTTATGATGAGCAAGGGTGCTTCTTCCAGAATTGTGAGTTCATGGCCCCCTCGGTCAGATGTTCTGGTGTAAGGGTGGGGCTTTATTTATTTAATAATATAGTGAAAATACATTTCTTTGAAATTCTTCTATGCTTCTGGGCATATTCGAGGCAAACAGAGTAGAGGCAAACAGAGTAGAAGTTTTAATATGCAAAGGTATTTTTACCAGAATCTTGAACACAGGCTGGACCATTTAGTCAAGTGTTCTGGTCCTGCCCAGTGCTCTATTAACTTGTATTCCGCTGAGCAAAGTTATTCCCCTTTGCCATTTACCTTTGATAATTAATCACTGTAAACAATGTATTTGAAAGGTTAATAGAATACGAGAATTATGCAAGAATATTTATTGTAAAATACAAAAAGTACTTTCACAGTTTTAATGATCAGGTAGACTTGGAAATAATAAATGAATAAAATTCAGACAAAAATACTTATCATTTTAAATGTTCTTCAAAGGCCAAGAGATGCCAATGTGAGAAGTAATAATATGGGGTTAAAAAATAGACATTTTGTTAAATAGTCTGCATGGTAATAGTGATAAATGGGGGACAGATAGATACTAGACCAATTATTTTGTTGATGCTAATCATACTATATTTCTTGCTTTTGGGTAACAAAGCTTCATTGATCAGTTTATGGATCCTCTAAATTGTTGTATTGTACTCAGGTGACCATAAAGGCCCTTGGTCCTCTTGTCTATGTTGGTACATTTCACAGTGGTTTTAATTTTATGGTCAGTGAATTTCTCTTTACCATATATATTTACAATTTCATACTGTAAAAGCAGAAATATTCATGGGGGATTAAATTTCATTTATTTCATTGTTAACAATTATCAACGAAAATAAATCCCATAACTCAATTTTTAGATGACTATATAATGAATCAGTAGGGTTACTTATGAAACAACAAAAATTTATGCCCACAAAACCTTTTCAGATGACAAATAAACGAAATTTTATACCCACGAAAATTTGTTTCTACAGTAAATCATTCTTTAAAAACAAAGAAAGTTATCTAATGGTAAATCATTTAAATTAAATGCATCCAGTATCTAACCCTCTAATTGATTAAACTCAGACTTCCAAACAATTTTGAATTATTTGTTACTGTAATGAAATAGAACAAGCATTCTGAGATGGTTCCCATTAAAAATTGAAAATGCTATAATACTGTCAAAAACACTGATTCAGAAGCAGAATGAAATGCAAACTTGATCTATAACTCATCAATATAAAGTCACATACTAAAATGCAGCTCAATATCTGCAAGCATTTAGAAAAAAATTGTGCAAAACCCTAAAAAATTAAAAAGGCCATAACTCCGTCAAAATCACTGAAGTTGAACAAAATTCAAACTTGATCTGTAACTTATCAAGGTACACTCACATACCAAAAATCAGCTCAATATCTGCAAGCCTTTAAAAAAAAATGCAGATGAGAAGTCTCTGATGAGACTGTAGGCTACTGGTTGTACTTATAAAGGAAGATAAAAGTAGCACTTGGACTTGAAACTTTGCAACAGCAATAAATAGAATAATGATCCTTGGTTTAGTCTGTTTTTGTGGCAAGATTTATTGCAATCAGAATAAAACTGTAGGAGGAGTAGCCTTTTAAAATAATTTTACAGACATTTCAATTTAAGTAACCATGGCAACATCATTCAACAAAATCAAAAAGCAATAACGACAATTATGTATCTCAGTGTAGTTTACTTGTATGCCAAGTTATACTGAAATCAGACAAAACGTGTAGGAGGAGTAGCGTTTTGAATGTATTTCACAGAAATTTCTATTTTTAGTAACCATGGCAACACCATTCATCGAAATCAAAAACCAATATACAGAATGATGTATCTTAGTATAGTCTGCTTGTGTGCCAAGTTATAATGAAATCAGATCAAAACTGTACTGTAGGAGGAGTAGCGTTTTAAAAGTTTTTCACAGAAATTTCTATTTTTAGTAACCATGGCAACACCGTTGAAATTGAAATAAAAAATGGATATACATGTCAGAATGATGTATCTTAGTATAGTCTACTTATGTGCCAAGTTATAATGAAATCAGATCAAAACCGTAGGAGGAGTAGCATTTTGAAAAATTGTTTACAGACGGACGGACATCAGACGGACAGACAGACAGCTAGACATACGGACAATGGACACCTTACTATGGTATAAGCTCTTCTGGTCTCTGACCAGTAGAGCTGAAAACCAAGTGGGACAGACAGACAGACACATGTGGAGGAAACCTATAGTCTCCCCCTGTTTCACTGGTAGGGTACTAAAAAGGATTTTAAAGTATGTGTAGGTAATTAAACGCTTCATTGATATGTCAACAATATTTTCAACTGGCTTAATTTTCGCAGATCATGAACATAGTGAAATCAAAAACATCAACATGTATTCCACTTTTGCAGTATTTGCTTGAATTCCAAAAATCTTTATATGAAAATGCAAAAATTATCAAAAATACTAGTAAGTACTGATGCTAAAACAGTGAACAAATCTGAGATTTTTTTTAATTACAGTGCGCTGTCACATTTTAGAGGTTGATCTTGCCACTCAGTTTAGTCCTTACATGATGGAGGCCATACAAAATACAGAGCAGAGCTGTCAAAAGTGCATCAAAACCCTGACTGGAACAAGTCAATAAACTTTTCAAGATATTTCAACGGTCTGAAAATATCTCTGTAATGTTCACCTTGACAAATTATAATGTTCTCACATCTATTGACTTTGGATTCATGTATTCTCTTGTATTCATACAAAGCAAATTGGATGTCTACTTGAAATTGAATGTGTTGCTAACTTTCACATTTTATCAATGAATTTTTATCAGAAGAAAGAAAAAATATTTGAGAGATTTGACGATTTTTAATTGATACTGACAGCAGTCAGTTCCCAGCAAAGACTCGGCACCTTTTGGGAGAGAGATAATAGATAACTCCTCAATGATTACTGTCAATTCTCAGAATTGTTATAATCATAATATTAAGAGTGTGGATACATGTTTTTTTTTTGTCATGACAGGAAGGGGATGTGTACAGCTGGTATAATTCAACATTACTGTCAGAATGCTTGTTCTGCATGATAAACAACTCCATGGCAAAAACAAGAGTTAAGAGT
Organism: Saccostrea echinata; assembly: GCF_033153115.1. NCBI lineage: Eukaryota > Metazoa > Mollusca > Bivalvia > Ostreida > Ostreidae > Saccostrea > Saccostrea echinata. The sequence continues at coordinate 1,192,987 of NW_026889757.1, read as the reverse complement.
TTTAAAATACAGTTAAATTTAATGTCATTTACACTGAAAACTGGCCCTTTTTGAAAATATATTATTTTGTTAACTAGGCCTAGTATTGTCTGGGAATTTCGTATTGTGATATAAAGCAATATTTTAAAATGTATTTATAAGTGTATTGCAACATGTTTAAGGAATCACTCTCTAGTTTGTTGGGTATGCCAGGGCATCAATGATAGTTGGAAACATGGGATAATTTGCATAACGGGCAGTGATTCCTCAATAAAACCCTCATATTTACATTTATGTGTGAAATAAAAGTGTATTAAATTATAAATTTAAAAAATCCTATCTAATAGATTTAAAGTACACGAGGCATTCCTTGTTAATTTTCACAGTCCCATCCACTGACATCAAACACAGACAGCTGCATGCATATTTGGCACTTGACCACACTTGGCAAAATTTACATTCAGTTGTAGTTATCAAGAAATATTTACATTTTAAAATTTCTTTGTCCGAGATAAAACTACAAATGGTAAAAATACTTTATTTCTACATAAAGCTACTGGTTCATTGATAGGTGTGGATAAAAAAATTGTGTGTGGGGCTAGACAGAGAGAAACAGAAGTAAGCGGAGCTTGTAGCACATGAATTAATGGAATCACGTGCATGTAAATATAAGGAATAACTGTCAGATTTTTTTGTTTCATGACGAAGATCAAGCAATTGGCTTGAGTGATAATTTTATGCATAAACACCTTCAGTGTTAATGCAAATTATCATGCAAGCCAATCGCTTGATCACATCATGAAACCAAAAAAAGTTATTGTTCAGCCCTATTGTTAACAAATACACATGTAAGATGCACTTTGATCAGCAGAGTATAATGAATCAATTCTGTTTGTCTTGTACCATTCAGTACAACAAAGTGTTTCTGATGTTTCTGAAGAGGGAGAGAAAAAAGAAAAATATGTAAGAAAAAATAATTTATTTTTTTAATTTTGCATCATTGCAAAAATTACAAAAAATTTCAACACAACAAATACTGTACGCTAACAATTTTTTCCCCAAGAATTCTCCCACCTTTACTCTCTCATCCATTTACTACTTCCAAGCAAACTTTTATACAATGGCTTTTCCTTGTGTGGAAAGTGTAGAAAATATGTACTCTTTTTAATGCAAATTTTAAATTTCTGAAAGCACTTTGGTAAAACAACAATTACATATGCACTACACATCACACTCACTACATATAATAAATTTAGGGGATGAAACACACAATTGACTCAACAAAATAAATACCTGTTATATAGTTTAAAAAATTAACTACAGTGATTTTATTTTTATCTAAGCAATTCCTGAAGAATAAAGCAAGCACTAGACATTTGTTAATTACACTCGAGATTCTGGAAAAAAAATTCAAAGTGCCCTGATTATGAACAAAAAATAATAATGACAAAAAATATTTCACATAGATTGCCCAATCCTCCTTCTTAAAGTTTCCCAGCCAAGAACTATGGTATATCTATTAAATTATCTATTACATTCATGAGGTGATTTTGACAGTAAAATTATGTAAATAGAACTAAATTCTTGTTTAAACCAGCTATTTGACTGGATCAAAAATGAAGAGGCCCATGGGCCATAATGCTCACCTGAGTAACTATGATCCTTCTGGGGGGGTTTTCCCTGCAGATTTTTCCCCTATTTATTTATATGTAAAATTAAAATAACATGTTGTGGCCCTACCTTACACCCACATGTCATTATTTGAACAAACTTGAATCAACACTACATGAGGATGCTTCAATATAAAAGTGACTGATCATCCTTTTGCTGTTTGTCAGAAGAAGACTTAAAGATTTTTCCTGTGTATTCCTATGCAAGACTTTGAATGCCTATAGTGGCCCCCCCCCTCCCCCCCAGGGGTCATGATTTGCATAAACTTGAATAAAATTGAATGGCCCACTGGTTCTTGAGAAGAATTTTAAATGACCCATTTAATTTTTACCATTTCTTAATTATCTCCCATTAGAAGACGGTGTGACCTTTCCTTTGAAAGAAACCAAATTCCTTTTACCTAAGGATTTTCCGTTCTAAATTTTGAATGAAATTGGCCAAGTGATTCTGGAGAAAAAGATGAAAATGTGAAAAATTTATGACAACAATAGACTACGACTGTTTACCGAAAATTTCAATCAGAAGAGCTCACTAAAGCCTTCAATTCAGTTAAGCTAAAAATTGTATATTGAATAAATTTGTTGCATACATGACTATGTTGCAATATTAGTTGTGTCAAGAAATTTACATGTACTGACATTACATTTAAATTTTGTATATTTTTTTATACCATTTTTTGAGGACAATGCATCTCATTTTCTAAACTATAAGGAATGAATTTAATAGCTACTCAACATATACATGTACAATCTGAGTTGGAACAGGTTAAGCTTTTTTTATATACAGCTTTATAAAATGCCCCAACCCAGGTTATATTCATACAACTTGGGTAGCTTTTAATTTCTTTCCTTAAAAAATACAAATGATTGATGGGGAAGCAACTCCCTGAAATTTCAAAATGAAAAATGAGGACAAAGTATTTAGGCAAATAAGCACTACACTTCTGAAATCTTGTGCACATTCAATAGTTAATTAAGGGCTATAAAGACCTGATTCTGAGAACAGATGTACATAGTGGAAGATAAAGAATTCTGTGAACACAACCCTTCAGTCATAGGCTAGAGATCCACTACTGCTAGATGAGATGGAACGATCTCTGTGAATTTTGGGTGGATGCTGAGAGCGGAATTTCTCCAGCAGTTTACTGTTCATGATTTCTGTAGCACTGGGTCTTTGGGCAGGTTCAAAAGAGAGCAACCAATCCACAAATTTATACTGAAATAAATCCATAAAGTGATTAATCTTAGCAATGATAATCATGCCTGGCTTAGAACAAAAGTTCATTCATTGAATTATTTTGTATAAATTCTCATTAGAATTGTTAGGTTATCAGAGGAAAAAAAAATTAAAAACCTCCTCCTGATTTTTCTTGAATTCTTCTGGGAAAATCCTCTTTTTTATTTCCATTAATGTCCGAACTCTCTCCATTTGAGTGTTGAAGAAATACAGCATTTCAAAGAGGATCATTCCCAGGGAGAAAATGTCAACCTTCGGACCATAGGGCTTTCCTGCCATCTAAAAAACGACCAAATTCATTTAAAATCAAAATAACATTTGCTTAAGTCATTTAGGTATTCAGTTCATATAAAGTTTACAGAAGTTAACCTTTTGCAAAAGAATGGATCATGTCTAACATGTATTTAATGCATTTGTGCAACCTTCTTTCATTACCACATTCTTTTACAAGTAATTTTTCCCATGCATCCATGCACATAATAAAATGAGATTAGCAAAAAGTGTTGTTTGTTACACATGTAATATAGATGAATTTGATGACAAATTATTACCTGTTCTGGGCTCATATACAGAGTTGTCCCCACTTGAGCAGTGTGTTTTCGGAATGGATTAGAATCGGCTGAGCAGTCCTCAATCTCTTCTGTGAGGTCAGTGGCTAATCCAAAGTCCCCTATCTTAATCACTTCATCATAAGAGAAGAAAATGTTGGAGGGCTATAAATATACAATGTCCAAGTGAAAATAAATGATTCCAATACAATTTCTTAATGCTTTTAAAACTAAAGTAAGAATGTATAAACCTGTTTTAAAAATGAACAATTAGTAAAACTTTAATAGAATTAAGGTATATGTAAGGAGGGCATCTCATACAGTTCTTTTAAAATTCAACAGAAAAAAATTTCCAAATAATATATATCTGAAGTTAAAAAAAATGTTTGTACCTTGAGATCTCGGTGCATAAGTCCGCTGTTGTGCACATACTCAACTGCACTAACAATCTGACCAAACATGTCCCAGATGACCTCTGAACTTCTAGGTTCACAGGTGCTGGCACAAAGCCAATCTTTCAGTGTCTCTCGACGACACAGTTGCATCTGTATATACAGGTAAGACCTCTGGGTAGGAGTTGACTTGTCCAATTGCAACTTCCTGGCCGAGTGTGATTTTTGGTCTGATAGAGACAGAGTTTTTGGTCGACTGCCTCCTGATTCACTTGGAATGTCCACAATGTATCTGTTGCTATGGTTACTATCATCTTGAAATACTATTCCACCACTACTACTACTTCTGCTACTCTTTCCACTTTTGTCTGCACAACCTGAATCTTCAAACACAATACTGAAAGAGTCATTTTCATTCTCTGTATGGGGATTTGTTAATTTAGAGAAAGGCACCGTGGTGTTAGCGAAGCTTCCACTATCATCACTGTCATCACTAACATCCAAATTAAACTCCACATCCAATGAAGAAGACTCTTCTTCAATCCTTTGTCCAAATAGACGTCTGGAATCTTCGCTTTTTTCCCATGAAAGGCTCTTTGTTGACACACTGAATTCCTGACTTCCTCCAGCCCGTTCATTGGAGGTGATGATGTAGCGATCATCGTTAATGCCACCTCCAAACTGGTTAATTGTACTTTTCTCTCGTATGCCATCATTTAATTCCAAGTGAATACTGTCATGAGTGTTTGGATCTTTTGGCGCAAAGTGAGTTGTGGAATTACATGGTGTTGGCATACTGATGCATTCACTGCGTTGAAGAAAAATTTAAATTTTCAGTTTCAACACCAACAAAATATTATTATGGTCATACTGAAATCAGTGATCATTAATTCCCAAACTTCAAATTTCTACCTCTCAAACATTTCCTGATCTTTATTCTCTTGCCAGCCTACTGGCGGAGTTTCCTCCCATGCCTGGAAATAACGAACTATTCCAGGATGATCAAGCTTAGCCAATGCAAAAACTTCTCTCTTCATTTTCAATCTGGATACTTCACTGCAAATGATGAGCAATAATTTTTATGCCTGAAGCATTATTTTAACATTATCTGAATGTGTCTGATTACATATGCCTGCAGATAGTGATCTGATTTTTGTGCCATTAAATGACGATGACGAATGATAGACTTTGATTTTCAGTCCAATTCATCTACTTCCAACAGTATTATTTCCCTTGACACAAAACAAAATGTGGTCAATAAAATACACCTTTCTGACAAAGATTTGGATAGAAACAGTAATTTTAATTGCTGTTCAATGAAATTAAAGTCTCAATTTATAATGACATTTAACACTGAATCTTTAAATATTTTTGACTTCATTGAAGCATTTGCCTTCAAATGACACACAGACTAATTTTTCAGAATACAAACTTACTTAATGGGTAGTGTGATCCTCTTAATAGCATAACAACACTCATCCACTTTGTTTCTGGCCTCAAACACGATACCAAATCCACCCTTACCAAGCACCTGTAGCTGTTCAAAGTCTGTCTTATATCTAAAATAGACAAGATATAACAATATACATGTACCAGACTGAAAACACATAACACTGCATCTACAAAATTGCCAATCTAAAAACTTGAGAAAGTAAGGCAATGTTCAGAATTGTACCTTGATTCGTATTCATCAGTTCTTTTCTCTGTAGTATCCAATTCTTCAACTGACCGAGTCCCAGAGATTACTAAACTATCCTCCTTTTCAAAACTCTGAAAAAAAGTCCATTTACATTATCAAAACAGTCTTTTATTTCCTTAGACAGCATTGCAAACATTTCATGTGAAAGAATTACACAAATATGTATATAAAAAATTTCTCTTACTAACCATGCATTTCTTTTTGTAGACCTTCCTTAACTTTAAGATTGTTAAGTTCAGACAAACAGATGTCAGTATACTGATCGCTAACACCTCTTTCCTGAAAATCAAACAAAGATGTTAATATGTTAATCCCTTACAGTTCAGTCAAGATCAAATACAAAATTCTAGAAAATTATGATCAAACACTACAGGACAGAAACACACCAATAGTTCCACAAAGACATGTAGATCACATGTGGCATACTCTCTTCTGTTTTGTTAATAGCTTCACAGATATTTGCAGGTAGAATGACATCTGGGTAAAGGTAGTAACCATTATCTGAAATGGTACAAAGTTGGATTCAAAAGTTGGATTTATATAAAATCTACTTGTATTCTATCAAACTTTTAGCCTTTTTAGCAGAGACATGTTTGGGCCTCCCAATGGATTTGAACCCGGTACTTCTGGCATGCCAGTCCAGTGCTCTATCGATCAAGCTAAAGGGTTAACCCACTTGCCTAAGCTAGAACAATGCCATACATATATCTTATCTCACACTATCACATTGTTCCCCTCAAGAGATTGAAATGTCCTTATCTTTTTTGGAGTGCCAACACCTGTAGGGTGAGGTTCATGGGGCAATTACTCTTCCCCACCAGAGAATACCCAGTTCCCAATGTGGGTGACAAATGTAACAGAGACATGTTTGTGCCTAAAATGAATTTGAACCCAGTACCGCTGGCATGCCAGTCCATTGCTTTACCAATTGAACTAAAGAGTTAACCCACTAGTCCAAGGATTAACCCACCAGCCCAAGCTGCCATGTATCTTACACTACCAAACCATGTCCTTCACCTTCGAATTACCTACTGGTACACAAAAATGTGAATAAACAGCAAATAATCACTTGGTTCTCTTTGTATAGATATCCTTATTATCAACTTGAATTAACTACTTACCAAATGGGTAATTTTCATGCCAAACAGAAAGGCCAGTTTCTTTGTTTGCTGCTTGCCCATTGGCTATCATCCGTGGACCACTGGGATCTTGTCTATTTCCACGGAAGATGGGGGTCCTTGAGGGGGCTGAAAATTCAATTTTAATTTTTTTTTAATAAAGCTTAATTCCAAGTTTTATTTCAGTTTAGTTTTCAGATCTGTCTCATGTTATAAAAATAAATACTCAATTTATTAACAAAGAAAAAGAATGATGATATTAAAATTATACTTTCTCCTTCAAATTTTTTTTTGAAAAAAATGGCAAAACTAAAATAAATTTTCTCATTTTGTCACTAACCAGTACTGATAAGTGGTTTCCAGGTCACTTTGGGTACACTAAGGGCACTGCCATGAAAACGGTGAGCTGCATTTGCAACATTCTCCTGCATGGGAACAGAGGGCTGTACATAAAGCTGATTCTGGTGCAAACCTGAGAACGCCAATATAATAACTTCAAATTTTGAATTATACTACAAAATATCTGGTGCTAATTACACATATTTGGAGAATAAGATGTTAATTTAAATGAATTTCAAAAATAAACACATACTTATAAAATTCTTCAATCCTGACATTTTAAATGAAGAAATTTGAAAAAATTACTGAACAGACTTAATACTTAATTGAATTACACATATATTCTGCAGTTTCATTTTCAATGACATCAAAAGGGGGAAGGGGGGGGGGGTGCTGTATGACTTACCCACATAAAGTAGAGGTTGACTTCCTGTCGGATCCTTTACATCCCCCGTGTCCTCAAATCCAGACAGAGCTGGAATATGTTTATTGTCGAACACACTGATTGATTTCAACACACCATTCCTCAGTATCCAGGCCTTGGCCACTGGACTCTCAAACTAAAATATTATAATTGAACTAAATTAATACCACTCCTCTAATACAGCTATTTATTCAACATGGTGATTGGTAGGGATCATTACAATGTGTTGACACTGGATAATAATACAGAGATGGCTAAATAATGGGACAGCAAATTCCTCTCAATCTCTTATCTAAAAGTTGTCCATGATAGCATTTTTTAACTCCTGGGTGGCTGGGTGGACTGGTGGAGTAAAGCCCACTGACTTTTATAAACTTACAATTTTATAAACTGCTTTACATCTAACATGTTCACTTAAGGCTTTATTTATAAATATCATCTCTAAGGCTTCATACATCCAGTACATGTAACAAACATTAAATTGTCTGACCTTGTGTTTCCAGTCTACAACATCTGGATTTTCTGGACTGAGAGCGACCACCATTCCTTCTGGTACAATGATCTTAATAGAGTCGTCTGTGTCCAGCATATCATGTGTCTCCTCATCTATAGTAAGTAAGTAAATATTTTATTATAGTGACATGTGTATGGTTTTTCAAACAACAAATAGATACAATATAAACGTATACCGGTATACATTACACCCGGCCCATTGGACCTATATGTCACTTTAATATATGTACAATATTTCCATTTTCAATAAAGATAGCACGCATGACATTAATTGGATTGGTATAAATATTTTTGTCTTATTGAAAAGTATAAATTTAAAAATTTGGTGGTTTGTCTTTGATGAATTTTCATTAAAGTGTTTAAATTTTCAACTGGATCTATAAAGTTTGAGGCAAATAAGTGAATTTATGTTCTGCTTTAAATAGTGTTTATTTTCTAACATCTCGAATATTGATAAACTATTTAAATTACGTCTGAGTATTGTATTTACTTTTTCTATCTGCAGCTTTAACTTGTTGTAAGAAGTGTTATGTTAGAAATTGTTTACTAATAATTGTATCTGAATTAATTATAGTAAAAATAAAATGTTTTAACATCAAAGTATAAGATTGGATCTTATGAATACTTCTTACTTGGACAAGTTTGACTACAGATGTCATCCTCTTCCTCCAGTGGTGTTGCATCATGGGATTTATCTCCTGGGATCATTTCTATTTGATGGCTTCCAACACTGAAGTTCCACCTATCAAATTGTAAGTACATATATAATCATGCAAAACTTGAGGCTACATAAAGAAATACAGCAAATCTTGCTTATAAGAAACTCAGAAATGAGGGATTCTCTTGTAAAGAATAATTTGAAATCTGTCCTTTGGAAGAAAAATTTGGTTACAATAACAAACTTAAATATCAGGAAATGAGGTGACCTTAGAAAGTTGTTATTTGCAATTTCAACTTTTAAATTAATTTCTTAAATAAAAAGTAATAAGCCTAAAGCAGGCTAATAAAACAACAAAGGAAAGTACCCATCTCTCTTTGTATCCGTTTTCAAGAAATTTTCTTAATCCCTCTCTAAAAATGCTTTATTAAAACTCAGATTGATTTGCAAGAGCCAAATGGATCTAATTTTAATTGGATTGTATTCCTCAAATAAATCATTAAGTTGCAGATATTCTTACTTTTCAATTCCACTCCTGGGGTCTACTGATCGGACAGTCTGCATGCTCTTGGTCACTACCAACATGTCTCGGTCACCTTGGTCATCACTGTCCAAAATCTTACACCCCTCAGAAGTGCAGAAATACCTCAGCTGAAAGGTCAACATCTTTCTTAAAATTTGTTTTTTCAGAGCAAATATTATAAATTTACAGAGGCATTACTACATGTGCTAAGAAGCACAGAAATACACTACTGTGCATCAAAAATCACTTTCTCTTTCAATCTCTGAATATACTGAAACTGATTTTAGATTCCTTATTAGTCCCCTACCGGTGAAACCGGAGGGGACTATAGGTTTCCTCTGAGTCTGCCCGTCCGTCTCTCTGTCTGTCTGTCCAGCCGTCCGTCTGTCCCTCTGTCTGTCTGTCAGTCTGTCCCATTTGGTTTTCCGCACTTTTTTTCTAAACGCTTACAGATATTGAGCTGATTTTTGGTATGTGAGTGTATATTGATAAGTTACAAATCAAGTTTAAATTTTGTTCCGCTTCATTGATATTTGAGGGAATTACGGCCTTTTTAATTTTCAAGGGTTTTCCGCACTTTTTTTTCTAAACGCTTGCAGATATTGACCTGATGTAAGTGTATCTTGATGAGTTACAAATTAAGTTTGTATTACGTCCTGCTTCAATGATTTTTTTGACAGAATTACAACATTTTAAATTTTTGTTGGGAACCAGATTACACTTACCTGTAGGGGACTAGTATTGCTAATGCAATACTCTCAGAATGCTTGTTTTATTAGTCCCCTACCAGTGAAACCGGAGGGGACTATAGGTTTCCTCTGAGTCTGTCCGTCCGTCTGTCGGTCTGTCTGTCTGTCTGTCCGTCTGTCTGTCCCTCTGTCTGTCTGTCATTCTGTCCCACTTGGTTTTCCGCACTCATTTCCTAAACGCTTGCAGATATTGAGCTGATTTTTGGTATGTGAGTGTATCTTGATGATTTACAGATCAAGTTTGCATTTCGTTCTGCTTCATTGATTTTTGACAGAATTATGACCTTTTCAATTTTTAAGGGTTTTCCGCGATTTTTTTTCTAAACACATGCAGATATTGAGCTGATTTTTGGTATGTGACTTTACCTTGATTACTTATAGATCAAGTTTGCATTTCGCTCTGCTTCAATGATTTTTGACGGAATTATGGCATTTTCAATTTTTAGCGGAAACCAGATTACACTTGCTGGTAGGGGACTAGTATTGCTAATGCAATACTCTCAGAATGCTTGTTAACCACACAGAGGGCTTAAGCAAAATGTTAACCCCTCCCTGCATAAGATTTTAGACTCTTTCATCTTTGAAATAAATATATAAACAATTAGCCAGAAGGAATTTTGACATAAATTTTACCTTTCCTGTGACAGGATCTATCCCAAATGAACTGATGTCTTTACCCCCCACCATCATTGTTCTGTCTGATAGTTTGAAGGAGGAGCTAAGAAGGGCCTCTGCTGTCATTGGAATAGCTTCAATGCTGTCCCCATCATACTGATAGAGGGTGCCATCCAGGGAGGGTATCAATCTTTTCCTTACCCCATTCTGATTTATCTGAAGAAAAAAAAACCTCATGAATGAAAAAAAAGATATAAACACTTCATTTGACTTATCATCTTGAATCTATCATCCTGAGAAATGTGCAATTTTTTCACAAGCTGAAAGTAACATACAGTACAATATGTTTTATGACAAAAAGTTTGTATAAAATGTACCAAAAATATTCTTGGCATACTAAGTAACATTTTTTCATCCATTTGAAAACAAAGTGTAAAAAGAAACTACTCAACAATTTGAAAAAAAAGGTGCATTAATAAATCATACATCAAGGTTGCTGATGCTGGAGGACAAAAGAGGTCGAGGGTCAGTTGATACGGTCCAGTGAACTCTGCCATGATCTGCTGCATCCAGGGCAGAAAGCTTTCCATCCAATGTACTGACCACAATCAGGAATCTGTTGTGAAAGATTAGTATTTTAATTTCACACAAATTATTGTCTTCAAATCAGTTTAGATAAATGCATGTTGAAAAATATGTTATGAAATTCAGAAGAAAATAATTATATTCAGATGAAGAAATTAGGTCATGGACATAATTCATAAAAATAGATTTAAACCTTAACAGAAACATGTCTATTTGCAAAAGATAATAAAGCACTGGTCGGGAACACAGACTGAAAGCTAAAATCAAAATTATTTCTGCAGTGACACAGGGACAACCAGATCCAAATGAGTAATCCATCAAAATTAAACTATGACTCCTACATATAGAAAAACCTCAAGAAGGATCCAGAAACTCTTGTTCTGGTTGTCATATCTAAACTGCCATGCAGCATGTTCTTAGTCATGAAGTGTCGTCCTGAGGGACAATATCTAACTCAAATGAAAGAACATTCTATCCAGTAGTCTGCAAGTCACACGTTGAACTTTATGTAATGGAACACAGTTCCATTGAACATTATTAGAAGGTTGCAACATCCTGAACATGTTGAAATGGGAAGCATCTGGAATTCTACAGGGTTGTCATTTCTATATATAGGTACAAGTTATCTCTAATATTCTGCACAAAGCATATTGAAGCTGCAGATGCAATCTCAATTTAAAGCTGCATTTTTCTGAAATGTTGACGAAAAACAAAAGCATATAAAAATTGTGAGGTAAGACTCACTTTTGTTTAGGGGGTCTGTTTTTACAGGACCCACTCTCTGGACGGGTGACATGGCTTTTAATCTCATCACCAGGAATATGGTTTTGTTCACTACTGTACAGGGAGTCACTTGCTGCATTGCTACACCTTATTGAGTAAAACAGCGCTCCAAGTGAAGTTACAAAAAACCAAGCGAATGCCTTCCATCTTCGGCTCCTTCTTCTACCCATAAAGACCATCAGACCAAAAGTGAGTCATCAAATTTTAAATCTATCTGACGAAATCTTTTCTGAAATGGAATGTTTACAAACTCACTCTTCTGCGGAAATGATGTCAGGGCTACGTGTCTTTCGATTCAATTCTTCCGGTCAGGTGATAGGGATTCCCTAGGTCTATAAATAAAAAATAATGAGTTATCCCCCTTTGTGAAACCGAAAGTAATTGTTTCCTTTTTTCATTCAAAACGTTTTTAAACAATGAGTAAATCAGATTTTCGTATACTGGATGGTGGAGCTGGGTCAGAGCTACAAGATCTAGGATATAACATAACTGTAAGTTAGGCTTAATATTTTTTATAAGCATCATAGCATGGGCATCAGAGCATCCGACAACCGGATTTTATGCAGCGCATTTAGTAGCGGCAACAATATACAAGTGCCAAGAGTGAATGAAATGATAGAGAAAAGCATTAGCAGTGGAATTGCTATATTAGCATGAAATGTGAATTGTATGCATTTTTCCCCCCAGATATATTGTAGTTTTATACCAGGACAGTGTAACGGCTCCATAGCTCAGTTGGTTAGAGCGCCTGTCTAGTAAACAGGAGGTCGAGGGTTCGACTCCCCCTGGAGCCTTTTTGTTTTTTTTTTCCTTCCTTATTTTTTTTCCGCTCACATTTGTTTCACTTTGGTCATTTGTGTTTTATGCATGAACATGATTGAAAAAGAAATCGATAATTTCTTTTCCTTTTTTCTTTAAATTAAGGGGGATCCATTATGGTCGGCCAAATTACTAGATACCAACCCTGATGCGATCAAAAAACTTCACAAAAGGTATTAGAAAGATCAGTGATATAACCATACTGCACAGTTTTCGCAATATTTTTATTAATGGATTCAGTATTTCATTAATCAAAAATATCTTATTTAATAAAAGAATGTTTTTATTAGTTATTTAGAGGCGGGGGCGGATACAGTAATAACAGTAACTTACCAAGCTACCGTGGAGGGATTTAAGAAGTTCCTCGGGGTGACGACAGAGAAGGCCATGGAACTTATTAAATCTGGAGTGAAGCTTGCAAGAGAAGCTTGTGAGGAGATGCCAAACATAGGCAAGGAAAAAACTCTCTCTCCTTCCCCTCTGGTGTGTGTTTTCTTAATAGTCTTTAATAATGAATCCATTATCAGGGGATGTAATCTTTAAAACAGTCATTCTTCAAAAATATGACCAAATAACAATTTCTAACGTCGCTAATATTTACCATTGTAACATAATGCATCCTGTATGTTTAATAACGATACCAGATTTGTGGACAATTTTTTCCCAAGTGCACTGATATGTCCTTTATAGAATTATACTGTCCGTTTGGCTATATGAAGGAACTTTTTTCCCATTGTTGTATTATGTATACCCTGAACTAGTCATTTTATCATAGAATGACTGTAAAACCCAAATAACTGAAAGCATGCTATATTGCTAAGTGGAGTAAGTCTTTTTATGTATAGATATTACTGCGCTGTGTGATTAGGTCACGTAATGACCTATGACCTTCAAAAAACTTCATACAGGTATGAAGATCTTTGCCCTCTGCATGTTTATATAAATTTTATAGCGAGATACCACAAATGTATATATTCAAGTTTGCAAGATGCCATAAATACAGGAAAAGTAAAAAATGTTCCAAGTTTAAGGAATGAAATATATTCAATAGTGCCGTGCTGTTGTATTTGGATTTATTAAAATAAATTAAAAAAAAAAAAAGACTTATCAATCGAATGTTAAACCAGAGGGCTTATGTTCTATAGAAAGAAAAAAAAATAGAGAATATGTATTTACGGGTCCTTGCAGGTCCTTGTATATCGAATTCTTACGGTTGATATTACTAGTATCAGTGGAAATTTTAACATATATATCGACTAAGCTTGTGGAATATAAAATGTCCCATATTTAATATTTTAATATAATTTATTAATATGATTTATTTTTAGAATTTTGCAGTTTGACAAGCATTTCCTCAGATAATGTTGAAATTCCAGTTTATAAATAAAATTCATGTACCTTTGATTTCGTACGTTGAGACTGGATTTTTATTGCTAAAAAATAATCTTTAAAAATTAATAATTAAATGCTAAAATTTTACTGATTTCATTTATATGAATTTATTGATATGTATTTAGGAAAAGACAGACGAGTGGCCGGGTCAGTGGGGCCATATGGTGTCTTTCTGCATGATGGATCTGAATACAGCGGAAATTATGTTGATAATATAACCCAACAGGTATTAAACGTATAAACGTGTTTGTCTGAAATCGTTATGGATATATAACATCTATTTATTTGTCAGTTAAGCATTGACTTCTTTTAAAAATTTTGTCCCAGTCTTAAAGTGATATGGTTCGTAATTTTGCATAATTTTGACCATGTGATTAAAGTTTATATGTATTTTAACAATTGTCTTCGAATTCCTCGAGAAAATTCGCTTGAATTTCAAAACGTACATGCATCAAAATATCATGCATGAACATTTTCACAGATAGTTTAGACAAAGATGTCGTATTCCTTACCTACCCGACTCTCCCAATAATGTTTCCTGTGCTATTAACCTTAGTTCTGGTGTGAGAGATACAGCATACAATCTTTTTTCCTATGCTTATGCTCGTTCTGATGTGAAAAAAAAACAGCATACAATAATGTTTTCTATGCTATTAACGTTAAAGTACTGGTGTGAGAGATACAGCATACATTACTTTTCCTATGCTTATGCTCGTTCTGATGTGGAAAAATATAGCATATAAATACTGTTTCATATACTATTAACTTTCGTTCTGCATGATGTAAGAGATACAGCATGCATCCGATTGACAATGCAATATTTTATACTTTCATATAAATTAATTCAAAATAAATTAGTAAATTTGATTCGTCGAGGAACGGAACATTTGTTAAAAAATATTGTCATATCTTTAGAAATTGTTTCCTATATAATTCTATACTTAAAAAAGTCTAACATTTCCAATGTTTTACTGAGCGGTCATAAAAAATCGATGTTTGACCGCAGAGCGAGATATTTGACCTGTGGATGAGATGTTGGACACAAAATCTTAGTTGGTCAAAACATATTGATGGTGTTGTGAACAGTGCTTATAAAAAACTAGGCCTCTTAAAGAAATTGAAGTTCAAAATGGGTAGAAAAAACTTATCAAAATTGTATATTTCATTCATCAGACCTATGCTTGAACATGCTTCAGTTGTTTGGGATGGCTGCTTTAAACAAGATTCTGAAAAGCTTGAAAAAGTACAATTAACCGCCGCTAGAATTGTAACAGGACTTCCTATTTTTGTGTCTAGAGTTGCACTTTATCTGAAACTGGTCGGGAAACTTTAAAAACCAGGCGATATATTGCAAAAATGACTACTATGTTCAAAATTCACACGAGAAGGGTACCTGAATATTTGCATGATATTGTCCCCAATAAGCGTGAACATGTATCCATATACAATACCCGTAACAAACAAGATTATATTGTTTCAAGGTGTAGATTAGAATTATTTAGAAACTCTTTCGTACCTGATGCTGCAAACAATGGAATTTTCTAAAAACAGAGGTCAGAGAAGCCATCTCAATCAAAACATTCCGAAAAAACTTGATAACAAAAATTAAAAATCCACCATCATACTTCTCTTTTGGTAAGCGATACACCAATATCATTTATACAAAGCTAAGACATTACTGTATACTAAATTATGATCTGTATAAACGAAACATTATAAATAGTCCCTTATGTTTATGTGGAAAAAATGAAGATGTGTACCATTTCTTTTTTGCATGTAAAAATTATTCTAATGCAAGAAGTACTCTTTTTAATCGCTTGTTCACTCTTGAATTGGTTACTATTGATATAAATCTATTACTATGTGGTGATGTTAATTTGCCTTTACAGATAAATAACAGTATTTTCGCTGCTGTTCATAAATTTATTGACGAAACATGTACATTCTCTAGTTGATATCTTATTTAATTGCTTTTTCACTTGTATTAATTGTATTATTTTTCTTTTAATTTGCGTGACAAATTGTAATACATATATATAAGGAGAGGAACTTTGTAAGTATCCTTTCGATGTAATAAATAAAATATGTACAAAACAAAAACAAAACAGATGTTGGACCGCTTATGTCACAGTGTGGGCGGGATCAGCTGAATCTTATTTGCATTTGTTGGAGTTCGACAGAACTTTACGGAATTGATCAAGTTTAAACCCCAGTGCGAGTAAACAAAATTTACATCATGCTATGTCAAAATAAAAAGTAAAAGGTATAACAAAACATTTATTGACTGTGTTCTCGGGCAAAATGCGTTTTGTCGACCCCTCGAACCAAACTGTTTGCCTTCGGCCTAACGGCCTCAGGCAAACAGTTTGGTTCTTGGGTCCGACAAAACGCATCGCTCTGCGGCCAAACATCGATTTTTTTATGACCACTCAGTAAAACATTGGAAATGTTAGACTTTTTAAGTATAGAATTATATAGGAAACAATTTCTAAAGGTATAACAATGTAGTTGAGTGTAACATCGAAAATTTTCAACCCTCGAAAACCGCTACGCCTCGGTTGACAGTAGTTTTCTTGGGATGTTACACACCGCCTAAAATATGGATTATCAGTGGATTGCAATATTACCGAAATACTTTAGACTGACCCGTGGATTAGATGAAGCTTCCTATACAAGCTCACTTTCACATAACTGCAGAACTGTAGCTTTCCTGGAAGGAAAATTCCGAACTTTATCATGCACTTCAAGAAATTCTCCTTTTTCAATTTCCTTGGGGGGTTATTGGTTTACAATATCTGCCTGTTTCAATAAATAGAAAATGTGCACTAATTCTTAATTTTGTTAGCTGTGTTCTTACATGCTTTTTTTCTTCAAAATTTGAGGGCATAAAATGGAGGTATACTAAACTTGTTTTGATGCATATTAAAATTGCACAGTACATGTGTTCTAAATATCTAAAGTGATTATCCTACTAGTTGCAGAACTGTAGTGTTATGGTTTTATATATTAGTCTTTGACCATAACATTAATATATAAAACCATAACGCTAATTCTGCAGCTATTATCCTACAGGAATTAATAGATTGGCACAGGCCCCAGGTCACAGCATTGCTAGACGGCGGGGTGGATATGTTAGCCGTGGAAACTATCCCTGCTTTGAAGGAAGCTGAGGCAATTCTGACGCTGCTTACAAGAGAATTTCCTGCAGCAAAGGCATACATTACATTTTCATGCAAGGTATTTTAGTTTAAAATGATATAGTATTTTTACTAATATACACGTACATGTTTATGTATATATATACATGAACACGTATTGAAACTAGAAATATGTCCATAGGACATGAATGCCCCGCCGAGGGTATATTAGTAATGCAACATTTTAACACAAATTGAGAAAAGTGAGGTCAAGGTCAAAGGAAAGGTCTAGGTGAAAAAATATTGATGCAGTTGAATAGCTTACATCAGTATGTATCAGCATATGAAGTTTGACACTAATTTAAGAAAAGTGAGGTCAAGGTCAAAGGAAAGGTCAAGGTCAAAAAATGTTGATGCAGTTGAAAAGGTTACATCAGTATGTATTAGCATATGAAGTTTGATAAAAATATTGTGAATGGTTTCTTTAAAACTGAGCTAAACACTAATTTAAGAAAAGTGAGGTCAAGGTCAAAAGAAAGGTCAAGGTCAAAAAATATTGATGCAGTTGAATAGTTCTCATCAGTATGTATCAGCATATGAAGTTTGACACTGATTTAAGAAAAGTGAGGTCAAGGTCAAAGGAAAGGTCAAGGTCAAAAAATGTTAATGCAGTTGAATAGCTCTCATCAGTATGTATCAGCATATGAAGTTTGATAACACTATCTTGAATGGTATCTTTAAAACTGAGCTAAAACTTATTTCAGAAAAGTGAGGTCAAGGTCAAAGGAAAGGTCAAGGTAAAAAATATTGATGCAGTTGAATAGCTCTCATCATTATGTATCAGCATATGAAGTTTGTTAAAAATATCTTGAATGCTTTCATTAAAACTGAGCTAAACACTAATTTAAGAAAAGTGAGGTCAAGGTCAAAAGAAAGGTCAAGGTCAAAAAAATGTTGATGCAGTTGAATAGCTTACATCAGTATGTATCAACAAATGAAGTTTGATTACATTATCTTGAATGGTATCTTTAAAACTGAGCTAAACACTAATTTAAGAAAAGTGAGGTCAAGGTCAAAAGAAAGGTCAAGGTCAAAAAATGTTGAAGCAGTTGTATAGCTTACATCAGTATGCATCAACATATGAAGTTTGATTACACTACCTTGAATGGTATCTTTAAAACTGAGCTAAACACTAATTTAAGAAAAGTGAGGTCAAGGTCAAAGGAAAGGTCAAGGTCAAAAAATGTTGATGCAGTTGCATAGCTCTCATCAATATCTATCAGCATATGAAGTTTGATAAAAATATCTTGAATGGTATCTTTGAAACTGAGCTTTGAACAGAGCTAAACGCAAAGTGTGACGGAAGGACAGACGGAAGGACGGAAGGACGGAAGACGGACATGACAAACACTATATGCCCCGGCCATATTCATGGCGGGGCATAAAAAGATTATACAAAAGTACAGAAAATGTTTACGGCGCTATCTTGATTAGTTAACTTTTGCAGGTCAAGACCGAGAGGGGGGTAGGGGGTGGGTGGGTTGAAATATCTTTCATAATATAAACTTATGAAGCATGAACCTAGAATACAGTATAGGAGACTCTCAGTACATGATTTATATTTACTCAAAAATAGGGAGTGTCCGTGACTTGGTAATTGTGTCCAGATTATGTAAACACTGTTATCCAAAGGAAGCTAAATATATATTTTCGTTTCTTTAAACTTGTACGTATAATAACCTCTCCCTTCTCAAAGACATGTCTTTCAAAATGAAAACAACAAACATATTCAAATCGTGATTAAGACAGATTGTAATTTATCAAAACAGTAAGCAGTGATTCTCTAAAGGTTAGAGTAAAGTGTCCCAGTTCCAGGTAGTTTACACCTGGAAAAAAGTTTGTTTTTACTAAGAATGATCGAAAAGTGCCAAAAATAGGAATAAACATACTTTGTTTGGTAAAAGGAAACATTAGAATGACGTGAATGGTGTCAGTAGAAGGGCATTCCATTGTTAAGACTAATCTGTTTATTTATTGTTACTTTAAAGTGATTTGGTCCGTCATTTTGTTTATTTTTGACAATGGTGATGTATGTTAAAAATGACTTTCTGAAGAACATTCTATTAATTTTCGACATATATCGAGAAACCATATACATTGGCAAACATTTCCCCCCCCCGAATATTAGACCATTGCAAATTTTTTCTACGTTTAAAGTCCGTGCGTGCCTTGGTTTTTGACACCACACACACACACACACACAATAGTCAAGAATTTGGTCATTTTGTTTAAATATCTAAAATTCTTTCAATTTCCTTCTATGTCTGTTGATAATCTGTCAAATTAGGTATTGACTTAGCATTTCATACCTTGATTTTGCACAGGAATATGTATTTTTATATGAGAAAGCTAGAATAATGAAATCAAATCCTCTAAATAACGTTTTTATGACAATAAAAAATATGTCTTATTTTTCAGCTTGTGTGTTTTTTGTGAATAGGTAGGAAGGTTTTTGTATGAAAGGTGAACGCTACACAGAGAAAAAAATTGGAATGGCCTTACATTGAATTGCCACACGTGTGACCTGAAGGTGACACGTGTTGAACGATTTTTCGTATGAAACCTGTTTGAAATCCTCTTATCATTGGGATTTACTTCTGGAAAAAATCTTCATCCCGTTCTTGCGTGTTGTTTTGACCCCATCTAATACATGCAGACTTGACTCTGTAGACAAACTGTGTTTATTTTTCCTTGATCTGATCCAAAATTTATATTTTGTAAGTATTGGATCACCATTACGCAATTGGCAAAAAAGAGGAAAAAATGCGGGGTTAGTATTTTTAGGTCACCTGAGTCACTCAGGTGACCTATTGCTATCCGTTTCCGTCCGTCGTCGTGCGTCGTGTGTTAACATTTGAACATTTTTAGCTTCTTCTCTTAAACCGCTTAACCAATTTCAACCAAATTTGGCATATAGCATTTATGGGTGAAGGAGAACAAAAATTTGTATTTAATGGTCCCTGCCCCCCTGGGGCCTGAGGGGTGGGGCTAAAACCACCAAAATTAATTCAATCTTTAAAAATCTTCTTCTTTACTCCTGGATATTAAGCAGTCAGACTGTTGGCATGATTATAATAAGCATTGAGCCCTCTACCGAAATTGTGAAATTCATGGCCCCAGGGTCAGGGGTTCTGGTGCTAGGGTGGGGCTATATAGATCATATAGTGAAAGTGCATTATTTCTTTGAAAATCTTCTTCTCTGCTCATGGGTATTAAATAAACTAACTAAGTGCATAGTTATGATGAGAAAGAGCGCCTCTTCCAAAATTGTGAATTTCATGGCCCCAGGGTCAGGGGTTCTGGTGTTAGGGCGGGGCTCTATTGATCATATAGTGAAAATACATTAATTCATTGAAAATCTACTCTGCTCCTGGGTATTAAATAAACTAACTAAGAACATAGTTATGGTGAGCATGGCTGCCTTTTCAGAAATTGTGAATTTCATGGCCCCGGGGTCAGGGGTTCTGGTGTTAGGGCAGGGCTCTATTGATTATATAGTGAAAATTCATTAATTCATTGAAAATCTTTTTCTCTGCTCCTGGGTATTGAATAAACTAACTAAGATATAGTTATGGTGAGCATGGCTGCCTTTTCAGAAATTGTGAATTTCATGGCCCCTGGGTCAGGGGGTCAGGTGTTAGGGCGGGGCTGTATTGATTATATAGTAAAATTGCATTGTCTTTGAAAATCTTCTTCTCTGCTCCTGGGTATAAAATAAACTAACTTAGTGCATAGTTATGACGAGCATGGTTGCCTCTTCCAAAATTGTGAATTTCATGGCCCCAGGCTCAGGGGTTCTGGTGTTAGGGCAGGGCTCTATTAATTATATAGTGAAAATGCATTAATTCTTTGAAAATCTTCTTCTCTGCTCATGGGTATTAAATAAACTAACTAAGTACATAGTTATGATGAGCAAGAGTGCCTCTTCCAAAATTGTGAATTTCATGGCCCCAGGGGCAGGGATTCTGGTGTTAGGGCGGGGCTCTGTTGATTATAAAGTGAAAATGCATTAATTCATTGAAAATCTTCTCTACTCCTGGGTATTAAATAAACTAACAAAGAACATAGTTATGGTGAGCATGGCTGCCTTTTCAGAAATTGTGAATTTCATGGCCCCGGGGTCAGGGGTTCAGGTGTTAGGGCAGGGCTCTATTGATTATATAGTGAAAATTCATTAATTCATTGAAAATCTTTTTCTCTGCTCCTGGGTATTAAATAAACTAACTAAGATATAGTTATGGTGAGCATGGCTGCCTTTTCAGAAATTGTGAATTTCATGGCCCCTGGGTCAGGGGTTCAGATGTTAGGAAGGGGCTGTATTGATTATATAGTAAAATTGCATTGTCTTTGAAAATCTTCTTCTCTGCTCCTGGGTATTAAATAAACTAACTTAGTGCATAGTTATGACGAGCATGGTTGCCTCTTCCAAAATTGTGAATTTCATGACCCCTGGCTCAGGGGTTTCGGTGTTAGGGCGGGGCTCTATTGATATATATAGTGAAAATGCATTAATTCTTTGAAAATCTTCTTCTCTCTCCTGGATATTAAATAAACTAAGTACATACTTATGATGAGCATGGCTGCTTTCTCAGAAATTGTGAATTTCATGGCCCCGGGGTCAGGGGTTCTGGTGTTAGGGCGGGGCTCTATTGATTATAAAGGGAAAATGTATAAATTCTTTCAAAATCTTCTTCTCTGCTCCTGGGTATTATTCAAACAAAGGGACTGCATGGTTATGATAAGGAAGAATTCCTCTTCCAAAATTGTGAAATTCATGGCCCCTGGGTCAGGGGTTCTGATGAAAGGGGGGGCTCTATTGATTATATTGGGGAAATTCATAATTTCTTTCAAAATGTTTTTTCTACTACTGGTTATAAAGCAAAGAAAGAAGTGTAAGTTATGATGAGCAAGGGTGCTTCTTCCAGGATTATGAGTTCATGGCCCCTGGGTCAGATGTTCTGATTTAAGGGTGGGGCTTTATTTATTTAATAATATAGTGAAAATGCATTTCTTTGAAAATCTTCTATGCTTCTGGGCACATTGGAGGCAAACAGAGTAAAAGTTTTAATATGCAAGGGTATTTTTACCAGAAATTTGAACACCTTGGCCATGCATTTAGTCAAGTGTTCTGGTCCTGGCAAGGGCTCTAATAACTTGTATACTGCTGAGCAAAGTTATTCCCCTTTGCCATTCACCTTTTATAATTAATCACTGTAAATAATGTATTTGAAAGGTTAATAGAATAAGAGAATTATGCAAGAATATTTATTGTTTAATACAAAAAGTACTTTCCTAGTTTTTATGATCAGGTAGACTTGGAAATAATAGATTAATAAAAATGAGAAAAAATAACTTATCTTTTTAAATGTTCCTCAAAGACCAAGAGAGGCCAATGTGAGATGCTATCATATGGGGTTAAAAAATAGACATTTTATTAATAGTCTGCATGGTAATAGTGATAAATGGGGGACAGATGGATACTAGACCAATTATTTTGTAGATGCTAATCATACTATTTTTCTTGCTTTTGGCAACAAAGCTTCATTGATCAGTTTATGGATCCTCTAAATTGTTGTATTGTACTCAGGTGACCGTTAAGGCCCTTGGGCCTCTTGTTTCCTATATGGAGTGAGGCTTGCAATAGATGCCAGACATAGGCAAGAAATTTTTTTCTCTTTTATTTGTATGAGCAAAGGTACGGATAAATATCATTTTGAAGGTTAATTACTGACTATAATTTAGAAAAGCAACGCTTAGATAGATAAATACTGGACATTAAAATCCTCTATATTTAGTATTTACACTAAACTTTAGCTTATTTGAATAATTTTAGATAAAAAAGCAGGTACTCTTCAGTCCATATAATAGGTGAATGTGTAAAGGATTTCTTTAAAGATATTATACTGTAAATGTTATATACTAATAGCCCCTTGTTACTTGATATTTAACATATATGCATTGATTTTTTACTTGTCATTTTATGATATAAGTAAATATCTTTTTTTTTTAAATAGGCTTTTAGCTCACCTGAGCTGAAAGCTCAAGTGAGCTTTTCTGATCACCCGTTGTCCGTCTGTAAACTTTTCACATTTTCAACTTCTTCTCAAGAACCACTGGGCCAATTTTAACCCAACTTGGTACAAAGTATTTTTGGGTGAAGGGGAGTTTAAATTGTTAAAATAAAGGGCCAAGTCTCCTTACAAGGGGAGATAATCAAGAAAAGACAAAAATAGGGTGGAGTCATTAAAAAATCTTCTTCTCAAGAACCACTGGGCCAAAAAAGCTGAAACTTATGTGGAAACATTCTGGGATAGTGTAGATTCTAAATTGTTAAAATCATGATCCCCGGGGGTAGAGCGGGGCCACAATAGGGAATCCAAGTTTTACATTGAAATATATAGGAAAAATCTTTAAAAAACTTTTTCTCAAGAACCACTGGACCAGAAAAGCTGAATCTTATGTGGAAGTATCATGGGGTAGTGTAGATTCTAAATTGTTCAAATCATGACCCCCGGGGGTAGGGCGGGGCCACAATAGGTATTACAAGGGGGAAAATCTGGTAAAGAACAGCAAGGTCAAAGTTACTCAGGTGAGCGATGTGGCCCCATGGGCCTCTTGTTTTTAAATAGACAATGTTTTGTAATTAACCGAATTTTAAGTTTGCTATTGCTAGTGTATATGTTGTACTAACAGGCATGACGCTTTATGTAGGATGGGGAGAGTTTGTGTCATGGAGAAAAATTTGCTGATGCAATTCAAAAAGTAATGACGTCAGAGCAGGTGATTGCTGCCGGTCTCAACTGTACTCACCCTAGTCATGTATCGGAACTCCTCGACCGTCTTCAGTCATTGCATACATCAAAACCAATCATTGTGAAACCTAACAGTGGAGAAAATTGGAATTCTGAAGTAGGGTGAGGAAATAAGTGTTCTGTTAATCTATCACCTTATAGACGAAAAGGAATTAAAAAAAACAAACAAACAAACAAACAAACAAATTATGTTTGGTATGCAAACTGTCACAGATACTAGTGTAAGGCTGTCTGCGAGATTTTGAATGAAATTCTTCATAGTTCACTGTTTTTTATGTTTTATCTGACGCATTTATAAGGTTACTAACTGGGTATGTTTTGATTTTGAAACGAAGTATTTATCTGTCAGTTCGTTTAGTTTTATGACTATTTATGAATACAATTTTAGTAGGAAAGTGTTCAGAGAATTTCAAATAAATTATACTATTCCCTGAAATTATGACTAATCTGAAAATATCATTTTGGACTGAGTAAAATTTTGAGTTATTATTTAAACAGTTGGTTTGGTCGAGGAGAGAGTTCGTCCTTTGAAGATCACGTATCTGATTGGATCAACAAGGGAGCCACTTGGATTGGAGGGTGTTGTAGAATCAAACCACGTGACATTAAGAAATTAACAGAATATGTTAAAAAGGACACCTGACGTAGATATTATATTGTATGATGGCGAATTGTGAGTGCTGATTTGCTAACACCATATAGTATTCTACTTATAGAAAAGCAAAAATATATTTTTAATTATTTTATTTTTCAAACATAATTCAGTACAAGCAATTCATTATTATTTTCTTAGTTATCAGAATTGAGCGTGTATAGAATTGAGAGAGAGAGAGAGAGAGAATTACAAAAATTGTTGGTTCCAATAAAAATAATTGAAAGCTATTGTAAAATCTAAAATATTGGAACTAAAAAAGTGAAGGCAGCCAGAAAGTGTAGGCCAAAGACCTTAAATGTATTACATCATCGACATGGTACGCCATATTACGGGTGTGTAAATATACCATAAAGTAATAATATTGTAAAAATGAAAAAAAATAAAAAATTTAATAAGAGGTGTGTATCAATAATTATGAGTGTAACTTTAAAAATTTTTGCACATTTTTTTTATGTATTGCTTTTTTAAAGGACAATTTTATTGACAGTAGCGATCTTAGTAATTTCCTTTCATTATATATAGCATTAATTTTCATTTTGTTTTGGGTGTTTTAATATTGTAAAATAATCTACACCTAATTAAAGAACCGATTATATCACTAGCATACGGAGGATTATCCAGAACGATGATCTTTCAAGAAAAATGCACTATACGTAATACAAAATGACAGTGAGTGTTACCAAGATTTCGATAAGAATTACGGGTTTGAAACGGTCTGCTAATTTTTTATTGACTCCAAGGTTCTTGACGTGAAAGCGATTTATTTTCTTTCATTTCAAAGAAAAGTGAGGTCAAAAAGCACGTGAAATTTACATAATGTGGACTCATTAAGAAGTCATTTGTACATGAATATTTCATATCTGTTTCATTCATGACAGATCTTTTATTCCCTTAACATTCAATATCACATTTATAGAGACCCTAGGGCTTTTCTTCACCCACTTTGACTTCGGTTTGTAAAGGTTAGACCTTAGTGACATTAAACGGAATAGAAATATTTTTAGAATTGGGAGCCAGAGATGCGATACGTCACTTTTTACCCGATTAGGAATTTTTTTTTATAGTAGAACTTTTGGAATATGAGACAACGCCGTGTTTGTGAAAATAATTTTGACTGACCACCTCCTTCACTTATATGTAAATTCCCCCATAATCTCCAGACTTAAAGCTTTCCAGGACTAGTTGCTGA
Organism: Saccostrea echinata; assembly: GCF_033153115.1. Lineage (NCBI taxonomy): Eukaryota > Metazoa > Mollusca > Bivalvia > Ostreida > Ostreidae > Saccostrea > Saccostrea echinata. The sequence continues at coordinate 1,167,091 of NW_026889757.1, read as the reverse complement.
TCTGGTATTTATACAAACTTAAACCACAACTATCCTGGTATGTACTTTAAGTAGCCACAATTGTTCATAAAATGGGATTTTCTTATATCCATTGTGGCTGTTAAATACGGGTTCCCCAAGTTTTCTCTCTATTGCATCATCTCAGTGATATAAGTATGGTGCATGCGTTTTTTCCCATATAGTTTGTGTCATAGTTCAAAACTCTGCATACATGTAAAGTTGTTTTCTTTTGAAAGTATGAAGCCATGTAAAACTTTCTGTATCAGGGTCTTACGGGGATATAAGCACTGGTAAACGGTAGGTAAATTATACATGTATAAGTTGTCATACATTTAACAAGAACGTTGACTATAAGCGCGTCTTTGATAATGTATTAAAAAAAATAACATAAAACTTGGGACGGATGTTAAATTTACGTCATTTCAAGACACAGCTATTAGTTCGGATTGGCCTCTTGTCTTCAAATCTAAACAACACGCATGTTCATCATGGTCCCCTTCCCCTACACACATTTAAAAATACCGCTCCTTATTAAAATATACTTGGTACCTATTAGTTGATTTTTTGACAAAATCACGATATGTTATTTAAATGCGTAATATATTCTTAATTCGCACTTGTTTGTCAGCAATTCGTTCGCTTTTTAATTTCTTTTCATTCCCATTGGTATTTGGGAGAGTCAAATTGTTACGCGTACGAATAATTTAGTGATGAAAAATGCAATTTCAGAACATAAAGGTCGCTGACCAAACGAGCCATGATTTCTTTGCGACAACGGAGGACGACTTTTAACCCTTGGTCGATAAATTTGCAACTTGCAAGAAAAGAATAAGAAAAGCGGAATGAATTCAAGGATAAAAGTTTTTTTTTTCTTTTCCCAGACAGACATAAAATGACTGGTCTTATCGGTTCTTCACCCTCCATTCATGGCTGAACAGGGAAACTGGAATACCCGCACGTCAGCATGAATGCAGCAATTCTCAAAAACATGATATTTTTTTCTTAAAAATATCTCGGTCAATTAATTACATATAGATTGTATTCAGTGTTTGTCGGGTTAATTTGACAAAATAAGAAAGATCTCCGCTACGTTAAGTGATTGTCAGTTTTATCGCAAATACATCTTGCCGATTGCGTCGACAGCAATGGTTAGGTTTGAATGACATTGTAAAGCTAGCAAAGTGTTTTTTCACCTAGAGGGGTACAACCTGACAATGCCTTGTTTGCATCAGTGACTATGTTGTTTTCTAATTACTATTCAAAATCATGATCTTGAAAGGTCAATGTCAAAAACAGCGTAATAGGTCAACATGGATTACAACGTTAATTGTCTCCAATGTAGTCCATGAATTTATTAAAACGTTTTTAACAAAATAAATTAAACATCCATTATACATTCCTAAACTGACTTCCAACTCGAGAGTACATTTTATTTTTTTTAAAATACTCAAAGAAGTGATAATTTTTTAATATTTAAAGCTATTCCTTTGTCCCGTGCCTCTTGGAGCTTTATAAAAGACTGAATTATTTGTAAGACTTTAGACATGCCACCTTAAGTTAAGTAGTAAAGTTTTTATTTGACCATAGTAATGATAATGCTTTTGAAGTGGGACTTAAAATTTTGACAATTAATTTTGAAACTTACGAGGTCAGTACCGGTGGCGTGTTTTATTACGGATCAAAAAGTAATCGGCTTGTCTCTAACTGGAGCTCTTCAGGTCTATTTGCTACAACTCGACCTTGACCCCAAAACGTGGTCTCTCTAAGCTTCTTTTTCTCCACGGTGACGTACAAACCATATTGTAAAGTGCATGCAAGTTAGAATTTCATAAAAAGAAATTTGCACCACTCAGCTCAATTTAGTGCACCTTGGATTTAAAATTTTAAAAAAGTTTTATTTCATTTAAGATAATGAAAGAAAAAAAAAGATTCCTTAATATTTTTATTGAAACATAACAATGCCATTTTATATAAATTATTAAATCTCATTCATTTGCAACATGCATATTTCAGTTATGAAATTAGATTCAATAAATTTAATTCAAGGTGTTGACATGGCAAATATTTACGGATACAAATTTCACGATTAAGATTGCACGACATCTGTGTCGTTTGTCCACCGTTGATAGATATATATATATCTCCATGATTTCTTCATTTCTCTAAATATTGCACCTTTCATTAATGAGACATGCGTGAAGTCCAGTTATAAACGTAAATGATACAAACTCAAACTTTTGCGTCATCTTGCAAAGTCATTAAATTCATGGATTGTGGACGGTTAATCTGAAAGTCACCGACGGAGTGCAGGCCTTGTTCTTTGGATTTTACATTGTCTTTTTGAATTTATTATAAATATCTAACTAGCTAAATAAGTTACTTTTGTATCACGGTAATTGCAATATTTCCCTGTGTGCAGAATGAAGGGTAAGAATTTGCCCTATTCCTTGCCAACTGAGCACAATATAAAGGTTTACAATAGGAGGGCAGGAAACTGTCGTCAAAGTTTCGATGATCTGCAATATCCCGTATAAGCCTGAGACAAACGTACATCTGACGGATTCGAACGTTTCTACCGAGTCCACGCCTTCTTCTAGATTTCACAACCTCTGCAAAAGGAAAAGAGACAGTGGGTTATATTTATGTCCACTTTTGCAAATCCCAGCTGTTTTAGAGAAGTATCTCAAATCTAATACATCTTGAGAATAAGTACAAATATTAAAACAAAAGTACAGTCGTTATAATTACCTTTTTGTGATCCCACGGGCGCATGTCTCTTGGACAAAGCATGGTCTAAAGGTGCTGATTCAGACAGAACCACCATTAAAGAAATGCACAGAATACTGCAAATGATAACTTTTGATAGGTCCATTGTTTACCTGAAATGAAGGAAAGGTATCATCAGTGACTTCCGTGGTTCAGATGTATGATAATGAAATATGCATATAAAAAAGAAGCTTCGTGGGTGAATTGGTTCATTTTCTTAAAGGTGGGCCAGGAGGACAAAAGGACTGTGGTTAACCGCGGTCAATTACTGAAACCAGCTGACATGACAGATTTCTCTTTTAAAATGTTACGTATTTTCTAAACACACTGAATACAATATTTACTTAAATTATTTCTCTGTATAGCAAGCCTTTAAAAGGAATGGACCGGTACTAAATTTCGTTAAAGAATTATGTAATATTGAGATCTTAAAACCAGAGTTTCGTTGCGTCCATAGTTAAAATTATATCAATCGATAATTGTTTAGTTATCATTTTACTAGATACGAAGAAAATTAATAAAGTAGAAATTCACACTAGAAACGCAACATTGTGCATTTTTATTCTAACAAGGTAGTTTTGACTAATGCGTATTAATCCATCAAAACTTAATTAATCACCATAACTTTGAATTAGAAATGACAAATTCATACTTATCAAAATTATGCTTTAAAGGAAGAAATAAAAGACTTACAATTTTGAATTAATTAAATTTCTTTTGGCCTCCTTGCCCCAAACTTCTTGATTCCGGATCAGCTGGTGTCGGTGCGATCGAACGTTCTTGGACCGCCGAACCTTTTTATACCCCAATGCCGGTTATGAGAGGCCCATCGACAGGGGCTAATTTAGGGGTGGTAAAATCTACCTGTCATTTACATTGGTTAACTGCATTTCAATCACCCCGGTAAAAACTAAAGACCTTGAAATAATACACGTTCGCTGTGCGTTTGCAAATCAGCACGAAATTAAAATATTGTAGGACTGTTGGAGGTGTGTCACCCTGAGCCAGTCATGCAGAAAACAGGTCATATAATCAGCTGATCATGCCGGTGCAAATTCACCAGCTAAACCACCTTGAAATCGTGTTTTTGCAAGTACTACAATAGACAAAAATATGTTTATCTTATTCCGCAACACATCGTATTCTTTTCTTTTTTCAAGGCTTTTTTCTTTTATCAAAAATGTTTTTGAAGTCACTTTCGAGTGACTCAAATAGGAAATTCCCCTGAAGGTTGGGGGGATTGAAGGATTTGGACTGACACCATTGACTTCGTAATACAAAACTTGAAATTTGAATATTCTTTTGAGAGAAAAAAATAATAAAAGACACTTATCTTTAAATATAAATCCAAGTTCTTTCAGATGAGTCATTTTATTCATTTGAATGGGATTAAAAAAGGTAATATTAAAGTAGGGATAGAGCTATACGCTAGATATTTGTCAAGGTCATTATCTACCTTACGAACCTAAGTGAAACTGGTTCTAGAAAAAAATGTTCCATAGCGAAGCTTAAAAATTTAGAAATAAATGAAACCAATTTTTTAATTAAATGAGAATGAATGACAAACAGGTGAATGTATGGTACATGTAGAAGGTACTTGTAGGTTATGAACCAGTTACGAATTTGCAGCAATTTGTTACAGTGAACCGGCATTGATCGAAATTTGATCCATTAAACACGCAGCGCAACACCAGAGAACTTTTGGTAGATATTGACGGAGATTTTAGTTCTACCTACTAAAGAACTGTGCAGCCTTATGTATTGAATTTGAATGTTTTTTTTTAAATTTTGGTCGATATCACTAAATGTTTTAGGTAACTGGTTGCATAGTAGAAGGTTTTGTGTGGTTATAACTATTTTTAAAGAAAGTTCTGGCATATTGTTAACCTGCTCGTCCGTCAGTGCGTCATACGTTCCTGTATCGCTTCTCCTCCTACATTTTTTAAAGGCAGCAAAAGTATTCTTTAAATTTGTAAATTATTATTGATGTTAAGGTTGCGATGTGCAATAAGGTTTTGTTAATGGCCTAAATTTCTAGCTGAGTGATCAAATCAAATATCTTTAAGCAGGTATACCACAATGTAGCCATTATAATTCGGATTGTGCATACAGAATATATTATGAATGAGTCACTGGGAAAATTGTTTAGAAGCAGATCCATTCCCAAGTAACAAGAAGTCTTACTACCCATTTTACATGCATGTTGCATCCACGAAGGGATGCATACCTGCTTTGGGTGCTGCATTGGGACCTATATGGACGAATTTAGAAAAGCTTTATCTAGAGCGCGGTCAGTTCCCAATTAACTGGAAGTCTTATGTCTTGTCCAACATGCATATATTTTGCATCTTTCATACTATCGTCAAGTTTAGAAAGGTGCGCGTAATCTTCTCTATATGAATCGATTAAAGTTTTAAGAGTACTTCCATTCTGCAGAAATTATCTATTGCTGAACAAAGATGCATGTATGTTGCAAGTAAAAAAGCATTCTTTTGAACCTGTTTTGGATGTTTCATTTGATCCAATATTTGTCAAGTAAATGACTGATTAAAGCTAGTGTCATGTTCTAAATTTTGAATTTACCGGGTGGGAGTAAATACAAAATTTATTTTGTATTTACTCCCACCCGGTAAATTCAAAATTTAGAACATGAAACTAGGTTAATTTCCAAGTGGATATAAATCTTGAAGTAACGATCGAACCTTGCATGCACGACAAGACTAAGAGTGAATAGTTCGCTTCCGGTCCTGCGTAAACGTGTATTATCTGAGACAAGACTTTTCCAAATATAGGTATGAATTTTGTTCCTGTGACCTTCACCTTGAAGTTTGACCTACTTTTCAGAAATTATAACATTGGTTATTTCTTTGAATGAGAGAAGATATTATATTTGACATGTGCATTAACTGTGACGTTTCCAAATGTGCTATGATTTTTAACTTCATGACCTTGAAGTTTGACCTAATTTTCAAAAATTTTAACATTGGGGATAACTTTGAATGAGAAAAGATAGGGCCTTTATATCTGACACACGCATTACCTGTTATAAGACCTTTTCAAATGTACTATGATTTTTGATCCTGTGACTTTGACCTTGAAGTTTAGCCTAATTTACACACACACACACAAAATTGCTGATAACTTTTGAATGAGAGAAGATTATCTTTTTTATTTGGCATATGCATTACCTATTTCAAATATTCTCCAAATAAACTCTAGTTTTTGACCTCTAGACATTAACCTTGAAGTTTAACCTACAGTCTTATTCAATTTTTTTTTTACATTGGTACATGTAATAACTTTTGAATGAGAGAAGATAAGGCTTTCATAGTTTACATGTAAATTAGCTATGGCAACACTTTCAGAAAGAACTATCATTTGTGACTTCAACACTTTCAGAAAGAAATATCTTTTGACCTAGAAGTTCGACTTCTTATAAAAAAGTAACTTTGCTTAACTTTTGCTCTAGAAGAAAGCTTTCTTAATTTTTTCCACTTGTTCATTACTCGTGACAAGACCTTTGAATTGTATTATATTTGACCTCGAGACCTTGATCTTGAAGTTTGATGCAGTTTTGAGATGCTTTAATCTTTGCCGTATCTTTTATCTATTCAAAAATTTATATCTTTTTTGTAAGATAGACAGACAAGACAAGGGCACACAAACATGCAGGACAATTACAATATGCCATAAACAATATTGCATCCCAACTACTAAGACACAGAAATCGCGTGAGACTACAATTCTTTAAATTTCCTTGTTAACCTAATTATCAAAAGGGAAAATAAAACTTCAAGTGGACATCCAAAGCATTCCTTAGAGTATGCATCCTTAGTTACAGAATTTATGCAAGATGAAGAATCTACTGGAGCACTTGGTATGTATACTACATACAATAATCCAGGGGCTGGCATGCTGCAAAAGAGTGAAGAATTCAAAGCATGGCCGGTTTATATACGACATCGTGTCCTTTGTGGTGTAACCCTAGCAATGCTTGTCAATATATAGAAATTTGGAAAATGAACGAACACAGAAATTTTAGCCTGTATATTGTCACCATATTTCATTTTAACCACGTATCATGTATCTCTGCTGGTGGACAGTCTGTCCCAGAGGATACATGTTCGGTACTTACTTATTCATTAGTAGTAGTTACACACTGAATTGTCTACGGATTTTTCCCCAGTTTTTCCTGGTCTTGACAAGGAGCACGCGGCGGGTGTGACCGGTCGACAGGGGATGCTCACTCCTCCTTGGCACCTGGTCCCATCTCTAATGTTTAAAGCAATATGAGCTGCATTTTTGAGAATTTTATTTTGCTGTTAAAATGTGCTATTATGATAAATTTGTACATATATGTAATTTAAACCTTTATGATCAATTATTATACAGTTAAAGTATATCATTGAGGGAGTAAGCAAGATTCCAGTTCCCCAAGGCCAGGACTATTTCCCGAGGCGAAGCCGAGGGAAATAGTCCTGGTCGAGGGGAACTGGAATCTTGCTAACTCCCGCAATGATATACTTTTAACTGTTTTATTATACCGATACAAACGTAAAATTTGGAGGATTCAGATAGCGTGATTTCAAAGCAGGGATTAGCTCACTGAACTAACACACGGGGATTAGTCCATTCACATATCATACCTATGTAAAAGTAAAATCTAGAGGATTACGGATAACCGGGAATTATCTTTCGAAGCAGGGTAAGCTCACTTGACTAACACACGGGGGTTAGTCCATTCTTAACGATTTCTAGGGAATTAGTCACATTTATTATACCTCTACTGATAATTTCCCTATATAACATTAGATCGTTAGATGTGACTAATTCCCTAGAAATCGTTCTGAATGGACTAATCCCCCTGCGTTAGTCAAGTGAGCTATTAATCCCTGCATCAAAAAGCTAATTCCCGGTTATCCGTAGTCCTCGAGATTTTACTTTTACAATGGTATGATATGTGAATGGACTAATCCCAGTGTGTTAGTTCAGTGAGCTAATCCCTGCTTGAAATCACGCTATCTGAATCCTCTAAATTTTACGTTTGTATTGGTATAATAAAACAGTTAAAAGTATATCATTGCAGGAGTTAGCAAGATTCCAGTTCCCATCGACCAGGACTATTTCCCTCGGCTTCGCCTCGGGAAATAGTCCTGGCCTTAAGGAGAACTGGAATCTTGCTAACTCCCTAAATGATATACTTTAACTGTATACTAACGATCTAATGTTATACAGGGAAAAAATCAGTAGAGGTATAATAAACTTAAATAATGTATGAAACTGTTTCAGAAGAAAGACTTCTGTACAATCGAATATATAGTATTGTATAAGAAAACAATATTGTACAGGACGACAATAATGTAATAGCTTATAAATAGTTCTTCCATCGCAAATATGGACAACAGAAGATTATAAATGTTATTTCTCTCTCTCACTGATTTAGTTAATTACAATTTTGCAACAAAAATTTCCGACATCAAAGTTGCAGCTCATATTGCTTTAAAGGTCCGCGTTTGCTCTGCCTCTGATATGTATTATTTGAATGGACGTTTGAGCTTGAATACTGTTCGTGATTTCCATATTTCATTCATCCAGATATACAGAATCTGTATCGTGTTTGACATGCATTATAAAATGCTATGCAAGTTTCGTCAAAATAACTTGCAAATTCAGCCATTTGGAATTTAACGGCTATAATCCTTTGACCTGATCAATAATCCGGAAAATATAAGCCACATGTGGTAAATCTTTGTACATGTACAACATTAATATATTGTTCTTCCACGAAATATAGGTGAATTTCTAACAATAAGCTTGCATAGAGATCGCACCTTTTAAACTCAGGAACTGGAAATCAAATCTTATTTTACATCTATTTAACAAGAGTAAATCATGAGCAATTAATATATTCGTGATCAATGCAGAAGCTAATATTAATTAATAACCACAATGTTTTATTCTGCTGGGAGGATCAATTTTGAAAATCCCTTAATATTGCACTTCAGATGATACACAAATAAACGTTTTGGTGCGAATAAGAATGTCATAGGAAATGTGATGATTAGAAAATACGAAACACGAATAGAGAAGGGTAGAAGCAAATGTTGATATCCATGTAACTCACACTTACCATATACTGGACATGTCAATTTTCAGTTGATTCATTCAGTATACTGTTCAAAAGTTGACATAATTATGTGAAACATCAAATAAATCTTGAAACTTTGAATTGAGAAAGAAAGAGAGATTCATATCATATTATATTTTATATACTAAATTTATATTCAAGCGTGTGTTTGGACATCTAGATCTTTTTAAATGAATATAAAAAGTATGCAGTCGGGATCAAATGCACATCTTAATTTATTCTGACAAAGTACTTAGTTACTTTCATACCGATTAGACGTTATAAACGCTAATTTAGTACACCTAATTATGCAGATGAAAATAGTTATCTAAACTTCCATGAAAAATTAAAAATGGTAACAGTGAAAGAATATATTATAGTACTAAGCATGAAATGGTAAAACTAAAACTAAACCCACAAAAAGACGTATACTTGTATATATAGACCCCTTTGCACTCTTGAGGAATTGCAAGCTAACCTTTTTATTAGAAAATGGCCTACGTGCAAAATGAATGATGAAGACAGAGATTTGTCCTTTGTTACATTCTGTTGATTACTAGTCATTCTTATTTTCCTGTTGTTTAAGTATATGTGCGCATCTATTTCAGCATAATTTAAATCTAGGGTCGTAGCCCAGGGATTGCCGATAAACAACCAGATATATTTTCGAGAATCACCTAGAGGACATTCTTGTCATTGTGCAAACTAACAGGAACGAACTAGAGTTTAAAGAGAAAGAGAGAGAGTTCAATACTACTAGGAGTTGTCTTTCTTAATACATGTAATATATAATTATGTACATTGCTAATGCATGTACATGTATATAAATTCAATTCAATTAAGGTATCACGGTATGTTGCAACCCTTAGTGTAAAAAAAAAGATAACCCTTAATACATAAAGTTTTACACTAAAGATAACATTTACTTTGAGTAAAATTATGAGTTCACTAACCTTAAAGTAAACGATTATAACTTTAAAATAAAAAAAGTTACAATATTAAGGTCACCATGCAGGGGGTTTTACCTAACCTTTTTTACTCAGGATTTGAAAATTATTGTCCGTCTACTTTGGTGACGCTTTTAGCGCAGAAAGTGTACATAAAATAACACAGTATGTTATAGTATTGGAATTGGTCTAGTGGTTAAGCAGGTGGACATTACGAATATTCTTTACCTAATAATGAGTTCGAATCCTGGAATAGCTGTTATATGCATATTTTTTTCATATGTAATGGAAGTGCAATGAAATATCTTCTTTCTTCTTTTTTGAGAGAGAGAGATAATGTAAAGAAGTTAAAAATCGCTTTTTATTAGTAAATATTGTAAATGCATGCATTCCTCGATATTGTGATCTAAAACTAATAGGACATAATGCTATTACACATGTATTTAGTTGAGTGGCGATGTCATGGAAATTATATTATTGTTTTAAATAATTTAATTTTTACATATTTATTTCAGTTCATTTATGTTCTGTTAAGTAGCTGCCCAAATTTGACGTGAAACAACTAAATTGAAATGACTCAATGTAGCATCAACAGCGTGATTATGGGACGGTATTATTTTTTGGTACATCTTACAAAATGCTGTGCGAGGTGCATTGGCCATTCTGCTCTTTATCGTTCTAAGCTTTCTCATACAAAATGGCGACAGTGACACAAACATGTAGAAATGTGAAATAAAGTCCATCAACAGATCGCCGATCGGTTGCTATGTTAGTAAAAACTATGCATGAAATAAACTTAAAATTAATATGAAATGTTTTGCTATAACAAGCTGGATATACCCGCCGTTTACGTATACATTTAGAGAAGCGTCGCGAATATTTAATGTCTTTCTCGATGTAGGGAATAAAAGCGAATTTCTGAAACCCACTCTTTCCATAAAACAAGTATAAAAGAAGTAAAGAAAAATATGTTAGTTTTGTAAATATTCTTTTGATTTGTAAATTGCTTACTGAAATTCATGCCAAAATAATTTTAAGTGTGGTATTTAAAAGAATAAAGTTTTATTTTGACCGTCTGGCTTGTCTTTTTTCGAATTTTATAAATAAGAAATAATTGGACTAAAGATGGTATACAATGGGATTGACCATATCTTTATGGATTAGCCATACTCATAGAGATGTGTTGATTAAATTCTCACACAATTTAATCAGATATTTACCTTTAGTATACATGTATAAAATTTTGTTCATAATCTTATAGCAGTTGTGACATTACTTTTTGATCACCCTCGTAAGTTAAAAAAAATTAGTATACAAGCCATGATAGTCATTCGAACCTATTCTAACAACGTAGATATATTCTTAAACATTCAGTATCAGAAATCATTTATGAGGCTTTTGTATGTGTGTGTGTGTGGGGGGGGGATTCGAATGTATTCTTGTAAAAAATGTCATAAGGAGAAAGAAATGAAAAATTTTTGGTAATTGAAAGAAAGGCGATGTATAAATATGTATAATAAATAGAGGATATTCAATGTTTTGTAGATGAATACTGATGGAATTTATTTCACGAGTGAGACAGGATTTTTTGATATTTTCACGAGTGCGAAGCATGAGTGAAACTATCAAAAAATCCTGTCTCACGAGTGAAATAAATTCCATATTCATCTACAAAACATTGAATTTTCTGTTTATTACATTTTCTTTGATTTTTCCTTTGCCTCTGTCTTTTCTTAACACAGTGTCATAAGCTTGACGTCATAGTTGAGCGGTTGAGACGTCATAGCTTAGAAGGTGTGTGTCAGATTGAAAACATTACATAGCATGGATTTTAGCAACATATTTGGGAAGAAATTTGCAGTTTTAGCTCTATCAAGATGCTTAGTTACTATCTATATCTTATGACAGACCAGAAATTATTTTTTCCTTACTTTGATATCCTTTCACACTGTGAGAGAATATCATTTTTGGTATTCTTTCACACTGTGAGAGAATATCACTTTTATTCAATAAATAAACCACAGTATTTCACTGTTGAAAATGTAATAAATATTTAAATTTTCATATCGATTTGGAAATCGTCATAATATTTTTAATTCAGCTAAAAAAAAATTAAATTAATGACGTCATATTTTCTTTACCAGATGTAACCTTGTTAAGGTCTTCCGTCTTCACGGAAGACCTTATAGTGATTCTACTGTTTCTTATTAGGTCTTCCGTTTTCAACGGAAGACCTATAGTGATTCTACTGTTTCTTATTATTATTATTATTATTATTATTATTTTTCATTTTTATTTTTCTGACCTTTTCAAATCGCGATATCTCAAAAACTACTCAATCATTTTCAGCCAAATTTTCAGGAATGATTTGTTATCTCATGCCATTTTGAAATATTGAAAAAGTTTGGAAAAATTTACTTCCGGTCGGGAATTATTACGATTTTTCACTTTTTACACTAAAAATCTAGTCCATGAATGTTCTCAGAAACTGTTAAAGGTAGGAGTCTGAAACTTTCAGGTATGATAGAATTTGGTTTGTAGATGTGTGATGGAAACATTTCGTGTGTCGTCGTAACTTCCGGTCGTCACAGGAAGTGATTTAAAAAGGGTAATTTTTTGAACTTTTTTGTTTTTCAATATTTTTTTATGATGTTGATAGGCTTAATAAAGAGTCTTACAAGAATGCTAAATATGTAGTTTGTTTAAAAATTGATTAACCCATACTCTGAATATTTATCATTTTTCAATTTTAAGAGACGGTGTTTGATAGTGTAATGGTTAGCATGTTGAATTTTCTAGTGGGCGATCTGGATTCAATCCAAAGAATTTCCAAATTTTTTTTCACTTTTTGGGGCTCAAATATAAGATTTTATCTTAAGGGGGGGGGGGGGCTATGTCTTTAGACGTCAGAGCAGCGGTGTTTGACGGCACAATATCAGCGTGTCTTTTTACTCCCTCATAAAGAGTTTGCAGTTTAATTTTGCACTAATTATTGTGCATAGATGCAATTGTGATATGACAAAATGAGGAAAACATGTTGGTGCAAATGTATATGTAGCTAGATACCTATGCAATTGTATCATAAATTGGAGAGTTGCGGAATTGTATTTTGAAAGTAGAATTTGTTACTTTCTCATGTTGATTGAATAACATATATAGCAATTTCAAATGAGAGAAAAATAAACTTCAATGATATTTTTCTTTGATTTTAGTAGGGCAATATTCCTTTATAGATGCAAGTTACAGAACATAATAGGTATCAGATTCCTTGAGCGTCATATGGCGAGACGTGTTTTGTTGCGAAACATTCCAGTCTTTTCATTAATGTGTTACTAATTGGAATAATCCACTTTGGGGGTAAAGAGGAATATAAAATGTGTAAGAAAACTTAGTGCTGCCTTTATGTTACTTGCCCGTATACGATATGTAATATGTACAGTGTGATAAATATACATTCTTAGACTCGAAAATCAGGCTACAGCAACATATTTTTAAAAATTTCATTGAAGCTATCACGTACTCTTATTCAATTGAAGACACATTCCAAAGAAAAGGCGCGATGATTTACTCGTGACGTTTGGCGCGAAATAATGTATCTTGACCCGCCTTTCACAAATGGTCTGATGCAGTAGTGTAGAAATACAGAAAAAGATTACACGGACATGTTTGAATTTGGAATTGCATAGAATAGAAAGTTGAATGCATAAAGAATAAAGGAAGTAAACACAATAGGTTTTTTTTTTAGTTTTTATCAGTAACAGATTATTTTCTCTGCTATCAGTTATTGTTAAAACTCAAGTAACAAATCCGATGTAAATCTACTAGTACTTGCACAAAATTTAGCTGGCAAGTTTTCATCTTATAATTCCACACTATAAGAAATAAAGATTAACCTGCCTGACACTCGTTACTTCAGGGAATGAGTGCAAGGTAAACATCGATGATGGCTGGTACATTGCGCTAGTGTAGTGGTATCAATATTAAAGAACAAGGTCCACTTTAAGGGCCTTTTTTGGCTCTGTTAATTTCAGAAAAACTGAAACTTCTTTGACAATGCATTAAATATCATTTAGACCTTTGATGACTGCGTATCTATCAAAAATGACGTAATTTTCTGGCTAGCCAATGCATTATGACGTCATGAAATGCGACATTTTCCTCATATCGTGAAAAATTCTACAAAACAAACCAATTTTTAAAGCTAATTTTTCGATATTTAATATAGAGCGTAACCTCTGATCTTAAATATGCAACTATAAAATGATAGAACTTTTTCTCAGGATTACAAAACCTGTTTTATTATTTAGATCAGAGGATGCAATCATATTATTTCTCTTCTTTCTTTTTTAAGCTAAAACTTGCATCACTTGATTGCATCTCTTTCGCTGTTTTGAAATATGTTAGATTCCACCGGAAATAAAACGTCAACTTCCGGTCTATTGCTCGGCAACAGTAAACGATTGAAGTCTGAAACTTTCAGGACTGATAGTCAGTGATCAGTTTATTTGAATCGTGACAAAATCTTGTATCGCCGTTACTTCCGGTCGTGACAGAAAGTAATGCAAATAAGGGAATGGTTAATGGTTAGCACGTTGGATTTTCAGGCTGACGACCAGGGTTAAATCTCCAGAGTGTCTGAATGTCTTTTATCACTTTTTCAGTTTGAGTTTTCTTTTTTTCATAATCGGACGGAAGACCTCTCATTGCTCGCAATGATTTTCTAGTTATTATGTTCCCCAAACGAAGTTGGGGAACATATTGTTTTTACTCTGTTTCTTATTATTATTATGTTCCCCAAACGAAGTTGGGGAACATATTGTTTTTACTCTGTTTCTTATTATTATTATTATTTTTCTTCTTCTTCTTCTTCCTGGGTACTTTTTTGTCCGCGAGTGATCTCATCAACTACTCATCCGATTGAGGTGAAACCTTTTTAGGGTTAATAGGCATGTTATGTAAATTTGCGGAATCAAGGTCATTTTGCGCGCACGTGCATGCACGTGCCTGCGCGTGCAATGCGTAAAATGACCAATATACTTGATATAGCTGTAACTTTTATATTTTTTGATGAAATGCTTTGATACTCAGAATATAAGGATATATTAAAAGTGTAAACAAGATGACATGGTCAACATGCACATGCATGCACGTGTGCGCACGCGCAAAGCGTAAAATCACAAATATACTTCATATACTCGTAACTTTTATACTTTTTGATGAAATGCTTTAATACTCAAAATATTTATATATATTAAAAGTGTAGACAAAATGACATGGTCATCATGCACATGCATGCATATGCATGCACGTGCACGCGCGTGCAATGTGTTAAATGACCAATATACTTAATGTAGCCGTAATTTTTATATTTTTTTATTAAAAATATACAGATATATTAAAAGTGTAGACAAGATGATGTGGACATCATGCTCATGAATGCACATGCGCGCGCGTGCAATGTGTTAAATGACCAATATACTTAACATAGCCATAACTTATATATATTTTTTATGAAAAGCTTTCATACTAAGAATAAACAGAGATATTATAAGTGTAGACAAAATGGCATGGTCATTATGAACATGCATGCAGGTGCGCATGCGTGCAATGCTAAGATGACCAATATACTTGATATAGCCGGAACTTATTTATTTTTTGATGAAATGTTTTGATACTGAGAATATAAAGATGCATTAATAGTATAGATGAGATGACATGGTCATCCTGCACATGCATGTACATGCGCGCGTGAAATGCAAAAAACGACCAATATACTTCATTGCCTTATTTAATGAAGCTTACAGGAAATAAGACACCAAAAGGTTGTTGGGGAGCTTTTGGGGAACATCTGTAACGGTCCCCGTTACAATTATAACTAGTTATTATTTTTCTTCTTCTTCTTCCTGGGTACTTTTTTGTCCGCGAGTGATCTCGTCAACTACTCATCCGATTGAGGTGAAACCTTTTTAGGGTTAATAGGCATGTTTTGTAGATATGCGGAATCAAGGTCATTTTGCGCGCACGTGCATGCACGTGCGTGCGCGTGCAATGCGTAAAATGACCAATATACTTGATATAGCTGTAACTTTTATATTTTTTGATGAAATGCTTTGATACTCAGAATATAAGGATATATTAGAAGTGAAAACAAGATGACATGGTCAACATGCACATGCATGCACGTGTGCGCAGGCGCAAAGCGTAAAATGACAAATATACTTGATATAGTCGTAACTTTGATACTTTTTGATGAAATGCTTTGATACTCAAAATATTTATATATATTAAAAGTGTAGACAAGATGACATGGTCATCATGCACATGCATGCATGCATGC
This sequence comes from Saccostrea echinata, assembly GCF_033153115.1. Lineage (NCBI taxonomy): Eukaryota > Metazoa > Mollusca > Bivalvia > Ostreida > Ostreidae > Saccostrea > Saccostrea echinata. Next base: position 1,150,914 of record NW_026889757.1, on the reverse strand, counting down.
ATATGCATGCACGTGCGCGCGCGTGCAATGTGTTAAATGACCAATATACTTAATATAGCCGTAATTTTTATATTTTTTTATGAAAAGCTTTGATATTAAGAATATACAGATATATTAAAAGTGTAGACAAGATGATGTGGACATCATGCTCATGAATGCACATGCGCGCGCGTGCAATGTGTTAAATGACCAATATACTGAATATAGCCATAACTTTTATATTTTTTTTATGAAAAGCTTTGATACTAAGAATAAACAGACATATTATAAGTGTAGACAAAATGGCATGGTCATTATGAACATGCATGCAGGTGCGCATGCGTGCAATGCTAAGATGACCAATATACTTGATATAGCCGGAACTTATATATTTTTTGATGGAATGTTTTGATACTGAGAATATAAAGATGCTTTTATAGTATAGATGAGATGACATGGTCATCCTGCACATGCATGCACGTGCGCACGCGTGAAATGCAAAAAACGATCAATATACTTCATTGCCTTATTTAATGAAGCTTACAGGAAATAAGACACCAAAAGGGTGTTGGGGAGCGTTTGGGGAACATCTGTAACGGTCCCCGTTACAATTATAACTAGTTATTATTATTATTATTATTATTTTTCATTTTTATTTTTCTGACCTTTTCAAATCGCGATATCTCAAAAACTACTCAATCATTTTCAGCCAAATTTTCAGGAATGATGTGTTATCTCATGCCATTTTGAAATATTGAAAAAGTTTGGAAAAAATTACTTCCGGTCAGGAATTATTACGATTTTTCACTTTTTCCACTAAAAATCTAGTCCGTGAATGTTCTCAGAAAGTGTTAAAGGTAGGAGTCTGAAACTTTCAGGTATGATAGAATGTCGTTCTAGATGTGTGATCGAAACATTTCGTGTGTCGTCGCCACTTCCGGTCGTCACAGGAAGTGATTTAAAAAAGGCAATTTTTTGAACTTTTTTGTTTTTCATTATTTTTCTATGATATTTACAGGTTTAACAGAGAGTCTTACCAGAATGCTAATTATGTAATTTATTAAAAAATTGATTAACCCAGACTCTAAATATTTATCATTTTTCAATTTTAAGCGATGGTCTTCGATAGCGTAATGGTAAGTGCGTTGAATTTTCACGCAGGCGACCAGGATTCAATCCCCAGGATGTCCGAGTGTTTACTCACTTTTCGGGGGCCCAAAATATAATTTTTTTCTTAAATGGGGGGGGGGGGGGCTATGTCCTTCGACATCAGAGCAGCGGTGTTTGACGTCACATTAACGGCGTGTCTTTTTAGTCCTTCATAAAGTGTTTGCAGTTGACATTTGCACTAATGCATACATGTATATGCAGTTGTGATATATATAAATGAGGTACACATGTATATGTAGCTAGGTACATATGCAATTGTATCACAAATTGAAGACTTGCCAACTTGTTTTTTGTAGAATTTATTATTTTCTCATGATGATTATTAATAGAATTACATAAAGCAATTTCAAATGAGAAAAAGAACTTAATGACATTTAGTTTAGAGCAAGATCCATCATAATTAAGAGCTCAAAGCGGCTAAGCATAAAAGGTATTGTCAATTAATGATAAACAGTGTATTTACAAAATAAAACTACTCGAACATTATGTGAAAAAAATATGCTTTCACGAAATACATCAGTGAATTGTCAATCAGTTTCTTATGTGTGAGTGGTGCTGACTCGGAGAGACAGAAGAGCATATGCGATAATAAGGTGTCAGTCGTCCGTCCGTCTGTCTGTCTCTAAACGATTTTTCAAAATGCTACTCCTCCTACAGTTTTCGTCTGATTTAAATATAACTTGGCACAAAGTAGACTACACTAAGATACATAATTCTGTCTAACGGTTTTTGATTTCGATGAACGGTGTCGTCATGGTGACGAAAAATAGAAATTTCTGTGATATACTTCCGAAACACTACTCCTACAGTTTTACTCTGATTTTGGTATAACTTGGCACACAAGTAGACTACACTAAGAAACATAATTCTATTTATCGGTTTTCGATTTTCATGAACGATGTTGCCATGGTTACTAAAAATAGAAATTTCTGTGAAATACTTTCAAACGCTACTCCTCCTACAGTTTTGGTCTGATTTCAGTAAAACTTGGCAAATATGTACACTACACAAAGAGACATAATTCTGCTTATCGGTTCTTGATTTCAATGAACGGTTTTGCTATATGGTTACTAAAAATAAATTTTCACAATATAAACGTTTAATCATATTTTATGTGTGAAGGTGTCAAAGGGAATGTAAAACATAACAAATATTGTTTAGTGAGAAAGCAACTTCTCTTATGACAAAGAAGGGACGGAAGACCTTCTTGTTGCCATGGCAACAAGGTTCTAGTTATTATTATTATTATTATTTTTTTCCCCAAAATTTTGTGCAGGCGATTTCTCAAAAACTATTCAGTGGTTTTAAATGAAACTTTCAGGAATTATGCGTCGTCAAATGAACTTTGTTCAGCAGAAGGAAAATTTGGAAAACTCGCTTCTGGTGCCAAGTTATTGACAGTTTTCTGATTTTAAAATGAAATTTTGTCCCCCCTTTTTTTCAAAAATGGTTTAAGATATGAACTGGAGACTTGTTAGAGATGATAGGTTATGTCTTCTAGATGAGGGGAATCACCTTTTTGTGCGTCGTCAATACTTCCGGTCGTTACCGGATGCGAATTTAAAAAAGTCGTATTTTTAAACTTTTTTGTTTTTCTATATTTTTCTTTTATTTTAATAAGGTTAATAGAGACTCTTCTGAAAATTCGTTATATATAATTTATTTTAGAATTGATCAATCCAAACTCTAGATATTCGCATTTCTAAATTTGAAGCGGGTCCAAAATGGCGGCTGTCTCTGTAAACTCCGATAAGTAGGTCAGAATTTACGGAGTCAGCCGAGCGTTTGTTTGAATGAAAGTACCATAAGGATCAAAGAAATGTGAAGGAAATGTTGGATTGTCACATCACAATTACGTTGCAATTCTGTTTCGCAATAGAGTTTTAATCCGGGGTTTCCTCAAACGTCTACTATAATTTTTCTTGTCTGTATCTCAAAGTAGAAAAACGACATGACTACAAGTGGAAATACGATAACTACAACCTTTTGTTTTACACCATGGAAAAACTGATCCTAAACCATGGTTATAAGTAAAAGCTTTTGAAGAAACTTGCCTGACTAAAGCAATCAATATATAGTAATTATTACGTGGCCATTGTTTTTCCCCCATGCAGGCTTGTGTCATATTAAATGAACAGAAAAGACAGAAATAAGAAAACCATTTTTTTAAAGATTGTTTAATGAAAATGATTAAAATATTTTTTTTCTAAAAGATGTTGTTATTGAACATAAATGGTATCAGATTCCTTGACCGTCGCAGGACGAGACATGTTTTTGGGCGAAACATTCTAGTCTTCCCATGAATGTGTAACTAATCGGGATAGTCCACTTTGGGGGTAAACAGGAAAATAAAACTTGTAGAAAATCTTACCTAAATCACTGCTTCAGTGTTACTTATCCATACGATATATAATAAGTACAATATGATAAATATACTTTCTCAAGCTCGATATTCAGGTTATAAGAACATACATTTTGATATTTCATTGAAACCATCACCATTCAATAGAAAATACATTCCGAAGGAAATGCGCGAATATTTAACCGTGACGTTTGGCGCGAAATAATGTATCGTGACCAACCTTTCGTAGTAGACAAATGGTCTGATGCAGAAGTATATAGAAGTGCAAAAAAAGATTACATGGACATGCCTGTATATGGAATTACATGAAATAAAAAGTTGAATACATAAAGAATAAAAGAAAGTAAACAGTATCATCAGAGAATGGCTAAAGATATGAATATGAAACTTGCTGAGGTGATAGAGCATCAAATGTAGATATGGTGATTGACCATTATTTTTCGTCGTTCCTACTTCCGGTCGCAAACGGAAGTGAATTCAAAAATGTTAAATTTGCAACTTTTTGTTTTTCAATATTTTTCTTTGGGATTTACAGGGTAAATAGAGAGTCTTCTGGGAGTTTTATGCATATTTTCATCTTTTTGATTGAAAAAGTTTGCAGAGATTTTTATAAAATTCACTTCCGGTCGAGTGTTTACCTGTCCTCAAAATTAGAATTTATTCTCACAATATTGCTCGGCAACAGTAAACGACTGAAGTCTGAAACTTTCAGGTCTGATAGTCAGTCATCAGTTTATTTGAATCGTGAGAAAATCTTGTATCGCCGTTACTTCCGGTCGTGACAGGAAGTGATGCAAAAAAGTGAATGGTTAATGGTTTGCTTTCTTGGATTTTCACGCTGAATTTCTTTTATCACTTTTTCAGCGTGAATTTTTGTTTTTATTTTCAGAATCGGACGGAAGACCTCTCATTGCTCGCAATGAGTTTCTAGTTAAAAATATTATTTTAAGGGAAAATGTTGGAACAATATTCATTATGGAAAAAAATGCTGCAAATTAATGCACATAAATTTTGTTTTACCTTTTTGCTCTTATAAAATATATTTTGGGTATTTAAAATCTAATCATGCAATAAAATATTTTCTTTTATTATATATATTTGTTATATAAAACAGGATATTTGCATCCCTGATATGAACAGAGGCACGCGCCCTTTATTACACACCTTTATCACACCCTTTATATTACACCTTTCCGGAACATCTCTGTATTTTTCATTCGGAGTACCTCGGATCTTTTAGAATTTTCTTCCAATTATCCTTCCACAACAAGAAATAGTCCCCCATAAATCTTATTTCTCATCGACTTTGTGAGCAGTTTTAAAATTGAATATTTTATTAATAAATGTATAATTTTCACATTTAATTCAAATATTTATAAAAAATGGAATTGTAAATTATAATTTTGATAGTTAACGAGGGACATGCCTAAAGTGTGCATGTTTTTCAGCGTTTGCAAAATTATGAATTATTTCCAGAATATGTCTTTTATTCAATTCAGTATACTAGCGTAGATTGACAATTATAAGGAAATTATAGGGAACCTAGACATATGTTCATCGGATCTGAAAGCCTCACCAAAGGTACTTTCATTGCAACATGGAATTATATGATCTCTAAAGTATGTATGGTTATTTTCTGAAGTAATCCTTTTTGGAATTAAATATCTAAGAGCAAAATGAAGTGAATTCAATTCATATGGAAGGTCAAGGTCAGAAAATGACGTCATTTTAAAAAATTCTCTCACCAATCTGCATCAGTATATAAAGTATGACAAATTAGCTTGAACACTTTGTTTTGAATCTAAGGTAACTGAAGGAATGGTGAGTTCAAGGTCATTGAAAAGGTACAAATATTATAATGACATATTTAAATTGCTCTCACAAAATGAATCTTCCTATGAGATTTCATTAAAAATTGTCAAAACTGAAGTCTAAGGCATAGGAAGGTCAAATTCATAAGGAAGGTCAAGGACAGACGAATATAACAAGTTTAATTATTCTAACCAACATGTAATTTTCTATAAAGTTTAATTAAATATCCTGAAAAAAGAAGTTAAGATCATAGGGAAGGTCACGGTCATAACATTATGCAAAGTAAGACGGACAGGCAGAAAGAAAGACATGACAAACATATGCTCCAGCCATATTTATGGCAGGGCATTAAAAGAAAAAAAAATTGTGCAATGATGGACGGACACACTGATAACAAATTTCTGACGGGCCCTGAGTAAACTTCTCATTCAAAGTTAGGTTTTATCCTAAATTACTGTATACAGGGCTTTTTTCACTCCTTAGTATTTTTACCCCATGCGTGGATCTAGGGGGGGGGGGGAGTTATTTAAAGTATATACTGAAGCAAATAAGAAATGACTTTGGACCCCCTAGAAAACGTGGACTCCACCATCACCACCGCGAAATAGGTGATTTTCATGTTTGGGAAATAGATTTTACGTTGTTTTTTTTTGCTTGTCAAGAAATGTTTGGGTTGGAATTTCTTTTTGACTGGGGTGGACCCCCCCCCCCCCCTGGAAAAAAAAAAACTGGATCCGCGCCTGTACCCTCTCACACATTCAAACAATTATGCCCCATTCTAAATTCTTCAGACACAGTTGTATTAAAGAAATAATGCTATTTAATTTGAATTCACTCCATTTTAAATTCGCCCACTTGCAACAAGGGCGAAAGTTACCCTGTATACAGTAATAATAACAAAGCTCAACTCCACATCTGACAAAAGGCAGTCAATAAAATGTAATGAAAATGTTTTTGTGCTTCACTTAATTCCATTTCATATGTTGAATAATCAGGAAATTCAGATTTCATGTCATTTAAACTTTAGTGTAAAGTCAATGCACCTACTTCCTAAAACAAGAGGCTCATGAGCCACAATGCTCACCTGAGTCATTATGGCCCTTCTGTTCTTTACCAACCAGCAGATTTTTTTCCCTATATATTCCTTTGTAAAATTGCAACCCGCCCTACCACCAGGGGTCATGATTTGAACAAACTTGAATCTATGATCCCATACTGTTTAATTCACCGGTTTTCTTGTTATAAGACGCCAACTCACTGACACGACTCAGACAACTGTGGTATCAAAGCACATTTAATTTCTTTCACTACGGGATGAAAAACGTAGAAACAAACCGGAACGGATATATGAAATTCCAAATTGTTTGTTTTTTCCCCAAGACGGATTTCTCCTAAACCTACGTGCGTGGGTGACGTTAAACGTAGAATTAACTTCAGAGACTAAGTACTTGATACTTCAAACAATAGTTGTTCTTAACCCATCTACATGTATGTTGATGACAGATAAGCTTAAGAAAAAAGTATTAAAATTTTTATGAAAACTGATGCCCCCGCATGGCAGCTCGAGGCCAAGGATAAAATTTCCAAAAAGTAGTGAAACTGCAAGATCAAGGTCATGAGGTCAAAAATGTTCATACCTAAAAAAAGGTCTTGTCACACAAAATATACTTGTGAAATATGTAAGCCCTAGCACCAACCATTCTGAAGTAATGGTCAAGGTTAAAGTTTTTTTCAAAAATAGGTCAAACTATGAAGGTGTCAACTGATTCAGTGACTTCAACATTTGATACTGCCATGAATCAAAGTTGTGACACTAATTATTGTAGCGAGAGTTTGTTTAGTTCTTAGTTTCAGAGATGTTGGCCTGAATTTGTAAAACCTTGAGATAAGACATTGAAGCAAGGTGGTACCATTAACCAACCTGAGCCAGAACAACTATTCTATGAAGTACAGATATCGATTCTTACGTCTTTGATTCATGGCAGTATCAGTTGAAGGTCACTGTATCTGTTAACCTTCCACTAGGCCCAAATCCATAATTACCGTAAATAGAATAACTAATACTCTACTAAATAGTTCAGTCTTTGTTGATCTTATTTTTATCCTTTCTAGATGTTTCATTTTTATCCTTTCTAGATGTTTTACTATGTTTTTCTCTGGTTTTAATTGAGAAAATGTCTTCCATCAATTATGTTGGATAAGCAAGAATTTACTTCAATATCTATTAATTAAATGAAACTTACAGACACATTTAGCGGTAGGTCAACTACCATTCCAGGTACTTTTATCAATAAAAGAATGCAATTAATCTCTCAGCAATAGTTTCAAGGACAGAAAATTATTTGTTATAATGGATTTTCCCTTACTTCTGTTTATCAAGGAAACTTGAGACAATCATTATGTAACTTTATATTTTATCAATTTGAATAACATAACTGATTGACAGAAAGTTCGTTTTTTCCTCTAAAATAACAACGAATGACATTGATACATTTTCACAAAAGTGATTAAATCTTTCTGGTCTTTCAATCATTTGTCTAAAATTATCCTACAGAAATATGATGATTTGTCCCCCAAATAGGTTAACTAAGTAAAAGTATAATGCTTAACAAAGATATTTATAATGTTTTATTTCTAGTCAAGATGTAAAACACACACAAAGGATATTCATCTTAATAAAATGGAACCAAACTTTTGAAGCCCTTCATCAAATTTCACTTTGACCTTGAGCTAAGTATGTATTGAATGTAGGCTATCTGGCATATAAGCACATTATTCAATGCTCTATAGAGGATATCTCTTACTCAATAGACTAAATTACTCCTTTTCTCATGCCAAAAAGACTCATATTCAAATTGGTAACAATTTCTACATTTTCTCAAGTGATAAGCATTTTGAAGACGTTTTCTTCAAAATTGAAAATAATAATCAATATATTTCCAATGAAAAAAAAATAAATTTCACAGAAAGTGAAATTAAAAACCATATACTAGATTAAAACAAGAGAGCACAATACTCTGTTAATCAGAGTTCAATTCTCTTCCAGACAATTGGTTGACCCTAAATTACTCCTAATAACCTCGTCAATTTAGAAAGTCACATGTACATACCCCAACAGAATTCTATACTCATGCTTTGGTTCCGTCCTAAATTCAGTGCTTAAAGGTGTCTGAACTTACATCTACACTTGAAGAAAGCTTGTTTGTATGTGTTGAAGCCTTGTTTCCTTGAAGAAGCTTTTAAAGGAATAATTCCTTGTAATTTAATTTCACTTTGAAACTTTTCACTTGTGCTTCTTGTGTTCATGACAAAATTTGGAAAGTTTATCCCCCTACATATTCCTATTCTTATTGTGGCCCCAACCTAGAACCTGTTGGTCATAATTAGAATAAACTTAAATCACTTAAATCAAAACCTTATTTAAAATAAAGGTACTGTGAACTCACAAAATGATGCACCCCTGCTCCCATATGAGTTTAATGGGAAAGTCCATTTTTTGCTATGGTAAACCCAAAAAACTGTCTGTTCAGAACAAATAATAGAGGTGCACAATATGGCTTTATGTAAAGAAGTCTGTGAAAGTATTAAATTTTATTCAGTGGTATAGGAGGAGTTATGGATAAGAGATGGGTACCTCTTATATTACAGAAAGAATGGCAGAGTCCATTTTTTGCTATTGTAAACCCCAAATATCTGCCCAATCAGACCATAAAATAAAATATGCACAATGGCACTAAGTAATAAAGATGCTGTGAAAGAGTAATTAAATTTTACTCAGTGGTATAGGAATTGCAGATAAGAGATGGGATCCCCCAAATGTTATAGAAAGAATGACTGTATCCATGTCTTGCTATGGTAAACCCCAAATATCTGTTTGATTAAAATGTAGAATAGGAGTTTCACAATGGGACTATGTAATGAGGATTCTGTTAGAGTCTCATTAAATCCTATTCGATGGTATAGGAAGAGCTGTGGATAAGAGGTAAGTGTAACCGACCTAAGGACAGACACCCCCATTACTATATATCCCCTCTTTTCAAGTAGGGGGAATAAAAAATCTTTAAATACAAGTCGTCCCCCCCCCCATATTAGGCTTAAAAGCTTTTTAAATGATTCCATCCTATTTCTTGATTATCTCTCTTGACAGGGAACTCTTCATCTAAATAAAGGGGTTTTTTTTGTTGTTGCTAGTTTAGCTGATACTGGACCTGTGTTTCAGAACAACAAAATACATGTATAGGAGAAGCTAACAGGGGGACATATAGAAGAATATTGTCAAACTCTGACCTACTTGTATATAATTAGACACTCCCAGTCAGATAAACATATAGAATGTTAATAAAAAATGAATAATACATGTACACTTTCTTTTAACATCGTGTACATATAGGAATCATAGATATGTACATGCATGAGGTAAAAACCTTTAACCGGACTTTTTTGATTACAAGCTTTTTCATGACATAAATTGGCAGAGTACATTCCACCTTAAGTGCCTTCCAAAAAAGCAATACGATTTCTGACAGTGGTTTTACCATACTTTCTGAATAATTCATCCAAATCTGCATCAAGTTTTTCATCATCTTGTACATCCCATGTCAGTTTACCTACAAAATCACCAATACATTTTTATGACAACAATATAATGTCAAATATTTTTCAATTTTCTAATATAAAGTATTAGATATAAATATATCATATTTCAAAAGGAATAACATGTTTAAAAAGGATATATCTCTGTGCAATAAAAGAAACCTGACACTGAATCAGATTTGGAGGTTGCATCTTCTACTTAAATGTTACTGAACTTGAAATGATATCCCTGATGAATGACTGTGTGGACCTTCAATAAAGCAGCAGTATATAGGATATGTCATTGAGTAGGATTGGGTGCCAATATTAGCGATCCAGACACACCTTTTATTCACACTGTACAACTTTATTATTTTCAAGAAGCTGAAATCATGATTTTTTTTAACTTGCAATGTACTTGTCAAGGAATGGCAGGTGATAAAGATTTCTGATGAAGTACCTGATTATATTAAAAAATGTTTTCAGTCTTAAAGGATTAAAAGTCCTAATAAAAAAATAATTAGAAGAAAAACAATGCTCATGTGAGCTACAATGTACGTGTTCCCTTTGCCAAATGATAGACTCTGTAAGAAATGAGATTCCTTGTTGTGGCCCAAAAATATGTCGATGGTCAAATACATGTAGATTGTTCATTGCAGAGCTGTATACTGACAAATTAATGTGGTGTTGTGCTTGATGAAGACCATGTATTCCTACAGTATTAAAACACCAGGCCCATGCAAATGCACCAGAATCACCTTTCCCCTGCTGTTTTGAAGAAAATTTCAACCCCCCTCCCTCATTATGAAATTTTGACCCCATATGAGGAGTGATCAAAAAGTTTGTGGACTGGTGCAATAAAATTCTCATCATGTTTTCATTTGATGATTTTTATTTTGACAATATATGCAATTTGCCTGTCCAACCCTGTGCCACTGAAGAACTATAGATTTTCTTTCTCTGTTTAATCTAACATATTTAATGTTTGAAATTTCCTGAGTTTCACACAAAACTGTTTTATATTGTGGGAATGCATTTTTCTCTCAGCATCTTTTTTCCACTAAATAAATTTCAAGCATTTCAATGAAGGTCACTGTAAAATTGTTGAAAATGCTCAAAATGAGGTCAAATTTTATAACATTGCATGATACCATTTCTGTAATGTCATAAGTATCATTTTCTTAAATATTTACGAGAAAATGAGATATTTGTGCGAATTTGTTTAGCTTGTATACTTCAAAGTTATTTGAGGCTGTACCAGGTATGCAAAACACAAGAACATGTATTGGTAAGCAATAATTATTGCTTACCATTAAGTTGATTCAATAACTAATTATGTGCATAATGACCTGATTAGAAAATGTGCAAAAATATAAATTTCTTTCTCACATAATATTGATTTTATCTTTCCAGTTCATGAACTTTTTGATTACCCCTTGTACTGTGGTCCCACTTAGGTCCAAGGGATTAGGAAATTGAACTTGAATCCAGAAATTTGACTAAAATGGCCTTGCTGTTCTTTTAAAGATTCTAATCCTCAATTTGATAATAATTTTAGCTCCACCCTAACCCCAGGGTCCATAACTTGAATGAGGCCCATGGGTGACATCACTCACCTAAGACAACCCTACTGTTATTGATGTCTTCTTTATCTATAATCCAAAAAAAATTGTTGATCCCATATTATGTTCTTGTAGATCTTTATCAAATTCAGGACAAAATTAAAAAGAAGCAGAAAAAATTGCAAAACAGGAGAAAAAACATTTAAGTCACACATTTTACCTGGACAAAAATGACAATGTTGAAATCAATCAATCAACTGCATGAAAAAAACTGAACTCAATATTGAAATCAATCAACGTCGCTAAAATATGCTAAAAGATAGATTTTTTTAAAGATATGTCAGCTGGATATAAATATATACGCTAAGAGAGAAATTTTGTGAATTTCCATTTCATGAACATTTACATAGTGTCACAAAAGTAACTCGATCTCTCTTTCTCTCTCTCTCTCTCTACACGTATATATATAACAATAATTATACACACACAACTGTTAATCTTATACTTAGTGTTGTATCTGTTTAAGTTTAATTAAACGCATATTTTCTATTTTTACTCTATTGATATGTACGTTTATATATCGCCTTTCTTCATTTCTTTCTTCTTATGATACTTTTGCAAGAATCCATCTTTAATTACCCTCAAAACCCATGAAACTAATCTTTCGTGCTCATAATGTGCCTGATTCTGAGTGTAAAATACATCTACATATATAGTTAAAAATAGGTGTTTATAAATATCATGGCTAAAACAAAAATATACTCAAAATAATCTTTTTACCTAAATCTGATTAATAGTGTGAAAATTTAATCAACACATCTCTGAGAGTACGGCTAATTCATAAAGATTTTTATCAATCCCATTGTATAAGATCTTATATAAGTCCACGGTAAATGCAAATAAAAACAAATTAAACAGCAAGTAAAACGGTAAAACAACTGTTCATTCATTTTATTTGAAAAAAAAGCACTGGAATTATATCGGCATGAATTCGATGAGAAAATCAATAGAATATAAATACAAACATAGGTAATCAGAGATTACAGAGCTCACCTCAACGAATATTGTCTTTAAGTAAGGCAAAGTTCCATAGTAATGATCTTGTAGTTTGCATAACTAGATGTAACATTTATGACTGTTGTGAGGTAACATTGATATATGATGCCTATTTCTTTAAACATTCAGCCCTCAATGGAAATGTTTTCAGTTAGCTCTCCAATACCATATTACTCTCTCTTTATTACTGATTTGGAATGATTTTCTTTTGAAGGTAAGAAGGATGAGATTTCCTTAAAATCTCCTTCAAAGGCCAGTTCACCAAAAGACACTAAAGCAACTCCTCCTACAGTTTTGGTCTGATTTCAATATAACTTGGCACATAAGTAGACTACACTAATATACATAATTCTATGTATCTGTTTTTGATTTCAATGAACGGTGTTGCCATGGTTACTAAAAATAGAGATTTCTGGGAAATACTTTCAAAACGCTACTCCTCCTACAGTTTTCGTCTGATATCAATATAACTTGGCACACAAGTAGACTATATAAAGATACATAATTCTTTGTATCAGTTTTTGATTTCAATGAACAGTGTTGCAATGATTACTAAAAATAGAGATTTCCGGGAAATACTTTCAAAAAGCTACTCCTTCTACAGTTTTGGTCTAATATCAATAAGTACCAGTCAGACCCAACCTGACACCTAAGCAGTCCCAGAAAGCAGTCCCCGGGACTGCTTTGGGGCCGCTCTGGGACTGCTCTGGGACCGCTATGGGACTGCTGTGGGACTGCTCTAGAAAGCAGGCCCAGCAGTCCCTGGGGCTGCTTTCTGGGACTGTTTTGTTTACTCATGCGTGAAAAAGGTTCTGAGTGACATGATAGCTCCGCCCCTTGTGTATTCTGAATTTGCAGCTCCCTGTTGTTGTTTTGTTTACTTTCTGCAGAGAGGTATTTAAGTTAAAATTTCTTACAAAAATTAAATAAGTACAGATAGTTATACATGTAATTACTAAATGTCTTCAGGGGCTGTTAATTACACAATTGTAGTTTAGAATTAATTTTGAAAAATGAAAGTAGTTAAAAAGGGAATTCAGGGGATGATTTTTTCCCTTAAATTAAACTTCAATACAGGTGTTTGAAAAAAAAAAATTATCTACGCCTATTTAAAAAATTAATGCTGTCAAAATATGTACTCAAAGTTTGCATAAGCACTATCAAAAAAAAAGTCATTTCAGTAAGATATTGATATGAATATCTTACTGAAATGACATCATAGCAGTTTGTAGTAACTCTACCTGTTTTTCTGTACTCCTCACCAAAATATTAACGCCAGGGAAGGAAAAACTTCAGGAGTTCTGTACAAAAACATGTTCTAGAAGTGATGATAATCAGATGTGGATACTTAAAAACTCCAAGAAACTTTTAGAAAATTTGAAATAACAAAATTTTGCCAAAATCAATAGCATCACAACTTTTAAATTAAACGTAAAATCATGAATATATAGGGTCGGGTAGTTTAGTTGTAGTCAGTGCTGGCTAGGTCTTTCCACCTCCTGGTGGGTAGACCTCTTGAAATTGTTTTGCAGTCAAAATTATGACATTTCAACACTTAATACAAGAATTCCTCACGTTAAATTAAAGTCCAGGCTAATTAAATTAGTAAGCAGCTGCTTTTTCAATAAAAATGGAACTCGTAAATTTAACTTCCTTGTCAATGGTCATTCTGTTTAAAACATTTTGATTGTACTCTTAAGTATATATAAGAAAGATGCTTGAGTTTCTGATTGACAATACATATGTAGTTTTTGGATATCGGGTCTTCCAATAATCTGTCGGAATTCCGATGGGTAATTGCGCCCAGTTATTAGCAGACCTATTTTTGTATTCATATGAAGTAGAATTTCTTCAAAAACTTATACATGAGAAGAAGTCTCTTGCTGTGGCCTTCATTCAACTCGACATTTATAAATTAACCGACGACGTATTATCAATTAGCAATAGTTACTTCCATTCATATGTCGACTCTATATATCCCAGTGAACATAAAAGATAACAGAGTCTGACACATCTGTTTCATATTTGGATAGACCTAAAAACAAAGCTTTATGATAAACGTGAAGTCTTCAACTTTTCTATCGTCAACTTCCCTTACTTATGTAGCAATATACTCTTATCACCTGCATATAGGGTTTATATCTCCCAGCTGATTCGATTCGCAAGAGCATGCTCCTCGTACAAACAATTTCCAAAACGAGGAAAGCTAATGACAAATAAGTTGATGAAACAAGGACATCAACAATCCCGTTTAAAGTAATCTTTTCGCAATTTCTATGGTCGATACAATGACCTTGTCAGCAAATACAATCTATCATTAAGTCGAATGCTGACAGACGTTTTTCATATATAAATTTTTGGTCATTATTTAAACAATGAATTGTCTACGGATTTTTTCCGCTTTATCCGATCATGACAATGAGCACACTGCGGATGTGACCGGTCGACAGGGCATGCTTACTCCTCCATGGCATCTGATCCCACCTGATGATTTTTAAAGGTCCTTATTTCCTCTGCTCTCTGCTCTCGATTTGTATTGCTTCAATGGACTTTTGAGCTTGATTACTGCCGTTATCTCCATATGTTCTTTCTAAGCAAAAAATAAATAAATAAAAAAAATAAAATATCAATAAATAAATTTAAAAAATAAATAATAAATCCCAACTGCATTTTCTCCTAATTCTAGTAATGGAATATTGTTTCTTGAAGAATCTATGCATCAAGTTCAAATTCAGGTACTCTTGAATTTTGACTACTAAATGATTGTGGGCGTATACTTGTATGTTATGATAAGTATTTTATTGTAGAAATATTTTATCGTATTGAAATAAAATTTGAACAATTCGTTTTGCAATAAATTTATTACAAGTACATGATCAGTTTACAATCTAGCAAGTAGAGTGAAATGAGCCCGTGGTAATAGCTAGGTCACTTGAGAGCTAGATGAAAGAACTGTACTTTGTCCTTGATAAGAATAAGATTTCATGCAATTCAGCACTACTTGGTTAATATATTCCAGGTTAAATATCTGATAAATGGACCAGATACTAAACATTCTGGTGTTTTAATGTCAAGTTATTCAAGGAAATATATTTCTGAAACACATCTAGGTCACACTGTGATTCTAATGATTCTAATAATATTTTTGACATTAGGGAATTTTATTACGTACTATTGGTTTTCAAGAGGTCAACAAAATAAATTATTTGGAAATAAATCTAAGAATAATTGAGATTAAAACAGTTCAGGTAAATGTGTAACTGGGGCATTAAGTTGACCTTGATAGCAATATAAAATGATCCACAGCGCTTAATTTAGGCGTCAATAATTTGTTTGCTGAATAATCAAATGAAGTTTATATCATCCGGTCATGTCGATGCTGCGTTTAATCCTTAATTGGCTTCTAAGTTATACATCTTAAGCTGAAGTACAGATTTTTAAGGAGAAATTTGATTACTAATAGTGACATTGAAATTACATATCTTTTGAATTGATCATACCATCTGATTTCATTTCCTTGAGCTGTTCATGTATGTGAGAATAGTCTTTACCCTTGAAATTCGTCTCCGGTACTGCATGCAATTATGGCTTTGTTTCATGATATTGATGGCGTTGACCTCGACTAATAATTCAAAAAAATTGCCTCGGATTTTAACACAATACTTAGTGTTGTACCCTGTTTGGTTCCTATGTAATGACATACAACCAGGAATTTCAAAGTACACAAAAACTCAATTTCTCTTCTTGTATTGAGTATAATTATGTCAAATCATTATGATTTTTTTTTTTAACCAAAACTCCTAATTATGCGGTTTTTGGTGAACATTAAATCGATCTACAAGATTCCTATTGGCCTTGGCGCTATCATGACTTTTCTCATGCTATGACCAGCTCTGTTTCACCCGCTCTCCGCTCACGTGATATTCTTTGACAATTTGGTCAGGACGCTGTGTTCTTAATTACATTGTAGGAAGCTCTTTATGTTAAATGCTCAGGAGAAAATAAAATCTTAAATATATGATTAATTTTGAATTTATGTCTAACTTAGCCCAATCCATGGTCCTGAAACTGTAGACAATAAGTTTACAACTTGGTAAAGATTAATAGCTCCTACAATAGAGCGCATATGGTCCGAGAGTTATGGTTCGGAAACTCGAAGACAATTACTTATTTTAGCACCTTTCTCGCTGCTTCTGGTCCGCTAATCTGTTTGATTAAATCCAATACATGTCGTTGATAAAACTCTAGTGTGCTAATTTATGATTGTGCTAATCAGTTTAAGAGGAAGATTGTGCTAAATTTTGAGTGCGCTAATTTTTGTACGTTTACAGTTTGCGAAAAACAGGCATTCTAAAATTGATGTGTCTCCTATGGTTGGGAAGACAATGATTTTGTAGCACCGGTAGTCTTTTTTCTTACCTTTTTTTATGTGTTTTTTTGGTTTGTTTTGTTTTTGTTTGTTTGTTTGTTTTGTTGTTTTTAACTAGACGGATAATTTGAAAATTCTTCTTGACACCTGGACATACTATAGATTCATGTTTGTTCAAGTCATACTTGGAGCTAAAAAATGAAAAGAAAAGCTTAATTATTTTTGCTGTACATGCACATGTATTTTAAAAAAAATGTTTGCCATTATGAAATCAGTAGGCCTGGGTTGAGAAGAAGATAAAAGTGAACAAACCTAACTCTACAATGCATAAGGCTACAATGTACTAGAATAGAAATCAGACAAACTGTTTGTTTGTTTGTTTTTGTTTTTTTTTGGTTTGTTTGTTTGTTTGTTTGTTTTTTTTTTTTTGCAAAAATAAATAAATAAATGAATAAATAAAAATTGATTTTTTTGAAAAATTAAAGTTTTTCTCCTAAATTTCATTCATTTATACATGTATTCCCATTAAACTCTTACTGAGATTTGCTCCTTTCTCCAGGATTTAATATTTTAAGTTTGAGGAACGAAGACGCATTTGATTGGCATTCGGCAGGAATCTTGGCGCACTTGAAAAGTGAAAAATTTCGTTAATCTGTCACATGAAATTATAGCATTCTTTTAATGTACCGGATTCATGTGAAGTGGGAAAGGGAAATATTTTTCTGATATTGTGTTTTGATTTGCTAAAACTTAAAACTACATGAGTCACTTGGTACAAAATGTTACATTTTTAAACACGTTTTTTCTAAAAATTTGCTATCTCTGGGTCTCTCCATGATTTCAAAACGTTATTTGTGTGCATTTTAATTCAAGGAAACGAGCAAGATTTGTATTTAAAAAAAAAAAATGAAGTGAGGACACTATGGAATTCCATATACGACAGCCAACTGCTTACTGTCAGCTGCTCACTGCTTACTGCTAACTGCTCACTGCTTACTGCCAACTGCCACTGTTCATAGAAGATATTGCCTGTTTTGTTATCTTTAATATCTTTAATACGCATGCTTAATTGAATAAACTCTATGGTAGATTACAATAATATTAATTACAAAAATTGGCGGATTCAGGAATTTTTAAGCAGTGAAGGCAAGGAAGAAATGATATAGGAGGAAAGAGTTTTCCATCTTAAATACAAAACATTTAATTCCCATATTTCCTTGCAAGAAAATAATTCAATAAATTTTTTGACGGGGTGGGTGGGTGGGTGGGGGTATTAAAGGTTTATATACGTCAGAAAAAATAGGGGGGGGGGCAAACTTTTAATAAGATCTTGAGTAATATTTGTTGGTATATGCATTTATATCAGAAATACTAATAAAAAAAATCATAAAGGCCTTTTACTCTATGTAAAAACAGTTGATCTCAGGCAAGGAAAAGAAATATCAGTGCAGGGGGGGGGGGACCCAACATAATTCCCTTGACAAGGAATAAAATAAGTCAAAGGCGTCTTTAAGGAAGGAGAACTACTGTATAGTATATGTTGGAAATTAATTTAGTGGGTACGTACCCCCCCCCCCCCCATCACCACCACCACGAATGTTTTTACAGATCTAACATTAGCAATTAAACCGATTTACATAAGACACATATAAAAACTCCCAAATAGAGGTATGTTATTATAATTTTCAGTAATATTTCTAGTATAAATACATATACCAACAAATGTTACTCAAGTTTGTTCTTTTGCCGTATGTGCTCCCCCCCCCCCCCCCCTCTTCCCGCGTCATAAAAAGCTACCAAATTAATTATTTGCCTGCAACGAAATGCAGAAATTAAATGTTTTGTTTTTAAGAGGAAATACTCCTTCTTCCGATTTACTCCTTCCTCGCCTGACAGTTTAGAAATTCCTAAATCCGACAAATTTTGTTATTATTGTAAGAACTACGCACGCTAACTCTCGATTCCCGCCTACATTTTCCATCCATTTAATAGGATATTAATGCAAAGAAAAGTTCATTAGTATTAAGTACTAATTTTAAAAGCCAGTGACAAAGAGTTAATTGCTCTTATTTACAACTCCTTTCATAAGGGGGTAGAAAATTTTATCAATTGAAATCAGGCTGAAAACGTAAACAGATTTTCAAATACTCATGGAAATGGATAAATGACTCTTAAATCTCACCGTAAGTTTAACTTATGTAAAACCCAACATATGAGATTGATAAAGTACATTTTTTATTTGTTATCTCATTTGAAATTGGTAATAAATGACTATTTTCCTGTTTTTAATCTTTAAACACGTGACCGCCCCCCCCCCCCCACCCCGTGAGACAACAAAACCTTTGGAATGAATTTGTGAAATAAAGTTTTCAATTCATAAAAACTGAAAAAAAAAGATTTGTTTTTTTCGCTGGGGAAGATGTTTTGAAAATCAATTTCCATTTTCCGTTAATTTCGATGGTGAAAAATTTTCTCAAATTAAAGACTTATATCTCTTTGTTTTCCCAAATAAGTTATGTTTTACATGCGCGGATCTAGATGGGAGGGTCGGTGGGGTCCGGACCCCGCCTCCCCCCTGGAATTTGTAGAGTTATTTAATTTATATTCTAAACCAACTAAAAGTGACCTTGGACCCCCTAATAAAACGCGGATCCGTGTTAAGTTGGTATGAAAAGTCATAGATATGAAGATAGGAAGCATAAGTAGTTACCCCCCTCCCCCCCCCCCCCCAACCACCACCACTACCACGAAATAGGTTTTTCACGGTTTGGAAAGGAGCTTACGTGTTTTTTTTTCTTGTAAGGAAATTTCTGGGAATGATTTTTTTTTTACCAGGGTGGACCCCTCCTGGAAAAAATCCTTTTATAAAAATTCACATAATATCAATATAAATATGAAAATTCATTCAAATATGTGTAGAAGTTGGCAGTAAGCAGTGAGCAGTTGGCAGTAAGCAGTGAGCAGTTGGCAGTAGCAGTTGGCTGTCGTATATGGAATTCCATAGGACACAGACACCATAAAAAATGAACTTTTTCAAAAAAAAAAAAAATCCCATAGTGTAAATGCGGTGCTTTATTGTTGTTTTAAAATCCATATTGTTTGTGTAGCGATGATAGCTCAGTAGTATACATGTGTTACATTAAAAGTTTAAATCTAAAGTTTAATGTAACACATGTTACCAGTCTAGAGCACGCAGGAAAATCGAGAAATTTTTGGTTCAATCCTCGCATGGAGCATTAGTTATTTTTCTATGCAAACAATCAAGTCGTTTGTCAGTTTAGTTTTCTTTAACTGATTCATTAATATTTTAAAATAGATAAATTTTGGATCAGTTACACGGGGAGCGAATGCAATTCTTCCAACCTATGGAAGCTTTAATATACATGTAATTGCATATAAGCATTACGTGTTATCTTATAGGTGTTTATCGTTTATGTGAAGTGTTACTGTTATCGTAACTATGAAAGTCATATGTAGCGTATTTTTGATAAGTTCAGATAACCAAAATTTAAAATATCTTTCTGTTTGATTTATTACCTTATATAAAAATGGACTTTTCTGTAAATTACACAATTTGAATCAACCGCGTTTCAAAGATATCAAAAATTAAAACAAAAACCGATTTATTTATCGACTCCACATTTAAAGAAAAGACACATCTAAAGTCAATTTACTTATATAGAAACGTGGTGTTATTCAGGTTCAAAATCGGTGAAAATTTTTATTTGAACATAAAAAGCATTATATCAGGAGTATCTACACTCAATCTAGTATATTATCGTTTTTACCTCAGATACGCCATACATATACAATTTGACAAGGTATTTTAATGTAAATTTTCTTATTTGCGTAACTTTGCAAAGGTCTGTCCAGCTATGGTCAGCCGAAATGACTATCACAATTTCCAATTTGCTGGCTCCTAAAAAAATGACACCATAATTTTTTCATAAATGTCATTAAATTCCCTTTTCTTAATAAATTGTTTTCTGCGAGCTTAGTTAAAACTGGCTCATTGGATCACCAGGGGAAGTAGGGGAATGCTATCACAAACAGACAGACGGAAAGACGAACTTTAATTGGGGAAGCTCATATGATTTTTTTCGAATTAGACCTGTACTCGCATTGTGTAAGTTACACAAGTACATAGTGAAGTAGCATTTCTGGTTTCTGGTAATGACCAGTATTTTGTGGTCTCAAACTTTGTAAATATTTCTTTTTTCTATATATATGTTTACATGCAATTCACCTTTGTATGTGTACGAATTTCAATTCATGTAGTTATATGTTATATATACGATATTCTTTTTTGTGCATTTTGTACAGTATTCATTAATCACTGCAAAGTGGAAATAAAGTATGAATGAATGAATGAATGGTTTTCAGTTAAATGACTTTCGTCATGTTTTAAAATAAATAGGCAACATTCTTGGTTTCTTATTATTTTAATCCAGAATATTTTAAAAGCATTTTCAGTTATATTTCCAATATTTTACAGAATATCAGCCTTGTATTACATTTAAAGTAGTAAACGTCAAATTAAAAAAAATCCTTTCGTCACATTTCTCACGCTTCATTCAAATTACACTGTGATGTTTTCTATGAATGCATGGCAACTGTGTTTTGAAATTTGGAAAGTCTAGCTCATGTTGATTAAGGTACTGCCCCCTGGTCTTGCTCTGTAATAGGGACAGTCAGCTGACACTTTTCCCTGTAACAGCAGATTTACACACATCTTCAGCCGTAGTATTGTAGGATTTACACCTCGTTTGTTCGCTGCATAGTACATTGGATCTGTAATAACGAAAATATAGAATTACCCTTAATACATCGAAAGAGTGTGGCATTTTCCAATAAGTAACTGCATGTAGATTTTAGTTATTTTCTTGATAGAAACCGTTAAGATATATGGTTAAAAAGACAGTTTTCATTAATAAAAAGAATTTGCTTAAGTTCTTTGAAGCAGGTGGCAAAAGTGTAATATATATAATAAGACAGCTCATTTATCGTTTCATAGACATTAAGTACTTGATATTGTGTAAACTTGAGAAACTTAGTTATACAAGAATTCTATCCTATATGCGACAAGACTCTATCCTTAAAATACTGTAAATTCACTTGTTTTCTTGAGGTCTAATGTTCGTTGTTTTCGTGGTATGAGAGGATTTACGAACCCATGTCTATATCAATCTGTATTTAGTGTAATTCATCTATGTTTACGTGTTTTCAATTCAAGTTTTGTATATCAACTTATTTTATCACTCATCCAATTTATTTAGTTTCATCTTAATAATCGTCTCAAAACGAACATAATATATTTTCATAAGAGGTTTTTTTTTTGTCTTGAAATACTTCATTCAATAATTTATCCTTTTTTTCACGATTTTACATCGAATTACTTAAAAGGTCTTGAGCTGGTATACATTCATCATGTCAAAACGAACATTATATGTTTTCATGAGAGTTTATTTTTGTCTTGAAATAGTTCATTCAATAATTTATCCCTTTTTTGCATAAAATACGATTTCACATCGAATTACATAAAAGGTCTTGAGCTGGTATCTAATCATCATTATTAAAATATTTTAATTAAATATTTTGATAATGGTCACATTAAAAACAGGGGGCAATATGATACTCCATTCCACGCAAAGGTCCCTCCGAAGTTACAGTCTGGACATGTTTTCAACAGTCTATTGCCCATTGGCCTTGAATTCTAATGTATGACTTCAAGTAAAGACCACGACTTACCCATTTACTTCATTGGCAAATCAGTATTAACTCGTAAAGGATTCAAAAGACAAATCATGGATACGATGTTAACATCTCTTGATTTCTCAAAAATGTGACCTTAAATCAATATTTCTATATCTATATCTTTAGGATATGACTTCAAAGACAAAAAAATCAAACGTTTCAATACAAAGATCCAAAGTTCTAGTCTGGACACACTTTTAGTTTATGTCTTTCCCGGGTGATTTTCACTCTTAACATATATCTTGCATATAAATCAAGACACATTCTTAGGCCTACGGAAGCCTATTTAGGACCTATCAATAAATATTTTTGAATTCTATAACGAATTTAATTCGTTATAACAATTTCTTTGAATTCGTTATAATGAATTCAATCTGTTATAACAAATTAGTTAAATTCGTTATAACGAATTCAAAAATTTGTAATAACAAATTAAATTCGTTTAAACGAATTATAAAATTTGTTATAACAAATTAAATTCGTTTAAACAAATTCTAAAATTTGTTTTAACGAATTGAATTCGTTTTATCAAATTCAACAATCGGGTTCTATAGAAAAATATATATGAATTCGATAAAACGATTTGTCGAATTCGTTTTAACGAATTTAATTTGTTATAACAAATTAAGGAATTCGTTATAACGAAATTAATTCATTATAACAAGTTTTAGAATTTGTTATAACAAATTTAATTCGTTATAACAAATTCTCGATTTCATTATAACGAATTCAACAAATTTGTTATAACAAATTTGACAATTCGTTATATCGAATTCAAAAATATTTTTGATAGGTCCTAAATGGGCTTCCGTATTAGGCAATAAGAAACAGTTAAAAAAAAGAATCTCAAATTGAATCATTTAGACACACTTTCAAATTTTGTTCATGGAGGCGTAATCCTCATGACCAACCTTCTCGCAACTTTTAAAAATAGTAGATTTCACTTCGTTAAGCCTTTATATCCATCATGATGTTTGTATCGTGTTACAACGACCAGGTGTTATCACGACATAACACATACAAGATTAGTTTATTAATATAAAGTTACTTTGCTTTCATATTTCTTTTTTTTGTATATAAAATATGGCTCAGATTGCATTTTTATGACATGAAACATTGTATAACGATCACACACTAATATAACGAGTCGCCCGCGTGGCGCAGTGGTTAGAGCGTCGGCTCTAGAGTCGCGAAGTATGGAGTTGATCCTTACGTCGCGGGTTCGAATCCCACTGTGGGACGTGGAGACCGGTCCTTCGGATGAGACCGTTTAACCGAGGTCCCGTGTCGCAGTAGGTGCTGGCACGAAAAAGATCCCTCACAGCTCAATGGCCGTAAGTGCCGAGTATAGGTCAAAATTTGCAGCTCTCCACCGGCAAGTGGTGGCGTCTCCATATGAGTGAAAAATTCTCGAGAGGGACGTTAAACAACATACAAACAAACAAACAAACTAATATGACGATAACGAACAGAAATCAAGCTCAAAAGTACATTGAAACAGTACAGACTGGAGCAGAGCAAACACGGGTCTCTAGAAACATCAGAAGTAGGATCAGGTGCCATGGAGGAGTAAGCATGCCCTGTCGATGATCACCCCCGCCGTGTGCTCCTTGTCATGACCGGGCAAACGGAAAAATCCGTAGTCAATTCATTGTGAAAACAAGATGTGTTTGTGAAACACTGATGCCCTCGTATGATAACTCATTTCAAAGGTTTAACTTTCTCAAATGCAAATCAAACATGTTGGTACCCAAAGTAAGGTTTTGTCTAGAGGAATATACCTTTGAAATATGAAAACCCTAGCAGCAACCATTGAATAGATATGGAAAAGGTTAAAGTTTTTCAGAAGTAGGTCAAACATCAAGGTCAAGTTCAAATGGTCAAAATTAATGGTGCCCAAGGAAAGGCTTTCTAACAAGAAATACACATGTGAAATATGAAAGCCCTAGCACCAACCGTACCAAAATTATGGCTAAAGTTAAGTCTTTCAAAAGAAGGTCAAACTCCAAGGTGAAAGATTGTTGGTATCCAAAGGAAGGTCTTGTCACAAAGATTACATATGTGAAGTATGAAAGCCCTAGCACCAACCGTTCAAAAGTTATGGCCAAGGTTAAAGTTTTTCAAAACAGGGTAAAACTCCAAGGTCAAGGTCAAAGGGTCAAAGTTTTGTGGTATCCAAAGGAAGGTCTTGTCACAAGGTACATGTATACACTTGTGAAGTATGAAAGCCCTAGCTACAAAGAATCAAAAGTTATGGCTAAGGTTAACGTTTTTTTTTCAAAAGTAGGTCAAACTCCAAGGTCAAGGTCAAAAAGTCAAAGTTTTTGGTGTCTGAAGGAAGGCTTTATCACAAGGTATACACATGTGAAGTTTAAAAGCTCTAACACCAATTTTTCAAAAGTTATGGCCAAGGTTAAAGTCTGAAAAAAATGCAAAATTGGGTCAAACTCCAAGGTCAAGGTCAAAAGGTCAAATTTTATGGTACCCAAAGAAAGGACTTGTCACAAGGAATATACATATGAAATATGAAAGCCATAGCTCCAACCAATCAAAAGTTATGGGCAAGGTTAAAGTTTTTGCGGACAAACAGATAAACAGATAGACAGACGGACGGACAGGGCAAAAACTATATACCCCAGAATCTTCGATACGGGAACATAATAATGGCCTAACAATTTGAATGAAAAACGTCAGTTAACATTCGACTTAATGATAGATATTATTTGCTGATAAGGTCATTGTATCGACCATAGAATTTGCGAAATGTTGAATTTAAACGAGACTGTTGACATTCTTGTTTCATCAACTTATTTGTCAATAGTTTGCCTCGTTTTAGAAATTGCTCGTACGTAGAGCATGTTCTTGCGTATCGATTCAACTGGGAGACATAATCACCACATGCGGGTGATAATGGTATAATGCCACCTAAATAAGGAAAGTTGAAGTCTTCACGTTTATCATAAAGTTTTGTTGTTAGGTTACCATTAACGTCCTTTTCTAGTAAAATATCCAAATATGAAACATATGTGTCAGACTCTGAGGTATCTTTTATTTTTTAGTTCAAAGGATATATCGAATCGACGTAGGAATGAAAATGAATATTGCTAATTGATAAAGCGTCATTGATATAATGTTGAAGGCCACAGCAAAAGACTTCTTGTTTCCATAGAAGTTTTTGAATAAATTCTGCTTCATATGAATACATAAATAAGTATGCTAATAACGGGACACAATTATTACTTCTGAGAATTCCGACAGACTCTTGGAAGACTTGATCTTCAAAGACTACATAGACATTGTCAATCAGAAATTCAAGCATCCTTTTTGATATCAACTTCGGAGTACTTTTTTTAACAAAATCATGAAAGGACGATGAGGTAAAATAGATTTGTTTGTCTGTCTATCTGTTTATGAACAAAGTATAGACAATTCTCATCTCCCTCCTTTAAGGAACACGCAGTTTGACCTATTGCTATACTATAAATATAATCAATATGTAAAGCATATATGTTGAAGCAGTATAACCAATATTTAACGTTGGTGCTACATACTTGTGTCTTGTCATTCATAGTGATAGAGTTTGTAAGTTTGCTTATATTTTTACGATTTGATTTAAGTACACATTAACTTTGGTAAGGTTCTTTAAGAATATTTTCTCAAGAATTGGTGTAGAAAAATTTCAGGAAGACATGTAGAAAGAACTTCAAAGCCCACACTCAACACCGAGATTATATCAGCTTATACAATGGTAAGGTGTCCGTTGTCCGTTTGTTTTTCTGTCTGTTTTAACAATGCTGCTCCGTACCAAGTATTCTGATGTATAAATTTTGAAATTTTAAAGCGGTCTTAACGTTGACAAAGAATTTCATTTCCATGCCGATGTCAAATACCTTTATTCGCTGTGTTAAAGTATATACTTTACATGTATAGTTATGTATATAATTTTTAGGACCTTGAAGTACTTTCTACTGATAAAGAGAAATTAACTGGACGATCATACGGAAACCTATTTTAATCCAATTCAATTACGAATATATTTCTGCAAAGTATTACCCAGAATGCTTTGCTTTGCTTCGAAGTGTTGAGGTCGTCAGAACAGCATTTTAGTTAACTTTATTTCCCTTACCAGGTTTAAAATTTCAAAATCACTATAACTTTGGCTTACAAGGAACAATTCACCTGTTTGCCAAATACTTTTCATCCACTAAAACTTTCGCAAAAATACGAAGCACCTAACTTAAAATTTGTTGGATAATGGAATCACGGACCAATTAAGTTCGCTTGTGCTTACTCTGTTCACTATTCAAAGATGATTCACTCGTTGTTTGGGAGGAGGAGGGGCAAAGGAAAAAGGGACCAATACCTATACATATCTGTAATTACCTCTTTTTAGGTGTACATACTTGAATATACAAGGACATACCTTTTTCGAGGAATGGGATGGGGGTATTCAACACAAGAAAGTAGTGATGTGTTTGTATTGGAATTACTTTTCTTCGGTTAACATTTTTTGTATTTAACTTAGTATTGTATAAAAAATTCTCAACGATACCTATTAATTTCTTCATTCTAAAATTCTAAAATGCAAAAATATCATAATCAGAATGTATTCATATTTTGGCTTTTATCCTTGAATCAAAATTATTAACATTTTATTTTCTAAGTTTGCTTTCGTCATGAATTTTGCACTAAGAAGATTTTCCACAATTTATTCAATAATTTAATTATATATATACAATATCAACCTCTCTTTCACATCTACAACATCACAGAACAAAACAACAAAGTTTACCTTAAACAATTATACAGATATATAAAACACATATAACTCATCAAATGAATTCTCCAATATTAAATTGAATCGTGAACTTTTCTGAACGCAACATGGGAATAAACTTACATGCAATAACAGAAGAATTCTATACGCAACATAAAAGAAGAAAAAAACTTGTAAAAACGAAATCATGTGTTTTCAGTTGTGAGAAATTTAGAAACATGACTTGGCAAATCTTGAACAAATTAAAGATATATATGCCGTATCTGAGCTAAAAATAATGATTCTTCGAGAATGATTGTAGATATGCATGATATATGTTATGTACGTTCAAATTCAATTTTTCACCGCTTTTGAACTCAAATAACCTCACGTTTCCATAGATAAATTGACTTTAAACTTTGTTACAGTTGCGTTGAATATTAATATTATTTGAAACGCGATTGATTTATATTGTGTAATTTACTGAAAAATCCTATCTTTATATAAAGTAATAAAACAAATAAAAAGATCTTTTTAATTTTAGTTATTTGAACTTATCAAAAATACGCCACATATGGCTTTAAATGAATTAAAACTTTTTTAAATATAGCATCATGGATTGATTTATATACAACGTAAATGTATAATAACAACTATTTTAAACAAAGTCCACGGTACAAAGATGTCTACTTTATTATTAAAGCACTTTGAACTTCTTCAAATGGGATGTACTAGTAACTTGCTATATACAAGTAAAGGAAAAAATAAATAATAAAAGGCATGATTGTCATTTTAAAAGCACACATAAAACATTTGCACTCAAACAGATTGTGGAAGACGCCTCCTGATACTCGCACACTAAAACTCCTGTCCTTTCCAAGATCAGTCATTAAACTTGCTCATATTCATGATAACAAGGGTGAAAAATCATACCAACGAATCACAAGTTTAATTTTTCAAGTCCTTGAAACTATAACAGAAGCATTTCCTTTAGCCAGAATTAATAAAATCTCCACTTTTTCTATGAAACAATCTTTGGCAGCGAGCTGGTAACAAACTAGTTTCTCTAACCTCAAGCTTCAATTTAAGGCACGCCTTTATCAAGCCAAGCTCCGAAATCTGGCCAATGCTTCTCCGAAATCGTTTCAATTTTTCTGTAATCATATGTTTATAGGATAAAAAATATTTAGAAAGTTTAAATTTTGCTATTAAATTGTCTATCAGCAGAGTCCAGCGTTAGTATTCAGTAAAAGTGTATGGAAATGAAGGTTTTAATGGCGAAGCATCAATAAAGAGTTAAAAATCATATCATATCCAATTCACTTTTCCCACAATGCATCACACGTTAGTTTATTAGAGCAAAGTGAATGCTACATGAAAGTAAATCTAAAAAAGATCTATAATGTTGTCTGGTCCGCGGAGGATTTGGCGACAGAGACCCGATATTATTCTTCTTTTAGTAAATTCAGCAATGCATCTCGATATCCGTGCGATTTTCAAATTTCCCCTCACTTGTCTTCGGTATCTTTTGATTTTTTCTGTAATCATATTTTATCAAAATTAATATTTTTGTTTTTTATAATACTTAATTTTGAATATGTTTCCTTTTGCTTTAAGCTGTAAGGATAGAGATCATCTTTGTCACTCGAGTATAGAGAAAGCAAGCATTATAGATACATGTACGTTTGGGTGTTTCAGATGCAAGGATATAAAAGTTAATGTAATATTTTGGCGCGAGGAAGAGTTCCAAGTTCTGGAGTAATAATTAACATAATTAAGTTGGCATGGCAGAGCAATTTATTTGTTTAAGCCATAAGATTTAATCATTAAAAGTTAGATAGCTTTGCAATACGTGCTAAAAATAAACATCAAACGCTTATCAAAAGCTACATTTTTAGGAAGTTCAAGTGGCTCGTTCACTTTGTTTTTTTTTTTTTCATGAGTCACACACAGTGTTTATTAGCTTCAAATGTGTTGAAGTTTTCTTAAGTACCTTCTCTTATTTAAAGTTTCATATGCCAATATAAATTAAGAATGTTTACTAAAATTTTACAAATCGGGACAAAAGAGTGAAGGCCGATCGAGTCTCCCCTTCTTAAAATCTTTTTATTTTCTTTATTATTATTCTTTTGGATAAGCTTGATTTCATTTTATTACTTTTAATTATTTTGGCACGGAGATTAAACCTATCGGCTTGACAACCTTAACGTCTTATCTTGAAGACGACCAAGGTGCTCTGGCGCAATTTCTTTGGAGGTATCACTTCCATATTTGTGCGACAACACCAGAAAATGGATAGTTTTGCTATCAAATTACATTTTTAATTAATACGAATTGATTGTGGTCCCCTGATTAACAGATGATAACTAAGAATTACGTGCAAACATTCAGCAAAGTCATTTTCTTTTGACGTAGTGATAGAATTGATTTTAGAGGTCGACCCCCCTCCCGTGGGTATTTCATTGTGTCTGACGAAATAATCTCAATATTGGTCATAAACATATTTATGTTTATTCATAACCCAAACCTATTAATGAATGTATTTCAATAAAGCCCCCGCAAGATTTTAATAACGAAATGTAAAAGTTTACATGTCATATTTATTTTCATGATTAAGGATCACTGATTTTGTTTTCTCTCTTTTTGTCATTTCAACCAGCTATATCTTAGCCGTGTTTTGTAGACAAATTATCAATAAAAGTAAAAAAAAAAATTTCTATTTAGCAGTCAAAGCTTTTGCATTTACAAGTGATTTCATTATAATAAAAACAATAATGATTATTAAAACAAAAATATATATAATACAATTAGACCATGTCTGACCAAACGCCCTATAAAAGTATATTTCTGTGCTATTAATAGGCTGCTTTTAGTCTTAAAAGTAGCTTGAAGTATTGAATTTTTTAATCATTCTTTTTCAATATAGTTTGAAAAAGAGTTTTTCAACTCAGTTTCAATATAAATAAAAAAGCTGAAGAATATTTTACCTAAATTTGTTGTATACGTATACTTTTCAATTCATTCAAAAATGTGTTCAAAGTTGTTTGCAAAATAGACAAGCTCTTTTTGGCTAACATCTTACTGATTCTATCATTACGTATCCCAAAGTTGTACCAAAGCGATTCGACGATTGGTTGCTGATTATTTATTCATAAGACAACACCCGAGGGAAAACTATTATAAATGCCAAATGATTTGCGTGTTGTATCTTCAGCATTGGAAAATATACAGAAAAGATGCAAAGTCAGGACATTGCTATTGCAAGACAAGGATTTCTAGCTAAAAGTCCAAAAATGGTTTATGGACATGCATGTTCAATACGTGACCCCACAGCATTTGAGGAATCTGTTAATCTGTTGATCTCAGAGGATACTCTTGTAATGTTTGACACATGCAAAATATTTTTTTGTATGTTAGATGAGGATTCATTCGGAAGTAACCAAGAATAAAGATACAGAATTTAAAAAATCTTAAATGCAAAAAAAAAAAAAAAAAAAAAAAAAAAAAAAAAAATCTGAAAATTGAGTAGAACACATGCAAATGAGCACACCAATAAAATCAAGAAAGAAGTGGAAGAATATGAGCTTACCGTCCATGAAATAATTCCGCCGTACAGGAACCGCATTTATTTCCAGAGCGATTAGCAGGAAGGCCAGGGCCAAGCATACGACCTTTGTTTCCATCCTGTCTGCTGCAAAGAGGACACAAAATAAATAATTATACCTTAATATAGTCCACAGTATATCACGTGATAAAACCCATCCTCTTGGTTCAGTAATGATTATCCAGTTTTCAAGGTCGATGGTACTGTGTACCTGACTCCTGGGATGACAACACTCCTTCGATGAATGGACCTATCTCTAAAGAGGGCAGCTGTTTTAAGACCAATTTGCACTCAAATTCCGAACTGCTCTATCAAATTACATCTTAATTCAGCTGCGTTTAAGAGATTTGTAGTTAAAAATATTATTGACAGTATTCAAAAATAACAGCTTAGAAGATAATATTTTCTGGAACAAGAAGAAAATGCCGGTACTTACTTGTAATTGCTTGCGATCAGCTGATGGCGTATTGAGCTGAGTGGACGAGGGAAACAGGGGCCTTATATATATACCTGATGCACGAGCATTCGACAATCGCCTGATCACGACTTTCCAAGTACACTCGAATTTCAAATTCTCTGGGATTTCCCAGGAAGACTTTTTGAAATGACAAGAATTTAAAAAAGAATTGAATTGCGTCAACTTTCCTCGCTATGAACTACCTTTTCTGTTTAGAGGGTGCAAAATTAGAAAATATTTGCTTGAAAAAACGTTGACACTTATTTTAAAAAACTGCTTATGTACTGGATTGTATTTTTCCGGTTGTCGGAAACATTCGCTTTATTTGTTCTTAAATTAAACTGCAAATGTGTGACTTATAATTTTTTTTTAATCTCTAGACATTGCGTAAATAATACGTGTAATACAAATAGAACATAGGTTTAGATTGATTTTTTTAAATGTAATAAATGAATGCTTACAATATTAAAAGGGCAGGGAAAATTTCCAGTGAGTCAATTCTTAGTAGCAAGGACCCGCCCAGAGACTTCCTCTTTTATCTAAAACATTTCTAATTTCTTACTAATACATATTGTCGGAAGAACAAGCTTGAGGGTTTTTTTTAAGATAAAGTGTCATTAAAACACAAAGTGCGTCAATTGAATTATACAGTATTAAGTGTTAAGGATTTTAATTTTTACATACTAAGATGCATAAATATTAAAGTTACTGCAACTGTGGGGAAAACTGTTGAATTACAGAAAATAACTGCATTTTGACGAAAATTCAACACATTCAAGATCTAGCTTTAAATTCTCTCTCTGTATTGTAAATCTTATTTGGTAACAATTTGATGCACCAGATGCACATTTCGACAAATTATGTATCTTCAAAGATGCTCAATCCGCAACGTTGGAAATCTGAAATATTTAAATAAAAACTTTGAAGAGTTCTAACATGTTTTCAAGCGCTTGTGATTTTCTCTTATTTTTTGATATTTATTTTATTTCAAAATATCTTAGTACGATCTTTTCCCTTGGAGAGTATAATTTATAGATATCTTGTAGGTCAGATATAATGTATCTCTGCGTTGCAGACTGCAGTATGAATGTTTCATTTATATCTATAAATACCGATCAGTTGTCCCTGACCCTCTTCCAGTTTAGCTTTTTTCCCCCCATTTATTTGTGTTTTTGATCCGCTTGCATATGAAAGCAGGGTTCAAAATAACTCTTTTTTTTTTCAATTGGTCGTATTTAGGTAAAACATTCTTTTTCAGAATGAAGTTTAACTTTAAAGGTTTTAGATTTATACATTGTCCTTTACGAAAAAATTTGATATTTCTTATGCAACATTTTGTACGACAATTTTCATGTACAAATTTGCGTTAGAAATTTGTTTCACTCATCTCTTTAATGTACGCAGCACAGATTTTCTGATTTTTTCCTGCTAAGATCAAAGTTCGTCGCTTTAATACTATACCATAGAAAAATGCACTTAACATTTTTTTCATTTAAAGTAAAAGAGTTTGTCATACTTCGGAAACGAACAAAGATTCAAACATTTCAAGAGTCACTAATGCCCTACGTGTTGCATATAAATAATTTATATTGTTATTATTGAGTGATTTGTTTGACAATCATTCTATTAGTTGTATATTCTTCAGACAAGTAAAGAATTTGCTAAGTTGAAAGAACTTATACCCAATCCTATACACACACACACACACACACACACACACACACACACACACACATATATATATATATATATATATATATATATATATATATATATATATATATATATATATATATATATATATATATATAATTTGTTCAAAAATTAAACAAACGTGTTGCCTTATTTTCAAATATTTTAGGGTTATATTCATCATATATATTTGAAGTACTCAATACATAGTAAAAATGCCCGACCAATCACATTTGTGTACGTCAGTGGATTACATTAAAAGTACTCAAACAATAAAACAGGGTAGGGTGATCATGATTTATAATGGAAGTGATTACGTCAGCAGGACAGAGACAAATAAAGTCCAAGTTAATTTAAACTGAAGAAAAAAAACTTACTAATTGTAATTCAATTCTTATTCAGTAAATGCTTTGGTTAACTAGCTCAGTGAATTTTATTGTTAATTTTGAGGGTACATGAAAACATTGTTTGACTTGAGTAAATAAAACTACAGAGAATACAGCCCTTTATTGGTTGTCTAAGGACTGCAATATCTCTGAACCTGATATTGATAATCATATTAATAAGGAGATTATATTGAAAATGAAATCCAATATTATCTTTTGGAAACAAAACATTATATCACTGAAATTTAAAAATCATTGTTTAATTTAAAAATGACTTCTTCTTGCAGAAATTTTGAACATTTGATTGAAAATAATAAAAAATAGCTCGCTATAGTTTAAATTATATTATACAATATATTTTACAAATTTTATTGTTTTTTTATGTGTGAAAAATTATGAATTTATATATGAATACATGCTGATAGCTTTCATCTTTAATAAAACTAGATATACTAGTACCCCCTCCTTCTTTCAAATGAGTTTGATCAATTAGGTCTTGCATCACACCTACACATAAAATTTTCTGTATTTCAGTATACTTTACGTTCACCATCAGCCAATAGAATAAGAGAATATACTAAGTACTTAAATGACGCAATATCAACTTGGATCTAACGAATATATTGTTTGTTTGAAAGAAATATACAATAAGAATTGTATCGTCAGTTTGGAGACATAAATTAGGATTTATAAGATTTAAGGCTCAATCCTCCATGGCACCTGATCCCACCTCTGATGTTTTAGAGGTCCATGTTTGCTCTGCTCCAAAGTTTGTATTGTTTAATGGACTTTTGAGCTTGAATACTGTTCGTTATTTCCATATATTTCATGTAATAGTATAATTGCTACACTGTATACGTACTTCAAATCGTGTTTTAAACTCTTCTAAATACAGCATTTCATGTTTCCATGAATACTAGTGATGAATGAAAGATAAGAGTTTTGAATTGAGTTTGGTTTGCATTCAGTAAATTTTAATAAGCTAGTCTTATAAGCCTTTCTGTCACGTAGGGATGAGTACCGAGTAACACGTCCAAGTTAGAGTCGCTAGTCACGAGCCAGAAAAAAATAACATTTAAGGTCGGCATATTTCAATAAAGAAATAAAACTTGACAGACGAGAATGTCTTTTATTTGTAGTCAAAGATCTGATGATTCTGAAAATAGAAAAGATCTTACGGGGGTAAAGGGAAAAATCAGTTAATTACTTAGTAATTAACAGCTTGGTGATCCCAAAACTTATAGTAAAGTATGGAAGCAGCAAAACAATGCGCAAGTCTGTAGAGGATTTCATGAACAGAAGAAATAAAAATCCACGTGTAAAAAATTTCACAACGACATGAAAGCATGGTCGTTAAAATGCAAACATTATTTCCTGTGATCATAATGTTAAGATTCCGTCGCCTCGTTCTCGGTAGAAATGTTCAACGAAATTTAACTGATTTCCTTTGTTAACACAGGCCCGTAACAACGGTTTCAAAAGAGAGAAAAAGCTAATTTACTGTCCAAACCTGAAATTCGCCTGTGCTCGACCTTACAACATCAAAAAGTGGGGGGGGGGGGGAACCAGCATCCAACGGAAAATTTACTATAGCAAAAACTATACTCAGAAAAAAAGTGGGGAGAGGGCAGGCCCCCTTGCGTTCTACGGGCCTGTAACGCTTGTTCTAGTGCGAAATATGCAGTCTGTGTCACTGTTTGACGTATCGTAAATATAAGCACATCAGGAAACTCCAAGGTATTGATAGATTAGTAATATTCTTCGAAAAAGTTTAAAGTATGGAAAATATTAGTGATCTTTCAACGATATTGTTTTACCATTTGGTTTATATAATGCAAATATCTTTAAAAACATAGATATTTGCAATATTTTCTTGAAAGTTATTTTTCAATCAAAGTTCTCATAAAATTGTCGTGGATCAAACGTTTCTCAGTAAATGATATTTACTTCCATATATGTAAAATGTGTTTGAGAGAGAGAGAGAGAGAGAGAGAGAATTCAAAACAAAATCAAATTCAAGCAATAATCTTACGCTCATGACAGATTATATTCTTGATATTGACTTTCTTTGATCGGCTGCTAGTTTTATCGATAGGGATCAATTTTAACCCGATCCTGTGTCTAACATGCGATTTTGTAATATTTTTCTCTCCAAAAATTTGCAAAATTGGAAAATAAATTTGGATTTGAAATACCTAGCTTTACTTAAATATATCTGGGTACTTAAATATATCTGGGCAGATTATTTAGGTGCAGTCTGTGAAGTACAGTGTGCTGGTACAAGAATGTCAGAAATTTCATCTACAATTAGCGTGAAGTCCGAAAATTAATATCCGTTGTATAAATGTGTCTTGTCACATAGTCTAAAAATACAGAAAAGTTAGTTTCTATGGACTAGTAATTGATAATGAACCGATTTATTATAAGAATTAATGCATTATATCCCTAATACCATCCTTAATTCTTACAAAGAATATAACATCCACGTACAAACCTCTAATGAGGAAGAATATGACTGATTCAATATTTCCAAAAGTTTATATTTTTGAACTTTAATTTCTGTCTTAGTTTGTTTAGATTTTTTTTGCACCGATGTTTTATAAGGGATTCCGACTTTGTAAACTGGAATTCTTTGTTCTTTAAGAATAAAAGTACACTCAAAAATAGAGAAAAAAAATAAATACGGGTAATTTTCATCTTTATTCGTTGTTCGTGTATTTTCATTTATCAATGTTAAGTTTCTTGATGATGATTTTAAAGCATCAAGATTGTTGGAAACTCGATAGATCGACAATTTGACACAACAGTGTACTGCTATGCAGCTACATGTATTCAGGTTTTTATGACCCCGCCCCTCTCCATTATTGTTCTCTGCTTGTGTAAAAAATCTGCACCATAAATGGAGTAAAATTTTATTCATTTCCATAGGGAGGCGGCTGTAATTTCCTTCTTAAAGCAGTTGTTAGAAATTCATGTAGAGAAAAAAGAAGATGGAGGAAGTTAGCGGTGAGTCAGTTTCTTTCTTAAGCTTTTACTTACGCTAACTAAAGAAAGTCCGGGTTTATTAAAGGATTGTTTTAAAGTTTTATGTGAGTTGTTGGCGTATATATCACACTGACTTGTCACGTAGGTATATTTCGTGAAGCGCGCTAGCATGGTTGGAAGAAGTTCATCCATGATCAATCTAGCGTAGATTTTGTATTTTGGGTGCATTCTATCGATCTTGGCTCGGGTGCTGTATATATATATTTCCTTCATTTATTTTTGGTAGCGTGCATACAATTTTTAGAGTGCTTCCATTTTCAAGTATTTAAAGTTGTTCTATTGATTACAGATGAGTGGATAATGCCAGTAAGAATGCGTGAGAGGTCTTGCTCTTACATGTATCTGAACTACTCTTTACGGAGTAAAAGTCTCCGAGCAAACCAATCACATAACTGGACATCACTTCAAATGATTATAAAAGTACTCAAAAAAATAAAACAGGGTAGGGTGTTGTTGATTAATAATAGAAGTAATACAAAGACAGAAATCGGGGTTAATTTTCTCAAAGTGTGGAAAACCCTCATACTATTGTAAGCAAATGCTTAGGTTAAACTAACTCTGTAAGTAAAACCATTGTTAATGTTGATGATACAAAACTTAGTAAACTACATAATATACAACCCTTTATTAGTTTTTAAAGGGCTGCAATAATAGTATCTCCTCAACGCTTCATGGATAACCATGTGGATTAGGAAGTAATATTGTCAGTTATTTTGGGGTGACCTAACAGTGTAATTAAAATTAAAAATTAAAATTAATAATGGCGAAATGATAAGAGTTTAGAATTTGTGAGATTGGTTTGCATTCAGTCAATTTCTTTAAATAGTTATATATATAAATTTCTCTTCGGTAAAAATACCAAGTTAGCATAAGCGTTTTTCACGTAGATGTTATTATGATGGATTTGCCTGAAAGAGAGTACACCATCTTTGTTGGTACAATCTCAGACAAGAAAACATTGATGTAACCATCAATTGTCGCCCGGGAAATAAATAAAGTAAACAATGGAAATGAGTCTTGATCATCAAACCGCTTCGATATGTGTGAAAAAGGCATGCGTCTAAATGATGGAGACGATAGTAGAGAATATTTTGAAAACTTATAGTCGGATGAAAATCGAACAAAAACGATACCCTTTTAAACTTTATCAATTCCTCAAGTAAATATTGGCTACATAAAATATAATTTGAAACCAGACACATGCATCACCTATTTTCAAAAATGTCTTTCACTTTAAGATTATAAAACACGAACTGTGTAAAGTACGTTTTTACGTTTTTATGCGATAAGTAAAATTCGATGTTCTAAAAAAAAGGGACCTGTCGTTTTTCGATAGTAAATGATAAGCAACTTTATATATTAAATATGAAAAACATATATATTTTTACAGATTCACTTTATGGAAGTAAATATATTGTGTATCTCGTAATTTATAAAGGGAAAGTACATTCTGATTAAAAATCTTTTTAATGTTTAGAAAACCTTTAATTCTGAATAACTTCTCCCACCTCAATCCCCATATACCAACACTTAAACTTATATGTATAGAGCAACCCGGTCCTCCGGGCTGCAATAAGCCGAGATAATTTCATGTTAACTTCTCTGTACAATAGCACCTAGTCGTGAGACTGGATTTTTTTCAAGAGAACTTGACAGACAAGTGCATCTTTCTTTCTTAACAAAA
The DNA here is from genome assembly GCF_033153115.1 of Saccostrea echinata. Classification (NCBI taxonomy): domain Eukaryota; kingdom Metazoa; phylum Mollusca; class Bivalvia; order Ostreida; family Ostreidae; genus Saccostrea; species Saccostrea echinata. The sequence continues at coordinate 1,112,654 of NW_026889757.1, read as the reverse complement.
GGTCTTAAGATTTTTAAAACTGCAAAATTTAAAACTTTAGACCTCATGTAGGAAAGACAGAAAGTCAATAAATTAAAATGCGCTTAAAACCCTTTAGTAATTTGTGTAAGCAAAACAATCCCGAGTTACAGGTCTAAGGGCTACACATTGCCCGAGTTACAGGTCTAAGGGCTACACATTGCCCGAGTTACAGGTCGAAGGGCTACACATTGCCCGAGCTACAGGTCTAAGGGTCACATATTGCCCGAGTTACAGGTCTAAGTGCTACACATTGCTCGAATTAAAGGTCTAAGGGCTACACAATGCCCGAGTTACAGGTCTAAGGGCTACATCCTTAAGAGAAATAAATTCCATGTGTGATATTCCCTGCGACACAAAAGTGTGGTCATTTTAAGCAATTATTACTTATTATAAGTGTTACTTATTCTTCTATAGGTGTCAATTATGGATGCATACTCGAGATCTTTCAATGATAAATAATAAACATTTCCTTAAATAATTGAATCTACGTTCACATTAAATTACACCTATCTTTAATTCAATTACAGATAGGTTCAATTGAAATATCATTTGAAGATAGGTACAATTCAATTCAAGATTAGATATAATGAAAAATCTAAACAAAGGATTTGAAGATTGGTACAAATTAATATCTATGTTCAAAACAATTGTACCTAACTTTAAATCAATTATACCAATCTTTAGATGATAAGCTTTAACTATTATAAGAAAAGATTACCTTGGCAATTATAATTCTAATTGACCTAATATTATTAAATTTATAGAACTAATGTCAAACTAAAATGAAAAAATGCTGAACAAACTGTAGGTTCATTCTTAAACTTTATGATGCTGTCTATACTATGTTATATATTTTACACGCACCTCTGCCTATAGTTTGTATTATAATGTATATACGCTATACTGTACCTCATGTACTATAAAGTTTGACTTGGGCTATTAAATTGAACTTGAACTTACCTATCTTCAATTCTTTTGTACCTTTCAATCAATTTTACATATCTTCAATTGATTAAAGATAGGTGAAGTTGAATTAAACTTATCTTCAATTCATTAGGAGACAAGTACAACTGATTTGAAGACAGGTACAAGTATTTGAACAAAGGAACAAACATTTGAATAAATGTTAATTTAGCGTTCAATAGATATAGGTAATATTTTTCTTGAGAGAGAGAGATTTTGTACCTACTTTGCATTAAATGGACGGAAAATTTTATATTTCCTTATATTTACCTGAGAATTAGTTACTTAAAAGAGGGAGAGAGAGAGAGAATGCTGTAATTCAAACAAAATCCAATTCAAGCAATAATTTAATGTCGGTTGAAGAATTTCATGAGAGATATTCTTGACATTGACCATCTTGGATCAGCTGCTGCTTTTATCAATAAGGCTCAATTTTAACCTGATCATGATCATGATACATGTGACTTCGTAATTTTTTCTCTCCAAAAATAACGTAAAATTGGAAGATAAATTATACACCCTTTCCACATAATTATTATGTTTTAGCTAAATATTTAAAAAGGAATTATTGGACGGATTATCAGGGTGTTGCCTAGCAGGGCAAGGTCTTGCACACCTATTCATGCTGTCTTTTACATCAGTGACATACAGTGTTCTCGTATGTCTGAAGAATAATCTACACCAAATCAGCGTGAAATCCCAAAATTAATATCCTGTTTAACACATGAATCTTGTCTTATGGTCTAATAATACATATAAGTTAATTACCATGTACTAGTAATTTGCAATGAATCGAATCATTATAAAGATTAGTGACCCCATTCCCAATACCATCCTTAAATCTGACAATGAATATAATCCTTTAATTAGGTAAAATTTGATTCCTTCGATATTTCAAAAGAAAAATTAACAGTGATTTTTCTATTTGTTTGTTCATAATTTTTTGCAATGATGGCTATTAAGGATTACATCTGTAACTCAAGTATTTTGCTCTAGAAATATTAATACTTTTCATCCGTAGGCCTATTCGGTAACATTTGATGACTATATATTCTTGTGACGGTGAGAAATTGCTGTACATGTATCTTCATAAATCAATGTTTTGGTTTTAGATGATAATGATTTTAAAACATTGTGATTGTCTAAATCTTAGCTGATGAATTGACACTAAAGCACAAAAATGCTTACTTGACCCATTCACCCACAAAAGTGATCTCATCTGTGTTTTATGGCCAAGGAGCCTGGTTAAAAATTTCTGGAAGAGTTTATTCCCAAGTGATTATAAGCACAAAAAAGACCAAACTTGCAAAGACGTTGCATTTGGGTGTACATGTACATAAAACCAATCATGTTACAGATGCTGCATGTGACCTGCAATTAACAGCTGAAGTATTAAGGTGAAGCTTTTCTAGCATTCTATTCACTCTCAAATGGTTAGTACCTATATTTCAAAAGAGGAAAAACATCATTTCAAATGTATTTTTCCTTCTTGGTCATTAGGGTGAATCCGAAATATACAAAAAAGAAATTTCTGAATCTTCGAATCTCGTGGTGGTAAAAGGGAAATTAAGTAAATTGATACGCGATACGCAGTTTTACGGTCTTGAAGGCTCTAGCCATAATATGGAAGAAAAACAATGCATAAGTATGATGACAAAACCATTTACAGACATATACTGAGGTGTGAATAGTAGAAATCACACCAGAAAAGGACGTGGTCGTTCACTAAGTTTCACTAATCATCGAAACAGTTTGATGTATGGACATTTTCAGGTCTTTCGCCATTATGAATATTCATGAAATCTTTGTTTACGAAGATGAAAATGTAATGCATGATTCTCGACATACGTGATGAAGAGAAATTAATATCACATTGTCAAAAATATTTCATTATATTTTCATCAGTTGAATTTGATTCGTCGAAAAACATTTGTTAAAAAACAGATACCTTCTGAATGATGAAACCCCGCCCTACAGGGTGATAGAACGTAGAAACATTCAATATATAGATACTGCATGTAGTTGAGTGTAACATTGAAAAATTTCACCCCAAGAAAACCATTGTCAACCGAGGCGCAGAAGTATTTATTATATTATACTGAATGTTTTATACAAATACATGTTAGGGACCAGGCAAAATTTATCACAATGATGGGACCGGTACAAACAGATTTCTCATAAAAAAAAAAAAATTAAAAGTTCCATGGCTTTCTTATTGAAAAAAATATCTGTCCCATGCCTTAAAACTTATAAAAAAAGTTACTGTCCCATTGCTACATCTTGATGTTCGTGAGATTATTCCAACAAAAATAACAAAAAGTACAATGTACACAATTATTTTTATATATTGACAGAAGGATTCTTTCAGATTACAGATATTTCAAACTTCGATGAAAATTTTAGTTTAAAATATATTTTATTCATTATAAATGAATTGGATTGAATAGCAGGCAATGTCTATATTCGTTCAATAAAAGTTTTCTGAAAGGATTAAACTTCGTGTTTTAAAAAACATGATTGATTCTGGTTGTTTTAAAGCTGATACCCTATAGAATATGTTAGCAGTATACTTTGAATGTTTTATTTAAATAATTTGTTTGCTCATGTTCATAACTATTAATATTAACATTAACTGTTAGTTTGTTACTTTGTAAATTTTTGTACACAGTATTAATGTTGCAGTTTGTACCTTTCGTTTGACTTTAAAAGATATATTTAGTATTGACTTTTTTGAAGATTTTTTAAAAAAAAAATGTTTAAATAAAATAAATGTGTCTCTTGAGTTAAGTACTGTAACTCATTTTTTTAAAAAAAGTGTTTGTCCCATACGTACTTAAAAAAGTTTTTGTCCCATGGTTTTCTTCGATGAAAAAAAAGTAATCTTTGTCCCATGCCTGTTTGTACCGGTCCCTCATTGTGATAAATTTGGCCTGGTCCCTTACATTGAACCTTGCGCGCATAATTTCTGCGCAGTCAATATTTTTTGGAATATCACCCGTCGTCAAGCAATGCCGACTGTTGCTATGCTGGAGGGCGTGGCTTCATTATTCATCGGGTAATAGTGTTTTTTAACAAATGTTTCTCGACGAATCAGATTCAACTAATTTACATGAAAGTATAATATCATCATTTGACGCCGGATGGTATTCCAAAAAGATGTTGACGGCATGCGCGGAATCTATGCGCGCAATGTTCGCTGTTTTTTATATATGTATAAAATATTCAGTATAATATGATATTATATTTCACGTATATTATTTGAACCACACCCTCCAGCGTGATAGAACGTAGCAACAGTCAACATTGCATAACAACGGGTGATACATATCTTGACTGCGGAGAAATTTACCACATTGTTCACTAATAAGTGTATTAGTATGATATATTAAAAACTGCATGTAGATGATAATTGATAATTTTACTCCTAGAAAAACCATTTCCAACCTTAAATGTATTTGTGTAAAACAATCAATATAACATAATAAATATTGCATGTAGTTGAGGGTAACATTGAAAAGAAGATGGGCGTATGATCTGCAGGAATCATGTGTACGAAACATTTATGGTTTAAATGTCCACGATTTGGTCGGCTGACCACAGCTGGATAGGCTTTACAAAGTTACGCACATAGGAAAATTTTACATTTAATATGATTGTTTGTTATTTGTTTGTTTCTTGTTTAACGTCCCTCTCGAGAATTTTTCACTCATATGGATACACCACCACTTGCCGCGTAGAGGGCTGCAAATTTATACCTATACTCGGCACTCAAGGCTATTGAGCAGTGAGGGACCTTTTTCGTGCCAACACCTAGTGCGACACGGGACCTCGGTTTATACAGTCTCATCCGAAGGATCGGTCTCCACGTCCCGCAGTGGAAACGAACCCGCGACGTAAGGATGAACTCCTTACACCGCGACTCTAGAGCAAACGCTCTAACCACTGCGCCACGCGGGCGACATATTTAGTCTAAAATAACATGTCAAACTGTAATATTTAGGTCCGCTTAACTTAATAATCAAACTATAACATAGTAATACTTCAAATAAATAATACAAGATAATAATGGTATAGTTAATTGTAATTACAAGTACATTTGTATATTAAAGTATCAGTAGGTTGGAAGAATATTATTGCTTTCGCTCCCAATGCAACAGAACCAGAATTTATCCATTTTAAAATACATCAGTACAAAAAAATTTAAGATAACAAAAGAATTGATTGTTTTCATTTAAAATAAATATAAACGCACCATGAGAGGATACGACTCCATTGCACTGGGCGAGTAACGCATACTACTGAGCTATCATCGCTACACATTTAATGTCGATTTTAAAACGACATTGAAGCATCGCATTTACACATTGGAATTTTTTGGAAAAAGTTCATTTTTATGGTCTCTGGGTCTTCTCTCCATTTTTTACAAATGCTTGTTTGTTCCTTTGAATTAGAATACATACAAACAACCTTTGAAAATCATGGAAAGATAACCTAGATAAAGCAATTTTTTTAGTAAAACGTGTTTAAAAATGTGACATTTTGTACCAATTGAATCATCTAGCCTATTTTCAAGTTATTTTTTAGCAAATCAAAACACAATATCTGAAAAATATTTCCCTTTCCTATTTCACAGGAATCCGATACATCAAAAGAATACTAAAACTTCATGTGACAGAAATGAAATTTTCACTTTTCAAGTTTTCAAATTCCTGCCGAATGCCAATCAAAGGCACCCTCTTCTTTTCACTGTCAACCTCGGCTGCGCCTCGCTTGGCAAGTTTTCTTGGGGTGAAAATTTTCTATGTTAGCCCTCAACTAAATGCAGCATTTCTATAATGTTCTCTCTCTCGGAAACTGATCGACAAATTCATCTAAGGAATCTGATCTCTTGTGGTGGAAATAATTTTAAAGAACATTCATCTCTAAACAGTGGTGTATAGCTTCCATGCACGTCACTTCGTAAAAAAGATTATTTTGGTAGTAAAGGCAGTAGTTAACATTTATATTTATACATACTGCATGAAATTGAGGGTAACACTGAAAATATTCACCCAAAGAAAACCATTGTCAACAGCGACACAGGTGCGCTGTTTTCTGAAACACTTTGTACTTTCATGATTAAGAGGCTTAAAAGTTCGGCTTATTTATATTATAATACCTTTTTTCTCAGTCAAGTTACAAGATCAGATACAAGTTCACCATAACGAAAATTCGTTAGTTTTTCTCTTTTACTCTAAGTTTTGTAATGAAAAATATTTATTTTATCGCTTTTAATGGGGGATTTTGTGTCGCCCGCAGAGCAGAGCGACACTTAGGTGAAATAATTGGAGATAACGAACAGTATTTGAGCTCAAAAGTCCATTAAACATTACAAAATAGGAGCAGAGCAAACACGGACCTCTAAGACATCAGAGATGGGATCAGGTGCCATGGAGGAGTGAGCATCCCCTGCCGACCGGTCACACCCGCCGTGTGCTCCTTGTCATGATCGGGAAATAACGGAAAAATCCGTCGACAATTCAGTGTGTAAATAATGGCCTAACAATTAGTATGAAAAACGTCAGTCAGCATTTGACTTAATAATAGATTGTATTTACTGACTAGGTCATTGTATCACTTTACCCGGCGTCTGTCTGTCTGTCTAGCTATCCGTCTGTCACACCTTATATCTCGAGAACTGTAAGAGGTATGGATTTTATATTTTGTATATATATTGCTTGGAACTGTGGTTGTTGTAAATTACTATGATTGCCTACCTTTTGACCTTGACTTTGACCTAGTTTTCAAAATAGTTCATGGTGCCGATGTACAGCATATTTTTGACATTTAAGAGGTAAGTCTATGCTTTTAGCATGTGCACCGTTTGTCATTAAACTTACAAATTGAAAAATAACAGCATTACAATCCACTTGACTTTTGACCTACTATGGGAAAATACCACGGGCAGTTTAATTTTACCTATGACTTTCGAATTTATTAGAGGCAGGGTTTTGATACTTAGCATTTATACATGTTTATGAGCTCATGATACTGTACTTTGAAACCGTATGATTTTCAGTTACCACACAAACTTACACATTTAAAATTTACTATGAAAATACATCGGGATTGGCATTCCACAATGGATCGTGTAGACTGACAGTTGCAGTAAAGACAGACTGAAATCTCCTTTGGAGGATTGTTGGAAACACGTATTAATAAAAAGACAAACAGTTATCTCTAATGATTTCAATTTAATTATTGTTTAATTGAATAATTAAGGATTGTTGGAAAGATGTATTAATAAAATGATATATAATTATTTATAGTAATTCATTTGAGGGTTGGGGAACCATAAGGTATTTGATTGTCAGATTCTAACGCAGTTTTGAATGATTTTTTTTCTTTGCAGGCAAATGCATGAACTATCATGCTTGTAGTAAATGAATAGTTGACCACTCTTATATTTATTTCATCTTAATAAATGAAGCTACAAAACAGGCGACATATGTGTTCTTTAAAACACTCTAGTTAGAAGTAATGTAAGATGCAACGTTTTCCATTCTCAGTGACGTTCGATGCAAATATATTCTTTAAATAGCTATATTAAATAATTATATCACTTTCAGCCGTGACAGCATATGTCCTAGTTTACTGATCATTTCGTAGGTTTTACTTTCCAAAAATGGCATAATTACACATGTATATGTATTCCTAGTACTTCAATAAAGTGATAAATGAATGTGTTATTTTTCAGGATAATGGTTGTTGACGTTGGCACAGAGGTGGAGATCACAGCAGAGACTCGTTATGAACCTGAAATTCTTTGCCGGATATGTTATAAACATTACAAGAGTATCAAGGCTCTGCGGCTTCATTCTCGATTGACACACCTACGCGATACACCTACATTTACTTGTGATACTTGTGATTGTAAATTCAAACGAAAGAGATCAAGATCTCTGTTCTCACCTTGATACGCAAAAAAGTATCAGAATTTTTATATGTTCGTCATAGGGCAAAATATACAGAGCTTCTTTGAAAGTGTACAAACATATCCATACAGGCAAAGTATACGTTTGTAAAAAATAACGGATGTAGAAAATTGTTCAAATACAGAGCCAGTTTGAAACGTCATAACATAATGCGCGGAAAGAAATATCCTTGTGAGTATTGTCAGATCCACTTCCGGGAGGTACCAGCCCATGAACTAATTGTCCATCTAATGGAAGTCAAAGACCTATTTTTAAAAGCCATATTTGCAACTCAGAGCCAAACGATACCTATGAGAACACCTAAAATATGCTTTTACTGAAACAGATCGTTACAAATGTGATAGATGTATACAATGATATTCCAATCTAGTTTATCTGACAGCTCTCCTTTTCTGTTTGTCAGACGGATGATCTCAAAAAATATATTAAAAAAATAATGCAAAAAAAACTATTGTAATGATATTAAGTAGAATTTTTTTTTATCATTAAGCAAATTGTGTTTGTCTATTACTTAGTATTTTTAGGAGGAAAGTGGAGCACAGCATACTTAGGATGAATAACATAAGGCAATTTCACGATGGGATTGTAGTGAATTGAAGGTTCTTCTGAATTGTATGCATTAGATTCTTCAATCTGTTTAGACTGTTCAAGTGATCTTTCCTGTTAGGACTGTTCAAGTGATCCTTCCTGTTAGGACTGTTCAAGTGATCCTTCCTGTTTAGACCGTTCAGGTGATCCTTCCTGTTTAGACTGATCAGATGATCCTTCCTGTTAAGACTGTTCAAGTGATCCCTCCTGTTTAGACTGTTCAGATGATCCTTCCTGTTTAGATTGTTCGGATGATCCTACCTGTTTAGACTGTTCAGATGATCCTTCCTGTTTAGACTGTTCAGATGATCCTACCTGTTTAGACTGTTCAGATGATACTTCCTGTTTAGATCGTTCAGGTGATCCCTTCTGTTTAGATTGTTCAAGTGATCCTTCCTGTTAAGACTGTTCAAGTGATCCATCCTGTTCAGAATGTTCAAGTAATCCCTCCTGTTTAGACTGTTCAGATGATCCTTCCTGTTTAGACTGTTCAGATGATACTTCCTGTTTTGACCGTTCAGGTGTTCCCTCCTGTTTAGACTGTTCAGGTGATACTTCCTGTTTAGACTGTTCAGGTGATTTTTCCTATTTAGACCGTTCAGGTGATCCCTTCTGTTTAGACTGTTCAGGTGATCCCTCCTGTTTAGGCTGTTCAGATGATCCTTCCTGTTTAAACCGTTCAGGTGGTCCCTCCTGTTTAGACTGTTCAGGTGATCCCTCCTGTTTAGACTGTTCAGATGATCCTTCCTGTTTAGACCGTTCAGGTGATCCCTTCTGTTTAGACTGTTCAAGTGATCCTTCCTGTTTAGACTGTTCAAGTGATCCTTCCTATTCAGAATGTTCAAGTAATCCCTCCTGTTTAGACTGTTCAGAAGTCTATGCATTTATTACACATGCATAGGTGAGACACCACATATCTGCGTAATCCGAGATTCCTCTGACTCTAACCCCTGCTTTTATATTTTGACAAGTGCAGGGGAGAGTCAGAGCGGAGGCCATATTGAAAAGTGGGAAATCAGCGACACCAGCTGGTGTCGCGACTCTGCCTACCTTTTACAACTTTATTTCGCGGATCTAACTTCCGAGACGCGAGAACTCAGTAAAGGGATGATTCTTCTACAACTTATTCATCACTAATATGATGCTATCGCCATTTAAACGGCCCTATCACAGACAAATGAAGCATCACTTGAATTAGGTCGCCTCCTCCCCATTCGATTTCTTTGCGCATGACGTCAGCACACAAATACACAAAATTCCAATCGGTTTCAAATTAACACGTGGTCAAAACACGTGTGGAGTTTTCGCAAAACATGTGAGAGCGGTGAAAAAGCACAGAAAACATCAGAATGATGTTAAATTTATTTACTGACAAGGAAAACAACTGTCGAAAGTGGCCTCTATGCTCATATGAGAAAAAAATTGGCAGCGTCACCACACACGATTTGTTCATGTGATAGTTTGTGTATTTGTGTGCTGACGTCATGCGCAAAGACATCGAATGGCGAGGAGGCGACCTAATTCAAGTGATGCTTCATTTGTCGGTGATAGGGCCGTTTAAATGGCGATAGCATCATATTAGTGATGAATAAGTTGTAGAAGAATCATCCCTTTACTGAGTTCTCGCGTCTCGGAAGTTAGATCCGCGAAATAAAGTTGTAAAAGGTAGGCAGAGTCGCGACACCAGCTGGTGTCGCTGAATTCCCACTTTTCAATATGGCCTCCGCTCTGACTCTCCCCTGCACATGTCAAAATATAAAAGCAGGGGTTAGAGTCAGAGGAATCTCGGATTAATATCTGCGTTGTGGATGTGCAAATGAACGATATCGTGTGAGAAGTCAAACCCCTTGTAAGAATAGATCCAGTCTGTGTGTTGATTTCTTGCAAGGAAAACCATAACGGAACCTTGGATTCAAAGCCCTCTATTTCCATTTCCTTTGGTATGTAAGATTCATCAAAAATCATTTCTGCAACTCATGAGGGAATGTACATGTACATGTATACTGCGCATAAGCAATTCCTACGACCTCTTAATTGGAACCTTTCTGCTACGAAGCAATCTCACATAGATCACTTTCAAAGTTAAGGTGAACGTAGGCGTCCTTTTGACGTTTCAACGTGACATTGAAGTATTGGTAGGAGGGATATCGAAGAGACTGCTTTTCAGAACAGAATGATATATTCGATTCCTTGCTTTGTTCAAGATTCAGTAGTGCATCATTAGGCCTTATACTGTATATCTATTCATATTTACATCAACCTCTGTATGGATCAGTGTTTCAACATTTTTCAACCTGTTAAGAAGTCACCAGACTGAACAAAATCAATCATTGTTTCGTTAGTCAAATCTGTCTTGATCTGTTCAAAATGTTCACCATTTTCCACTTTTTCAAGTGGTTCAATGTTTTCAGGAACATTGTTCCTAGCACCTCTCTCGTAGCGATGACAGTGTTATTTCTACTAGTCTAATAGCATTTAACAAGTCCTTGTTATTGTTTGCTTCCTGGATTATTTCAGTAGTTAATCAGTCTAGATTTACCAAATAGCTGAAGGGTCTTAAATAGTCTAATGATCTTGAGATTCCTGCTCTTGATTGGTCTAATATTTTTGGGCCTTGTCCAAGACTAATTCTTGGAGATAGATGTTACAGCTGCAAAAGCATTTGTCTGCTAGGAACGAAGAGGGGTCCTGTTGCTGGATTAATTCCATCATTGTTATAAACATTCTTTGAGCCTACAATACATTCACAAATAGAAGCTTACTCGTTTGGTCCATGAAAAAAAGTCAATAATTCTGAATCAAGTGAAATATTGAAAGCTTTCGTACTAGTCTCAGTGTATGATATGAACAGCAGATGCTCAGTTTTCAACAGCTGCACCTCTGCTAGACACAATGCAACATAGTAACCTGGAAGAAAGAAATGAGGTCGAGCCTCCCTTTGGTTTGGAATAAGATATGTTATCTCAGCAGCAGCAATGCATTTTCCAAGAGATAAGGGGTCTCCGGTAACAGCACAATAAATTCGACATCTCGGATGCTAACTACCATCAGGCGACACTTCAGTACGTGTCCTGCTATGTACTCCTACATAACTTTTCACAAGGTAAAATCCACCTGTGACGTCACTCCTTTGTTTGAGCGCTCCATTATTTTTCAGGAATGAAGAGTTGCAAATTACATTGAAAACGGAATTGGTTATGTTCTTGTTCTCTTTCCCGTGCCTCTACCGAGGAAAGAACTTAGAAAATTTTATCAAGTTTATTTTCACATAAAGAAAATAAAAGTTCCAAACTTGAGAATCGAACCCGGTACCTTCACCTTCGAAATCGGGTACTCATCTCACTGTGCTATCGAAGCTGTCGAGTGTCTGTTGATTTAACTAGCTTCACTACACTTTTTCGCCTTACTTTCTATCCATATATAAAATGAAATACTAATATATTATGTATATTTACAGTGTATCTTATAAATATTCTTTATTATATATTAACGAATAATAATTACAAGCATTTATAAGAAGGTGGATTTTACGCGGGTTAATATACTCGTAGCGCTCCATTCCTTAAAAGCAATGGGCCTCGGCCCCTTCGGGGCCTCGGCTCCATTACTTTTAAGGAATGGAGCGCTACTCGTACATTAACCCTTACGTAACTATATCCATATTCAACATCGCTTGCAGATGGAAAATACACCGGAAATTAATATTAATAGTGCAAATGAAAGTACATGTAGCTATAGCATGTTTTTCGTTTTCTGGACTATTCGTCATCAACCTCTTCTCCATCGTTGGTGCCTCTTCTCTAAATCAGAGGAAACTAAGCGTGATTTTTGGGAGTTGTTCAATCTCCCTTGGCTATTATGTACATACAAAATTGCGCGAGCGATTTTTGTATAGGTTATATAGCACCACTTCTGTGTGAGCCAATTTACTCACAAGTGTACCTGACCATTGCCTCCGCCGAAGAAATTAAACACCACATAATCATTGGTTTTCATTCGACATTTATTATAAAGTAAGTTTTAAAAAAAGAATAAATAATTTATGAATTTTTAGTTGCAGATTTTTTTCAGCTTTCATGTTCATGAGCAATTTGAAGACTACGAAAATTATTTTGATCTGATGATGCCGATTATTTCAGCAACTAAAAGTATTTTTTAATTCTTTAAAATTCAGCTCCCAGGAGTACATTCTGTACTCTGATTCCTCTATATACCCCTTAAAATGATGCTTCTATTTTAGTCTTACTGCATTGCTTAATGAACTCCTGTTACGTATAGTGTATGCCACAGAGATTTTCTCCGCTTTAGGAACCTAGTATCTTTGGGATCAGAATCATTGGTTCACCCTGTAAGTCGAACATTTCGTATTCTATCTTCATCTACCACTTATTCTTCATACATCCCATTCATATCCTTTATCATATTCGATAAAAGATAAAGACTTCCGCGTAAACAAAAAAGGAAGAACTTTGGAAGTTATTAAAAATCGTTTTGTTAGGTACTGCAAAATTTATTCTATGAAACTTCTTCTCTTTGATCATTCCCTCTTCATCTCCTATAGAACTGGGTCAACCCATGATTTATAGAAATTTGTTATGAAATAAGTTCCTACCAGTCTTCCAGAAGGACTCTGTGATTGACATGTATCTTATTGTAGTTGGCTTTTCACAACCAATGAATCTTACGGTATCTAGAAACGGCAAAAGGGCAATGTTTTCTAGAGGGAACTTCTCAATGAAACAAGATCTAAAATCAAAAAGAAGTTGTTTTTTTTTAAAGTCAATTTTATTAATTTTTGAAATACGTTGGCCAACAAATTGTTTTGATGATAATACGTATATCATCAACGGAGCGAAGACGTACGAACAATTTCTAAAACGAGGTAAGTTATTGACAAACAAGTTGATGAAACAAGAATATCAACGGTCTCGTTTAAAGTCATTTCGCAAGTTCTTTGGTCGATACAATGACCTTCAATCTACAATCTATCATTAAGTCATATGCTGACTGACGTTTTTCATACTAATTGTTAGGCCATTATTTACACACTGAATTGTCAGCGGATTTTCCCGTTATTATGGCAGGTGTGACCGTTCGGCAGGGGATGCTCACTCCTCCATGGCACTTGATCCCACCTCTGATGTTTTGGAGGTCCGTGTTTACTCTGCTCCCGATTTGTATTGTTTTAATGGACTTTGAACTTGAATATTGTTTGTTATCTCCATATTTCATAATTAGTAAAGAAATCGAACATAATCATAACATTGGTTTCAAAATGCGATAGCTAAAGAAAGTTGCATCGCACGTTACTGATGATGGGAATCGTTGCATCATATGTTACTTCTTTAAAACCGTATTAAAAGCTATTAGGCCATTAAAAGTATTTTCTCTGTTTAGCGCCCATCCATCTTTCAAAAACCTTCCTACCTATTCATAAAAAACACATAAGCCAAAATTTAAAAGAGACTTTATACCGGTAGTCAGAAAAATGACGTCATTCAAAGGATATGATTTCATCAATCTATTTTTCTCATAGAGAGATCTATTCCATAGCAAAATCAATGTATTAAATGCTTAATATATATTTATAATGACAGATTTTAGAAAGTCTTAAAAAGAAATTGACAGAATTCAAATGTGATCTATGGTGTCAAAAACCAAGATGCACGCGGACGATAAACATAGGGAAAAATGAAATGACCTAAAATAAAAAAAAATATATTAGTAAATTCAAAATTTACAACATGATACAATAGTGAAAGGGAGAAATAACGAATTTTTCATCATGGTGAAATTTTATCTGATCTTGTAACTTGATTTGGGGAAGTGTATGAATAAATCGAACTGTTAAGCTTTTCAATTAACATGAAAGTGCAAAGTGTTACGGCGCATTTAGAGACCCTTTTTGGTACATGTATCTACAGATGCCTGTGACATTTCCATAATGCGACGACAAACACATGATTCAAATACGACATTAACTTAGTTTGATCAAATCTACATGCAAAAACTCCATAGGGAATAATTTTATCATGATTTCTTCACCAGTACATCATTGTTTAGTGGCTTGATCAGTCTTGCTCTATAAAATATTTAAAATTGAATCCAGGAGTTACGGGGGTTTTACTCTGGCACTGAGCCCTCACCAAATGTTCTCGATCTCTAGGTGCACTGGGGGCCTCAAAGTGGTCCAGACCCCTGTGGGTTTTGTGCCACTGGGCCCTCACCAAATGTTTTCTCTGGATGCACCGGGGGCCTCAAAGTGGTCCAGACCGCTGCTTAATCAGCTGGCCCCCCCTAATTTCTATTCCTGGATCCGCCCTGTTGTCTTTTTCCTGGTGGTATAAATTAACGGCTGGAACCCTATGTTGAATATGAAGTAAACTCAGTATCTTCACCTTTATACAATACACTTTCCTCAAAGTTAAAAAAAATAGCGTTTAAACAGTTTTAAAAATTTCTTATAGAGGGTTCTAATTATCCTACGTGTATGTGCTGAAGTTAACCCCAACCCCATAGGCGCGAAACCAGGATTTTTTTTCCATGGGGGATCCGCCACAGTCAAAAAAATTTCCAACCCAAAAATTTTTTGATAGGAAAAAAACCCCCCACTAAATTCTCTTCCTGAACGTATTAAGATCCAGAAAATTTTTTGACAAAAACAAACAAACAAACAAACGAACAAAAAAAAACAAAAACAAAAAACAAATCAAACAACCAACCAAACAAAAACAAAACAAAAAGGTAAATTCCATTTCACAACGTGAAAAACACCTATTTCGTGGTGATCCACGTTTTCCGGGGGGGGGGGGGGGTCCAAAGCTTCAGTATATACTTTTGATAACTGCAAATTCTAGGGGTGGGGTCCGGACCCCCCCCCCCTACAGACCCCCTCTAGATCTGCGCATGTCCCCATCCCAATGGGTCTCAGAGAAAGCAATATTCCTGCAAAGAAATTTTCTAGAGGGAACAAAAGACTTTATTTTTTTAATTATTTGGTAATTTACTAGTATGAAGATGCAGACTTGCACAGAAACGTATCTGGAGCGAAAAGATTGAATATCTATTTAAGGAACCACCGCTTTCATTCATAGTCTCATCAGCGTTTTACGGAGAAGGCGAAAAAGAATATCAAAATATTGATTATAGTTGACCTTGATGTAAGGGAAAAATTAAAAGGTATCACACCGGTAATTGTTTTCACTATATGTTTCTATATAGGAAAAAAATTCTTAAAAAATCAGGTAAATTAATTCATGAAAAAATATTTAGCAGGAAGTATAAAACATTACCTCTCTCATTAGCCGAGTCCAAAAAACAGGGTACCTACACGGCATTTTCTGATTTTTTCCATCTGCAAACAGGGCTACCCTCAAATCCACGTGTTTTCAATGTGTTTATAAACAGCTCCAGTGCACCCCAGGAAGTAGCCTCCTATGCCCTGAAAAAAATAGTTCCTGTCAAAAAACTGTATTTATTTACAAAGTACATTAAATTTACTAGGCACAGGTACCAAAGTTGTAAAAATAGCCTGGAAGAAAATTAAAAAAATTATCAAAAGAAAGAAAAATTAATTTTATATGTATGGAACTACAATTGACTAAGTTCATTTTGATTGGTCAATTACCGGTGTGATACCTTGAAGGACCCTTGAAGTTGTCAGATTTTTTTCATTTTTGCACCTGAGATTTCTTAAATAACTGCCACCAACATCCTTAAGTTTGGTGATCTAATTCCCCTTATTGCTGGAGATATATGCATTTATCTCCCTTACTCCAGAGCAGTCAAGAATACACACAGAGCACTCTGACAGAAGTTTTTTTGTGCATATTTTGAAGCAGAATTTCATCATTAATAGACTAAGTCTGGCAAACAATTTCTTATCCGTGGAGAGTATATACATTGTTCTTCACAACAAACAAAAAATAGTTCACAAGTCTGAGACCATTATGCAATTATTACATAACAAAATTGCATTTTGCCCTCCTAAGAATGACAGAATTCACAGAAATTGTTAAATATTAGACTGATAATAAAATCTGCATCTGGTCAATTTATGTTCCAAATAAAGCCTAGGTACTTGTCTACAAGCTGATGTGCAGAAGTTTATCTAAAAGCTGTGTTGTAACACAGGGCAGTCCAAATGATATCAGCACCTAGGGAGAATCTGGACAGCTCTGACACTCCATTAAACTTGCTTTGATGATAAGAAAATGGAGGAAACAATTCAGATGTAATTTATTGTTTGGATTTATGTAACTGGCTTTCTCTGCAGACACAAATTAGCCATGAAATTCCAATTGAACATGCATAATTATCCTCTTTTCATTGAATTACTCAGGAATTCCAAAGGTGTTTGATGAATTTGCATGATTAATTCAAGATTACAGCTTTTTGTTTCACCAAATTTACATAAAAATTCAACATTTAAATTCCAAAATATAAATCTTAAACATTTTTATGAGTTTTAACACTTTCAAATGTGAAAAAATGCAACAAAAAGACTAATATCAGGCCATCCTACATGGTTCTTGGGGGTGGGTGGGTGTACAAAAACTGCTGATAAAATTTATAGGAAGTGACATAAGAAAAACAGGACACTTTATTAGCTGAATTATGGTTATTCTGATATTTTGATTGTGTAAATATGTCAAATTTCTTCATCACTTTAATTTGTAATTTATTAATATTTCAGTATATTAATATGCTTAACAAATCATGCTGAAATAAGCATCCTGACTGAGATTTAATTTAAAAGAGAGGGTCAAAACCTACATAAAAGTGCTAACATGACAAAACACATTCTCCGACAAACTGAAAAATCATGGATGTCAGCTGCGTAAGCATGCAAAAAGTCCAGAGAACCATAACAGGCATACCATGGTGCTAAGTGACATTCTGTACTACATGTGTGCTACATGATTAGAACTCTGAATAAGTATTCACTCTCATGCCCTGACAGTATTTATGCATTTTTTGGTCATAAGCTTCTTATTTTTGAAAAATTCTAAATAAATTTTACTTGTGCATTTTTTTTATTAGACAAATTTACCTCATTTCATTATTTATATTCCTCCACTGCTGTAATACATGCATCACTTCAGGTGAATAAAATGAAAGTAAATCCACTCTCTGTAAAATTTATCACTCTGTGAAAAAATGTTTTACTTCTTCACATTTTATCGCAGTTGTCACTTTTGTGGAAAACTCATTGGCAAACCCAGAATTAGTCTTTTCTTGAAAAAATCAGCCTAGAGTACTTTTACGGCAAAGTCTGTAGACACTATAATTGACTGCGGTCAGGTGGTGCACATAGTTTAAAGTCATCTAAAATAAAAAACCAACATTTTCTAACTTCTTTCTACATGTCAGATGCATAATCCTACTTTGAAAGTCATAATTTAAAGTTTTGAGGGTAAAACATGATATATTATAAGTATTTTTCACAGAAATCTCTAAAAATTCAATTCAACCCTACTTCTAATTTTTAAAATATGTGCTTTCACACAGAAAGTTCATAAAATGACATATTTTGTTGAAATATGCCTTTTAAAAATTAAAACAACCTTTTATATTGATGCAGATGATTTTACACAATCTCCTTCAAGGTATCACACCGGTAATTGTTTTCACTATATGTTTCTATATAGGAAAAAAATTCTTAAAAAATCAGGTAAATTAATTCATGAAAAAATATTTAGCAGGAAGTATAAAACATTACCTCTCTCATTAGCCGAGTCCAAAAAACAGGGTACCTACACGGCATTTTCTGATTTTTTCCATCTGCAAACAGGGCTACCCTCAAATCCACGTGTTTTCAATGTGTTTATAAACAGCTCCAGTGCACCCCAGGAAGTAGCCTCCTATGCCCTGAAAAAAATAGTTCCTGTCAAAAAACTGTATTTATTTACAAAGTACATTAAATTTACTAGGCACAGGTACCAAAGTTGTAAAAATAGCCTGGAAGAAAATTAAAAAAATTATCAAAAGAAAGAAAAATTAATTTTATATGTATGGAACTACAATTGACTAAGTTCATTTTGATTGGTCAATTACCGGTGTGATACCTAAAAAGGAAATGGCGCTAAATAGGGCAGACGTTTTCGAAGACGATAAAGGAAATCCTGTTATATTTTTCTTTCGCCCGTGTGCGGCTAGAAGTAAAGTGCAGCCAATAATAGAGGTATATACATTGCATATACATGTATTTCTCAGTGTCACATTCACTTTCCAGTTGATTACTAATGTAATAGGAAAGGAGAAAATATATGTCAGGACCGCTGCATTACTAGTCAGATGCTCTACCGACTGAGCTACCCAGGCCAATATCCACGGCCCACACCATTACATTCCTCCCTCCTTAACCATTTCTTGATCTACATTGTTCTCAATCGTCTTGTTGAACTGTTGAAACAGGCCCTCATTAGTTAAACAGAGTCCTTAGTACATCATAATTTCAACGATAGAATATTCTATTCACATTGTTCTCTTCTTCATTCTGGCTTTTGTCTGTGCCCCAAACCTACAAGGAATATTCTCTAGCAAAAATTTTCAATGTGGGGAGCCCCAGTATGATGTACCCTAAATGATCAACTTCAGTTCACAAGTCACAATCTCTTGTGGATGGAATTTATTGAGCTGAGCTCGTATCATGATGACAAGTAAAGTGAAGTACACCATAATAAAATGTGTAAGTATTTTCAAAGTCTTACATGTCACAGGTAGTGAACAATCAAGTCTCAACCGGGACTCGAACCCAGGGCCTCGGGTGTATCGTGCCAGCACTCTAACCACTGAGCTGTTGAGATCTGATATAATGAGATAATGGCAAGACATGTGTTGTAGACAGCTTAGTGACTGACATTATTGACAGTACTTGAAAGCACGAAAATGTGAGAGAACAAGAGACATTAATAAAGAAAAACAATGAATACTTCTTGTGTATTCTTTAAATTGGGGAGTAATAGTTAATGAGGTTTGAAAATACAGAATAAATGTAACATAAATGTCATATTTTTTATAGGACAGAAAATTCCCTTTTGTTCTATATTGATACCATTTTCCCAAATTGAATTGGTACCAGAACTATTCCCAGTGGATAGAAAGAAATTGCTGGAGGATGTTATGTTTTCAATTGTCTGTCTATCCATTGGACTGTCTGCAAGATATCTAGAACAAAAAAATATTGAGCACAGATATGGGACATGTACTGCAGTATTGTACCTTCAAACAGAGTCTTTATTGCTTATAATATTCTTACATATGATATTTGATAAAATTGAAACTTGGTTAGTTGACAAGTTAATTCATGGATATGATATATAAATATTTCTTATTGACTTTATTACGTTAACATTGGTACCTGATGTTAGAATTTTAAATACATTTTAAATACATGTATGATTTGAATATGTATTTCTCCATTTAGGAACATGGTGGGAGAGTTACAGCAAGAATGGCCTTAAATGCAATCAAGTAATGTATTCAACTCCAATAAAACTCTCAAAAACAGTTTGTGAGCATTCCAAATTTGAATAACATCTCTATAAGTATAAACATTTCAAAACCTGGATTTAACATAACTAATCCCCCTCTCCATCCTCACCCTGTACAATGATTTTTTTTTTATTGAAAGGGGGGGAGGGTTGTATTCTGGAATTATTTCTTTAAACAGAAAATTGTTCAGGGATATCTTGAAAGCTAATATATATATTTTTTTAAATCTTCCCATTCACCAAGGCAAGGTAAGGTACCATTAACCTGTGCAAATGTTTAATCACAATTGGAGTTCACTCAGACCTTTGACCTTGAAATCAATAATTGCTCATGTGTTAACATCCATAGTTGCTGACCTATCAAATATCGTAGATAAATTTGCATACAGCATTTTGATTATCATGTTTTATACAGTTAAACTTGTTCAGTACGAACACTATTCACAGATATAGCAAAGTTTTCTTGGATCCCCAGCTATATAAATTTAATGAATTCCTTATATGGATATAATGAATTACGGATATAGCGAAGTAATTTCCCCAGGACTTCGCTTTAACCAAGTTTTACTGTATATTGGTTTCATTTGTTTGACTTTCAAGATTTACATGATTTGCAGCAAATGTTTCGGTTTAGATTCTTTGTTTAAGGAAATATAAGTACTCATTTCAACTAAGGAGATTGAAATTTAAAACTTGAGAATACCTTGTCTATAGTTCATACTTTTTAAGCAATTTCATGTACATATTCATACATGGTACTGTGCCATTTTTTCAGTAATCATACATAGATTTTATTACATTGAATTAATCTATTACCTATAGTCTCATGATTTTGCAATGCAAGTGTAGACCACTTTGAATTGTGCTATTCAGGCCATTATATGGACATACTTGGAGTCTTTTGCAAGTATCAAAGATTCATAAAGATGTCTTTAACAATTCTTGAGTTGGAGTGCCTTTAGAGATTACCGTAGTTGTGGTAAACAAGTGTATGATTTTAATGTTGTCTTAAATTAGTGTTAATACTTTAAGGATTCTTAAAAATAGCATGTACTGAATAACAAACTACATGTACATGCAGGTAAAGCTAAGTATGAATTTATGACTATTTTATAAGCTGTTGTTAATCAGTGCACACTAATCTCAGTGTTTTATGTTGACAGACTTGCCAATGATGATGATTACTTGGTCTCGGATGATTATTACTCGGTGAGGTACATTGAGGATTGTGTGAAAGCTAACAAGATGCTTGACAAAGAAAAGTATAGGTACAGAATAGTATTCTTTATATATATTTAGATTGTCTAAGTTCTATTATGTATAATTCCATAAGTTTTGAATTATGGAAAACTTTATCTACAAGTATTTTCTTGGAAGGGGTGAAGTTTCAGTAGTGAATGATAAGAAAATTAAGCTCTTTGTAAAAAAAAAAACTCACATGTTTTCTGAGAAATTTGAAATTGATGTCATATCTTAATATTATGTAATGGTAAGTGATACGGAAAAAAAAGATAATTAATCTAAGGGGGAAGTTTGTGCTAAGTGCATGATTTTCGTTGTGTTTAGGTAATGAAAAAATGGGAAAATACTTATGTCTAATAAATGTATGACATGAATTACACACAGAAAAATACTGCACTTTGTATAATGTATGTGAAATAAAACAATACACGAAAAGATATTGTGCTCATTTGACATCTGTATGAATTAAATGTTGATATGACTGTAAATTGTGGATTTCAGGTTGCAGCCACGGAAGATGGTTATCCGGGATGCAAGTGAAGATCAAGTCAGTGATATCTCATTTGATGAAGATGAACCACAAAGAATAAGAGCAAGCATGAAATACTTTCAAGGGTATAAAAATGAAATCTTAGAACGTTGTCCCAGAAAATCTCACAATTTTACATGCATTTCTTGCTCATGTCCAAAAAAATAAAAGTGTTCATTTTTAGCTCTATTGGTCAGAGGCCAGAAAAGCTTATGCAATAGTAAGGTGTCCATCGTCCGTCCGTCTAGCTGTCTGTCTGTTAACAATTTTTCAAAATGCTACTCCTTGTACAGTTTAGGTCTGATTTCAATATGACAAGTAGACTACACTGAGATACATAATTCTGTAAATTGGTTTATGATTTCGATAAACAGTGTTAACGTTGCCATGGTTAGAAATTTCTATGAAATTTTCAAAACGCTGCTCCTGGTCTGATTTCAATATTACTTGGCAAACAAGTAGACCACACCAAGATACATAATTCTGTATATCAGTTTTTGATTTCAATGAATGGTGTTGTCATGGTTACTAAAACTAGAAGTTTCTGTGAAACTTTCAAAACACTACTCCTCCCAGTGTGCAAAACTAAACAGGAGAATGAAATAGCCCATTGGGCTGTCTCATTTTAAAGTGGGATAGATTGTAGACAAATGGGACTGTCCACAAAAACACGAAAAAGTAAAGACGAAAAATGTACACTTGTTTTTATTCATATATA
The DNA here is from genome assembly GCF_033153115.1 of Saccostrea echinata. Classification (NCBI taxonomy): domain Eukaryota; kingdom Metazoa; phylum Mollusca; class Bivalvia; order Ostreida; family Ostreidae; genus Saccostrea; species Saccostrea echinata. The sequence goes on along the minus strand of NW_026889757.1, from coordinate 1,090,124 downwards.
TTTTTTTTATTTTTTCATATTCATAATATTGAAGTACATGTATCTGTTACATTTTCATTATTACCTTGTGAAAATAAAGTATAAAATCAGTGTCAGTGCTTAATGCTTATCATACAGGGATCGACATTAATGGTTGTCCGATTGCCCGGGGCAAGTAAATTCTCAGTTCGGGCAAGTGAAACTTCGGATGTACTTGTCCGATCAGGCAAGTGAATATTTCTGATAGATTTTTTTTTTATCTTACATTAGTTTATAAACAAAACAATAAATTGTACATTTGATTTCTACCAGGAATATGACATTGTTTTTGCATTCGGAAATTCCTAGATCATACCGATTATAAAAAAAAAAAAACGGGTTCATTATTCCATTTTTCTTTCATGGTAGCTAGTTGAAAAAAATACACTTTCCGACTGACAGCTTTCTTTACATTCTTATGAAATAAGATATTATAAAATAGGTTATTTATTAACTCACAGAATATAAAGAACACCAGTTATTCTTGGCACACGATGTATTCTGATCAGGACTTGTATGTTTCGAAACATGGCAACTATTTTCCTTTAGCATTGCTTCAGTTTTTCAAGGGGGGGGGGGATCAAAATTCACAAAAAGATCGCACAAAAAATAATTTTCAAAAATATGAATTTTATTTTTAAGGAAATATTGCTGCATGGCAGTGTGAATTTACATATATTTAAAATGAAGCATGAGCAGCAGATCAAATTTTTTCTGGCACTTAACTTATATACCAAATATAAAGTAATATCTCACTTTATTTACAATAATAAATTAAGATACCAGTTCTCTTCTTTCTAAATTTTGGGCAACCAAGTTTTGCATTCAGACAAATCAAAGTTTGAATCTGAAAGTTAATGTCTATCCCTGTCACAAAAATCTGTACCGTGTATATATTCAGATTCGTTGTATATGAACTTCATTCTGTAGACCAGTTTATGTTTGTGAAAGACACAAACTCCAAAATCATCTTCATAGCTTTCCCTTTTTTGGACTTTTTTTTTGGAGTTATTTTTTTACTCACATTGTGTTTAATGTCATGCTTCTAGCAACCAGCGGTCAGGATTTCCTGCATGACAGATGCACAACAGGAAGCGAGCATTAGATCAAAATAGTACACCGTTCAATTGTCGAAAGATACACAATGTTCTGAATGATGAGATTTAACAATAATTCTTTTAACACAAAATATAAATGTATAAAACTATTTCTCAGAATCATTTTGTTTTTAATTACATGTTGAAATTTTTTATTTAATCTCAATTTACCCATGGCCGAAATTGGGATAGACAATTCGGTCTATTTTAATTCAGATCAGTGTAGCCCAGTTTAACTTGAGATAGATTCGGACCATCAGACAGGCGTTAATTTCGCACACTGTCCTCCTACAGTTTGGCTTGATTTTATTATAATTTGGCACACAAGTAGGCTACACTGAGATACATAATTGTCTTTATCGGTTTTTTTTTATTTTGATGAATGATCTTGCCATGGTTATTAGAATTGAAATTTCTGTAAAATTCATTTTAAATGCAACTCCACCTACAGTTTTATTCTGATTGCAATAAATCTTTCCACAAAAAGAGACTAAACCAAGGGGCAAGGATCATCATTAAATAAATTGCTGTTGCAAAGTTTCAAGTCCAAGTGCTACTTTTCTCTTCCTTTTGTTATAAGTACAAACCAGTAGAGCTACGGTCTCGTCAGAGACTTCTGGTTAATAAATGATAACACAGTGTGTAATAAACTAATCACAGACATTCAGGTATATCTACGTATGTAGTGCATATTCACTTCCTGTAACACATATATATGGATGAGCATATATAAGAATACATATTTTATATTTAAAATATGCGAAACAGGAGGAAGATGTACACATATGCTGATGACATGGCAATACTTAACTACATTATAAGCAATGATTACCATGAAAAAGTGGCAGGAAACACCATATGGAAGGAAATGGAAGATTTACAGGTAAAAAGAATTGATCATCCATCAAGGAAAATTTACTGCATAGGTGGATCTAGGAATTTGTGAAAGGGAGGGTCCACCACATAATTTTTTTGGCAGTTTTCACAAACACACACACACCACACCACCCCAGTTACACCAACTTTATTTGCATTAACATCTTAGGGAGATGTATGCAAAGGACTGAAGGACTTACTATTCAGTAATATTTTTATGAACTCTTTTTCTGATCCCTCATAAGTTTGTGTGTGTGTGCCTTCCCCCCCCCCCCCCCCACTTCTGGATCCACCCCCTTCCATTGTCATGTGTCTAAAGTATAAACCAAGCTTTCCAGTATGTCCTGGAATTAAGGTCATATTGATTATCAATGAATTGAATATGTGTTTTGAAACAGTTTTTGCTAGGTTGATATCACAATTTTAACATTTTTTAACATTATTTATATAAACACATGCACTGATGCGAGGGTCGTTCAATAAATAATGCAATAAGTCGTCTAAAAGTAAGAAAAGTGCGTAATGCATATACTAAACATTTTCAATCTCTCAAAGCATTCCCTGTTATTCTTTACACGTCTTGATTCTTTGTACCCATGACCAGAAAACCTCAGCATACCCATCTTTAGGGATGCCCCAAAGACACTGCTGAATATCATTTTCCATGACATATCTAATATTGTACAATTTTCCTTTGATCGTTTTCATCCATTTTTAGAATAAAAAGATCTCACAATTGCTGAGATCTAGCGAATATGGGAGATGGCAAAGCCCTGTAAACTTTCTTTTCTTCAGAATTTCATTTATTTCTCTGTGCTTTTTTGCAGCAGAGTTGCCAGGTGCAAAAAAATTACCCTGGGGCGGTATTTGGACTTTCTTTGCAGGAAATCTGTTTATCTTTCCTCGAGCAGTGCAGTTTGAACATAAAAGTTACCATTGATGGTCCTACCTTTGGGTAAATCTACATGTTTTACTGGACCTCTTCAAAAAAAATGAAAACTAATAAAACATGCTTGGAGCCCTTGTTTCTCTTTACAATAGTATAAACAATAACTTTTTCTTTGATTCCACATTTTATTATTGATCTTCCTTTTTGGCTATAAAAAGTGCACCCATGTTTCATCATCCATCATGCAAATTTAACAAATCTTTTTTTGTTAAAATATTTGTTTTTAAGTAGACCGTTGGCACATTTAATGCGCATTTTTCTCATAGACAATTTTAAGAAAATATAGCATATATCTGATAGAAATATTATTACATGTATATTCATTAGGGCCCTGCAAGGATTTGCAGATGCCCTATAGTAATCACTGTCTGTCTGTCTGTCCATCCGTCTGTCTGTCCATCTGTCATTCTTCCATCCACAAATTTTCTGTTTTTTTCTAATAACTTTTTTTAGGGTTGACCAATTAACTTCAAATTTTGTATGTTGCTTGAATAGGCAGTAAGACATATTTTGATGCTAAGTTTGGTTCTCTTTGTCATCCAGTTTGGAGCTGGGGTGGTGGGGTAGCTTCCTTAACTTTATATAAGAGTGAATGGGCAAAGAGAGATAACTGCTGAGAATGTTCCTATTGTAAACTAGGAAAGGCTGCAATGAGTCTCTTGGTATTAATTAACTTTCCTCTTGAAGAAAATCCAAAGCATTTATCTTTATCTGCTACATTGAGATTAATTAACACCTCTGTCTGCAAATGAAGTTTGTTTTGAAGTTAAGGTCAATTCTGAATGATGTTTACATTCTCTGAAATTTGGATTTAAATAATGTTCATACTTTATTTTGGTAAAATACACAATGAGTTATGATTTTATTGAATTCTAAAAAGCAAGATATAGATAAAGATATCTTTTTTATTATTATTTAATTTTTTTTCTTTCTTTTTTTCCTACCTTACGTAAATTCAAGCATACTATTTATTTTAACAGGTATTCAGATAATAACCTCATTCTATCATTGCTGAAAAAGTTCTTATTGTAAACTTAGAAGAAAAGGTTGAGAGAGCAGTATAATTAATCCCCTGGGTTTGATTATCTTGCTGGTTGCAGAAAGTTTTACAGGGTTATCTTTCCGTCACTTTAAGATTGATTAACACCTGTGTCTGCAACTGATGTTTGTTTTGAAGTTAAGGTCAAGCCTGGGTGATATTTGCATTCACTGAAGGCTGGTATTTTAAAAAACACATGGTTCATTCTTCTTTAAATATACATTTAATTGAGTTATTATAGATGTGATGTTTTTTACTGCCTTATGTAAATACAAGGATACTATTTACAGGTTGTTGGATATTTAGCAGTTGCTGTTGCTTATTCTTCTTTATATATTTTAAAATTTTTGTAATCAAGTAAAATTCTCATCCCCTAATCTGCACCCTTATATTTCTACCCCTTGGCGGGGCCCTTGCTGACTGGTCAGATTTCTAGTTTCCACTGTCAGAATTCTATAACTTGTTATGACAATGAAATGCTTAGTGTTCTAGCAATGTTTTTGGATGTAAATCTGACATTTTCAGATATCATGTTGCACATTGCATCGATAATTTTTGGTTCCCTAAAAATTTCTATCGACCAGTTTGACTTTTATATTTTAATTCTCTTTTTTTACTTTTGAGTTTCTGAATCAATCTGAAAACTATACAGCGTTAAAGACTATTCTTTCCATATATAAAAATCATATCTTTAAAATGAGTTCTTTGGCGATTTTTGTAAAGAAGCACAATTTTCACATACACTCTCATTTTCATTTTCTTGACAGAGATCATTTTAAACAATTTTCAGCTCAGTGTAGTGACCAAGCTTACTTTAAAAGTGAATTTCTTTGTGAGGACAAAAGGTAAAATCATGGGGTTTTCTGTGATTAGGAGCTCTTTAATTGAATGTTGTAACTGTGAAAAAATAAAATTATATAGATCTTTATTTACTATGATATACCGTTAGTAGCATTATTTATTGAACGACCCTCGTACATATATGTGAGAACTTGTCAAGTGTATCCAATATTTTTTAACCTTGACCTTCCGTATGACCTTTGTCTTTACTGTTTATTGTGTTTAAAACTCAGTTTTAAAGAAACTTTCAAGATATTTTCATCAAACTTTATACACTAACACAAATTGGTGAACTATTCAACTATGTCATGATTTTCTGACCTTATCGTTCCCTTGACCTTAACCTCAGTATATTCTTTATTTACCAAAATCATAAACAAAGAAGCAAAGTACATTTCTTTTCATTTTGCATTACATGTACTTATGATTCATGTCATATGGACATATTATTAGAATTTACAAAATACAACTGTAGAACAAATGTCTTGTATGCAATTGGAGAAAAAAAATGTCTTGTATGCAATTGGAGAAAAGTTAAAGTTGGGCAATTTGTTTTCTTTCATGAGTTACAATCTATGAATATGGAAACTACATACGATTTTTCTATTCATTTTCTTGTAGATAACAAAGCATTCTGCCTCCTCCATGAATACTCGTTACAGGAAAACAATCAAATACAATCTTAATTTATATACCATCCCAGTTACCCACAAGAAGAAACTGAATCTAGACTATATGGGTAATGTATTTATGTCTCCTCATTAGGGCCCTGAATCAAGATGCAGTTGTCCTTTAATAATCACTGTGTCTGTCTATCTGCCTGTCTGTCCGCCTGTCTGTCAACACTTTTATATGGTGCAATAACTAAGCATATTTACTACATAGATAAATGGAGACATTTTTCAGTAGAACTTGGCCAAAGATAAAGGTCAAAAGTTAAGATTATTGCTATGAACATTTGGCATTTATGTGATGTGCCAAACTTCATGCATTTTTTTTTTTTGACTTAAAGACTTCAAACATACATATATAATCTACATGGGTGGAGAATAAGTCACGTACTGTGGAATCATCATTGTTCGTGGGGGACCAATGTTCATGAATTTACCCACGGATTTACAACCCCATGAACGTTTATTTTGTAAACACATGATTAATTGAATCTACCGCATAATTCATTCACTCACAATATTATGTCCCCACGAACAATTAAAATTATGCTTTTCCATGATCATTTGACCCCCATGAATTAAAATGATTCCACAGTAATTAAAGGTCAAGGTCAAAAGATTACATTATTGATATGAGCACTGTTATATGATAAACATTCTGAAACCTGTAAAACGAGAAAGATTTTGTGCAGCACAAAAATGTAGTATACAACATGTATTTCATTTTATATTCAATTTTAGAGACACCAGTGTATTTTAAGGTCAATAAAAGATAGGTCAAGGATGAACGTTCAATATTATTGACTTAAGCACACTGCAGGATCCTATTGGCTTTGTCAGTTATCTAATTATTTCTTGATTATAAAGTTCTCTTTGCACTTCCAGTTGAAAAAAAATACCGATAGCTAAAATTTAAACTAATTTCCACAGAAAATTAAGTTAATAATATTGATTGTTATCTCAAATAAAGGACAGAATTGTAGGAAATAATATGTTACAGGGTAAACAGGGCCATACTATATAGCCTTAAAATGGAGGTTTATATTTTATAAATGGCCAAAAGCCAATTTTTTTTTATTTCATGGAATACAGATTTTTTTTAATCAAAATTTTTATCTACAAGAATTATATAATCAATAGCCATAATTCACGGCCATTGTTGTTTACATGACTTGTTTAAAAAATATATATATTAAGAATGTACCATTTGCAAAACAAAAAATGATTACCAAATATTGACCAATAAGTTTGCTTTGTAAAAAAAAAAAAAAAAAAAAGAATAGTTTTATTTTCATTTTCTGTTTGGCAAGTAAAATAGAATCTGTAAAAAAAAAAAAAAAAATTCAGAAATTTGCATTGTATTTTTTAAATTTTTTCCTATTTCTCTGGAAATTAGGGTCAGTGCATAATCCAAGAAATTAAAAAAAAAACTGTGGCTTTATAATAAATTATGTGATATTTTATAGTGACATCTGATGATACTGATTCCTCAACAGAACGAAGAAGGCCTAACCTGATAAATAGTGAGTAGGAATTATACTTTTAGACACACTACTCTGTTCAGCAAACCAGGGGACGGTAATTTTTCTTAAGCAATAAACTGTCAGTCATTCAAATACGATGCCACATCAGGGGCATAGCTTGACTTCAAATTCTAGTGAGGCAAAACCATAGGGACAGGGGGTATGGGGGCCGCCTTAGGCCTCAAGCAGGTCCAGGGCAGAGCCATGGTGGGGAGGGGGTAGAGGGGGAGCACCCCACACTCCTCCAGACTGAAAATGGATTTGGGGGTTTTAGAATGCAAATATCATACTTGTCCTTCACAGAATTTTAGTTAATTTTACCGGTTTCATAGCATGGATATGATATCACATATTATTAAAGTATTTAAAAGAGCATCGTCAGAAACCCTCAAGGTAAGAGAACCTAGACCGACCACAGGTTTCCGACAATGGTAAAAGAGTTGCTAAATATTTTTAACATGGTTTACTAAAACTTTTAACACATTTTAAGATGAATACATGTTTTATTTAACTGTTTTTATTTAGTGAAAACTATAATTGTCAAACATTTATCAGTTTTTAATATTTTCCAATCATTACCTACTTGGAGTTTTCAGTAATGGAGGTAGAGCCCGAACCTTGATGATATGAGCGTACATTATAGAATTGCTTAAATTATAATTTTTACAAGTTAGATATTTTCTGCAATGTATTAACTATGGAAGGGAGTGGTGGTGGTTAAAAATCTAGTGAGACAGTTGCCTCATTGCCACAATGGAAGCTACGCCCCTGCACATGGACATACAACTTCATTTATAATGCTTAAGAAGAGAGAGAAAGTTTAATATTGACTTTCAAGGGCTTAATGACCAATAATGGGTGATATCCACCAATACATTTCTAGTAGGCAAGTGTGGTACCCCTGAGGATGAGGAATCCTCAAATTCTTTCACTGGTTAAAATCATGTGATGATGTGTGATGCGTTGACAATTACATTATGCATTAAAATTATAACCCACACATTTAATATTTAATAGTAAAGCAGAGATGTTGGTTGTCTAAAATTGGGTCTGCTGATCGGGCCCATTCCAAATTCAAAATGGTATCCGTATCAATGACACTTCATCAGATGTGTAGTACACTATTTATACTGAACAATTAAGCATCCATTGATGGATAGTGATAAGTTATTGTACTTTAGCAAACTGTTGAGTCAGACTGAAAAATGTTTAAAAATGAAAAATTGAACTTTTTAAAAGGAAAATAAAACACCTCACCAAAAATACATAAATAATTGAAATAAATATACATTGTATGTCTGTGTAAGTTTGTACCTAAACAATGCATTAATTGATTAAAGTAGTGCTCCAGTGTGAAAATGGCACAAACTTGAATGTTAGTGTGGGATATTACTTGATTGATTATTTATTGTTTGACACCAAGTAAGCAGAATCTTGCAGTATTTTGGTGGTAAAGTTTACCGTATCTCTTATGACTGTTGTGAGGTAGCATTGTTATCTGATGCCTATTTCTTTAAACATTCAGCCCTCAATGGAAATGTTTTCAGTTAGCTCTTGAATACCATATTACTCTCTATTATTGATTTGGAATGATTTTCTTTTGAAGGTAAGAAGGATGAGATTTCCTTAAAATCTCCATCAAAGGCCAGTTCACCAAAAGACACTAAAGCAGCCAAGCAGGCAGATGGTGACAACCAAAATAAGAAAGGTTCTGTTGGCTCCTCCAAATCAGCATCAAATTCAAAGAGCCCCAAAAAGACAACCCGTTCACAAAAAAGCAAATATTTTAGTGACTGTTCAGATGATTTAAGTGATGTGAGTGATTCAATTCCTGTGAATAATGATAGAAAGAAAAGGAAACTGGACTTCGTTACAAGTAACCAGGCATCAAAAAATGACAAACAAAAATCCTCAAACATAAGCACACCTCAGAAGTCAAAGACTGTGAAGACTGCTGAAAATGAGGAAAGTGAAATTGATAAACAGTGTTCAGAGCCAGCGAAGAGACAAGAAAGTTTGCCATCAAAGAAGTCTCTTGATGAAAATTATGAGTCTCCAGATAATAGAATCACAAGAGGAAAGGGGAGACTTAGTAAAACAAAGCCTCCAGTTGGTACACCATCTAAATCCCCCACCAAGAGCAATGAACCAAAGAAATCATTAGAAACCAACGGAAATACAACCACAGATAGTGCAGCAAATGCTAACAGCAAACAAAAAAGGACAACTTCTCACAAGTTACAGTCCAATCCTCCTGATCAACAATCAAATGCACCAACTACCAACAAAATATCCCAGAGGACTTTGTATAACACTGAAGGAGTCACATTAACACCAGGACAGATGATGGACAAACTCAACTCTTCTCAGAGAGAAGAACACAATACATCAGTAAGTAGTGTTTTCAAGCCTTCTTATGGAGATTCAACCAAATATAAGAGAGGCTCCCGAAAGAAAGCCAGCAAAACTCAGTCTCCCTATTCTAAAGATGTTCATAGGTTAGATGATTCAGTCGATGATGATGAACTGGAAGATGATTTTGATAAAGAACTGATGAAGCGTGTGGCAAAGACCTCTACACAAGCATCTGATGATGAGGGTAATGTATTGAGAGCATTTTACACGTATTTGTTAATATAAAAGTATATGGTTGTGTAGTAACAATTAAGAGTGCTAAGTGGTACAAAAACTTAAGGATATACAACACACCCACCCCCCAAAAATTTGTGTCATTTTAGTATGTTTTATACATGACTATATCTACTATGTGTATGCACATTTTTGACAAAATTGTTCGAGTCATATTTGGACAGGAAGTTCCAAAAGTTACACCCCCCCCTTTAGCTGTTCACGAGGAAAAGAAGTTTTCAATCAACCAACTATAAAGTCCTTGATTTTCAAAAACATCGGGATAGCCTGGCTTGAAAATTTAACAATTTGTATTCTTTGTGTCCTTATAGTCATCTTTAGTTTCAATGTATAGTTTTGTTTTAATGGTAGTTAATAGCCAGTTTTATAGTATTTTCTCACATTTTTGCATGATCATGAGCAGCATATAGCTTGTTGAATCTTGATTTTCAAAAATCAGAAATATTTTTCTACCTAAATTGGCAATTTTTTTTCGTCATACATGTAGAAGTACATGTGGTTTAATTGTGAGAAAAAATACTGTGCCATATTTGAAAAATGGTCCATTTACTGATTTCAATCTCTCATTTGGCTCATCAAATACAGAAAGTTTACTTAGGGCCCCGCAAGGATTTGCGGGTGCCCTATAGTTATCACTCTGTCTGTCTGTCCGTCTGTCTGTCCGTCTGTCCATCTGTCATTCTTCCGTCCACAAATTTTCTGTTTTTTTCTAATAACTTTTTTTGTAGTTGACCAATTAAGTTCAAATTTGGTATGTTGGTTGAATAGGCAGTAAGACATATTTTGATGCTAAGTTTGGTTCTCTATGTCATCTAGTTTGGAGCTGGGGTGGTGGGGTAGTTTCCTTAACTTTACATTAGAATGAATGCCAGGGTAAAGAGAGATAACTACTGAGAATGTTCCTATTGTAAAGTATGAAAGCTGCAACTAGTCCCATGGGATTAATTACCTTTCCTCTAGAAGAAAATCCAAAGCATTATCTGTTTCTGTCAATTGAGATTAATTAACACCTCTGTCTGCAAATGAAGTTTGTTTTGAAGTTAAGGTCAATTCTGAATGATGTTTACATTCTCTGAAATGTGGATTTAAAAAATGTTCATACTTTATTTTGGTAAAATACACAATGAGTTATGATTTTATTGAATTCTAAAGACAAAATATACATCAAGATATGTTTTTTTTTTATTATTTATTGATTCATTTTTTTTTTTTTTTTGCTGCCTTATATAAATTCAAGAATACATGTACTATTAATTTTAACAGGTAGTCCGATAATAAACTCATTCTATCATTACTGAAAAAGTTCTTATTGTAAACGTGGAAGGAAAGGATGAGAGAGCAGTACAATTAATCCCCTGGGATTAATTATCTTGTCTGGGGCAGAAAATTTTCCAAGCTTTTCTTTTTTTGTCACTTTAAGATAAATTAACCTTTGTCTGCAACTGATGTTTGTTTTGAAGTTAAGGTCAAGCCTGGGTGATATTTGCATTAATTCACTGAAGGCTGGCATTTTATAAAACACATGCTTTGTTCTTGTTTAAATATACATTTAATTGAGTTATTATAGATATGATGTTTTTTTACTGCCTTATGTAAATACAGGGATACTCTTTACAGCTTGTTGGATATTTAGGAATTATCTTGAAATTTTATAAATACAGTTGTTTTTGCATATTCTTCTTCATATATTTTTTAATTTTTGTAATCAATTAAAATTCTCTTTCTGTAAGCTGTACCCTTATATTTCTACCCCTCGGCGGGGCCCTTGCTGACTGGTCAGTTTTCTAGTTTGAATAGAAATGTTGACTGGAATTCAAAGCAAAACCGAATTGTTCTTTGGAAATGGTCATATCTGTCAATTCTCCTAGTAGATGAGAAAGATATTGTTTGGCTGTTGTATTTAACTAGGTTATGAGTGCCTTTCTGTTTTGTGATATTCAAACTTCTCACATAGGTAGATAAATATGAGATAGTTTAAAGGTTTATTCAGTACCATGTGTACAGATGGTTGATCTTCAATTATCTAATAGGAATCTCAAAAGAAAATATATATGTATTGATTATTTATTTCTATTTATATATTAGTTCCTACACCATCTAAGATGAGGAAATCTAAATTGTCCACTGAAAAACATGTTTCCAATGATCCATTACAAATAAGTACATCTACGAAAAAATTGAAATCTTCAGAAGAAACTCCTGAAAAGAAATCTAAGAAAACCAAAAAGAGGTCCTGTAAGTTAATTGTGTATGTTTTATAAAGTCTTCAAAAATTAACGAAAGGGATGGAAGAAACTATATAAAGTGTGATTATGAAATTTACATCAATGTAGATGCTACTTAAAACTTTTTTTGAAACATGCAAAGGTATCAAAAATTGATATATATCATGAACAAAGAAAGGAGTACTTGACATGTCTTACCTATACAGCTATTAATTTTAAGTCAGTTCTGCATTTTTTGTATACCTTTTATGGAATTACATGCCTGTTACAAGACCCTAGAAAAAGCAGATGCAAAAATAAAAATGAATTTATCCACGTAAACCAAAATATCAATTTATAATAGGAGCAGGATATAATATTAATCATAGATATTGATTAATTAGCATTAATTAATAATAAATTTGGTGATAAATAATTCAAATGATTATCTTTTGAAGGTAGAACAGCATATGTGACAGTGTTTACAGATGATGAAGAAGAGATTGATAAAGGTATATCAATATCTTAAGGGTTCATTGCTTGATATAGGGCTCATGTTATACAAAGAGAAACTTAATTAACAAAATATTTATTTCCTCATGAAGAGGAATTTCTTTCAAAACACTACTAGTTTTGGTCCAATTTCAATAAAACTTGGTACAGAAGTAGATTTTACTAAGATACATACAGTAAAACTCCTTTAGTACAAACACAGATATAGCGAATTTACAGATATAGCAAAATTTTTTGCAATCCCTGGCTAAATTCTTAATAATTCCTTGTAAAATTTTATGGATATAACAAACTCAGATATAGCAAATTTATGGATATTGCAAACTGATTTTGTGTCCCCTAGAAGTTTAAAATAACAAAATTTACATCTTTTATAGCATATTTTTAAAGATCTGAATTTTTCTAATATTGAACTGACATTAATGTTGTAAGTATTTATATTTGAAACTCAATTCATCTGTGAAACTTTTTGAACTGCAAGGTAAACTTTGTATTTTATGCTTCCCGAAATACATTTGGTAGTCCTACTTGAATGAAGGAATCTATATCATGAATTTGCTATGTATACTTTAAGAAATTTGTTATATGGATATAGCAAAATATGGATATAGTGAGGTAACTGAAACATGGCATGTGAAAATAGAAATTTGTTTGAAATTCTTCCACAGTTTTGGTTCAGTTTTAATGACTTGGTTCACAAGTAGATTCTACTAAGAAAAATAATTCTATAAATTGATTTTTTTTTAATTTTGACAAACGATGTTGTCATGGTAACTAAAAATAAAAAAATTCTTTGAATTCTTTTAAAATGCTATTCCTCCTACTGTTTTGATCTTATTAGTCTTTTTACACAAGTAGAATATACTAAGATACATCTTTCTTTATTATAAGTACACACCAGTAGAGCTACAGTGTTGTCAGACTTCTGGTTTTTGACTGTGCTTAAACTGTTTTCAGAAATAGAAATGGTTTTACCTCATTAATATTTAGCCATAATGGTGAGATATTGTCAGACCTCCAAAAAGTTGCTGAAAACATTGTTTTGATGTTTGAAATGTTCTGACCACTTGTAAGGATTTATTTTGTTTTTGTTTTCAGAAGTAGCACTAGAGAAGTCAGTGACAGACAATAGTTTAGATGAGGCTGAAATAAAAGAATTCATTTTAGTATGCTTTTGAATACTATACTTCCCTCTACCATATTTTATTTTTTAAAAAATGAGAAATTTATTTTAATTGTTCATTCAATGTGGAAATTGAAGAGTGATATACATGATGCTGGCTGCTTTAAGGAAGGGAACATTTTTAGCTCACCTGAGCTGAAAGCTCAAGAGAGTTTTCTGATCACCCGTTGTCCGTCTGTCCCTCCGTCTGCCTGTCTGTCCGTCTGTAAACTTTTCACATTTTCAACTTCTTCTCAAGAACCACTGGGCCAATTTTAACCAAACTTGGTACAAACATTCTTGGGCGATGGGGAGTTTAAATTATTAAAATAAAGGGCCAAGCCCCCTTCAAAGGGGAGATAATCAAGAAAAGACAAAAATTGGGTGGGGTCATTAAAAAATCTTCTCAAGAACCACTTGGCCAGAATAGCTGAAACTTATGTGGAAGCATTCTGGGGTAGTGTAGATTCTAAATAGTTCAAATCATGTCCCCCGGGAGTAGGGCAGGGCCACAATAGGGAATCCAATACTTACATTGAAATATGTAGTAAAAATCTTTAAAAATCTTATTAAGAACCACTGAGCCAGAAAAGCTGAAACTTATGTGGAAGCGTTCTGGGGTAGTGTAGATTCTAAATTGTTCAAATCATGATCCCCTGGGGTAGGGCAGGGCCACAATAGGGAATCCAAGTTTTACATTGAAATATGCAGAAAAATCTTTAAAAATCTTCTTCTCAAGAATCAGTGGGCCAGAAGGGTTGAAACTTATGTGAAAGCATCCTGGGGTAGTGTAGATTCTTAATTGTTCAAATCATGACCCCCGGGCTAGGGTGGGGCCACAATAGGGAATCCAAGTTTTACATTGAAATATGTAGAAAAAATCTTTAAAAATCTTCTTCTCAAGAACCACTGGGCCAGAAAAGCTGAAACTTAAGTAGCAGCATTCTGGGGTAGTGTACATTCTAAATTGTTCGAATCATGACCTCTGGGAGTAGGGCGGGCCACAGTAGGGAATCCAATTTTCACATTGAAATATGTAGGAAAAATCTATAAAAATCTTCTCAAGAATCAGTGGGCCAGATAAGCTGAAACTTAAGTGTAAGCATCCTGGGGTAGTGTAGATTCTAATTGTTCAAATCATGACCCCCGGGGGTAGGGTGGGGCCACAATAAGTACTACAAGGGGGGAAATCAGGTGAAAAGGCCAAGTTACTCAGGTGAGCGTTGTGGCCCATGGGCCTCTTGTTTCCATCCATTTCATTTTTTTTGCTTACTGTAAATAACTTTTTATTTGCAAGAACTTAATTTCCATGTAATTACATGAGTCTTCCTGGCGTATATTTCTTTTACTAAAGAATATATAGGACAATATCCAAAGTTCACGAAAATTTTGTCTCACTTTCAGATACTAAATGACCATCTCGCGAAAATAAGGTGACATGAAAGTTTAGTGATCTACAATATTTTAAAGAATATAATTTTTTTTCCAGTTCTTGTGTGAAGAATATCGGCTGACAGTAGCACAGGTTCAATACATCATTTATATCAATAATGGTGATGTCAATGATACCTTGGAATGGCTTAGGACAAGTGGGGAATGCAATGGTGAGAAGTTTATAATGAAAAGAGATTGAAGAGAAAGCCTGTTGTCCAATCCTGTGCAAGGGATATTATGTATATTGATTA
This sequence comes from Saccostrea echinata, assembly GCF_033153115.1. Taxonomy (NCBI): domain Eukaryota; kingdom Metazoa; phylum Mollusca; class Bivalvia; order Ostreida; family Ostreidae; genus Saccostrea; species Saccostrea echinata. The sequence continues at coordinate 1,074,898 of NW_026889757.1, read as the reverse complement.
AAATGTGATTTATATGGTATATATAAAAATTGCCATCACATTTTCTCTGAAAGAGTATATGTTTGCAATTCTGGGGAGGGGTTGTACTCCTTGTAATTCAGAGTTACATACTTTGTGTTATTATTTACTGTTGAGTAAAAAATTACAACAGAAACAAGTGCCTGTGGTATAGGTTTAGATTTGTTGAAATGCATAGGAAAATTGTTTAAAAAAAAAAAAAAAAAAAAAAATCTTTCTGTTCAAAAGAACCAAGGCCATAATTAATCATATTCATATGCAAATATTATAAAGTTGTGTAAATTTCTCGTTTCTTAGCTCTCCTGAGCCACAAGCTCAAGTGAGCTCTTTTGATAAAAAATTTGTCTGTTATCTGTCAGCATTGTCGTCGTTGTAATTTTTTCACATTTTTGACTACTTTTTACTGACCACTGGACCAATTTCAACCAAACTTGGCACAAACAAAACATCCTTTGGTGAACAGGATTCATATTTTTTTTAAATAAAGGACCATGCCCTATTGAAAGGGGAGATAATCAAGGAAAGTCAAATTTGAGGGGGGGGGGGATTAAAAAAAAATCATCTTCTCAAGAACCACTGGGTTAGAAAAGTTGAAAATTATGTGAAAGCTTCCTGATATAGTATAGATTCAAGTTTATTCAAATCATGGCCCCTAGAGGTAAGGTGGGGTCACAGTAGATCAAAGTTTAACATAGGAATATGTAGGAAAAATCTTCTAAAGAACAGCAGGGCTTTGATTAGTGATATTCACATGCAAACATTCTCAGGTAGTGCAGATTCAGTTTTGTTTAAATCATGGCCCCTGGGTTTAGGATGGGGCCTCATTCAGGGATGAAAGATTTATATTAAAATATATATATAAATATATATATCAGTATTTATATAAATCTTTTAAAACCTTCTCAAGAACAGAAAGGCAATAATTAATGATACATGTATTAAGCATTAAATATCAAGCATTCTTAGATAGTGCAGATTCAAGTTTGTTCAAATCATGGTCCCCGGGGGTAGGGTGGGGCAACAATTTGGAATCAAAGATTAACATTGGAGTGCAGTTGATATTTGGAATCTTGAACACTGATATCTCAAGTACCATGCATATGTCAAAGTGATTTGGAAGTCCCAATCACTTTTTCTTTATGTATAATAACCTCGATATCTCAAATCCTTAGATATCTAATATCTGGAAGTTTCTTCTTGGTCCCATCAAGTTTGAGAAAATGAGGTTTGACTGTATATAGAGATAAAAAAAAAATAAAATCTTCTCATCAAAAACATCAGAGTTGTGATTGATCATGCAAGCATTTTCAGGTAGTGCATATTTAGTTTGTTCAAATCATGACCTCAGGGGTAGGTTAGGGATCTTATTCTTATAGGAGTATATAGGGAAATATCTTTAAATAATTTCTTCTCAAGAACAGCAAGGTCATAATAAATGATATTGATATGCATTCACAGGTAGTGCAAATTCAAGGTTGTTCTAGTCATAGGCCCCTGTGGTTGAGGTGGAGCCACAATAGGGGATCTAAGTTTTACATGGGAATATATGCAAACAAAATCTTTTTAAATCTTTTTTTAAAAAACTTTAAAGGTTATAATTGGTCTTGTTTACATGTATATGCAAGCATTCTCAGGAAGTGCATTTTCAACAATTTTACAGTGACTTTCTTTGAAATGCTTGAAATTTCTTAGTGGAAAAATGATGCTGAGAGAAAAATGCATTCCCGCAATTAAATACAGTTTTGTATGAAACTTGGGAAATTTCAAACATTTAAATATGTTGGGTCAAGCAGAGAACGAAGATCTATAGTTCTAAAGTAGCACAGGGTTGGACAGACGAATGCATACAAATGTATATTGTCAAAATAAAAATCAAATGAAAACATGATGAGAATCTTATTGCACCAGTCCATAAAACTTTTTGATCACTCCTCATATGGGGTCAAAATTTTAAATGGGAATAATTTGGGGGGGGGGGGGGGGCAGCAGGGCAAAGGTGATTCTGGTGCTAGGCCCATGGGCCTCTTGTTTTAATACTGTAGGAATACATGGTCTTCATCAAGCACACACTACATTAATTTGTCAGTATTCAGCTATGCAATGAACAATCTACATTTATTTGACCATTGACATGTTTTTGGGCCACAACAAGGAATCTCATTTCTTACAAAGTCTATCATTTTGCAAAGGGAAAACATTGTAGCTCACATGAGCATTGTTTTTCTTCTAATTATTTTTTTTATAAGGTGTGTTAATCCTTTAAGACTGAAACCATTTTTTAATATAATCAGGTACTTCATCAGGAATCTTTATCACTTGCCATTCCTTTACAAGTACATTGCAAGTTAAAAAAAAATCATGATTTCAGCTTTTTAAAAATAGTAAAGATGTACAGTGTGAATAAAGGTGTGTCTGGATCGCTAATATTGGCAGAGTGAGTTTGGCACCCATGCAATCCTACTCAGTAACATATCCTATATACATGTATTACTGCTTTATTGAAAGTCCACACAGTCACTCATCAGGGATATCATTTCAAGTTCAGTAACATTTAAGTAGAAGATTCAACCTCCGATTCTGATCAGTGTCAGGTTTCTTTTATTGCACAGAGATAAATCCTTTTTAAATATGTAATTCCTTTTGAAATATGATATATCTTATACTTTATATTAGAAAATTGAAAATATTTGACTATATGTTGTTGTCATGAAAATGTATTGGTGATTTTGTAGGTAAACTGACATGGGATGTACAAGATGATGAAAAACTTGATGGACATTTGGATGAATTATTCAGAAAGTATGGTGAAACCACTGTCAGAAATCGTATTGCTTTTTTGGAAGGCACTTAAAGTGGAATGTTCTCTGCCAGTATATGTCTGGAAGAAGCTTGTAATCAAAAAAATCTGGTTAAAGGTTTTTACCTCATGCATTTACATATCTATGATTCCTATATGTACGTGCATGATGTTAAAAGAAATTGTACATGTATTATTCATTTTACATTAACATTTTATATGGTCATCTGACTGGAAGTGTCTTATTATATACAAGTAAGTCAGAGTTTGACAATATTCTTCTATATGTCCCCCTGTTAACTTTTCCTATATTTTGTTGTTCTTAAACACAGGTCCAGTATCATCTAAACTAGCAACAACAAAAAACCCTTTATTTAGATGAAGAGTTCCCTGTCAAGGGAGATAATCAAGAAATAGGATGGAATCATTTCAAAAGCTTTTAAGCCTAATATAGGGAAAATAACAGCTTGTATTTCAAGATTTTTTTATACCCCCACTTGAAAAGGGGGGATATATAGTAATGGGGGTGTCCATCCTTAGGTCGGTAAAACTTGGTGGTACCCATCTTTTATCCAAAACTTTTCCTATACCACTGAATAGGATTTAATGAGACTCTAACAGAATCTTCATTACATAGTCCCATTGTGCACCTCCTATTTTACATTTTAATCAAAGATATTTGGGTTTACCATAGCAAAACATGGATACAGTCATTCTTCTATAACATTTGTAGGTACCCATCTCTTATCTGCAATTCCTCCTATACCACTTAAAATTTAAGGATACTTTAAAGGTGCTTGGACACAGATTTGAAGTTAAATATTTTCTCAAGTTTTCGGTATAATATCATGACTAATATGTTGCTATAGCATTTCAAACGGAAATAAAATAAAAAACATATTTTATCTGGAAATTATTGAAACTACAAATTTCGGGACGCGTTTTATTGATATATCCTAGCACTTTCATAAAGCAAACTTTATCCTTAGATAAAGTAAAATTTTTGTTGTATATTAATGAAATATATTCAAACTATAATCCAGAAAATTCAGAGTAGAAATGTAAGAAAGCAGAACCAACTCACCAGTATTGTCAGTCCGTGCTCAGTGATGTGTGCAGAGTTTAACAAATTGAACACACCCGGTGAAACGTAAACATTAACAATAACAGAGCTCATGCCCTGTTTACAAAAACAGTTTACTTTTCACGGGTGTGTTCAATTTGTTAAACTCTGCACACATCACTGAGCACGGACTGACAATACTGGTGAGTTGGTTTTGCTTTCTCACATTTCTACTCTTTATTTTCTGGATTATAGTTTAATATTTTTCATTAATGCACAGCAAAATTTCTACTTTTCTTAAGTATTAAGGATAAAGTTTACTTTGTGAAAATGCATAGATGTGTCAATCAAACACGTCCTGAAATTTGTAGTTTCAATAATTACCAGATAAAATAAGTTTTTTAATTTTATTTCCATGTGAAATGCTATAAAAACACATGAGTCTTGATATTATACCAAAAATTTGAGAAAATATTAACTTTGAATCTGTGTCCATGCACCTTTAACAGATTCTTTATTACATAGTGCCATTGTGCATGTTCTTTTTCATGTTATGATCAGACAAATATTTGGGGTTTCTCATAGCAAAACAGACACTGCCATTATTTATATGATAAGGAAGGTACTCATCTGCAACTCTTTACCACTGAGTAAAATTTAATAAAACTCACAGAATCATTACTTAGTGCCATTCTGCATATTTTATCTTATGGTCTGATTGGACAGATATTTGGAGTTTACAATAACAAAAAAAGGACATTGCCATTCTTTCTGTAATATAGGGGGTTCCCATCTCTTATCCAAACCTCCTCCTATACCACTGAATAAAATTTAATACTTTCACAGATTCTTCATCACATAGTGCCATTGTGCACCATTTGTTCTGAACAGACAGTTATTTGGGGTTTACCACAGAAAAAAGTGGACTTTCCCATTATACTCATATGGGAGCAGGGTTGTGCCATTTTGTGAGCACACAGTACCTTTATTTTAAATACAGTTTTGATTTATATTTATTCTAATTATATCTAATAGGTTCTGGGTTGGGGCCACAATAAGAATAGGAATATGTAGGCAGATAAACTTTTCAAATTTTATCAAGAACAGAAGAAATACAAGTGAAAAGTTTCAAAGTGAAATTAAATTACAAGGAATTATTCCTTTAAAAGCTTCTTCAAGGAAACAAAGCTCCAATACTTAAAAACAAGCTTTCTTCAAGTGTAGATCTTGACTAGAAATAAAACAATAAATATCTTTTTTAAGCATTGTACTTTTACTTAGTTAACCTATTTGGGGGACAAATCTTCATATTTCAGTAGGATATTTTTAGACCAATGATTGAAAGACCAGATGGATGTAATTACTTTTGTGAAAATGTCATTCATTGTTATTTTAGAGGAAAAAATGAACTTTCTATCAATCAGTTATGTTTATTCAAATTAATAAAATATAAAGTTACATAATGATTGTCTCAAGTTTCCTTGATAAACAGAATGAGGGAAAAATCCATTATAACAAATAATTTTCTGTCCTTGAAACTGTTGCTGAGAGATTGATTGCATTCGTTTATTGATAAAAGTACCTGGAATGGTAATTGACCTAAATGTGTCTGTAAGTTTCATTTAATTAATGGATATTGAAGTAAATTCTTGCTTATCCACAATAATTGATGGAAGACATTTTCTCAATCAAAACCAGAAAAAAGCGTAGTAAAACATCTAGAAAGGATAAAAATAAAACATGTAGAATGGATAAAAATAAGATCAGCAAAGACTGAACTATTTAGTAGAGTATTAGTTATTCTATTTACGGTAATTATGGAATTGGGCCTAGTGGAAGGTTAACAGATACAGTGGCCTTCAACTGATACTGCCATGAATCAAAGATGTAAGAATCGATATCTATACTTCATACAATAGTTGTTCTGGCTCAGATTGGTTAATGGTACCACCTTGCTTCAATGTGTTATCTCAAGGTTTTACAAATTCAGGCCAACATCTCTGAAACTAAGAACTAAACAGACTCTCGATACAATAATTAGTGTAACAACTTTGATTCATGGCAGTATCAAATTTTGAAGTCACTGTATCGGTTGACACCTTCATAGTTTGACCTATTTTTGAACAACTTTAACCTTAGCCATAACTTCAGAATGGTTGGTGCTAAGGCTTACATATTTCACAAGTATATTTTTTGTGACAAGACCTTTCTTTAGGTATGAACATTTTTGACCTCATGACCTTGATCTTGCAGTTTCACTACTTTTTGAAAATTTTATCCTTGGCCTCGAGCTGCCATGCGGGGGCATCAGTTTTCATAAACATTTTAATATTCATCAACATACATGTACACGGGTTAAGAATAACTTTTGTTTGGAGTATCAAGTACTTATTCTCCAAAGTTAATTCAACATATAATGTCACCCTCGCACATAGGTTTAGGAGAAATCCGTCTTGGGAAAAAACAAACAATTTGGAATTTCATATATCTGTTCCGGTTTGTTTCTACGTTTAGCGACTCGATTCTGCATCCTGTAGTGAAAGGAAATGTGCTTTGATACCACAGTTGCCTGAGTCGTGTCAGTGAGTTATAACAAGAAAACCGGTGAATTAACTAGTATGGGATCACAGATTCAAGTCTGTTTAAATCATGACCCCTGGTGTTAGGGTGGGGTTGCAATTTTACAAAGGAATATATAGGGAAAAAATCTGCTGGTTGGTAAAGAACAGAAGGGCCATAATGACTCAGGTGAGCATTGTGGCTCATGGGCCTCTTGTTTTAGGAAGTAAGTACAATGACTTTACACTAGAGTTTAAATGACATGAAATCTGAATTTCTTGATTATTCAACATGTGAAATGGAATTAAGTGAAGCACAAAAACATTTTCATTACATTTTATTGACTGCCTTACGTCAGATGTGGAGTTGAGCTTTGTTATTATTATTGTATACAGGGTAACTTTCGCCTTTATTCCAAGTGGGCGAATTTAAAATGGAGTGAATTCAAATTAAATAGCATTATTTCTTTAATACAACTGTGTCTGAAGAATTTAGAATGGGGCATAATTGTTTGAATGTGTGAGAGGGTGAAAATACTAAGGAGTGAAAAAAGCCCTGTATACAGCATACGGGATAAAACCTAATTTTGAATGACAAGTTTACTCAGGGCCCGTCAGAAATTTGTTATCAGTGTGTCCGTCCGTCATTGCACATTTTTTTTTACTTTTAATGCCCTGCCATAAATATGGCTGGAGCATATACAGTGTTTGTTATGTCTTTCTTTCTGCCTGTCCGTCTAATACTTTGCATTTAGCTCAATTTTCAAAAAAACTGTTTAAGATATTTTAACCAAATTCATAAATTGATACAAATTTTGACCTTGACTTTCCACATGGCATTGACCTTACTATTAATTATTTTGCATTTAGCACAGTTTAGAAGAAAGTGTTCCTAATTTTTTTTTTATCAAACTTTGTACACTAATATAAACTGATGAGAGATATTCAACTGTGTCATAATGTTATGACCGTGACCTTCCCTATGATCTTAACTTCTTTTTTCAGGATATGTAATTAAACTTTATAGAAAATTACATGTTGGTTAGAGTAATTAAACTTGTTGTAATCTTCTGTCCTTGAACTTTCTTATGACTTTGACCTTCCTATACCTTAGACTTCAGTTTTGACATTTTTTAAATCAAATTTATAAGAAGATTCATTTTGTGAGTAGTTCAAATATGTCAGTATAATATTTGTACCTTTTCAATGACCTTGACCTCACCATTCCTTCAGTTACCTTAGTTTCAAAACAAAGTGTTCAAGCTATAATTTGTAATACTTTATATACTGATGCAGATTGATTAGAGATTTTTTTTTTAAATGTCATCATTTTCTGACCTTGACCTTCCATATGAATTGAATTCACTTCATTTTGCTCTTAGTTCATGATATTTAATTCCATAAAGGATTACTTCACAAAATAACCATACATACTTTAGAGATCATATACAAATTAGCTAAATATGAAAGAGTAAACTTTGAGACTTTATTTAGAAGTTAGAAAAGATTGGATGAATCAAGACTAAATACATACTATAAAGAAGGAAGATTGGATGAATCAAAACTAAATACATGCTATAAAGGACAGGTTGTGAAGGTACCAGTTCAGTTTATGAAAACAATCTTTTTTTTCCTCATATTTTACAATAATAATACCTTAGACCAAAGAAGGAGGGTACATTAATTCCATGTTGCAATAAATGTACCTTTGATGAGGCTTTCAGATCCCATGAACATATGTTTAGGTTCTCTATACTAGTAATTTCCGTACTTTACTAGTTTGTTCCAGTAGGTAGACATTTGGATTTTGTATGTCATCAGATTCTCCACACCCACTACGGAACTACTCGGGAAAACCGCCATGCAAATGCACCCTCGGAAAGATTTTGGACAAAGAGAGATAACTCATGAATCTTTTCCTATAACAAACTAAGACAGTTTCAAACAAGTGGTAATTTTTTTTAGGTCACCTGAGTCACTCAGGTGACCTATTGCTATCCGTTTTCGTCCGTCGTCGTCCGTCGTGCGTCGTGTGTTAACATTTGAACATTTTCAGCTTCTTCTCTGAAACCGCTGAACCAATTTCAGCCAATTTTTGCATATGGCATCTATGTGTGAAGGGGAACAAAATTTGTGAATTTCATGGTCCCTGCCCCCCTGGGGCCTGAGGGGTGGGGCTAAAACCATCAAAATTAATGCAATCTTTAAAAATCTTCTTCTTTACTCCTGGACATCAAGCAGTCAAACTGTTGACATGATTGTAATAAGCATTGAGCCCTCTACCAAAGTTGTGAAATTCATGGCCCCAGGGTCAGGGGTTCTGGTGCTAGGGCGGGGCTATATAGATCATATAGTGAAAGTGCATTATTTCTTTGAAAATCTTCTTCTCTACTCCTTGGTATTATTGAAACAAATTGAATACATAGTTATGATAAGCAAGGGTGACTCTACCAAAATTGTGAAATTCATGGCCCCAGGGTCAGGGGTTCTGGTGCTAGGGTGGGGCTATATAGATCATATAGTGAATGTGCATTATTTCTTTGAAAATCTTCTTCTCTACTCCTGGGTATTATTTAAACAAATTAGATACAGAGTTATGATCAGCAAGGGTGACTCTACCAAAATTGTGAAATTCATGGCCCCAGGGTCAAGGGTTCTGGTGCTGGGGGGGGGGGGTATATAGATCATATAGTGAAAGTGCATTATTTCTTTAAAAATCTTCTTCTCTACTCCTTGGTATTATTGAAACAAATTAAATACAAAGTTATGATAAGCAAGAGTGACTCTACCAAAATTGTGAAATTCATAGCCCCAGGGTAAGGGGTTCTGGTGCTGGGGGGGGGGGGGGGGCTATATAAATCATATAGTGAAAGTGCATTATTTCTTTGAAAATCTTCTTCTCTACTCCTGGGTATTATTTAAACAAATTAAATACATAGTTATGCTAAGCAAGAGTAACTCTACCAAAATTGTGAATTTCATGGCCCCTGGGTCAGGGGTTCTGATGTAAGGGCAGGGCTCTATTTATTATATAGTGAAAATGCATTAATGCTTTAAAAATCTTCTTCTCTGCTTCTGGGTATTTAATTTAAACAAACTAAGTACATTATTATGATAAGCAAGGACACCTCTTCCAAAATTGTGAAATTCATGGCCCAGGTACAGGGGTTCTTGTGCTAGGGTGGGGCTATATAGCTCCTACAGTGAAGGTGAATTATTTCTTTGAAAATCTTCTTCTCTGCCCCTGGGTACTATTTAAACAAACTAAGTACATTGTTATGATATGCAAGGATGCCTCTTCTAAAATTGTGAATCTCATGACCCCAGGGTCAAGGATCCTTGTCAAAAGGGGGGGGGGGCTCTATTGATTATATAGTGAAAAATCAAAATTTCTTTGAAAATATTCTTTTCTGCTTCTGGTTAAAAAACAAAGAAGCTAAGTATATAGTTATGATGAGCAAGAGTGCTTCTTCCAGAGTAGTGAATTGCATGACCCCTGGGTCAGATGTGCTGGTATAAGGGTGGGGCTGTTGATAATGTAGTGAAAATGCATTAATTCTATTAAATGATACTGTCTGCTCCTTAATGTTAAGCAGTTAAACAAAGTGATTACTTATGATGAGCAAACTTGAAACTTCTGGTCCCAGGGTGAGAGGCTCTGGTGTTTCTCGGTGGTGAAGGGGGGGGGGGAGGGGCTCTATTGATAATATAGTGAATCTGTAGTGAAAATGCATTATTTCTTTAAAAATCTTCTCTGCACTTGGGCATATCAGACGCAAAAAGTGTAAAAGTTGTAATAAGGAAGGGTATTTTTACCAGATTTTTGAACATCTGGACCATTTGGTCAAGTGTTCTTGTCCTAGCCAGGGCTCAATTAATTTGCATTCTACTGAGAGGAGTTATTCGCCTTTGCCATTTACTTTTGATAATTAATCATTGTAAATAATGTACATGAAAAATTAATAGAATAAGAGAATTATGCAAGAATTTTTATTGTATAATACAAAAAGTATTTTCATAGTTTTAATGATCATGTGGACTTGTAAGTAATAGATAAATAAAAATGAGACAAAAATAACTTGTCTTATTAAATGTTCATCAAAGACCAAGAGAGGCCAATGTAAGAGATTACAACAAGGAATTAAAATAGTACAAAAGCACTGATAGTTTGGTAATATACTGTATGGTGATAGTGATAATTGGGGAACAGATTAGAACCTAATTTATGAACTGTTAATGAATAGTAGACTAATTATTTTGTTGATCCTGGTCACCCTATTTTTCTTGCTTTTGGGCAACAAAGCTTCACCTTTCATTTCATTTTAATACTCTATGGATCCTCTAAATTGTTGTATTGTACTCAGGTGACCGTTAAGGCCCTTGGGCCTCTTGTCTGGATAAAAAGTTTCATGCTTGAAACGAACTATAAAACCAGCGATAGGTAAGGCCCAGTGATCAGAAGAAAATGATTGACATTGCTCACCCATCGGAACGCGACTAAAAATTACCCGTGCTCATTAATAAACTTGGATCCGCTCACGTACCTCACTTTTACTGTCCATGCGATTTGTAATCAAAGATTGACTGCACTTAACGCCGTAGTAGTTAAAATTTGCAATTGTTAGACTAAGTTTATCTTTGCTTACACCCCCCTCTCCCCCAATAGAAAGTATTTACCTATATTTTCAATATCATGGGCGGATCTAGAGGGGGTTCGGGGGGGGGGGGTCGGACCCCCCTTTGAATTTGCAGAGTAATTAAAAGTATATACTGAAACAAATAAAAAATGACTTTCGACCCCCCTAGAAAAACGTGGACCCACCATCACCACCACGAAATAGGTGTTTTTCAAGTCTGGAAAATTGTTGGGTTGGAAATTTTTTCTTGACTGGGGTGGAACCCCACCCCACCCCTAACCCCTGGAAAAAATTCCTGGATCTGCGCCTTAATATAGATATTTTATTATGCCCCGCCATGAATATGGCCGGGGCATATAGTGTTTGTCATGTCCGTCTTCCGTCCTTCTGTCCTTCCGTCACACTTTGCGTTTAGCTCTGTTCAAAGCTCAGTTTAAGAGAAACTATCCAAGATATTTTTATCAAACTTCATATGCTGATAGATATTGATGAGGGCTATGCAACTGCATCAACATTTTTGACCTTGACCTTTCCTTTGACCTTGACCTCACTTTTCTTAAATTAGTGTTTAGCTCAGTTTTAAAGATACCATTCAAGATAGTGTAATCAAACTTCATATGTTGATACATACTGATGTAAGCTATTCAATTGCATCAACATTTTTTTGACCTTGACCTTTCCTTTGACCTTGACCTCACTTTTCTTAAATTAGTGTCAAACTTCATATGCTGATACATACTGATGAGAGCTATTCAACTGCATCAATATTTTTGACCTTGACCTTTCCTTTGACCTTGACCTCACTTTTCTTAAATTAGTGTTTAGCTCAGTTTTAAAGAAACCATTCATAATATTTTCATCAAACTTCATATGCTAATACATACTGATGTAACCTTTTCAACTACATCAACATTTTTTGATCTTGACCTTTCCTTTGATCTTGACCTCACTTTTCTTAAATTAGTTTCTGAATCAAACGTCATATGCTGATACATACTGATGTAAGCTATTCAACTGCAGCAATATTTTTTTACCTTGACCTTTCCTTTGACCTTGACCTCACTTTTCTCAATTTGTGTTAAAATGTTGCATTACTAATATACCCTTGGCGGGGCATTCATGTCCTATGGAGATATTTCTAGTTATATATAGAATCCTTGACTTTACAAAATTATGAAAACTTCGAGTGAAGAGATTTTGAACGAGTACAGACGTAGTTTTTTTTTCATGGTTTTAGACACTTTTGGATAGATGAGCAATGTCGGTCATTTTCTTCTGATGCACTGGGCTTTACCTATTGTTAATGCTATTGCTCATTCACACACATGAAATTTTGCGTCCAGAATTTTTTTTTGGGCCACTTGTGTTGCAACCACTATTGAAATAACGACCACTATTGAAATAATTGTTCTATTCTGTATTCTTTTTTATTAAAAATAACCACATTTTCATCAGAAAGTTTGTACACGTAAACATCAGTCTTTTTTTATCTTTTTAATGTAGATATTCTAATTTCTACAACTATATGTATTTATGGTCCTTTCCTTTCCAAATCAATGGCAAAGATAAACCTTATATAACAGAATTACTTAGAACTTGCATATTTAGATTGATTGTCGGTTTTCGCCGAGTTGGCAAGATTCAGTGGGAATTAATTCTCGCTCATATTCTTGGGCTTAACTACACTACAAATATGAATAGTAAATCTAACGTCTACTCGTCAAGACATTAAAAAACAAAACCTCTAGGGAAGTTTGTAAAAGCATTATTACAATTGTGGATATTATTTCAGTAGTGGTCACACGTATAAAACCGCTATTGAAATAATGTCCACTATTGAAATAATTATTTCATTAGTGATCGTTACTTCAATAGTGGTTGCAGCCTGGTTTAGATTTTGAAATGCATTCGAAACCTCTGTTGAAATCATTGTTTAAGCAGTCATTATTTCAATAATGGCTTCAATCTGTGTTCGGATTTGAAATGAACCTTCAACCACTATTGAAATAAGTATTTCAATAGTGAACGTTATTTTTAGCTCTTCTGAGCCAAAGGCTCAAAGAGCTAATGCTATGGCCATTTGTGCGGTGTGTGTAAACTTTTTAGAATATGGGCCATAACTCAAGAACCCCTTGGCCAATTATTGTCAAATTTGTCACAGGGTATCCTTGGCCCAAGGGCTCCCTTTTACACTAAAACTGGGGTTGTGACCCTTTAACAAGGGGAGATAATTAGGAAAATAGAAACAAAAGTACTGGTTGCTAAAAAATCTTCTTCTCAAGAACCACTGGGCAGATTATCACCAAACTTACACAAAAGGATGAGGATATGTTGTAGATTAAAATTTGCACGGGGATTTACCCTGGGGCAAAGGGCGTGGTCTCAAGGTCACTTCAAAGTTGACCAAAAATTACATTTTATTAAAATGTTGATATTTTGCTTACTATAAGGACTAGGATCATCAAATCTTGTCAGTTGGTGCATCTAAGGACCTCATATCATGTTGACTCAAAAGTAGGTCACAGTGACCTACTTTTTAAATTTTGCGGCCATTCTTTTTCAAAATGATTTAGAGGCATATTTTGAACAATTTAAGGCCTATGATCATCAAACTTTGTCAGTTGATGCATCTTGGGTCCTCAAAGTACGTCAACTAAAAAGTAGGTCACCTTGACCTACTTTTTGAATTTTATGGCTAATCTTTTTTAAAACAATTAAGGTCATTAATTCGAATACGGGGAGGCTTAGAATCATTAAATCTTGTAAGATGATGCATCTTGGGGCCATAAAACATATTTATTAAAAAGTAGGTCACAGTGACCTACTTTTTGAACTTTGCAGGCATTCGATTTCAAAGCGTTTTAGAGGCATAATTTGGACATTTTAAGTCCTATGATCATAAAACTTTGTAAGTTGATGCATCTTGGGTCCTCAAATAAGGTCAACTGAAAAGTAGGTCACCGTGACCTACTTTTCAATTTATATGACTATAATTAAATATTTCAGGTACTAATTGGCTTAGAATCATCAAACTTTGTCAGTTGATGCATCTTGGGTCTTCGGAGTAGGTCGACTAAAAAGTAGGTCACCGTGACCTACTTTTGAAAATTTATGGCGTTAATTAAATATTTCGGGTACTAATTGGCTTAGAATCATCAAACTTTGTCAGTTGATGCATCTTGGGTCTTCGGAGCAGGTCGACTCAAAAGTAGGTCACAGTGACCTACTTTTGAAAATTTATGGCGATAATTAAATATTTCGGGTACTAATTGGCTTAGAATCATCAAACTTTGTCAGTTGATGCATCTTTGGTCTTCAGAGTAGATCGACTAAAAAGTAGGTCACCGTGACCTACTTTTGAAAATTTATGGCTTTAATTAAATATTTCGGGTACTAATTGGCTTAGAATCATAAAACTTTGTCAGTTTAGGCGTCATGGGTCCTCGGAGTGCAACAACTGAAAAGTAGGTCACGGTGACCTACTTTTGAAAATTTATGGCTTTAATCAAATATTTCGGGTACTAATTGGCTTAGAATCATTAAACTTTGTCAGTTGATGCGTCTTGGGTCCTCGGAGTACAATAACTGAAAAGTAGGTCACGGTGACCTACTTTTGAAATTTTATGGCTGTATTTAATATTTTCAGGAATTATTTGGCTTAGAATCGTCAAAATTTGTCAGTTGATGCATCTTTGGTCCTCGGAGTAGGTTGACTGAAAAGTAGGTCACTGTGACCTACTTTTGAAAATTTATGGCTGTAATTAAATATTTTGGGTACTTATTGGCTAGAATCATCAAACTTTGTCAGTCGATGTATCTTTGGTCCTCGGAGTACAGCAACTGAAAAGTAGGTCACGGTGACCTACTTTTGAAAATTTATGGCTTTAATTAAATATTTTGGGTACTAATTGGCTTAGAATCATCAAACTTTGTCAGTTGATGCACTTGGGTCCTTGGAGTAAAACAATTGAAAAGTAGGTCACTTTGACCTACTTATAAAATTTTATGATTATAATTTTAAAAAATATTTTAGGTATTAATTGGCTTAGAATCATCAAACTTAGTTGATGGGTCCTCAGAGAATGACAAGTGATAAGTAGGTCACCATGACCAACTCTCAGGTACTAATTGGCTTAGAATCATCTTGGGTTCTCAGAGTGTGAATTGGAATTTCAAGGGTTTATGTAAATATACAGGATACTTCGAGGCTTCAAATAGAAGTGATAGGTTGTACAGTTTATCAGAAGAGCGATTCAAGGCCCATGGGCCTCTTGTTATAGTGGTTGGAACGTGTGTTGGGTTTTGAAATGCACTCTCAACCACTATTGAAATAATTATTTCAAAAGTGGTCGTTATTTCAATAGTGGTTGCAACAGACTTGTATCTTGCTTTCTGCATCTTTTATGATCTGAAATAAGACCTCTAACTCAGGCCCGTAGTAACGGTTTCAAAAGTGCTATCCCCCCCAAATAAATCTGACAAGCAAAATAAAGTTAACTGTTCAAATCCTGGAATTTGCCGGTGCTCAACCTTACAGCAACTAAAGTTTTTTTTTTTGGGGGGGGGGGGGGGGGCAGCATCCAAAGGAAAATGTATTGTAGCAAAATATTATACTAAACAAGAGGCCTATGTGCCACAACGCTCACAGAGTAACTGGCCCTGCTGTACTTCACCAGATTTTCTACCTTGTAATACTTATTGTGGCCCCACCCTAGTCCTAGGGGTCATGACTTGTAAAAGAATCTACACTACCTCAGGAAGCTTCCACGTAAGTTTCAGCTTTTCTGGCCCAGTAGTTCTTGAGGAGAAGATTTTTCCTATATATTTCAATGTAAAACAATGATTCCCTATTGTTGCCCAACCCTTCCCCCGGGGGTCATGATTTGTAAATTTCTACACTACCTCAGGAAGCTTCCAAATAAGTTTCAGATTTTCTGGCGAAGTGGTTTTTGAGATGATTTTTCCTATATTTTTTAATGTAAAAATTGATTTCCTATTGTGACCACACCCTACCCTGGGGGTCATGATTTGAATAATTTAGAATCTGCACTACATGAATCTCAGGAAGCTTCCAGCGGTTGTTCTTCAGAAGATTTTTAAAGTTTTTTCCCTTACATTTCAATGTAAAACTTGGATTTCCTTAAATTAATGTGGCCCGACCCTATCCCCAATGGCCATGATTTGAACTATTACACTACATGTACCCAAGGATGTTTTCACATAAGTTTCAGCTTTTCTGGCCTAGTGGTATGAGAAGAAGATTTTTAAACATTTTTCCTATATATTTCAATGTAAGACTTCGATTCCCTAATGTGGCCCCACCCTACCCCCGGGGGTCATGATTTGAACAATTTAGTATTTCCACTACCCCAAGAAGCTTCCACATAAGTTTCAACTTTTCTGGCCCAGTGGTTCTTGAGAAGATTTGTACATATTTTTCCTATATATTTCATATACTTTTAGACTTTGATTTTTTGCATCTTCTCGGGGGGAAATTACCTTGAGAAGGATGCTTGCTGACCGCTCAATTTTTTTATAGTTTGTTCTTGACAGACAGGACATAATTAACTCCATCCTTAAAACATTCATCACTTCTTTAACATTTCATTCTCCAATTCATTCTGAAATATTTACCTTCAAGTATTTTCACACATAGAACACTCTCCCTTAATTTTCAGACAACATCTAAATACACTAATGAATTGTGTTTACTGTTAATGCTGAATATTTTCTGTTAATTTTGCATGTTTGCTGTATATTACTGCTGCATTATGCTTGCTGTGAATGCTGAATGCTTGCTGTATATGGTAAATTCTGTCTGTTTATGGTGAATTCTTACTCTTTGTGCTGCATGCTTGCTGTTAATGCTAAATGCTCTCTGTCAGTGGTTATTTCTTGTCGTTCATGCTGAATGCTCGCTGTAATTTCTTCTTGTTAATCTTGAGTGCTCGCTGTTAATGGTGATTTCTTGTTGTTAATGGTGATTTCTTGTTGTTAATGGTGAATGCTCGTTGTTAATGGTGATTTCTTGTTGTTAATGCTGAATGTTCGTTGTTAATGGTGATTTCTTGTTGTTAATGGTGATTTCTTGTTGTTAATGGTGAATGCTCGTTGTTAATGGTGATTTCTTGTTGTTAATGCTGAATGTTCGTTGTTAATGGTGATTTCTTGTTGTTAATGCTGAATGTTGTTAATGCTGAATGTTCGTTGTTAATGGTGATTTCTTGTTGTTAATGCTGAATGTTGTTAATGCTGAATGTTCGTTGTTAATGGTGATTTCTTGTTTTTATGCTGAATGTTGTTAGTGCTGAATGTTCGTTGTTAATGGTGATTTCTTTTTGTTAATGCTAAATGTTCGTTGTTAATGGTGATTTCTTGTTGTTAATGCTGAATGTTGTTAATGCTGAATGTTCGTTGTTAATGGTGATTTCTTGTTGTTAATGCTGAATGCTTGTTTGTGCATAATGCTTGCTGTCAACGTTCATCGATTGCTGTTTGCTTGTTAATAATGCTGTATACT
This sequence comes from Saccostrea echinata, assembly GCF_033153115.1. Classification (NCBI taxonomy): domain Eukaryota; kingdom Metazoa; phylum Mollusca; class Bivalvia; order Ostreida; family Ostreidae; genus Saccostrea; species Saccostrea echinata. The sequence goes on along the minus strand of NW_026889757.1, from coordinate 1,057,305 downwards.
TGTTGTTAATGCTGAATTCTTGATATTAATGCTGAATGCTTGTTCGTGGATAAAGCTTGCTGTTTATGCTCATCGCTTGCAATTTTTGCAGATTGTTTGCTGTTAATGCTGAGCGCTTGTGGTTAATGTTGACGACTTGTTGTTTATGCTGAATGCTTGCTATTCATGCTAAATTAATGCTTGTTATTAATGCTGTATGCTAGCTGTTCATGCTCAATGCTCAAATGACTACACCTGACACATTTTATTTACCTGAATTTCCACGTCGCCCGTGAAACCCGATGTACTTAATTTTTTTTCCGATTCACCAAAAATATACTTGCATTCAAAGAGTTTTCGAAATACATGTATCTCCAAAACATTTACATATGGAATTAAACGCAAAAATACATTCTATACTCGCTTCGAATTAGTCAATACCATTTCTGTTAACAACGTGTGGCCAGGTAAAGATTTTTTTATTTGGTTCAAAAGGCTGTCTTTAAATCAATCGATAAATTCATCAAGAATTTTAAAATAAACTATACATAATTAATCGATCAGATTTAAAAGGTATCTCTTAGATCTATATATATGTGACATAGGTTTTTTTTTGGTCTGTTTAATAACTCCAGTAAGTACCCCATAGCTGTAGGTGATCATTATGTGAAAGGGTTTCTGGGACTACAACATTTTTTCCCGTTGTGCATTTGCTAAGGGTGACTTATCATGTGTAGAAATTTTTGCACTTTTTAATTCGATTAAAGAGACATAGATATGCTTCGATCGATGTTGTTAACAATTCTGAATTTTCTTATTTATGTTAAGAGTAACTTCAGTTCAATACTTTGAACTATTTACATTAAAATTTTCAATATTGAATAACAACAACATTCTTCATAACCCCAACAACCAAACATCTATTGTTTGTTTTACCGGGTGTATTTGATTTGCTTACAATACACACATCACTGAACTTAAACAGACAATACTGGTGTGTTGGTTTTGCTTCCTTACATTTCTATGCTGACTATTCTCTATTATCCTTTCAATATTTTTATTAATAATACACAACAGATTATTCACGTTTTAAGTATTTAGGGTAAATTTTAGAACGTAAAAATGAACAGATATATGACAATCAAACACGACCAAATTTCGTATTTATGATAATTTTCAGGAAAAAAGAAGCCTCTTAACATGCTTTTATAATATATCAGTTCGAAACGCACTGGCAACATGCAGCATGTTATTCTTTTTGTGCGTAAGCAGTGATTAGCTCGATGCCCGGATTTAGAGAGACGTATAATTACATGTACGTACGTATATTATAGGTCATATTGGTCGCTCTTTCGACTATCTTTCACAACCTATGTATATATCGTTGGTATTGAGAACAAAAATTATAAAGTCCAACTTGTTTCTTAATCGATTTTTTAAAAAATCATTTTTAATCTGTTAGTAAAACATGTATCTTATTGGCACGAGTATATCTAATATGCCATCTGATATACCATCTTGCCCAATGCAGTCAAAGTTTCCATGTCTCAAATGAACTTGCATGTAAACCTTGACTGCACACTGTTTGTGCACAGATATAAAGTTAGCGCAAGCCCGTATACGTGGGAAGCAATTTCAGTTTGGGGGAGGGGGCACAACCAAACAAGTTTAGTTTACGGGGGGGGGGGCTTCAAAGCAAAAATTCTTTGACAAGACGAAGAAAGGCCATCGGACGTTATTATTGAGGGGCGCAAGCATAAAGTTACAGAAGTTAATAGCTTTGTTTTTAAATCGGCAAAATTATTTTATTATCTTTCAAAATAGTATGATATTTTGGTTAACCCTGTACATGTACATTTATAGCAAGTACATGTACTTGATCTCATCCCCCCCCCCCCATCTTGTTATATGATTTTAACTGAGGGTCTTGTATTTCAGAGGTCATGGTCAGTGGACAATGAGAAATCATATCTGGGACATGACCTTTTAACCGAGATTGGAATGAGTTTAAACTTATGCTGAACCTGATGACCTAAAGATATCTCTTGATTTTAACTCAATTCTATGCCTCAAAGTTCAAGGACAGTGGACGATGAATATTTTCATGAAAATATACACAATCCCTTTTATGTTGTTAACAATTGTGTTAGAATTGTTTTACATTGAAACAGGGAATGTCGACAAAATTATGCACGGAGGAGTAACAGGGATTTTTTTAGGGTCTCTCTGGGGCCGAAAATGGGCCCCATTCCCAATGCTGAAAAGTGCATGTTTTTCCCAAAATCATACCTAAAAATTCCCAATATAAAAAAAAGTATTAAGTTGTAAATTATTAAAATAAAATAATGACAAAAAGGTGTTTATGTTCTCTATGTGCGATGTACGAGCCATCCGAGGACTTCCGAGAAGTTATTCGGAATACTTAACTATGGATGTTTGCATGCATACTTTTTAAAGCGGGATCGATTTTTAAAAATTAAAGTCGGCATCGTTACCTAAAAAATAAACGTGCATCATGTCAGTCTCTCCAGTTTGCCTAGGACGGTAATTTTCAGGCTGGGTTGAATCGCTCTTATTCTTATAAATTGGTCAAACAATACCGATTAACCACTCATCTGGAACAAACCCACTATCAAATGTTATTTTAAAGAACTTCTTACATAAAGGTAAAAAAGATGACAACGTATAAATATGTTCATTTACAATGTTATCATACCCTGCGGCTTTGCCATTTTTAAGCTTCTGAACTTCAACAGCCGCTATTATTTCATATCACTAAAGCTGGTTTAAGCCAGCTTCATACTATAAAAATAAGAAAAATGATTAAATATTTGACTTTTGCTTGTTTTTTTCCTATTTATTTGTATGAAAATATATTTCCCAATTTCAACCAAATATCGCTATTTTTCCCAATCTTGACGGCCCCGGCCCCTGGAATCAAGGGGTAAAAAAATCCCTGAGTAAACAAAGTTGAGCTTTCTTAAATATTTGTGTCCGGACTGCAGACCTTGACTTTACTACTTGTGGATTTATCGCTTTCAGGAATCGCATCTTCTCGGATCTTTCCGATAAGCGAATGCAGGCCCGTAGGAAGCAATTTCAGTTTGGGGGGGGGGGGGGGGCACAGCCATACATTTTTCAGTTGACGTTGAGGGGGCACTACCAAAAATTTCCTGACAAGCAACAAAAAAAAAAAAAAAAAAACATCAACTATCAACTACCAAAATTCCTTAACAAGCAAAAAAAAAAAGGTCATCAGACGTTTTTACTGAGGGGGCACAAGCAAACATTATCTATGTTTACTATAGTAATCTATATATCGGCAAAATTATTGGGGGGGGGCACGGCCCCCCCAGTGCCCCCCCCCCCCTGTTCCTACGGCCATGGAATGTGTTAGGCAGGCGTCCATGACACCCCCCCCCTTTTCTTTTCATAAACTTTGAAATAAATATATGAGGAGACCTCTTATCCGAGTCTGGAGCTTAACGTCATGGAATACTTATAATATACTTCAAAAAGGACAATCAACTATGTCTTTCCAATACTTTAAAAAGTGGAAGCTTCTCTATTTTGTATAAAATTTTAACATCCGGTTACATAAATACAGTTGAGCTTCGATATCTCGAACATTGATATCTCGAACACCATGGATATGTCGAAGTGATTTGGAAGTCCAAACCACTTATATTTTAAGTATTTTACCCCTAATATCTCGGATACTCGGTCCCATCGAGTTCGAGATAACGAGGTTTGACTACATTCGAGGTGTTCTTCCAAGTTTGTCGGAAAGGTCTGAGAATTAAGATGCGATTGTCGCCTTCAGCAGTTGCTAATCCTTCAAATTGATATCCACATTATTTATGGATCCATTCTATTTACATCATTATTCTTTTTTTTTTCTCTTTTATAAGTTAACACACATATACATGTACGTACAAGTTATCTAAATCCTTTCGAACTTGTGAGGTGGCAGGGGATAGTTTCGTACTAAAGACCCGTCAAATTTCTTAAAAAACTGAGATATCCCCTGTTTGATGTGATATTTTATGTAGAAAAATGATTAGAATAATTATGGGACACATTTGCAGTGTAGCAGAGTGCTTGCTGAAAAAAAAAATGATGTGCAACATGTAGGTGTCACTATGACGCTTATCATATACAGAGTTGTAAATGCGAAACTAAGACACGTGGTCAGTTGCAGAGGAAATTCAGCTGAAAAGCAGTAGGCCTTAGAAGAAGGTGTGTATCTCAGAGGGAAGGTGAATGGCCCCATATCAATTGGTGAATTTTCATTAGAGCATGCATTGATATACAGACTACTGGGTGTTTTATCCTGCTCGCTCGGGCCTGGGGGTGGGTTGTATGGGTGCGACTGAGGCCCAAATCTTGGAAAAACAAGCCAAAATTTGGGGAGTCCCCAGGTGCATTTTTGGTACATGTGCACTCTAATAGGCAGATTACATGTAATTTGTTGACATAATTTGTGAGCCATGGGCATATGAAGTGTAATTAATTAGCCCCTGGAAAACTGTCCCCATGTACATGTTTTTATGGATTGCATGTATATATGTACCCCCTCGGCACATGTTTGGCATTAAAAAAAACTATCCTCTGCCACCTGAAGTCAATACACTCAGATCTGATCAAAGACGGGTACAAATTAAATTAATTAATTGTACCTGTCTTTATTCTTATTTTTACAAGTGTAATTGTTCATAATGTGCTTTTAAAGCAGAGTATAGCTTTTGTTGAAAATTTAAAGATGGAATACCTGTGGAACAGGTACTAGCATTCAATCTAAGCGCACTTTTCACTCACTCAAATATTTTCTTTGTCGCACTTAGAGCCACCCATAATTTGTTTAATAAAAAAATTAAATGTAAAATATTCTTTTCAGAATTATTAAAGTTTTTAGTGAATTGTTAAAAAGAATGTTCTTCGTGCATTGTGACATTTAATTCATTACATGGTACTTATATTTATACATTGTAAAAGGAAGTTGGAGAATCAGTCCAATTGCAGGTTTGTTTACGAACATTTATACCTCTAATAAATGCTCCCTGACAAGTGCTCCCTGAACTATACAAGTGTTCATGCCATTATCGTAAATTATTAATTTTAACATGTTCGTTAAAGTAAAGTTATATTGATACTAAATGTCAATGCTTATAATCTGCAAATGAGGTGATGTCAAGGTAAAGACACATCCTCTGATCCTAAATTTAACTCTGACGAGTGCAAGCTAAGGTTTCTCCACTACAAAGTTATGGATCAGACAAGAATTTTACTGTTCGAGTTCCTGTGTGGTCCTTATAATAGGACCAAGACACAGCATCTTATCATAAGCTACCATCGTGTCAAGTATTAAGACTGCATGTTTTTTATTTAGGATATGTTTGTGAACAGCCAAACAAACATCGAAACAGACAAAACGAACAGCGAAACAGACAAACAAACGGCGAGACAGACAAACAAAAAACAAACAGCGAGACAGACAAACCAATAACAAACAGCGAGACAGACAAACAAAAAACAAACAGCGTGACAGACAAACAAAAAACAAACAGCGAGACAGACAAACCAATAACAAACAGCGAGACAAACAAAAACCAACAGCGAGACAGACAAACAAAAAACAAACAGCGAGACAGACAAACCAATAACAAACAGCGAGACAGACAAACAAAAAACAAACAGCGAGACAGACAAACCAATAACAAACAGCGAGACAGACAAACAAAAAACAAACAATGAAACAGACAAACCAATAACAAAAAAACACTTCTCCACTATATAAGCTCGATCTCTGTAGAACAACCATTCTATATTCCTTTTCAAGAATAGCTAGCAGAACTCAATATGTGTACACAAAGATAAATGTATTGAAATATGATTCACCTGCCTCCTTTTAAAGAACAGAACAAGGGGATGATTGTAGTCTACACATTTTTAGACATTTTTTATTTAAATGAAAATTCATTGACCTACGGTTCTCAACAAAACTTTTTACATTTGCATATGTAGCTACATTCTGCTTTGGCCAAAAATTAAAAGAAGGATACCGATACTAGCCATCTTTTTTTAGATTTATTTTCATTTCCATCTGGCTGACCTCCATTATGATTTGACGTGTTTGTCAGTTGTCGCCATAGATTCACTTCCGGATGAGTAGTCTGCGCCTCCTTCCTTTACCATCCAGTAAGAAGACAGATATGGCTGAAATACCTGAAGTGTTGTGTTTTCTGATTTTGTTTTTGTTCTGTGATTTCGGTAAGTTTGTTGCTTTACGTTTGTTTGAATTTAGTTACCCACTATAAGATTTGACTAAATGAATTGGAGTTAGGGTCAAATCGATTATACAAAGTTCATCACTTTACTGATTATCCTCTTCAACAGAAATCAATCTTTTGAATAGACAGGTAAGTATATGTTGTTTATAGGAAAAGGAGAAACTGATGATGGTTCTATATACTTTACGATAGACTAAAAAAAAATGATGTATAATTTTTTCTAAGCATGAATCAATTTAATTGGGATAAAATGATATGATTATATTTTTTCTAGAATGCAAGGACTTCATTATTAGCATACAAACTCAATTTAATGTAAAATCAAGAGGATAGAAAAAATGAAGAAAATCGTAAATCAATTAATCAACCTGTTAATTTTTGGTTATGATCTGTTGACATTGTAAATTTTAGTGAATGGTTTCTTTGGTGAGAGTTGTGGAACAGGATCCTGTCTCTATGGTTACCACTGCTGTAGCCATTCCACAGGATACTGCTGCCCTGACGGATTTATCTGCAGTGGCGCCATCTGTATCAGTCTAACGTGAGTCTTTCTCTCTCTCTCGTATCTTAGCATCTTAAAAATTTTTACAGATACAGTGGATGTTATTTGTATAGTAAGTTAATGCAAATATTCTTCCCTTTAAATTCTGGCATTACATCATTACAAGCTTAATCTTTTAAAAAGATAGGTGAGCTAGCGCTGTAGCTATCATAAACCACAGAATTAGATATCTGAATTATTGGATTAATTTGCTGAATCGATTAAGGGGACTACCATTTGATTCTGAGGAGGGGAGTTGGGTGGGGGGTCTAGCAAAATCTTTCGAGTACTTATTTCCATGCCAGTCAAGGACAGATTATTTATTTTCAAGATGATCAAGGACAGATTATTCATTTTCTTCTTCACTGAAAAAGTTTGACAAAAACAAAAAAACATTAAAAAAAGCTCAAAGAGGGAATGGGGGGGGGGGGGGTGGTTAAGTAGCAATAGTCAATGACAGATTATTTATTTTCTTGCCGGTCGTGGAAAGACAGTTATTTATTTTCAACTTTTTTGAGGACAGATTATTTATTTCCAAAATCTGCCAGCCCCCCCCCCTTCAGAATCAAATGGTCGTCCCTAATTATTAATAGGAAGACACAGTGGTACACTGGAGGTAGTGTTGGGGGATGTGTCTTAATTCAGAATGGTGAAGGTTTCAGCTATTCAGTGTTTAATACAAAATATTCATCAGACTATTTATAAAAAAGGCTATTGTTGGATTAAATTCGGGATACCCAGAGTCAAAAAACATGACAATAATGAACTTCAAAGCTTTGTTTTGAGTGGGTTTTCACATTGGTAATGGCATGAATCATTAACTGTGCTTTAAGCATTCTGTAGTTTACTGTAATTTCAATTTTAAAGTGAAAAATAAGAGATAAGTAGAACCAATGAACACCTAGTTTAAAAATATTCCAGTGTGGTACTGTTTTGTAGCAATCGCATCCTTTCGGCCTTTCCGGCAAGCTCCGAAAACATATCCGAGATTGTTATTCCGAGCTTGCCGGAAAGATCCAGGAAGATAGTTAAAAATAGCTAGTTTTTTTTAATATTATAATTTTAGAAACTATAACTGATCTGTACAGTTTTGGCATTTACTGTTACCCTTTGTACATTTATTTAAGATTAGACAACAAAACGCGAAACTTCAGATCATATGTATTTTCAGATTAAAAAACGAAATTGAAATGGTGCAGTTTATCTACAGTAGTATTCCCATAATGGCCTACCATGAAGTCGAGCATACGTATTCCAGTAAAAAAGACTAACGTAGTTGCTAGCGCTCGAGAGCGCTAGCAATAACAATCGGATCATAATTACTCGGGCTTTTCCGTCAAAAAAGGAAAAATTAAAAATTAAAGAATTATAATTATATCAGTGCTACTGCATTGTATCAATCGCTTCTCGTGTCTTTCCGACAAACTCTGAAAGATTTCCTGGTTTTTTTTCTCTGAGCTTGCCGGAATTATATAGGAAGGTAGTATACATGGTTAGCTTTAAGGAAAGCTAGGTTTTACCAGTTGATCTCTACAATCTTGGCATTATATGACCCAAATTTTCTTGTACTTTTAATCATAGGTTAGACAATAAATTAAGAAATTCAGAATTCGGATCATATCAATTTTTATGATAAAACGAAATTATCATCGTACAGTCTATCTTCAGTAGTTTTCCCAGAATGCCCGACCGTAAAGTCGAGCATGCGTATTCCAGAAATATAGACTAACGTAGTTGCTAGCGCTCGAGAGCGCTAGCAATGAACACTTCCCGACGAATACAAGTACTTTATAAATACTGTGTATTAATCAACAAGTAAAATTCTCGTCTTCACTTGCTAGTTTATATCCTTCCACATGTAAGAAGTATTTCCTCTTTACTATTTCTCTAAAGTACATGTTTCGTTTTCCTTTTATAAAAAAAAAGCTTTATCAGTTGTTTTTTTTTGTTTTTGTTTTTTAACCTTTGACTCAACAATAGATCTTTAATTAGAAATTTCTGTTCCACCCATTTACTGTCCAACAACAGACTTTTTTGGTTGAAATACCTTCAGTACTTTTTTGTTTGATTTTTCTTTTTGTTTGTTGTTTTATACAACTTTTGGAAATGTGATTTATCATTGAGATCACTAAGATTTTTATGCCCCGTATCGAAGATTCGGAGGTATATAGTTTTTGCCCTGTCCGTCCGTCTGTCTGTCTGTCTGTCTGTTTTTCTGTTTGTCTGTTTGTCCGCAAAAACTTTAACGTTGCCCATAACTTTTGATTGATTGGAGCTATGGCTTTCATATTTCACATGTGTATTCCTTGTGACAAGTCCTTCCTATGGACACCAACAACTTTGACCCATTGACCTTGACCTTGGAGTTTGACATACTTTTGAAAACTTTTAACCTTGGCCATAACTTGTGAACCGTTGGAGGTAGGGCTTTCATACTTCACATATGTAATCCTTGTGAAAAGTCCTTCCTTTGGATACTAACAACTTTGACCCTTTGACCTTGACCTTGGAGTTTGAACTACTTTTGGAAAACTTAAACCTTGGCCATAACTTGTGAACCGTTGGTGCTAGGGATTTCATACTTCACTTATGAATCCTTGTGACAAGACCTTTCTTTGGATACCAACAATTGTAATCCATTGACCTTGACCTTGGAGTTTGACCTAATTTTGGAAAACTTAAACCTTGGTCATAACTTTTGAACGATTGGTGCTTCAGCTTTCATATTTCACCAGTATATTTCTTGTGAGAAGGCCTTTCCTTAAGCACCATTATTTTTTACCATTTGACCTTGACCATGATGTTTGACTTACTTTTGAAAAACTTTAACTTTTTCCATATCAATTCCATGGTTGCTGCTAGGGCTCTCATATTTCACAGGTATATTCCTCGAGACAAGACCTAACATGTTTGATTTGCATGTGAGAAAGTTTAACCTTTGCTATAAGTTGCCATACGGGGGCATCAGTGTTTCACAAACACATCTTGTTATCTTTGATTTGGCTAAATGAATCGGCTAAACGATTATATATATAAGGTTCATCGAATTATTATCTTCAAGACAAATCAAGGTATTGTTTTTGAACCAAAATTTCGTCTTGCTTACAATCATAGCATGCAAATGTGCACTCTCTGAGTGTTGATTCATGGTTTGGCTTATATTTGACTTTCTTTTGCACTTACATACGCTGTTTATCTTGCTTTACATCAGGGTTTTCCATCTACAACCTGTCGTAAATATACCAAGCAGGTATAAGGTACATTATTTTCAGAGGGTGGTTGGAGATATGAGAGGGCCAGTAGGGGGAACATATAATTTTTTTCATGTAGAGGTCTCTTGCTGTGGTCTTCAGTTCGACATTTAGATATATCGACGACGTTTTATCAATTAACAATATTCTTTTTTATTCATACGTTGATTTGATATATCCCTTTGAACTCGAAATAAAAGACATCATGCACAAAGTCGGACACTTCTGTTTCATATTTGGATACTTGAAAAAGACATTAATGACAACCTAGCAACAAAACTTGATGATAAACGTGTTGACTTCAACTTTTCTATCGTCAACTTCCCTTACTTATGTAGCAATCTACTAGTACCATTGTCACCTGCACCTGGAGTTTATGTCTACCAGTTGATTCGATACGCAAGAGCATGCTCTACGTACAGACAAATTTTGTTTAAACGAGGCAAGTTATTGACAATGAAGTTGATGATACAAGAATATCAATAGTCCCGTTAAGAGTCAACATTCTGCAAATTCTATGGTCGATACAGTGACCTTGTAAGCAAATACAATTTATCATTAAAGCTGAACACGACTCGTAAATAGGCATTTTCGATATTACTATCTACGATATTAGCACCGGGGTATACTCTTCGCATTCGTCACACCTGACTGCTTTATTGTCACTGGTGTCGGCGTGGATTGGCGACCTGTGTTCGTGCTGGTTATTTTGCATTACCTTTGTTTACATTTTATTGCAGTTACGTGTATTTACAAGTGTTTGTTTGTATACTGCACTGACCTGTGCAACTGTTGTAAGTTTCTTTGGTATCTTTCTCTCCTGCATTAGATGAAGTACACAGTTATATTTTGTCGCTACCGAGTGCTGTATAGCACACGTCCGTCTACACCGGTGACGATTGATTACACTGAACAGTGACCAAGTCAGTGGCTTTATATAGCGGCCCTCAGATATAACGAGAAACCAATCGAATATGGCGGACACATTCCTTTTACGAATCGTGTTCAGCTTCAAGTCAAATGTTGACTGACGTTGCCCAATCATGACAAGGAGCACACGGTTGGTGTTACCGGTCGACAGGGGATGCTTACTCCTCCATGGCACCTGATTCCACCCTCTGATGTCTTTAGAGGTTCGTGTTTGCTCTGCTTCTAATCTGTGTTGTTCCAATGGACTTTTGAGATTGATGACTATTCGGTATCTTCATATCTTATGTACAGTTAGCATATAGCATATCTTTTTCATGTACAGGGTTATCATCGCCCCCGTTGTCTTCGGTGTGATATTCATCATTGTCATAATTATCGTTATCATCGCCTGCAAAAGTAAGTTTTTTTAAACTCCGTCATTTCTAAAATAATGATCTTAAATATATTGCCTTTCTAAGCGCTTTTTTTGCAAAAATATTTTCCAAATACATTTTCAGTTTATTGTAAATATGTTTAGCTATCTGACTTATCGGAGTTCATTCATGTCTAATACATTATTTAAATCAATGGTGACTGCCAGTGTTTGTTTTCCCCAGAGAAAAGAGCTCGAGGTGTCGTTATTGCTCCAAACACTAATCCTGCTATTATCCAGCAGCAGACGACAGCTTATCAATATGGACAACCTCAACCGGCAAATTACACGTATGGACAACCGGGCCTGGTGGGATACTCCTCTTACCCGACAGCCCAGGGTCCACCCGGCTACCCCGGACAACCCCAAACTTCGTCCGATCCTGCTTACCCACCTCAACCGGCTGTTTACAACCAGTAAAATCCTGAAAACAGTGATGGTCAACGAAAATAACTATAAAACAATTTTTAATCAATATCTCTCTCCAGTGTGTTTGCTTTGAAAAATATCTTGAAATGGAGTGAATTTGAAAATGAACCAAAAAATTTTTTTATTAAACCTGTAAGAATAATATATTCTTTCAAAATTGAACGGATGGGTACAAATATTGATCTTTGAATGCAAATAATCAATACACTACTTTCGATCCGCTGAGGCGTACTGCTGCTTATTATTATTTTGTTAAATAGAATTGAATCACTTGTTTCTGTGTGTAACACCCTCCATAAATTTTGTTTAGTCTGAGCTATTGAATTTTGCGTTTCCATTGATATCATGAAAGTACATTCTATTTAACCATAGAATATAATGAAAGTACATGTATATATGGGTACAGTATTTGAAACAAGATCTAAATTTTTTTTCTTCAGAATTAAATTGATTCAAAGACCTATTAAACTTCTGTAATATCGTTAGAAACATGCTATTCCAGTGATTTTGAATTTCTCAGTACTGGCCTGCAATGAGCTCCCAGCCACAATTGCTGTTGCTCCAAAAGTGTATTTTTATCTATATATTTTTGTTATTGTGTATCATGTATCTATTTTTGTGAGTCCATGTTTAATATTTTAAAAGTTGTTATAAATGTATAACTAATGTGGAAAATCTATTTGAGAGAACTATGAAGTTCATTCTTCTATGTATCTGTCCTAATAAGATTTCTAAATATTGATGTTTCATTTTTATGTGTCAGGGACGTGAAATCTGTTTATTAGATTTCAGAAAAGAATCGATGACATTTTTTCAAGAAACATCTTGCTTATTTAATATTTCTTGAAACAACAATTAAATAAATAATTTCATTTATGTGTTGAATGCTGTTTAATTTTCTTTTGTTTAAATGTAAGTAAGTAAATATTTTATTTTGTATTGTTTTCATACTCATTTTGATTTTCCTTCATTTGTTCGAACTCTCCCATGCCTTGCATATGTGAGTTGCATGTTATGCAATTTCCCCATTTCTTCAGTTTCGGTTACTTGTTACACAATTCCAAAATTTTCCATGGTCAAACCTTACCCCTATGTATGCTAATAGCTAATCAGAAATGACCATCATGGTCACGTGTTTTGATGCTGTCGGTTGCTGACCAGTCAGCGTTGGGTCATTCTCGCCTCATCTACGCTATCGATAACAACAAAAAATTTGTCACACCCACCACCAACCCAGTCTTTCCTACCTTATTTGCATTTATAAATTTTGAATTTGACTGGCATATTTATTTTTGATGTGCAATCTTTTTGCTGTATACTTATTGTTTTTTGTATTTCTTGCAAATATTGTTTATCTGTAAATTTAGGGATCAGCATATTGATATGTATTGTGTGAATACCTTTCGGTCTGATCCCCTATCATGTTTATGTATATATTTTTCTTATTTTCGTCATTTTTAATAAATGACTGATTTCATCTCAACATTGGTGTTGATTTCATTGATCATAACTCAGCAAAAACAGAGCTGCGGTGAGATTGTGCAGCATGAGGAAACATAAAAGTTTTTTAATAAATATGTTATACAGTAGATTTCTTTGAATATATCGATGAATTTTTAAAAAAAATTCTTCAAACTTCAATTGATATGACCTTGAATTTCACTTTGTCCTCATTTTTCTCATATATATATATATATATATATATATATATATATATATATATATATATATATATATATATATATATATATATATATATATATATATATATTGGTGTTCATATATTATTTATACTAGATTGTTGACCGTAACCTGTACATTGCTCGCTAGAAACTCTTGGAAAACTTTCCCTTTAAAAACCTTCTTCAAAATGGAGTTTATTATAGTTGCTTTTCTATGAAGTAGAAATTTTTGAAAACAGGCTCCAGCAGTAGAGATTTTTTCACGATCAATCGATTTTTTTCATTCATCATTCATTGTTTGCCTTCTAAAATATGTTAAACTTCGATTAATACATATAGCTGGCTTGGAATGTTTTTCTACACGTTTTGTATAACTTCGTTGACTGATTGTATTTGGTGTACATGAATACTAGTACATGTCCTCGTTTAAGATTTTTTTAAAATGAAAACGACGGTTAAGATAGAATCCTTATATATTGTAAAATTCACTAGTAAATAACTATTTAAACGACTTTTATAAAAAGGAGCGACTATTCTTTACTCTGCGCAATTTTTAAGGGTCCTCCACACACCCCCATCTTATGTTCTCATATTACTGAGCATTACTTTTAACAAGCATATCAACCTTTAAAAACTGGCCAAGAATTGAAATGTAATTTACACTGATTTTTTTAAAATTTAATTTCATAAGTTTTAAGACTTTTTCCCCACCGAGTTTTTATAAGTAGCACAACAAATTTTGTGTTCTCCTGGAATATATTATTAAGCCTAGAAAACAACCACAAAAACTTAATTTTATCACCGAGGATATTTTTTTTAAAAATTAATCAAAGTTATAAAAAATAAATATAACTCATTTACTCTAAAATTCATGGAGAAAAAATTATGGAAGATTCCTGATAGTATAGAAGAAACATTAATGAATTAAATTACAACAAAAAATTGAATCAAAATCAAATTTATTGAAAAGGAAAAATTATTTTCAAAATTTGTGGTATCAAAGTTCCGTTTTGAGAGTTATCTTTCCTGTTACCCAGGACTCAAAAACTTTGGTAAGTCTCCGCATACGTCATCATACATGTACTCAGTAACTCGTTATTCACAACTGAACAGGACAGATATAAATGAGCCAAACTAGAAATGCACACTTTATCAATATTTATAAACACACAATGAGATAGGTATTATTGAAACGCACAAATCAGTGTACAATAAGATCAACTTTTCACAAGAGTCTTGTTGACGATATCGCAATGGATTTATTAGCCTGAAAGTATCATAAACTTAAACGTTTTCGAGTAGATATACCTGTTATTTACGAATCATTATGCAACAAAATCTCAGATGTCTGCTGTTTTTTTATTGAAAAAGATCGACACTTTTTCTTCTTTCGGTCACGGCGTGATCATGCCATGTGTTCATTGTTTATGATCAGGGTGTCGCTCTCGGTTGACTGCATACTCTTCCTTTGACAAAACCTTAATATCTAAAGCGTTTATAAGACTCTCTTACAGGCGGTGCCAGTCAAATCGTCAGTGCATAAACTATATAAAACCGGAAGTAAAAGTATTTTTTCTCGATATACGTCACAAGTCACGGGGTGTGGAGGACCCTTAAATAGAAAGTCATGTTAGGGCACTCCGAGAGCGTATATTGATCTACAAGCCTCGACTGGAAATCAGGAGTATTTAGATGTAAAATGCTAGGTGTATATTAGAAGTGACATTTTAGTCTGGATGAAATATGAAGAAAACAGTGATCAAGCTCAAATCCCATAAAACAAAATAAACACAGAGGAGAGCAAACAAGGACCTCTGGAACCATAATAAGTTAGATCAGGTGCCATGGAGGAGTAAACATTCCCTGTCGATCGGTCACACCGCAATAAGTTCTTTATCTTGATCAGGTAGAGTTTTCTGTTGACACACCAGTAGGAAAAACAATGGACTAACAAACAAATTCAAAGAATTGTGGTCCCCAGCCTTTCGGTGTCTTAGTGGTTGGGATGCAATTATTTATGGCATACATTATTACTGTTTTGTTTGTGTGCCCTGTCCTGTCTGTCTATCACACAACAAGAGGCCTATGAGCCACATCGCTCACCTGAGCACTTTGGCATGGAAAAAGCAGAAATCAGTTCAGTATTGAAAAGTTTATTAAATATAAATTGGGGGGAGGGGGTTGGTAATTTGAACAAACTTCCATATTTCTTTGACTAATCATGGCCTTGCTGGTATTGAGAAGAAAATTTTTATATCCTTTATATTCCTTTGTATAACTTTGATCCCCTGTTGTGGCGCCTCTCTACTCCTAATGGGTCATGATTTGAACAAAGGATGATTCTCTATAAGGTCATTTTAAGGCCTACGATGAAATTATTAAAAAATGTAATTTTGCGTAATTTTAATCTCTCTATTTTATGATTTTGGTGTTTATTTTTCAACATCGATCACAAGTCAAGTGGTTGGCTCTGGGGGCCAAAGGGTTTCTAAATTCCTCCTTCGCGGTCCAACAAAACTAATGCGTTTAGCATGGATACCGACCCTCCCTTTGCTAAACAAGCGTAAGAGTCGTTAATTTGTTTTAAATATATTCTTGAAAACGGAGGTCCTGTGCCACGATAAATATTGGCCAATAGAGAAGCAACATGCATAATTCATTTTTTACTCCTCACAAAAGGGGCAACCACTTTACATGGGTGAAAAATAAAATGTCTTGTATGGCGTAAAACATACAATCAATCACATGCGTTCTTTAGTCCCCATCCCCCTTTTTCACATTTGGGTTTCTGAGACAGAGCCTCTGTTCCCTATGCTAGTATTGCTACAAAATGTGTATCATTCCTAAATCCCAATACTAAATTGATCACTTCAAAATAGCAAAATAGTTCGATCTTGTGTCACTCATCAGGGGAAAATAGGAGTGTCCCTCTAAAAGATGGAGGCAAAATTTCATGTTTGTAATTCCTTATCTACATGTATCACAATTACCTACTATAATTAGTTAATATACTACAATAAAACAGACGTGTCTCTTCCACTACAACATCGATGGTTTCTATGATTTCAAGTACGTATGTACTAACAGATATACTCAAAGAAGAATTAAATCTACACTCAAGAATAAAGATTCTAACTATATACTTTATAAAAAGTATTGTTTCTGTCTTCAATGGATTTGTAATCATATGTAATAACTAGATTTCAGAACAGTATTTTCATGACATCCAGTCTTTCCAGTCCTTTGATTTTTGATTTTTCAGTTAGAAAAACAATATTTTCGAGTGAAAATAGCATGGCTTATATTCATTCTCTTTTATTAACTAGAAATTGTACTCTAACAGAAATTTTAGAACATGAAATAATCTAAACAAGGTGATATCTTCATTATGAATAAGTCAGCTTTCCCTAAAATTATCGTTAAAATGAAGCGAAAAGTTTTTATTTAGATGTCGTAACAGATACTACAGAACCACTAACCAAACAACATTTATGAATAAATTGGATTATTAGTCTGATGATTGAAGCAGTTTTTAAGGGAAAAAATATTAGTTGAAATTTTGAAGTCATTGTAGGCCGGAAAACGGCCTTAAATAGAGAATGAACCTTTGAATCTACAATACCTGAGGATGCTTCTGTTTAAATATGACTAATCATGGCTTTGCTGTTCTTAAGCCGATTTTAAAAAGATTTTTCCTACGTATTCCTATGTAAAACTTTGATCGGCCATTGTGGCCCCACCCTATCCCCAGGGGACATGATTTGAATAAATTTGACGCTACACTACCTGAGGATGATCCCACATAAGTTTCATATTTTCTAACCCGGTAGTTCTTGAGAAGAGGATTTTTAAAAAGATGTCATTAATTTTTCACTAATTTATAATTATCCCCCTTTGGAAGAAGGTGTGGCCCTTCATTTGAACTAAATTGAATACCCTTCACGCAAGGATACTCTGTGCCAAGTTTGGTTGAAATTGGCCCAGTAGTTCTTGTATTCAAACATTTAAATGAAGTATGATAATTAAAATTTATCGGGAAAAGTTATTAATCCTCCTACACCCCCATCTCTATCAACCACCATCACACCCTCCGCAAGTTAGTAAATTGTTTGCTCGTATTCGTATTTGTGTAAAAATGTCGACTACAGGTTCCTTTTTCTATATGACAGATTCAACATTGACTTCAATAAGTAGACTAGTATTGGGAAACAAGGTCATTCACAAATATCCACGAAGCCAGTAAATTATAATTGATAGGATGAAGTTGTCAAATACATGTCAATGTATTTCATATACACTCTGTACTTTATTTCACACATGAACATTGAATGTAAGATCATTTCAATTTCTGTATATCCTCCTAACAAGGATGGGGTGACTTGGGGGACAGAGAACGCTCCGTCATTGAACGTCAGACAGAGAGACACAGAGTGTGGGCGTTGTCCGAGTATCGAGCACGTCATGGTAGTAAGTACAAATTTAATTTTTAGAACTTCATTGTGCCTGAAAGACTAACATAAATATTAATAAAGTAAAAATATTATTCAATATTTCATCTTCATCTATATAGTGTCACCCTGTGTATTGAGTTTATGATACACTATTGAACGTATACTTTGATATTTCAGTAAAATCATATTATGAAAATGATGTTTTTAAGTTGGAATTAAATTAATAATATAATAAAGCAGAGCATTTCACAAAAACTCACATTGAATAGATCTGGTCATAGAAATTAAGTAATACAACAGACTAGATCGTGATTTAAGAATTTCCTTCAATTTTCTCTTGTCCCATAAGTTGAACTCACATATGCATAAAAAGCATTGCAGTTTGAACTGGTGAGGGTGGTTTTTGTTGGCATTGAGAGAAGTTTAGAGAGAAAATCTCTATCGCAATGACAATTTCAGGTGTTAAGGGATTGTAATGGTAGTTTGACTGCTTTGAAAGCATCAACAAGCAGAGTTTCTAGAATTTAACACACCTCCCTTATTTCTCACATGGAAGTAATATAAATGCACAAAATTTAATAGCAATATTACATCTGTGTGATTTGTTGTCGGTTTCATCGTTTCTAAATAGAACTAGTTACGTATTTCTCAATATCTTCCTAGAATATAAAATTATATGTAACAGTTGAAATTGAAGGTCAAAAAATCTTTTCTGACATTTTACAGACTGGCTCTATAGATTAGAATGACCATGTTCCTGATTTATAACTTAAGGTAAGTATTTATGCCAGGTCATATTCAGACTTGGTAAGTTATTCAAAAGAGGTAGACCCAGCGTCCTATTGAGCCTTATATAAGTATACAGAGTATGTAAAGTGTGAAATTGTATCCCCACTTCCCAACCTCAGTCCGGCTTTGGACCATTTCAGACGGCAGGCAACAACAAGTAAGTTTCTTGACCATTTATGTCATCATTATCTTTGTATTTAAAAGCCCGAGTTATTCTTTTTTATTCAAAATATAAAAAAAAAACCGAAAGATTCGAAATCTTTTTATAATGTAACTTGATTCATTAGCCAAGTTTGCCATCATTTAGTGTGGCATCTCATGGAAAACCCCAAAATTTGGATTTGATATACTCTAGTATCCTAAATTTGTGTCAAGTTATTGAATTTAATAGCTGTTAAGAAATTATATGCTTTTAATCCTACAGAAATTTTGTTGTGTTGAAAATTTTGATTTTACGGAGTAGCTGTAAAT
This sequence comes from Saccostrea echinata, assembly GCF_033153115.1. Classification (NCBI taxonomy): domain Eukaryota; kingdom Metazoa; phylum Mollusca; class Bivalvia; order Ostreida; family Ostreidae; genus Saccostrea; species Saccostrea echinata. Next base: position 1,038,080 of record NW_026889757.1, on the reverse strand, counting down.
ACAAAATTTACTTCCTGACTACGTAAATTTTGTTTCTAATGAAATCATTAAATTCAAAAATTACAACATGAGTTAACAACTTGTAAATTTTGTTATTAATGCCATCGTTAAATTCAAAATTTACACCCTGACAACTTGTAAAATTTGTTATTAGTACCATCGTTAAATTCAAAATTTACATGACAGTTATGTTATTTCCATACAGTGCAGAAACATGACTTTGGAGTCGTTGACTATGTCGTTTTCGTGCTTACCATTGTTGTCTCCCTTGGAATCGGAATCTATCAGGCTCTTTCTGGGGGCCGCCAGAAAACCACTTCAGAATATCTCGTTGGTAACCGTAGAATGGCTGTTCTTCCCGTGGCAATATCTCTACTAGTATCCTTCGAGTCGAGCATAATGATGCTTGGAACTCCGGCGGAAATCTACAGATATGGCATTCAGTGGGTATGGGCAAACATCGGATTTTTTTGTGCAAATCTGTTAGCGATCAAAGTCATGGTACCACTGATTCACCCGCTAAAGATTACCAGTGCAAATGAGGTAAAATACTTCTGTAATATTACTACGAGCTGTCTAATATCTTTTTATCCATCTACATGTATTTATGTTTAAAGTTTCGATAAGAATTTTAATGCATATAACGATTCCACAGTCAATTTCCGTATAAACTATATCAAAATATATGTCTATAAATCCTGCGCCGAGTGAGCTCATAGTAAAAATACGTATGATTTGAATCCGTCCTCATAACAACGACAAATTTCAGTTCAAGTAAAAAAGTAAAGACTGTTTCATTTCCAGTACTTTGCAATCATCAGTATATTTCAAAGTGTTTTAAACGCATTCTGAAAATTTTAAAATCTACTAATAATTGCTCAATAAATGATCAAATGAAAACAGAACAGGCCCCGGGATCATGAAACATCTAAAGCTTAAGTCAAAATCTTTATGTTGTACTAAATTTTTCTATAAGTCAAGCAGAAAAAAATTTAAATATTTTTCAAAATTGCTTTCGAAAGGTGGTGTTATCTGCAAATTTAGAAATTAGTTCAATAACTAATAAACATTTTACAGGCGATTGAAAGTTTGACTTAAGTTTAAGTCTGTTTCGTGATCCTGGGGCCAGCTCATCAACGTGTGAAAAAAAAAACGAAGTAGAAGTGATTCATGGAAGCAAGAAATTCTTGAAGGGTTTGTTTTGCTATTGCATGGCAATCGCTGCAATATGCGATCTTTTCCATTTGTATATAATTGTCCATTTATATTGTATTTCACAATTTGATAATTAATCATATTTTTACGAGTTCTGATTGTCCATTTGTATAATTACTTGTATATTTCTTTTTTCATTTGTATTCTATGAATATGCATTCGTATTCTATATATTATTGTCCATTTGTTTGTTTTGAATATTTTTTATCTGAATTGTGGAATTTTTCACATTTATTCTAAAATTGCCATTATTATATTCTCCATTGGCTTTTGTATTGTTCTGTTAACCATTTAAATCCTATAATTTATATTTATACTGTATATTTTCTGACCATATTCTATAATTCACGATTTGTATTTTGTTCTTGTCTTTTTGTATTATATATTTACTAGCTGAATTTTCCATGTATATTCAATACGTGTCCATTTAAATTCTACATATATTTCCTTCCTAATATTGTATAATTTTCAATTGTATTGTAATATAAAATAATAATGTCGTAAATAATTCGTGTTTGATAATGTTTCAAGTTGTATTGTATGTAAATTCCATGAGTATTCGATAGCAAATACATTGTATTCTGTTTTTAGAATCTTCTTTTTGTCATGATTTTAACTATACAATACTTTAGTAAAGATTGTTATCGAATACAAGTTGAATTCACATACAAATCAAGTTGAATCATTATAAAAAATACTAATGGTTTAAAAAAGAACTGAAAATTATACGATGTAAATAATGAACATAGAGCTGGAAAATTAAAAAATACAAGTAGAACATAGGATTAAAATATAGTAGAAATTATAGAATACAAATAGAAAATATTAGAATATAAATACAAACCAAGTTAAAAATTACAGAAAAACAATTAAAAAAGTACACAGAATGGATAGAAAATTATAGAACACAAGTGGAAAAGATCGAAAAGTCAACGTTTGACATGCCGATACACTTCTTTCTTTCTCGTTTTCATTCCTTTAGGTATCACATAGAGACTTTATAGAAGAATCAGCTTCTGGCCTCACTTTAAATTTCTCTGTATTCATGTCATTCATGGTTCTGAAGTATTCTGAATTTTGATACCTCAATTAGTAATGCGTTGTCATGTCCCTAATCGCAGTATACTTTCAACATAATAGCATATCAAAACAATTTTTATATATATAGATAAACTAGTTTAGGTAACTTTTCACCTATATTTTGTTTGTAAACCCTCAAAATTACGCACACAATGTTATCTTAGTTGAAAGAAACTTTCACATCTTGGCTAGTCTTTCAGGTTCATCACAAAATCTTATATTCCACATAATTTTATTTCAATAATTAGAAATCTGTCTTCGTAATTTTAGAATAACTTTTCAACAATGATTCAGTATATAAATGTACACTGTCTTCTTTATTTAATTACCAGAGCTTTTCATCTGTTTAAGTTTTTACTCTTTTTCTTTTAAAGTATCTAGAGCTTCGATTTAAATCACACGCTGTGAGACTAATGGCCACATCTCTAGGAATGCTTAACTACGTAAGTCAACACTTACTGTTAAACTATTTTTCTGCCCCCCCCCCTTTTTTTTTTTAAATAACCAGAAACCAAGATGTAAATTTTAAAACTAATTAATCTATATCAATATATAATTTGATAAAGGCCGACCAAAAAAATTCTTAAGAATAAAAATTAAATGTTACATTTGATTTAATTTTCAGGTATTATATATGGGTATTGTCCTCTATGGCCCAGCCTTAGCCTTGGAAGCAGGTATCGTTACATAAATAAATTCTAAATATATATGTGTAAAAGATACGTGGGAATTAAATATTACATATCATTTTATATTTCAGTGACGGGATTTCCTTTGGCCTATTCTATATTCATCGTTGCCATAGCTGCTGTGATATACACCTCTATTGTAAGCACACAATTATTTTTGACGTGAAATTCAGAATTAGTTTTGGAATGATACTAGGATAAATACTGCTAATTTAAAGATTTAACAATCGGCTTTTATTTTCCTATTTTGTCTGATGGCCTTAAATAAGAGACAGTGAAACTTTTCTATTCCGAAATTTTTGCATTGCATATTACAATGTAATCTTTGAGTTCCTTTCAATAATTTCAATTAATAAAAGTGTTTATGTTGACTCTAAAGTCGACTCGGTGGATAACAATATTATGCATTAAAAAATAATTAAAACTTCCAAAAAAGTATTGCTTTCGATCGCCATTGTGTTGTTAAGTTTTCCTAAGAAACAAATCAAAACAAAACAAGGCCTTATATAGTTATTCTGGTTATGATGATAGACAATGCACTGGAGAAAATAGGTTTTAATTCTTTATGTTTATATCATTTCGATTAAATTAAATTGGTCAATTATTCTAGGAAAAAATCCATCACCAATAAAGAATTTTGCATTAAATTACAGGTATTTGTTACGAAATATTGCTTTGTCTTACTCAATGATGAGTTAATGATGAGTTACAATGATAAAGTGAAGTTGTTCTTCCATTCTTTTCTGACAGGGAGGAATCAAGGCTGTTATATGGACTGATGTATTTCAGTTTCTTGTTATGTTTTCTGGAATCTTTGCTGTACTGATAAAAGTGAGTCTTAGTTTATAAGTATGCCTCGTTTGCATATATCCACAACATCATGGTAACCCACTGTACTTTAGCCAAAATTTAAGTCGTATAAGGTAAATATTCTCTGTATTTAATTTCTTTATAAAACTTCTAAAAAAAAAAGTTAATGCCTCACAATACGACCTTGCATTCGGAAGCTTCAAGGATAAATAGAATAATGCAATAGTTTTAACGTTTATATGTTGTTTTTCTATCACCAGGGAACAATTGATATAGGAGGAGTGGGCAAAACCTGGGAAATTGCCAACAACAACGGAAGATTAAACTGGTTCAAGTGAGATTCACTCTTATAATTACAGTTTTGCACACAATTTACGCAAAGTGCAAGTAGTATGCAACAGTTTTATTAGTATTTAAATCGCAGGAGTATGGAAACTTCAGGTGGGAAGTTTGTAGAAATACAATAATTACAAATTTCACATTTAATTGTCTTTGATCTAGTTTTGACTTGGACCCTAGGACTCGGCACACGTTTTGGAATCTCTTTTTTGGCTCCCTTGTCAGAGGAATGTTCCTGATTTTCAATCAATCCTCTGTTCAAAGGATATCTTCAACTCCTACGCTGTCTGATGCTAAAAAGTAAAATACAAACTTTTGAATTTTTATTCGTAATTATAATATGATGTTTCTCAAACATGATTCTTGCAGAGAGAATTTAATTTCATCAAAATTTGTGTACAAATGCATACATGTATCCAGTGCTGTTACTCAAAGAATAATCATTTAGAACCAAATAAAATACATTCTACTTCACCTCAAAATGTGAATGGCCATGATTCATGGGCGATACTGCTATTTAAGAGTAATTTGGAAATTTAATTATAAAATGTTGAATTTTTTAAACCACTTTTTTTTTAATCTTTCCAGGGTAATGTATTACACTGCACCTGGTTTCCTCGTTACCATATTCCTGGCAGTCACAGAGGGAATTATAGCATACTCCTACTTCCATGTCCTTCGTTGCGATCCTCTAGAATCAAAGACAATCAAAAATTCAAACCAGGTTAGAGCTATGTACATTTTTCTCATACTTCTCTTCTTGTAAACTAAAGAAAAATGGAATTCAGATTTGTACAATTTTTTGGCCCGATGCTTACACTAAGGACACAGTTGAAGAAAGATAAAAGAAAGACAAAAACTTTGAGATTTTTTTCCAAGAATAATAAAACCAGTATTAACAATATTACAAAGGAATATACAGGGGAAATTATAGAAATATTCTAAAACGATAAAAGCACAGTTTATCTTTAATACACAAACATTCCCATGTAGGTTTGATTCAAATTTGTTGGGGTAGTATGATGAGGTCACAAAATATGGTTGATATAACAGGGCAAAATATTTTTAATTCCTTAAGAACAGCAAGGCAATGATAAGGCGAAGTAGAAATCCAATTAATGTAGATTCTTTGTTTCTCCAAACTTTGGTGACCAGGGTAGAATGGAGCTACAATGGGAATTAACGTTCTACATTGGATATACAAGAAACAGTTTAAAAATCCTTTGCTCGCATACAGCAGGACTTCAATTAATTGTTCTAAAATGAAAGTATCTTTATATTGTACAGATATTATAATTTGCTTAAATAATGGTCCATGAGGCTACATATGAACCAGAATAGAAGTCCAATTTTTTTTCTTCTACTTAAATTACTGGACTAACTAAGTAATTGTTAAGTTTATCTCAAGCCTGGCAGTGAACTGTAAACTAAAAGAACTGAAGTCATGGTTTTTATGTTGAAGGCTACACGTACATTTATTTGTAACTCAGGATGTGAGCATTGTGGCCATTGGCCTTTTGCTTTTACAAACAGTCTTTCTTAGTTAGATTATCTAAGCATTCTGTATGTCTTTTTTATTTTCTATAGCTGATCCCAGCTCTAGTAATGGGTATGTTTGGAAACATGCATGGTATGCCTGGTCTCTTCATTGCTTCTCTCTTTAGCGCATCCTTAAGGTAATCTTTCAAAAAAATAAATAAATGAAAGCTGATTGCTTATTCAGTTTAGACTGTGTTTGTTATTATATTAGAGTAATTTTCTCAATGGTTCTTTGCTTTTCACAGCACCCTGTCATCCGGACTAAGTAGTTTGTCTGCATTAGTATGGCAGGATTTTGTTAGACCTCACACAAAACCAATGTCAGAATTCAAAGCTACCGTGATAGCTAAAATATCAGGTATAGTCTTTAAAAAAGCATGTGAAAAAAAATATCCTAGAAAAAACACTCCAGTAACAATTACAAGAGCAATTGGAAACATTTCGTCGTGATACTAGTATAGCAAAGGTACGAGAATGGAAGGGAATAATTTTCCTATCACTACGGAATTTTTCACACTTCAGTACAAGTTAAATGTAAAATATATTATTTTTGATAATTTAAGAATGTGATCAAATATTAAACTTGTGAGTATTGTTAAGTTGTAAGCTTGTCATATGGGTGATTCAATTATTAGATCTTATAATTCTTTGTATTCTGAACAGACAATGGTGTTACGATAAAAACAAATAATCAAATTGTTTAAAATATTATTATTCTTTAAATTTTAGTTGTAATATTTGGTAGTTTGGCAATCATCGTAGCATTTCTTGTATCGACCATTGGTGGAACTCTCATACAGGTATATCTTACCTAAAAAAAAATAATAATAAAAATATAAAAAGTAAAACAATTTTAAAAGATAATAAAAATGAAAATTTTTAAAAAATTATTTTAATGTTTTATCTACTTTCTTCTTCTAAAAATACAGTAGATTATGAATTAACGTTTCAGATCACTGGAACTATTCTCTCCACGATAGGAGGGCCATTAACAGGGGTGTATCTTGTAGGGTGCTTTTGTCCATGGATCAATTCTAAGGTAGATAACTTCTTTAATGTTCATTTCCTCTTGAAATACAACGTATTTTCATACTTATACAGTATAATAAATGACATCTTTGTAGGGAGCTATCTTTGGTTGTATAAGTGGGGTTGCTCTTGTTGGATGGATTGCTGCAGGAATGTCTGTGTCAAAAGGAATTAAAAGAACCCCACCCCTACCAGCGGCACCAGTTGACCAATGTTTTGCTCCCTCTGTCGTCAATGCTAGCGACTTGATGACAAATACGACATTAGAAACATTCCTATCATCTACCGAGTTATCTACAAAATCATCAGTTTTTATTCAACCACTGGAGCCGTGAGTGTTTCTTCAAAAATTATTAAAAAATAATTTTAGATACACATTTATAAAATTTGTCATTAAGTTTTCATCTATTTAAATTCATTAATTTACTTTATTCATTCATTATATCTTCATTCTTTAGCTGTATTAAAATGTTATCTGACTTATACTTTTCTTTTTGACCGTGTACAGACAAGGCCTGGACCAGTTGTACTCCCTTTCTTACACCCTGCTTGGTGTCATTGGATTGATTAACAGCATCATAACAGGAACTATTGTTAGCTTTCTGACGGGTATCGGATTTTTTTTTATAAATCATTTAAAAAATAATAAATTCTGTATTTCAAGCATTTAAGGCAGGTCTGTTTTAACGCAAGCGTCAATTGCTCAAAGCAACAACTGTGGAACATTTTGGCAAAAAGCCTTTAGTTAGTACCTTTTTTCTATCCTATCTATTAATAATTAGTTTAATAAACCTTAATCACAGGATACACAAAACCGGAGGAATCGGATCCACGTTATTTGGTTTCACTAACGGACGAACTTTTCTCCTTCCTCCCAGAGAAGATTAGAAAACCATTACGCTTTGGATATAGCTATGACAGATCTAAGGCAAGTTAAGGAGCTGTAATAATTTTTCTTTATGTCATAATCTTATTATTTTAAAGCAACCTTATTGGAAAAAGCCGTGTATTTAAACATAAAAATCTTATATTAGGTATATAAAGAACAAGTATTCACCGAAAAAGATCTCAAGCAAGAAAAAGTACACAATTTCGCCAATGTGACGATCACAGTGAGTTCGGAGAAAGAAAAGATTAATGGTGTGGGTGAAATCATCATAGAGGATCCGAAATTAGGAAGTAGTGAGGACGAGATTCCGAGTAGTGCCACGCCTTTGATTAGTAGTGAGAGGGGTGACAATGGAAACGATACAAATGACAGAGATGCCAATCTAACCAAAAATGGAAGTTTATAACGTTAAAAGTTATGTTTGAAAAGAGAGTGAATAATGTAAATCAATGTTGTGTGCTATCAGATTAGTAGAATATGACGTATGAAAATCATAACACTACTAAAATTGATTTAAGATGCTTTTTGTGTTGCAAACAAAGTCAACAATCACATTTCTAATGTTGATATAATTGACACAGATACACACATACATATTTGTTTACTTATATGTTATCTAAAGGCCTCAAAATGCAGTGTTGAATACAAAAAAAAAACAGTACTTGGGACTAATATCCTCTGTAGAAAGAGGTAAATGTAGAATGTGAAGATACCGAACAGTGATCAATCTCATAAATCCGGTAAATAAAACAAATTGTAAACAGGACAAAAACACGGACCCCTGGAAACACCAGAGGTGGGATCAGGTTATAAATATGTATACCACAATTCCCTTACCTCTGTTCAGGTTAGCAGCGTATCACAAAACACACAACGGTTGACTTTATTTCAAAACATGGGGTTTTAAGAGCCAAATGAGAGGAGTCTTACAAAATGGCAGGAATGATATGAGTACATGTATATAGAGGATGTTGGAAAACATCTGTCCTCCCTGAGCGTGGTGAAGTATGCACTATCAAAACCCAACCGGTATAGCAATGTGAATTTAAAATTTGATATCCATATTATATCTCATTCATCCTCAAAAATATTTTAATGAAAAATGTGAAGATAAGGAACAGTGATCGATCTCAAAGAAAGCTACAAACAATACGAATCTGTGAAAGGACATAAAACATTAACCTCCTAAAATTCCAGAGGTAGGATCAGGTGCCTAGGAGGAGTAGGTATCCCCTGTCGACGAGTCAAACTGGCCGTGAGCACTTTGTATCGATCAGGTAGACGGAACATTCGGTAGTCAAATTTAATATAAAAACAACGGTCTAACAATTGGTATGAAATATGTCAGTCAAAATACGCTCAGTGATAGGTTATACATTATAACGACCATAGAATTTACGAAATGCTGACATTTTTAGGTTGTTGAAATCCCTGTAACATCAACTTTTCTGTCAGTATCCTCGCGAGACAATCTGCCCACGAAAATTTCATTCTCGCATAAGATTTTATTAGCCTAGATGATATAAAGCAATAACCATGGTTCTTGATTTTGTCACGCTTATCAATACCAAATACCTATCTCGCGAAAATAAGGTATTGCAAAAAATTTGTGATCTACAGTATCGAATAAGTTGGGAGAGACATAAACACCATATGCAGGTGAAAGTTTAATATTATTACATAAATAAGGAAAGTTGACAATGGTAAAGATAAAATCATCTCGTTTATCACACAGTTTAGTAATTAGGTGGTTCTTCTAATCTATACTCAGTAAAAAAAAAAATCCCAATATATGAAACGTGGCAGACATATGAATGGAAGTAACTATTGTTAACTGTGCAACAATATATTCGAGAAGTGGTGTAAATCAGATGTGGATACTTAAAAATTCCAAGGAACTTTTGGAAAAATTGAAATCACAAGATTTTACCAAAATCAACAGCTTAAAAACTTACGACTTTTCAACTTTATACACAACCATTCCCCACGATAAATTAAAGTCAAGGCTTTTTGATATCATTGACAGCTGCTTTTTCAATAAAAATGGAACTCGTAAATATACTTACCTTGTCATTGGTCATTTGCAAAATTATTTTGTTAAAAAACATTCTGATTGTACACACAAGTACTCTGAAGTTGACATTAAAAAGATGCTTGAGTTTCTGATTGACAATATCTATGTGGTTTTTGGAGACCAGGTCTTCCAACAATCTATTGGAATTGCTATGGGTACCAATTGCGCCCCGTTATTAGCAGACCTTTTTTTGTATTCATATGAAGCAGAATTTGTCCAAAATCTCGTACGTGAAAAGAAGAAAACACTTGCTGTGGCGTTCAACTCGACATTTAGATATATCGACGACGTATTGTCAATTAACAATGGCTATTCCCATTCTTATGTCGATACGATATATCCTGGTGAACTTGAGATAAAAGATACCACAGAGTCTGACACATCTGTTTCACATTTGGATATTTTACTTGAAAAAGACGTTAATGGTGATCTAACAACCAAGCTTTATGATAAACGTGATGACTTTAACTTTTCAATCGTCAACTTCCCTTACTTATGTAGCAATATACCTTCATCACCTGCATACGGGGTATATATCTCTCAGTTGATTCGATACGCAAGAGCATGCTCTACGTATGTACAATTTCTAAAACGAGGTAAATTATTGACAAATAAGTTGATGAAACTTATTTGTGAGCTGTCTCGTTTAAAGTCATCATTTCGTAAGTTCTATGGTCGAAACAATGACCTTTTTCATACTAATTGTTAGGCCATTATTTACACACTGGATTGTCGACGGACTTTTCCGTTATTTCCCGATCATGACAAGGAGCACACGGCGGGTGTGACCGGTCGGCAGGGGATGCTCACTCCTCCATGGCACCTGATCCCACCTCTGATGTTTGGAGGTCCGTGTTTGCTCTGCTCTTATTTTGTATTGTATAATGGACTTTTGAGCTTGAATACTGTTCGTTATCTCCATATATTTCATTGCTAAAACGTCGTCGGTATATATGTATATATATATAAATGTCTAGTTGAAGGCCACGGCAAATATTTTTTTCTTCTTGTGTAGAAGTTTTTGAATAAATTCTGCTTCAAAGGAAAATAAAAACTGATCGGTTAATAAAGGACCACATTTATTGCCATCGAAATTCCAACAGTTTGTTGGAAGACCTGATCACCAAAGACTACATAAATGTTATCAATGAGGAACTCCAGCATCCTTTAATATCAACTTCAGAGTACTTGTGTGTAGAATCAGAGTGATTTTTAACAAAGTAATTTTATTGTTGACCAGTCACTGGGTATGAAAATTTCCCAGTTTCATTTTTATTGAAGAAGCAGTTGTCTACGATATCAAAAAAACCTAGTTTTTAATTTATCATGAGGACTTGTTGTATAAAGCGTAGAAAAGTCGTATGTTTTGATGTTACTAACTTTTGAAAAATTTTGTGATTTTAAATTTTCCAGAAGGTCTTTGGAGTTTTTGAAAATCCATACTTGATTTACAACACTTCTAGAATATGCTGTAGCACAGCACGTCTGAACTTTCTCCTTTACAGCAGTAAATATTTTGTATTTTGAGGCTTGGTAGTTCACTTGCTGGACCCGACAATGTATCTTTATTTGCAAGGATTTTTATGATGTTTAGGAATCTCAGTATAATTTGAGTAAATCGAACTCACCTTGGTTGACTGGAATGTTGAAAGTATGAATGACTGAAATGTATTTTGAAGAACTTCCTCTGTAGAAAGTGAACTGTGAGTATATGTAGGATTTACAGATGTATATTAAAACCAAGCTCTTCTAAAATACAGTTATAATTATGAGCCTTACAAACAAAAACGATATTGTTTGCTGGAACCATAACATATTGTTCATGTAGTCTTTCTAATCCTTTTATCAACTCCGATTTTGTGAAAACGGAAGGATAAATGGTTCGCATATTGCCTTTTGCCTTTTAACTCTCTAACACGATTCTTTAATATATTTACTTAACACTTAATCCATTCTGACTTCCCCTTCCTATTCCGCCCAATGTATGGCATAAGCGTCTGCCGCCAACTGATTGATTGATTGAGTGATTATATGTTGTTTTACGTCCCGTTCGAAAATTTTTCACTCATATAGAGACGCCACCATATACCGGTGATGAGCTTCAAATTTAGACCTTTACTCGGCACTCAGGGCCATTGAGTAGTGAGTGATCTTTATCGTGCCAACGCCTACCGTGACACGGGACCTCGGTTTTTAAGGTCTCATCCGAAAGCCCGCAACTTTCACTTCAAAGTGCCAAGCGCTTGGCGAAGGAACAGTTGCTACCTATTTTTTATCGACTTAGGTCAGTCGCGGCCGTGATTCGAACACACGACCTTCCGATCACGGAGCGAGCGCTCTTCCGACTGAGCCAACGTGACGGTTGCCGCCAATTGAAAATCGGGGCTCTCTGTGTAACGGACTTTTAAAGTGATTGCTTTTAGGTCGTCATTTTCAACTATATTAACATCACCAGTAATGGCGTAGTTGAAAGAAGAGCAAGAACGCTTAAGATGATTTTGTTTTAGATGTTCTATATGTAGGCAATGCAAGGTTTGTTTATGATTAAAAAGGATGGAAGCAACAGTTTGGGAATATCTGTAAGAAGTGCAGGGTGTAGACTTCAACTTGAAATATTGATGGAATGCAAGATTAAACTCTTTTATGATTATTATTAAGAATGTTACTAATATTCAAAGCATGAAATATATGGAGATAACGAACAGTATTCAAGCTCAAAAGTCCATTATACAATACAAAATAGGAGCAGAGCAAACACGGACCTCCAAACATCAGAGGTGGGATCAGGTGTCATGGAGGAGTGAGCATCCCCTGCCGACCGGTCACACCCGCCGTGTGCTCCTTGTCATGATCGGGAAATAACGGAAAAATCCGTCGACAATTCAGTGTGTAAATAATGGCCTAACAATTAGTATGAAAAACGTCAGTCAGCATTTGACTCAATGATAAATTGTATTTGCTGACAAGGTCATTGTATCGACCATAGAACTTACGAAATGATGACTTTAAACGAGACAGCTGATATTCTTGTTTCATCAACTTATTTGTCAATAATTTACCTCGTTTTAGAAATTGTACATACGTAGAGCATGCTCTTGCGTATCGAATCAACTGAGAGATATATACCCCGTATGCAGGTGATGAAGGTATATTGCTACATAAGTAAGGGAAGTTGACGATTGAAAAGTTAAAGTCATCACGTTTATCATAAAGCTTGGTTGTTAGATTACCATTAACGTCTTTTTCAAGTAAAATATCCAAATGTGAAACAGATGTGTCAGACTCTGTGGTATCTTTTATCTCAAGTTCACCAGGATATATCGTATCGACATAAGAATGGAAATAGCCATTGTTAATTGACAATACGTCGTCGATATATCTAAATGTCGAGTTGAACGCCACAGCAAGTGTTTTCTTCTTTTCACGTACGAGATTTTGGACAAATTCTGCTTCATATGAATACAAAAAAAGGTCTGCTAATAACGGGGCACAATTGGTACCCATAGCAATTCCAATAGTTTGTTGGAAGACCTGGTCTCCAAAAACCACATAGATATTGTCAATCAGAAACTCAAGCATCTTTTTAATGTCAACTTCAGAGTACTTGTGTGTACAATCAGAATGTTTTTTAACAAAATAATTTTCAAATGACCAATGACAAGGTAAGTATATTTACGAGTTCCATTTTTATTGAAAAAGCAGCTGTCAATGATATCAAAAAGCCTGGCCTTTAGCATCTATTCCTTTGTTGGCAAATTCAAATTGGAGGAACCGACGGGTTGAATCGAAATTACTATCTACCGACACACCTCCTCTGGTATTTTTAGAGGTCTGTGTTTGCTCTGCCCCCTCGATTTGTATTCTCAGTGGACTTATGGGTTTGACTGCTATTCGTTATCTCGATATTTCATATATTAACAACATCCTGACGAATATTAACAAATGTTGTAGTATAATTAGTAAATTGAGTTTAATTACTTTTCATTCTCTTTTATACCTGATAATAATCATACTTAAGTTTGTCAGAATTCAAAACACATTATTATAATAAATATAAGCATACGTTCCAAGCTGGCCAACGAAATATTTGTACAGCTCTCATTACTACTATGCATTGATCCCATGTAACCTTAAACCGGTCTACTTTTAATTAATTTTAAACTAAATGTCATTATGTTTTGTCCGGTAAATATAAAAACAGATCAGGAATACTAAACCTCTTACGTTAATTTTGTAGTTCATTTTACAGATACTGACTAATGGTTAGATTATTTAACACAATGCACATGTACGTGGTAAATAAATAAAAACTGAGTTGTGTGCAAGAAGATAAAACTCGTGTGTACTGTTCATCATGTATTATTATGTCTTCCTGATATATCTATCTATTTATTTTTATGTATATCAAAATGGAGATTTTTAGCGATAGAAAGATTTTTAGAAAGATCCTAGCATAAATGAACCTATTTTATATACATTTTAATTTGCAAATAATGCAATCACGTTGAGGAGTGCGTAATGTAACAACGAGAAAAATTGGATTCTGTGGGTAACTTTAAAGATCTATTCAAGTTCAGAAAGGCATGGTTGACAACTTAATTACATTTGGAGATATATCCCCAAGCATTCCAGTCAACACAATGCAACTGATTTACCAATATGTACATCACCGTAGACAATACAAACACATGCATTTGAAATTGGTCAACCTTGTACTTTTTTTGTCTTTTTTAAATTATGATTCAGGGACAATACGTCGCCTTTTAGATTATCGAAACAAATAGCTCAATGGCAAAATTTAAATTAAGCTCAAAGCTATAAGAAGATTTTACTTAGAAACATTATTTCGATCAAGACATGCAGTAACCTTGAAACCAATACTTATTCAGGGCATTTGTACTAAAGTACAGAAATACTGGCGAAGTCATTTCACGAAAGTTTAGTTTGATCGAATACTGCACATTAGGGGTTTTTTTCTCTAACCTATTAAAATTATTTGTTTTATGCACAAAAAATGAAAGTATAACTTAGCACAGTTCAGATAACATTTGTTTAAAAAATCCAGTGAAGACTGCAACTTTTTCAGCGCCCTAATGTAAGGATGAACGGGGGTTTTCCATTTTTACCAACGATACGTATTAGGAAAATTGACATTCTGATATACGTTCAAAAAATTTGGACAACGATAATTTCAGGGTTTACAAATTTATTTTAACAGAATTTAAAAACTGGACAATGTGAACATTTGCTAAATGTGTTTATTCTTAAGTCATTAAAAGGTCTTCCAATGACAATGATTATTTCTGATCTATGATTAAGAAACTGAGACAAAATCGTTCAGTTTGCAACAGCCTTGGTTGTGTAATCTTTTCGGAGTTGACGCAGGATCATCTGAGGTGTTTATCAACAAACTGTTTTAGTTCTTACAAAGGTGTCCAGTCGTGGCGGTTCACTCAGTGCCTAAAAAAATGAAAAACATAAATAATAATCGAATATTTAAGGAAGAGTATTTTTTTTTCAAAATGACACTAAAATTACTGGAGTTCATATGATATTCAAATGTATTTAAATATAAAACATTGACTCTATATAGATGCAATGCGAAAAAAATGCAAATTAGATACAAATTAAGAGAAGTATTGCAGCATTAGTAATAGTTTTTTTTCTTTTAATGAAGATAAAAAGGGGTGATGCTTTGAATTTGTCGTCCTCTTGTTACTCAAAAATAAGTAAAAAGCACACATCCAATAAGCTTAGAATATTTCCAAGTGTGAATATACATATGCTTTGAGAAGTCATATTACAAAGCACGTCTTCCGAAATAGATGGGGAAGTTTAATGATGAAGATTATATAACAAAATGATCCCGTAAGCAAAACGCTCGCCAGAACTCTTTTGGAAAAGCAGGAAATACAAAGCAGGTATGTCATATAATTTATATTGAAGGCTTTATTATAAAGGGTTAATTTCCTTAATTCTTTATTTTATCCGAGGCATGGTTTGATTTAAACAGTATTTAAACAGTATTTAATTATACTTATCTTACATTTAATAGAAGAAGGCACACAACCTCTTTTAGAGAAATATGATTTACTAATCAGTTTTGATATAGGAAAATCATTTTTTTTTTTCATCCATCAAAGATAAGGTTTGTTCTATTTGGCCTAATAATACTTCAAGAACAATTCCCATATAAAGGTGTGGTGTATTGGACTAATTAATAATTGAGTAGGATATTGCTGAAGAAATGAACATATTCATTTTAAGACCTTTCACAATAATGGTGTATATGTAGTGTTTTAAGTCAACTTTAAGTTAATTTCAAAATTCAACCTATGATAATTATTTATACTTATAGGAATTATTTGGGTCACACGTCAAGTTAACACCAAAAAGCTACAATTTATATTGCTATAAAGACAAAAACACCTGTAGCCCAAAAAAGCAAAATACATTTAATTCAATTTCTGTCTAGGTAATGTGCTTCAAGTATAAATATTTTCAAAAACTATACTTTTCAGTAAATATGATTCAGTCACTCGTACGTGTAATAACATACCTGTATCCGTATTAAAACTGTTTGATGATATGAAGCAAGGAGAAAATGATAAAAGTATATCTCAGAGAAATTAAGAGTTTCAACTTTGTTTCTACTTTACAACAACAGAGAAAATTTAAAATTGCGGAAAGGAGACTAAATTTGCTCACCTCAAGTCGATATCTTTTATATTTCTGTCCTGCAGGAGAAACGACTTCCCTGAATTCTGGTTTGTCGCTTTTTCGTGTGCGCTTCAGCCAATCAGAGAGATGATCATTGAGGTCAGCCAATACCCGCTGACTTGTTTCTAATTCTGGTAGAGAATTATCCGTGGAAATATAATATACCCCCATCGTTTTCAGAAAACTCCTGATATTTTCCTCCTCTTTATCACAGCGTCTGGAATTGAATGCCCCGTAGAAGTATTCCTTGTGTTTCTCCTGTTTCGCCTTGGGCTTCTTTATATGCCGTGAACGCAGCTGTTTCAGGGACTCAGGATCCCTCAATTTTAACGATAGGTACTTAAGCAGTGAAGCGTTATGCAAAGACAACTGAGTTCTATGTATATATAGATATAATCGAGACACCATGACATTTTTCAGTAGGTCTATACTTCGAGTTGCTGATTTTTTCGTGAACAAACGTTGGTAATTTCCTGTACTTAAAGACAAAAGTTCTGTCTTTCGAGTGACATTTGCATTTTCCATGTACGTTTTTAAGCCCAGTAAAGTTTCTGTTGCGCCTTTAAAAAAGAAAAAAATTATTTGTAAAGACACAGTAGATTTCTTATCTCACAAACAGTAGAAAATGATATGTGAAAAAGAAGAAAGAAGATGGGCGAACAAGGCGAGCGAAGTGCCTATAGTGCGACAAACATGAAATTGAAAAATCAAATCTCAATTATATCAAACTTTTCTCTAATATTTCATCTAACAATAAAGTATAAATTATGTAAAATCTCAACAATGTGTAAAAATCTCACAAGATAGAAATAATTTACCTATGAAATGGCATACATAAACTGAAGAGGGCAAAAAGTATTATTTTCTCATACTATAACACAATTTTTCGATATGAGTGGGTCTTCGTTCCATTTGTTTGAAAGTTTATCCTCAAAGTTTGCGTAAAAAAACCATTTTTGGTTAACAAAACCACGGAGCTTAGAACCACTATAACTTAGAAATACAGTTTTTTGACACAATATTAGCATCTTCCGAGGAAAACATGAAGTCCATTTCGTCAAGAGTCATATCACAAGCATGATTTAAATGCAACTATTCCTCAGGAGCTGTGTAGCGTACTGGTTAATAGCGTGTTCGACTCAAAGGAAAGTAATACTCCGGATTTTTATTGCTAGGGTTCGAATCCTACGAACACCACATTATTTTTTAAAAACAGAATAATTTTTGCCGAGAAAATTTTTCTCAGAAAAGTTTTGTTTATCATAATTTCATAAATTTCAATAATGAGAACTTTACTCTAAATACTTAGTTCACAAATTGAATATTATTTTTACATATCTGAAGCTATAGGCATTCTGCAAGCCTTCTTCACACATCTCCTTTAAGCTACTTACCAATTATTTCATTTCCACCCAGCAGACACATTTGAAAGTGTTTATGCATCGTCTTTTTCTGACGCAAGGACTCAGATGGAGTGATATTAACAGGAACTTCTCTGTAACAATCCCCATGTTAATCAATATATCATTTATAAGAAATTGCTATTCAGAGCCAAATGTCTTGAATAATTTTATTTCATAATTTAAAAAAAAAAAAAAAGGACAGTGAGTGCAATCATTGTTAAACGACAACAGCTTTTTAGTAAATTTAAAAAAAAAAAGTTATTGATTGAAAGTAAAATTAATTTTTAATGAAACCCCACTTCTGAACTGATAGTCAAGCGCTTTGCCAATGTTTGTCAATAATGAAATGTAAATATATATTTAGCTACGACAATGTACTTGTGGTTAATGTGTTACTTATTTATTTGTAATTGATAGAAATTAATATGCCCTGTAAAATATCACAAAATTGAAACATCGATTAAATGTTAAAAAGAAAAATTACAAAGAACGAGTAAGGAAACTTTAAAATAAAATAGATAACTTGTTTTCTTGAGAACAGAATCTATTATGAGGTGATTGTACCATGTGAGTGAACAGAATCCCAGAAATCAGTGACGTAAACACAAGTTACGTGAGAACTATTTTCAGACAAACGTTTTAATGAGCTACATTGTCACACACGCTTTGTACCTTTGCCTTCCTATTGATACCCTTCGTCTCCTGTAGAACGGAAATTAAATTGTTAAAACATAATACAAAACTTCACAAATTTTCAGTATATGTATGACCACTGTAGTTGTGCATTCATTTTTATTTTAAATGATGAAATACTTTAAAACGACCAAAACCTGTTAAACTTTCAATATTTACACAAATCAAAACATTCCATTCCGTTTGGCTTAATCATACAATCAGGACTACATTTTTTGAGGTGTGGTGTATAGGACTAAAAGGTATTGCTAATGAATTGGCCGTCCTCATTGTAGGAGCTTCACAGTAAAAGGCCATTTCCGCTAAACACATTACAGGTGTAGAACACTCCTAAAAATTTCCTTTCAATCAATATGATAAAAAGGTGTATTATATACTTAGTAACTGCTAAACAATAATAGGTCAAAGTAACTTAAGGAGGCTGGGGGGTCAACAAATTAACCACCAGATTTAACTTAATTTTTAGATATGATATCTTAAGCTGTCAACTATCATTTGGCAAAGAAAAATTTCAAAAATTTTAGTATTAAAATTTGATCATTTTCTATATCTTCATATGGAGCTCTTCTTCTAAAGGAGATCAATATAGTCTAAAAATGGCCACAACCCCCCAGCCTCTTTAAGGAAGATATATATGATAACACTTTTTTTTAAACTTTCGTTTATGTAAGAGGAAGAGTGACTTTCTATTTTCAAATTATTGTTATGAACCTTAAAGATAATGAAGATCACGCGTCCATGCATGAACAATGGTGAAATTTTAAAACTATAATTGTATTTCTCTTACTGTTGCCTGGAAAAGATATGTGTTTGCTCCTGATTCATATATTCAAAATTTTGCTTAAAACATCAAACACTTACGGGGGGAGAAGTTCCGGAAGTAATCGTTTCATTTCCGTCCAAACTCCTGGATATTGTTCTTTATAACCTGCCTGATCTATTAAAATTTCAACTTCGCCTCTGTACAAGAAAAAGCAACAAAAATGTAAAAAGTGCAGAATTTATAACAGTTACATATATTTTCCGTATTCACCAGGAATTATATCATAATTCATATAAAACTTACTCTGTAATTATATACAGATTTCCCACGGGTTGACCTTGCCGAACGATCGGACTTCCATAGAAATGAATTTCTCGTTTCAAAGAAATTGCTAAAGACTTCTTCAATTTTGGTGACCAGTATGAAAATAGAGGATTTGTATCCACGAAGTATGTTTTATCGTGGAATTCTTTTTCTAGAACGTCGCGGACGGATCTATTATAAAGCGTCCTATCAACAACCATCAAGTCAGTGTCTTCATCCACCACGACACTGGCTGTTCTTACACAGTCGTCCTTGATTAGGGCGATCTCTCCTACTGTGTTACCTTCAACTGAAAAAGCCATAAAGGGCATCCACTATTTTGATAATGGTTATTTATAACCTTACTTACCTTGACAATCCATAGAATTATAAATAAAAAGGTATTTGATTTCTTCCCCTTTAACTTTAAAAACGTTTAAGGAATTTCTCAAAATCATTCAAAGAATTCATAATTACACGATGTTGTCTTTATCAAATCTTTATTAAAAATTTTTAAAAATTTTGTAAAAATGCTAATGCTGTCATGAAATATAATATGTAAAAAAGAGAGTGGGTTTAAACAATCTTAACTGTTATCATAAAATAAAATTTTACATTATTAAAATGGACATCTTTTACTAGGAATACTTATTTCTCAATTACAACATGACAGTATAAGAAATTCACTCAGAACTGAGGAATAATCGAGTGTTTATTTATAAAACTTTTGTTATGTTACCTGACGTCCAAACATGTTGTCCTAATGCTGATCTCTCCAGTTTACCCTTGGCTACTGCCTTCTCTATAATTTGTTTTACTTCTTGGTCATTTTCTTTGTCTTGTAGAACATAAATTGACATTTTCCCACGAAGAATGATATACAGTCTGAAAATGATAATAATCACTTTAATATGTTGTTGTTGTTGTTCCTTTTTTAAAAGAAGATGGGCGAATAAGGCAAGAGAAATGCCTATAGTGCAACAAACATGAAGGTGAAAAATGAAATCTCAATCATATAACAAAATTTTCTTTCATATTTCATCTAACATTAAAGTATACTTTATGTAAAATCTCAACAATCTGCAAAGAACTTCACAAAGATTGAAATAATTTGCCTATGAAATAGCATACACACACTGAAGAGTGCTAAAATGCATCATCTTCTCCTACTATAATACAATTTTTCAAATATGAGTGGGTCTTCGCTCCACTTTTTTTGAAAGTTTATCCTCAAAGTTTGCGTAAAAACATAAATTTTTTGGTTAACAGAAACATGGAGGAAATACCCACTACACCTTAAAAATACACCTTTCTCTTTAGTCTCTTTAGTGGAGGGACATATTTCAAACATAACTAAAATGCCAGCGTTCATCAGGAGCTGTGTAACGTAGTGGTTAGCGCGTTAGTCTCAAAAGAAAATGGTATACTCAGGATTTTTATTGCCAGAGTTCGAACCCCACGAATACCACATTATTTTTCTATAAATGAATAATTTTTTCCGAGAAAATTTTCTTCAGAAAAGTTTTTGTTTATCATAATTTCATACAAGTAAATATCAACAATGAGAATTTTACCCTAAATACTAAATTCACAAATTGAGTATGATTTTCATATATCCGAAGCTATAGGCATTCTGCACGCCTTGTTCTCCTATTTCCTTTATTTATTAATTAATTTTTTCTTTCTTTCTTTCTTTTTTTTTTAATAATTTTTGATAACTTTCTGTGGTGGTGGGATTTTAAAAAATGCAGAAAGCTAAAGAATGAAGATTGCCTGGTTCGAAAAAAGCATATATATATATATATATATATATATATATATATATATATATATATATATATATATATATATATATATATATATATATATATATATATATATATATATATCAGGAGCTCTGTAACGTATATGTATATATATTTACATGTATTTATTTATTAGAAATTTTATGGTCTCAAATGACAACGTCGATGCTTCATTATATTGATATGCATTTGACATTTTTAAATTGTACTCAGTACTCTTTTCATTATGTACATTTTGAAAATATATGGCAAGTAATCTTTATTGTGCGCTTTGCACTATTCATTAAGTGGATTGTTTTGCTATTCCTTGTGTTGCCATCCTTACACTTTATGCATACAATACCTCTGGGATGTGTCTATTTAAATATCTTTATTGATTTTTTCCCCATTATTTAGATCTATAAACATCTCTGTATACTATATATTAGCAAGCAGTGATTTTTTGTGTGTGAAGTTATTCTCTTTTTCTAAAAAGACCGGACATAAAGTTTATTTCAAAAACTCCAATATTGTCATTTTGCATTCAGATCTCTAAAGCAAAAGGACTTTATTTTTTTCAAATATCAACAACGTTATAATACTTTGCAGTCAAAAATGTACGCAAGTCATTTTGTGTGATGTGTCAAAACATCATACAATAATCATTCTTGCCTACATAGAGGGGCGTTGACCTAATATCAAGGTAATATCGCAAAGGTCAAGATTATTTTGGCTATTGAACTAAACCTTTTTCCAAAGTCCACCAAACAATTTTTTTCCATACTTATCCACAGTAATTTGTTCTGTGTTAAAGACTTGAAATACTTATGCAAGTGGGGGTATATTTCTGTAATCATTTGATGACAGTTTATGGTTTTTAATGCTATTACCTGTCTCCGTTGTCTCCCTGCTTAATAATGACATCATCTCTTTTCGGTCTCTCAAAGATACAATGTCGTATGACGTCTTTGATTATATCTACAAATATGAAAAAATTGGGGAAGATATAACATTGGTTCTAAATTTAAACAAATATATTTAAAACAATGCGATTTATTCACTAAACAGTCACCTCCCGTCAACAGCTGTTTTGTCTGATGGCTGAAGTCCAAAGGGTCTTGAAAAACATCCAGGAATCATTTAAATGACAATGTTTGCCTGGATAAATTTAGTAACATTTGCTAATAATAGATATAAAGAGACACAAGAAAAATAGACAAGGCTATAATGTAACCATGCTAATATATCGTAGTTTATTTCAATATTGATAGTATTTAAATTATTTTTAGACAGGGCAGTGAATGTCATTCTGTGATACATCACTGGGTGACATTTTATTACTTCTGGGGTACGACTTGATTTAAAATCAGCGTCAGAATATATTGTGATCATTATTACCTTACAAAGATCTATATACAATTCTCTCATGATACACAGTAAATAATGTTAATTTGTTTATCAAAGTTACAAATACCAATGTGAATTGTATGAAATGCCAATATACATGTAAATGGAACTGTATAAAATATCACAAAAATAAACCAATTTGTACAATGTACTTTTAAGAAATGAAGAGACAACGATATAAAAAAAAGTTATGATTTGTTAAAGTTATATAAGATTTTTATAAGTATTTCAAGTGCGTTTACACGTGGTTAGTGTGAAATATCTTTAATCATTAATTAGAGTAGAAATAATATGTGGCGCCCCACATTTTTACCTACAGTCAAGATGATTATAGATAAAAAATAATCTTTATAAAAAATGAACAGTTCAATCACACTACTTTGCAGAATTACGTTAATACATTAAGCTTCTTCATTAAGTTAATACATTAAGCTTCCTCATTAAGTTAATACATTAAGTTACCAAACAACTGCTTAAACGTGACTCCTATATAAGGGAAACGATTGCCAAAAGTAAAAGATTTCCTCTAGCATCCTTGTTTTGTTTTGGTTTTTTTCCCAAGTGGAATGTTTTGATCATGGGGTGATAAGCAAGGTTTTGTGCTTTAATGAAGTCATGCAACTTTTCTCTCTAATTGAACTTAATTAACATTGATTGCAATCATGTAACATGGTATTTGGCAGTCAATATTTTATGAGTGAAGTGCATGTAAAAGAACGTGTTTTAAGCTTTATCTTTAATGCTCATACTTTGGATTAAAGTATTAAATATTTGATTTTAAACCACAGAAAACGTATTTCATCGTGCTGGTACTGCAGTATCTATACTTTTTTAACAGAAATGTTTTAAGTTCACGGTCAGAGAATAAAAAAAGGACAAGAAAGTCTAAAAGCCTTTTTTGGTCCCTACTTCTGGGTTTCTCATAGATCATTGCAATATTTCAAAAATATGTTGTCATCCCTGTTTTAAAATGAGTTTTTTTTTTTTTTTTTTTTTTTTTTTTTGTTTAATTTGATTTTTTCTCAATCCTAGGCCACGTTTCAGGAAAGACAGAGCGCAAGCTTGCCTATCTACCAAATATACACATTCCATGCACTTGTATCAGATATATCTCAGGTAGGCAAGTTTGCGCTGTGTCTTTTCTGACGTGAAAAGTATCTCAAATATGACAAAAATTCATTAGAATTGAAAATAAAATTCTTTAATTTTTCATCTTGTTGTGGACTCTATAAATGCTTTGAATCAAAATCAATACTGGTTTTTATACAAATTTCAATTAAAGTTCTAAATTGCAATTAAATTAAATAATTTTAACAATGAAATGAAATTAAATTTAATGTAAAACAGCTTAGAAAATTCATGAAGGTGGATTGGTCAGAAAATTGAATTGGACAAATGATTGATTGATTGATTGTATATTGTTTTACGTCCCATTCGAGAATTTTTCACTCATATAGAGACGTCACCATATACCGGTGAAGGGCTTCAAATTTTGACCTTTACTCGGCACTCAGGGCCATTGAGCAGTGAGGGATCTTTATCGTGCCAACGCCTGCCGTGACACGGGGCCTCGGTTTTTAAGGTCTCATCCGAAAGACCCGCAACTTTCACTTCAAAGTGCCGAGCGCATGGCGAAGGAACAGTTGCTACCTATTTTTTATCGACTTAGGTCTGTCGCGGCCGAGATTCGAACTCACGATCTCCCGATCACGAAGCGAGCGCTCTACCGACTGAGCTACCGTGAACGGTGGGACAAATGAAAAGAAAAGAAAAACATAGAATATGTGTGACTCCACGATATGGATCTCATGCAGTAAATAGCGTGCAAGAAGATCGAAAAAGTCCAGATTGAAACGGTAAAGAATGAGTGAAGCAGGGGGAAGAAATGGAGAGTAGCAAGGTCAAAAGACAAGGAGAAGATGGAGAGAATAACCAAGCTTTTATGTCCAAATTACTGTGTAAATGATATACCATCGACAAACGTTTGGTATGAGAAGTTACGACCTGGGGATATCTTAAATGTTGCCTTGAAATAAGAACTTTAAATTCAATATGTCTTGTAATGTTAGTGTAGGTGACCGATATTGAACTCTGGGACGTTTGTCGTATTTCTCCGACTTAGGCCAATTTTCGAAGTAACTTCAATAAGGATAAAACGTTTCATAGTGATTAAGTCACTCACAATCATATGGATCTATATATACTACGATACAAATCGCTAAATATGTTTAAATTGTCCTATAAGACGGTGTAGCAATTCCATTCCTAGCAAAATGAACTATATTATGATAAGTATTGAAAAGTTTATGATGTCAGGTCTGTTTCATTATAAATCATATTTATGTCAATGATGTACTCTTTGATGTCAAATATTTGTCAATAAACACAGAATGAAAAAAAAACCGAAATCTTTTTTCTGGGCTTTTGATGTCCGTTTTAAATTATGAGTGCCCACAGCCTTGGGCGGATAGAAAAAATGACCGAGTATCCTTTAGTCCTGTAAAACAGGTGAAATTTTCCTACATTTAAGAAACTGTGAGAAGAAAATCCTTTTTTTCTCAGAACATGTCTTCTCTGTTCCTATTAGCGTCTCTCTGTAGGTGTATTTCACACAGAAAGTTGCAACTTGTTATTATAAATAATTTACCTGTTAAGCGTCTTGAGTTGAGGACATTCATATTTGAGAAACTTTTCACCCCAGATATGTAAACACACACACAAATATAACAAAAAAGAAAGAAAAAAAAAACTGTGTCTGGACAAATATCGAATGCATTTGTTATTTATTGTGTTTCTCTGTGTATATGTTACATTAAAAGTTTAAATCTCAAGACTTATCTACAACTAGATAGTTAAAAGATAAATTTTAAATAAGATTTAAACTTTTAACTTAACAATGAACAGAAATGTGCAAAATGGTAGGAAGGTTCTGACAAGTCTTTATGACAACAACCTAAACAAAACGATCGCTCGAACATTTGGAAGAAACTCGATGTGGCTTGGATATAGCATTTATATAGGAAATTCACGTTTCTATCAGAGATTTTAATAACTTATTTACAGGTTTACTCTGTTTCCACGTAGCTCTTTCGAAATGTGAATTCTTCTTTTCTAAAGTGTCATTTCAAAAGCACTATCGTGTTGTGAATTTTCAATTTACTAGGTGGAGGTGAAGGCAAAATTTAATACAAACTATTTTACTAAAAAGGTTTTGAATTTACTAGGTGGAGGTAAATGCAAAATTTACAACATGATAGCTCCTTGAAAATTTATTATTTACGTCGCATATTTACTACTTTTCTTCGTTCTTCAAGTAAATGAATATTCTCGTCATAGCTGTTCAAATCCAATGGAAATGACAAGAAAAACTTGTATGATTCTTTATAGTGGAATCTGTGTAACTTTTGTGTATACGAACAATCAAAGAAACAAAAAAAAAATGTTGGATTTATAGATGATTTCTTAAACAACATTGTTTCAAATTTTCACCATAATCTTATTTAGAACTAATTGAGAAGGTTCGAAAAGTGTTCGAGGATAAAATGGAGATGGAATAAAATCAAACAAAAATAATAAATAAAATAAACAACGTTAACCTGTTGAGGTACTTAAACAGGTTAACAATGAAGTTACGGTGAAGATTTGAAACAATGTTGTTTGAGAAATCCTTCTTAAACCCAACTTTTTTTGGTTTCTTTGATTGTTTGTTTTGTTGTTGTTGTTGAAAATAACAGTACTATTGCTTTACATTGGACAGAGCAAAATTTCATAAACTAAAGGTTATTGTTAAGCATTTTCCTTTATATCCATTCTCCTTAACTGATTTGACTAAAAGCGCTGTAGACTTCTGAAAAAATCGTTAACATTTTTCGTCCTTAAAAAATCTCAAGATTTGATTGTCGGTGGGCATAATTAACAATTACTAGTAATCGTTATAATTAAGGTATTAATGACAGAACGCAAGAAAATAAATCCTTTCATATTTCGTTCCTAAATGTCTAATTAGGCAAAAAAGGCAAGCAGCTTAAGGAAATGGGGAAACGTATTTAGTTGTAAATTATTTTAACGATATTTGTGTGTCGGAAGGGGTTTAAAGGTAATAAATGGGACGTGTATATGGAACATATCGACGTGAACTACAAAAATGTCCTCATAAATCATCTTATTCAAAGCAATTTGCAAGTTTAATATCTCTCCTTTTGATGTCATGTTGCGGAAATTCATTCATTTTTATTACACACTAAGAAGTATTTTGGATTATAAATTTTATGTAAGATGGCATGTTCCGTATGCAAAAGTGTCTGAAAATTTGCCAATATACAGATGACTGGAGTTTATATGTTGATTTTCTCAACTTTTCATTTTATTTTTCCTCCTTCTTTTCCATGTCTCGTTAACACTTTCCAATCAACTGGTTTTTGAAATATACATACTAACACATCTCATTTTGTTAAAAAAAAAAAAAATTAAAAGATAATAATAAAAAATCTGTGTTATCATGTTGTACGTTATATTTTGAATTTAGTAGGTTGAGGTAAATTCAAAATTTACAACATGATAGTGCTATGACTATTTCAAAGATTATTTGATGAAATAGATTGGTCCGTATACTGATTGTTAAAGGTAAGATGACAACATTGTTTGAGTCGTTACAATTGAACTTTAACAAAAATGATAGAAATGCCAATTAATCTTCTTCTCTCCCTCCTTTATACTATAATTTTTTCACCCCTTATATTCCTCATGTAATCTAGCGTCGGTTCTTGCTTTATTTTTCTCTACTTTTTCTCCTCTGGTGTAGTTAATTTTGATATAGATAATTACATCAAAAATGTTTAAGAGTTCTTATTTTTCCCAAAATAATCATTTTTTTTCCTTCTTTGACATGCAACTACTTATAAATTGCAGAGACATCTCAAGTCTAAGGATGATCTTTTAGACAATCTTTTATAAAAACCAAAAATAATTGGCATGACAATCTCTCACTGAATGAATTTGCTAAAAGAAATCGCCTAAAAGTTATCCTTTATATCAATTTTCTTTCCACAAGTAATATTCTTTGACAGAACCTTTTCACTGAAGACACTGATAAATTCTTTACAGAGGGGATAGCAAAAAAATGGGGATATCAAAGTAAGGCCATAAAGTGCTTTCAAAGGAATCTGCTTTGTGAAAATCAAATAAAAATTGTTCACATGTCCAGTGAGATAGGCATAGATAACATTTATAGCACCAAAATTCAATGCTTTATTTCAGTTGAGTGTTTCACTGTTTTACTGACGTTTAATATCTTTTGGAATAGGTTTTAGAATTGAGAGAGTGATTAATATTTTTGTAATGAATAATAAAACAGTAGAATTCTAATAAAACATTCGATCTACTGGATCGATCAGTTATGCAGAGTATACTGAGAAATGGACAAAGCACAAAATTTTTCCGGATTGTTATCTGCAAAAGACAAATCATGAATAATAAATATACCTTTTTCTCGCAGATCGTAGAAAAAAAAAGAAATGGGGGGAAAAAACCTTTACTAGCTTCAAAAACATTTTAAAAATTTTAATCAGATGGAAGTATAAAGAGCACCTGTAATTATCGTAATGATTTTAAAAAGCCAAACAAAGCCTACAACGTCTAACTGTCTTTATCGGGTAATATGAACCACTCGACTTGATTAAGAAAGTCCTACCCTATTTAGCAATCCACCAAAGATGTCAGATTTTTCTGATGTATTGGTTGAATCACGTTGAATAGTATACTTTGAGTAGGAGGTAGGCATGAAGTTCATAATAGAAGAACAAAGATCTGTGTTCATAATTCCGAGAGTCTTGACAAATCAAATTATTTTCTCTCCTTTCACAATTCATCCTTATGTCAATGAAAGAAGTTATTAATTTAAAGTTTTGGACAATAGATATCAAAATGTTTAGATCACTGCTCCAATTATCTGTATATAATGGACATTTACACGTTAGCTGAAAAGCACAATCAAGCGAAACAGTTGTATTGCACAAGGTAAATATAATCTCTTATCAGAGTAAGGAAGAGAGAGAGCGATGTACCCCATTCAAATAGGAGAATTTTACAGTACTCAGACAGGTTCTCAAGCATAAGAAACTGGTCGATTTTTTTTTTATCTAAATAGAAATTAATTGCACGTACACAGATGAATTCCAAATATCTGGATTACAAAATTAAAAAAAAAAAATTGTAAAAGCTTTTATCCATACCTATGGAATCAGAGAGAGAGAGAGAGAGAGAGAATGAAAGAACTCCGGGGCATGGATTCTCTTGATCCTCACATCAGATATTATGTACTGTGCATAATGTTTTCCTCCTAGGTTTTGCATAAATATGGTTGTTCCTTAAAATTTGCGCAGATTTTTTTTTAACTTGGTTGAAAGTGTATAAGTTTGATTGATATTTATTTCCAGCTTGAAATTGACCAAACACCAAGACTAGAGTATCACAAAATAAAAACAACAACAAAAAAAAAAAACAATGCTGAGAAGGGGGGAATAGTTATGGTTAGTTTTAAACTCTCTGAATTCTAAAATATGTGTACTTTAACTTGAAAATATAAAAACCCGATAAAATCTATCCAACAGTAACGAATACTAGTATGAATCTGAAAAAATAAAGGAGCAGACACGTGGTCCATACCTACATACCTACATGCCTATTGTGATCTTATCAGGGTATGAAACAACAATGGCTTTTAACCTGAAATCAAGGACACTCAATGAGTCCAAATGGATGACATCATTCAGATCGGGTGTGAAGTGATGAAGAGTTGTACAATTTCATGATATAAAAAAATTGTAAGAAGTATGAAAAATTAAACTGAATTTTAACGGACATTGATTTTCTCCTTGTGTCAATAGTTCTTACGCGTTCTGTCTTATACTTGCTTTGTGTGAGATTCGGCAACATATTTAGGGGATTTGATTTTAAATATACATATTCTTACCTGCTTTGAGAGACTGGAAGAGGGATGATTTGTTACGGAACCAAGAAATAAGGTCCAGACACTCAATGTCTGTCCGTTCTTCCACAGGCTTAGCGATCACCGAGACCACTTTTTCATACATAGTATGCATGATGGACTTCGATAGAGTGTCTCAAGTCTAACAGAATAGTTCTTTTAATCTTTTTTCCGCAGTAATTTTCTACAGATTGCACAAGACTGCAATCAACCCTAAAGAGAAACAAGTATTTCTCGTTTTATGGAATCCGGAAAACTTGGTAACTGGCGCGGGAATCTACCATCAAGCCATCTTCACCTTCTTTAAAAGCCACTTCAAAAAATCGATTATGGTACTTTAAAAAAATGTAAGTTCACTTGACTTCAAGCATCGTAAAAATATTTTGGCAGTTAAAAAAGTCTCCTTTTTGTGAGGTAATCCTAATATGCCTAGAGACGTCCACAGAATAACCTAATATGATTATGTTGCAAGAAAACGTGGCTATCCCCTCCGCCGCTTAGAGGGAATTAAAAGTTCAACATTTCCAATGAAGAAGCAGAAAAGGCGAACCAATGTCGTAAACAGTATTTAAATCTTAGAGAGGTATATAGGGGTGTATGAACGGATTACACCATGCACGAATGGTTGCTTGCAAGTTTAATCGTACAAACAGTCAATAGAACAAACTATATCATTAAAATCTTATTTTACAGTTGTATGAGTGACGCGAATCTGTATTGAAGAAACTGGGCTGGCTTATAGCAAGCAATGAAATTGCGATCAATACAATCTACCCGTTACAATGGAGTACGTAATTACTAATAACATTTTCATCACTCCTCACTTCTTTTCCGGCCCCATTTGTTGTCGGTCGATTCTATTGACCTCGTATTGACCGTAAGTAACCTACTGCAATCACAAAAATCAAAATTACCTCTGTGAAAATTTACGTAAGAGGTCGAAGCCATTTTATGATTTATGAGGGTTTTTATGGCATATTTTTTTAAAGCTTCCTTTGATAAAGGTTATCATTCATGTTTAGTTGTATGGGTGGCCACAATAACACAAAACACAAACTGAAGAAAAGAAACTCACCGGAGAGAAGATGATGAAGGAAAACTGCAAGCAGGAGTCTGCAACCCAAACGTAATAATTTGTTTCAGTTGCGTCTGTCGGTATCATTAAAGTTATGAGGAAACTGGTTTAGAGTCTTCAAGAAAAATTAAATCTTCATCTATAATGTGGCTGAATTCCTGGGTTTTTTTTATGTCAAGTCGGAAAATGTACGTAGCTTGATTCTGAGGGGAAACGGAGTAAACATATATTGGTAATCAAACATATTCGCCCTTTCTGAAAGAATTTTTATTGTTGATTAAAAATTTGCAATTTGGACAAATTTTGTGTAAGAAATATCAACATTTTTGTAAAGGATAAAAGATGTAAAAATTTTGAATTCTCTTTTCTTAATTAATAAAGGACGGTGTCATTCTAAATAGATGGGCATCAGCAAGGGCAGCGGTCAGAAATAAGTATGTGTTAGCAGGCACGAATAGAATAGATGAGGTGAATGTATTCAACTCTGGTGATGACGAATGAATTTGCAACTGGATCTGCTCTGTTTAAACTTTTAACTCTTTTCGCGTGTTTGGATTTTTTCTTTAAAACGTCATCAGATAGACATCTTGATGACAATTTGAAAAGATCAATATCCAAGTTATTAAAAAAAAAAAAAATTAAAAATATTATGATTTTTTTTTTTCAACACAGATTCAGTTGTTGATCCAATTATATCCACTTCCAAATTGGAAGTAACAAGCATTCTGAGAGTATTGCATTAGCAATACTAGTCCCCTACCGGCAAGTGTAATCTGGTTCCTGTTAAGAATTGAAAATGCCATAATTCCGTCAAAAATTAATGAAGCGGGACGAAATGCAAACTTGATCTATAACTAATCAAGGTAAAGCCACATACCAAAAATCAGCTCAATATCTGAAAGCGTTTAGAAGAAAATTGCGGAAAACCCCTAAAAATTGAAAAGGCCGTAATTCCGTCAAAAATCAGTGAAGCGGAACGAAATGCAAACTTGATCTGTAACTCATCAAGATACACTCACATACCAAAAATCAGCTCAATATCTGCAAGCGTTTAGGAGAAAAGTGTGGAAAACCAAGTGGGACAGACTGACAGACAGACAGAGGGACAGACAGACAGACAGACAGACAGACAGACGGACGGACAGACGGACGGACAGACTCAGAGGAAACCTATAGTCCCCTCCGGTTTCACCGGTAGGGGACTAAAAACTAGGGGGAAACCCGACAGGCAGCATTCTTGAAATCAACTCAGGACGCAGAAACTTCATGATGAAGTCATTTAATTTCTACAAATACTACAGCTGCCCGAAAGATATGTTGTTTCTTGAAAAACTGCTTTAACATCCGAAAAGAAATCCAACAATGACTACTTAGAAATATGTGAATATATTCGCCAGTACGTACATTGTGTATTGAATTTTGTTTACCTCATTTTAATTACTTTGTATATACATTTATTAATCTGTGTTTAGTTTTTTGTTCTCAATGTTCATGACTGTATGCTGACTTAGTAATTGTCAATTAATTTCTTTTTTATTCCTTGAAAGGCTTTGACACAATTTTTGTAGCAAGATATACACTGAGGGAACAATTCAAGTAAGGTGTGTATTGTGTACAACTGATAGAATAATCCAAGTAAGGTGTGTGCATTGTGTACAACTGATAGAATAATCCAAGTAAGGTGTGTGTATTGTGTATATCTGATAGAATAATCCAAGTAAGGTGCGTATATTGTGTACAACTGATAGAATAATCCAAGTAAGGTGTGTGTGTTGTGAACATCTGATAGAAAAATCCCAGTAAGGTGCGTATATTGTGTACAACTGATAGAATAATCCAAGTAAGGTGTGTGTGTTGTGAACATCTGATAGAATAATCCAAGTAAGGTGCGTATATTGTGTACAACTGATAGAATAATCCAAGTAAGGTGTGTATATTGTGTGCATCTGATTAGAATAATGGAGGGACTAGTCGGCACTATTTCAAAGGTATAGCCATCGCACTGGATCAACAGCGGATTGCTAATTTGATAAAGTACGGACCAAGAATATGAAAAATCCAGTACAAGTATCGATGAGTTGTCGTTATTCATGAATTTTCTTTCTATGACTTGTCGCTTTGATGAGTTTGACTTGTACCTATCGATGACTTGTCTTTGATGAGTTGTCGCTTAAATAATATAGAACGTTTGGGTTTGTAGCAAAATAAAGTATTTTTTAATTGCCCATCTGTACTGTATTGGCTTTGTTATATATTTAAATGGCCAGGGATGTCTACATCGTCTCCAGCCACGGTCCGCTCCCTCCTACCAGAATGGGAGAGAGAATCGTACATTTTGGCCGTGGATTGCGACGATGGGATGTCTACAGAGATTGTTTTAGCTGATTTCAGTATTACAAATAATTAATATACATATGTGAAATTGAAAGGATAGATAGACCCATTCGTTGTATACATACGTTTTCAATATGTACATACTTAAGGACATACGCAACGTACCTTACCTACTGATAATTTTTCAAGATATTTTTAATTTAAGATTATAGTACCATCAGATGTTCGTAGACAAAAAAATCAGCATGCATTACCAGGGGTTTTGAAAAGATATCAAAAGATGAAAATTCTTGTATAATTCAAAGAAAAATTTACAAAAATTACTAAACATATATGCTAGATGTTTTGTTTATCCAGACTTGTTCTAGAAGAAGTGCGCAACAGCATATATAGACAATAAAATGTAGCACACAGTTCCTTTAAGTATTGGAACTCTTCAACTCCAGGGAAAAAGACTATAAAGTTCAAACTACGTTGCGTGTGTCCTTAAAGTTTACCACTCCATTTTTTCCCCCAGAATTATGACTCAGCTAGAAAGTAGCTCTTCAGAAGGCATTGCTAAAAATCTTTATCATCGAGCAAAAATAAATTTCTGACGAATGTGAACCAATTGAGATTAATGTAACCGTTGCTGATAACACAAAATTGAATATTTTATTGGGTCGGTCTGCGAAAACAAAGCCATTATCAAACATAAACACACTCAAGATTTTATTTTATGGCCGAAAAAATCATACTGTTTGTGTTACAAGCAAAGTCCTGTTTTACAAAAGAATTTCGATTAAATCTTAAAATGTTGCATACATGTAGTTCTAAAATCTCGCCAATTTTGAGATTATATTTATATAAAATTACATAACGGAATTATTCTTTTACTCATTAAAATAACAATTTAATAGACGTAAAGAATAAATTGCAAAAGTAGATTTTGGTCTTAATAGCAAGTACTTTGTAAAACGTGACCGGACCGCCCCAAGAGGTCGAGGTAACCCAGCATATAATTGCTTTCTTGGTCACTTGACAAAAAGAATTTAACCAAGCATGAAGAAAAAAATAAGATAATAAAAGCAATTATTTTGTTTTCGTTCTTGGAACTATGGTAATTACATTAATTGCTGTAATATGGAAGGCTTGTCGCACGGCAAAACAATAATCTTAAAATATTGGGTAAAACTTGCGTATGGAAAAGAAAACAAATTATGTAGAATTGTATATAATTATGTACTTACGTAAACAATATGATTAAGTAGAAATAACAAACTTCTGGATTTCCTTTGTACAAAATATTTTTTGACAGATGTGGTTTATCAAATATATGGTACGAGCAATAAATGAATAACTGCTACAGTCAAAGATTAAAAAATCAATGCATTCAAAAGAGGAAGTTCAACAATCTTCATAAGCTTTAAATTATAGAATTTTTAAAACCAATTTTGAGTGCGAAAAAAGTCGGAAAACTACTTTTTTCTATAAAATCTGCTTCCAGAACGCCGCTTACATTTTTACATTTTACGCAGTAGCCAAATCATCCTTTCCAAAACTCCCTTTTGAACACAGTTTACGCTACATGACATTCTTGCAAATCACACTGGTTATGAATGCTAATATAAGAGAGCCATATTTATACATGTATATTTACGCATAGAAAAACTATTTTGGCTTTTTACTAGTTAGCTAAGTACGAAAGAGAGTACATAGAGACAAACACTTGCGTGCTGGTATTACTGTGGAATGTTAAACAGCATCTAGTTTAATCTTATATTTTGTTTCATGCACGGCGACTTTATGAAAAGATTCTCTATGTAAAAAAAAATTCCTAATGTATCTTGATATTTTTTTCTTTGAACATGATACACCTTTAATGACAATGAGCACGGTAATTTTATAGAGAATACCTGCTGTATATGCTTAGTGACTGAGGAATCTTTTCAAATGAGGGAAGGATAAACTTTATTGTTTTTTGTTTTTTTTATCGGAAACAATTTCTTACAACTTACTGGTTCCTCTCCTTAAATATAACAATTGTCATGCAAAGAAAAAAAAAATGCATAGAAATATTAATTTAACAAGTAACATGATTGAAAGTTCTGTTCAATAACATAGCAATTTAAAATCTACAGGTTTCATCAATAAATTTATGGACAGCAGCAAATATTGTGTGATTAGTTTGTAGAGCCAAATCTGTGTCACCCCAGAGTAACAAATTTGTGTCAATGTTGAGCAACTCGTCAAGCAAAAACAGGCGGTTAAAAAGCTTATTTCTAGCATTTGGATAATTTCTACATGCAAAAAAGAAATGATAAACATCTTCGTATTTACCACATGAACAAAAAGGATTATCGATAATATTTCGTTTATAAAGATCATAATTAAGTAAACAGTTGTGTCTTAGTTTGGTATGAATTATGTTTGTATAGCGTTTACCAAAAGAAAAATATGTTGGCGGATTGCTGACTTTTGTAATAGTACATAAGTTTTTACGGAATGAATTAATTGAGATGGCTTCTCTCGCTTCTACTTTTAATAAATTCCACAGCTTCACAGCATCTGGTAAAAAGGACCTTTTGTATACTTCTAATCTACATCTTGGGACAATAAACTGTTCTTTATTACGGGTATTATTATATTTTGATACATTTTCATGCGTGTTGGGGACAATATTACTCAAATACTCAGGAACACCCCCTTTATGAATTTTGAACATAGTAGTCATTTTTGCAATATAGCGCCTGGATTTTAAAGTTTCCCACCCAGTTTCTAAGTAAAGTGTCTCTGAAGATACAAAAATAGGAAGCCCTGTGACAATTCTAGCGGCAGCTAGTTGCACTTTTTCAAGCTTATCAGCATCGTGTTTAGAGCAGCCATCCCAAATAATAGAAGCGTATTCAAGCGTAGATCTAATAAAGGTAGTGTTCAATTTTGAAAGGTTACTTCTACTCAGTTTGTACTTAAGTTTTTTCAAAAGCTAAGTTTCTTATAAGCATTGTTTACACTACCGTCAATATATGTAGAACAGCTGAGGTTTTGTGACAAAAGTAGACCCAAGTGTCGATGGACTGGAACGCACTCCAGTCTGTCACCTTTAAAAAATATTTTAGGCGTAACAGTAGTTTTCGTGTTAAAAAAAATAATCTTAGTTTTAGATGGGTTAAATTTTAGAAGCCACTTATTTGACCATAATTCCAAAATATGTAAATCGTTGTTTAACTTATATTCAATGTCTAAAATATTGTATGAAGATTGTTCAAGCGAATTGTCATCAGCAAACAATCTACACATTGACAGCATATTTTCAGCCACATCGTTTACATAAATCAGAAATAAAAGTGGCCCCAAGACAGAGCCCTGGGGTACACCTGCAAATATATCAAGTTTTGACGACAACAAATCCTTATACATAACTCTTTGTGACCTATGACTTAAGTAACTAGAGAACCACTGAAGGAGATCACCAGATATACCATAAGTTTGTAATTTAAAAATAAGACCTTTGTGACACACCCTGTCAAAAGCTTTTGAAAGATCACAAAAAACCATACAACATGATTTACCTTCATCAATGTTTTGTACAATGTTATGATAGGTTTCTAGCAATTGGTACACAGTAGAATGACCGGATAGAAAATCGGCTTGATATCGATAAAACAGATTATTGCTATGGAAATAATTGTACACATGATTAAAAATAATTCTTTCCATAATTTTACTAACACAAGATAATAGCGACACAGGTCTATAATTAGACACCAAAGAGGGATCATCCTTTTTAAAAAGAGGAATAACATGAGCTATATTCCATAAAGATGGAAATGTTCTTTCTAATAAAAACCTATTAAACAACATAGTAAGTGGTTCGACAACAGAATGGCATGTAGATTTTAACATCTTATGGCTAACACAGTCAGGACCTATAGCTTTGTTCACTGGGAGTATTGAAATAATGTCTACTACTTCCTGTTCTTCAATTGTAATTTTACAAAATTTGTCACTACACAGACTATACATGTTTGGCAGTGTTTCATTTGAATCATCAATAGCTGAAATAGATGAAAAATAAGAATTTAAAGCTTCAGTCTTGTCTAAATCAGAATAAGCCAGCTTTTTTACACCGTTATCATTATGTATTTGTATTGGTGATAATTCGTTAGAGAGTTTAACGTTAAATGAATCCTTCATCAACTTCCAATAGAGTTTGTTATTATTTTTACTTGAATCATCTAAGTATGTTTCTATATTATCGTAATAATTCGCCATCGCATGTTTTTTCATATTGTTAACCGAGTTTCGTACCTTTCTATATGCGGACCAGTCAGAATCTTTTTTTTGTTTTAAGTGCTTTATTACGAAGACGGTTTCTGATTCTTATTGTTTTTCGTAATACTGAATCAAACCATGGTTTGTCACGAGGACGAATGGTTACTGTTTGTTCCGGTATACGCATTCACGAACACTGGTAAGAAATTCAGATGTGAAATTTTCTGTAGCCAGATCTATAGTATCAGCTTCATTGATGATTTTATTCCAGTTACAATTCTCAATTACATAGTTTAGTTTTTCAAAGTCCGCATTTTTATAAGCCCACACTTTTCTTTTATAAGAACGATTATAATTTATATTTGAAGAAAGCGAGATATAAGTAGTTCTATGATCACTTATGGACGAATCCATTACTAACGTGCCCGATTCGGTAACTTGAATATCAATAGAAGTGAGAATTGGGTCAAGAAGCGTGTTCGACGTGTTCGTAGTTCTTGTTGATTCATGGATATTGTTAACTAAATTGTGTGTTGTGATTATTTCATGGATGATATGTGTTTGTGGAGCATTAAAGAAATCAACATTAATATCACCGACTAATACTATCTTATTCGAATATTCACCTACTTTATCAATACACCATGAAAGTTTGGTCCAGAAACTGCTCTCGGAGTTCGGAGGACGATATACACAGCATAAAAAATATTTACAGGTATGGTTATCTATTTCGATCCATATGCATTCAACGTCAGCTGGTTCAAATTCCTGGCGCCTAACAGCCCGTATTTTATTAGATAAGTAGATCATAACACCACCCCCAAAACAGTTTCTATCTTTTCGCAAAATATTACAAGACCCATCCAAGTGAATCATCACTGTGTACGGTATGGTCGAGATGGGTTTCAGTAAAACATAGTATGTCGAAATCATGAACAAACGAGTTTAAATGACCTGATTTGTGTCTAATACTTCGGATATTGAGGTGTAAAATGTCAAGGACATTTTCAATAGTAGGCCCCGGATTGACCTCGATATCGCCACATGCCAATAGAACAAACGTAAATAATTGTAAATAAAAATTGATATACACAGATTTGTGTGTAATAAATATCATGCATTGAGTAAGTATTTTGATAATATTTTTGAGTAACTGTAATAAATATGCACATGGAAACACCAACCATAAACATGTTTTGGATGTACATTTGCCTGATAAATAAAATAGACCGATTGCAGCGCGGTATTGTTCGATTGAATTACCTATTATCTACTTTGTGGTACATGTAATTTGTAATTAATAAGAGGCTGCAATCGATTGCTGCTAAAGTTATGTCTGTTACAAAAACTAATAAGAAATTGGTTGCATGACTTAAAGAGTCTACACATGTTGTATAATAAAAAATGTCACAAATAAAAATATGAGAGAAAATATAACATAAACACAGAATAAAAAAGAGTAACAAATGAGAATAGATATGTACATTATGACCAAACTGGTAGTAAAGTACAATACACTGATATAAATAAATGAAAACAAATTCAGGTTTGCCTGTACAACTGTTGGTAAATTGAAAAAGTTGAATGTAAAGGGTGTGTTTTCAAAACAATTGTAAAGGTACCCACCACAAAAAAATGGTATATTCACAAGAACAAAAGGTGGGTTGCAAACGCAAACAAAAAGATGTATACATGTATATACAAAGCTTGATACTGAAGAAATGCAAAAAAAGCATACTAAGAGAAAAAAAAAAGAAGAAGGGCAGACTGAGAGAAGTTGTGGCTAAACTTGGTATGATATACATTACTTTGATTTAGGAAATTATTAAAGCTATAATTGTATTACATAAGTAACATTTATTTAAGATGAAATGTTTGTCAACAAGAGTACAAGATTTTAATTAGCCATTTTTGAAACACACTTACTCGTCCTCTTAAACTACGTGTCCAAATTTAATTAAGTCAGATTCATCTCGGATGTGATGATACTTGTCTCGGTTGTCTTTTACTGTTATTTTTCCGTTGGATGACCTCGCACTCTATACGTAGCAGGTTTTTTCTACATAGCTGTCTGCAGAGATATAGCAGCCTGTCACGGAAATTGGTGAGGTCTTCGTTGACGGAGATTCTCTGGGTAGCTTCGATGTCCTTAAATTTGCTGGAATTCCGAAGCACATAAAACTTGGTATCCACGGATTTGAGACGGGCTATTATTTGGCGTGGTCCAGTACGTTGTTTCTTTGGATTGCCAACTCTGTGCGAATTGATGATGTCTTCTTGTTTTAATTCTATTCCTGCATTGGTGACAGCCTCTATTTACTTACTATTTTTACTTGTATACATCCTGGTGGAAAGATGTGTGGTTCCGTCTTCAGGTGGATCCTACTTCATCAGCTGTTTCGGCGCTGTCCACTACAGCCTCCAGAGGTGCGCCGACTGGGGTGATCAGGTCCCAGCCCGGAACCACTTGGCTTAACATCACTGCTGCTCTATTTTACTGTCTATATCACTGCTGTATCTTAACTGTCTTTCCACTTATCTGCCCTTCTTCTCCACAACCACATAGATGCTGACTCTGCTTCCCTACACAGACTCCCTATCAGTCACCTTCTCTCTGCTCCAGTAATACCAATGACTCTCAGTGCCCTCCACATAGACTGTCCCACAAATCCTCTACATCCCACTTCTACTGCGAAAAACCAGACCTTCCATCCACTTTGTTGACAATCCGTCACTAGGTCTTGGTACCTTAGGTTTTTCCTCTCTTATGCATCCTCCATTCTGCCTTTCCATGGTACTGTTAATTCCATAAGAATTGTCTGTTTTGTTGCCACTGACCAGATAACTATGTCAGGCCTCTTGTTCGTAGCAGTTATCTCAGGTGGAAATTCTAATCTTCTCTTGAGGTCTGCCTGCATCTGCCAATCTGTTGCTGTCCCTAGCAGACCACTTCCTTCCACACTAACTTTATGTCCTTTTTCACCTTCTTTCACGAAGTTGACAAATCTCAGGCCCTCTCTCTTTTTCCTTGGTTTTTTGATACTTTTCTCCAAGGTGTCAGCTATACTGGCTAGAACTTTATCATGTCTCCAAGGTATCTTCCATCTTTCAAAGCCTGTGAGCATGCTGATAATATGTGCTCCAAGTTTGCTGGTTTACTACAGAGGGCACACTTTGGATCATCTGTCACTCCCCATGTTACAAGATTAGTTGGGCTGAGAAGAACATCGTAAACTGATTTCAGCTTAAATTGAAGTCTGAATGGTTCCATTTTCCAATATCATTCCATCCCAACTTCACCTGGCGTGTATTCTCCCAGTTCAACC
Organism: Saccostrea echinata; assembly: GCF_033153115.1. Lineage (NCBI taxonomy): Eukaryota > Metazoa > Mollusca > Bivalvia > Ostreida > Ostreidae > Saccostrea > Saccostrea echinata. The sequence continues at coordinate 997,369 of NW_026889757.1, read as the reverse complement.
AGCTACCTTGTTTCTTCATTCCAACTGCTTTCACCATTCTTAAATCTTCCTCAATTGTACGCACTTCTCTCTGCACTAAATTTTGTTTCTCCTCTACTGAAGCTGTCCCCCATCTTGCTGTTGGTGTGACATCAAGCCCTTGTCTTCCTATTGCCTGTCTTCCAATAATGTCACTGATTCTCAAGCGGGATTCTGCTTCCTCTATAGTTTCCTTTACTGACCACTTTCTCCCTGTCCTAATTTCTACTTTCGCTGTCCGTACCTTCTCATCCTTGCTATTCTGTAATATTAAATGTTGACGCACTTTTGTCACCTTGAATTCTTCAGTAATAGACTTAAGAGGTAACTGTAGCTTTGTCCCAGAGCTATATAAACCAACGCTGCTGAAACTTCTTGGTACCCCCAACCATCTCCTCAGATATCTGCTTGCTGTTGTTTCCATCCCTTCTACTATGGTCAAGGGTACGTCGTACACCAATAGCGGCCATAAGAGGCGAGGCAGTATCCCATGTTGGTAAATCCATGCTTTATATTTATCAGGCAGTCCACTTTTATCCACAGTTTCCATCCATTCATTCAGCTGTCTGCATGTTTCTTTCACATTCTGCCTGTCTGTTAATGTGTCGTTGAAGAATTTCCCCAAGCATTTTACTGGCTTCTCTGAGACTGTTGGTATTGTCTCTCCATCAATCTTGAATCTTTCTTCCTTTACTTTCCCGTTCTTTATGACCAAACTTCGGGATTTACTTGGTTTTACTTTCATTCTTGCCCAAGTGATGGCTGATTCTAGTTCTTGTATTGTCCACTTGGCTTCAATAACTGTCTTGGTTGTAACTGTCATGTCATCCATGAATGCTCTCCCTGGTGGTTGGCGTACTCCTGACTTCATCCATGGCCCTCTGCTCTTCTTCTCCACCGACTTGACTATCATGTTCATTGCTGCTGAGAACAGGATAACTGATATGGTGCATCCTGTGACTATATCAACTTCTAATCCTTGCCATGCTGTTGTGTAATCCTGTACTGTGAATCTTAGCTGGAGATGATCAAAATAGTCTTTTAAAACTGCCCTTGTCTTCTCTGGTACATAGTATCTTTCGAGTGTCAGTTCAACAAGTTTGTGGGGTACTGTTCCATAAGCATTTGCTAGATCTAGCCAGATTACTGCCAACTCCCCTTTTGACTCCCTGGTTTCCCGGATTATCTGTGTCAATACACTTGTGTGCTCAATACATCCTGATACTCCAGGTACTCCACCCTTCTGCACAGCTATATCAATGTACTGATTTTCAAGCAAGTAACTAGACATTCTCCTAGCTAAAATTGCAAGATATATCTTTCCTTCTACGTTCAGGAGCGATATTGTCCTAAATTGTTTCAGTACTTCTGATTTCTCTTCTTTGGGAATAAAACAGCCTTCTGCTCTGTACCAGCTCTCTGCCAATCGGCCTCTCCTCCAAACAACTCTTATCAGTTTCCAGAGACGCGTTGTCAACCGTTGACAGTTCTTATAAACTTTATATGGAACTCCATTTGGTCCCGGTGCTGATGCTGCTCTGGCTTTCTTAATTACCTCTACCACTTCTTTTAGCTTTGGTGGTGATTCATCAAAGAGTTGATTTGGCTCCTCAGGATGTATCAACTGTTCCCACTCCCCTAGCTCTTCGTCCCTATGTGGATCACTGTGCATCTCCCTCAAATACTTCTCCACCTCCTCCTTCGAAGATCTCAGTGATCCAGACCCTTTATTTCCTAGCAATCTTGATGTAAACTGGAATGTGTCCGACGTGAACCTTGCTCTTGCTCTATCTCGCTGTTTCCTTCTACGCCTGCTTCTCTCTGCTCTTCTTGCTATCTTAAGATGTTCCCTGATGTTATCTCGTAACTGTGATAGTGCTGGTTTCTCCTCTTCTGTAGCCTTTATATACTGCTTACGAAGCTGCCGCAGGTCTTGCCTCATCTTTGCTATTTCCCTCTCTCTCCTGTTCTTCCTTCCCTCTTTTTGTGACTTTTTCCTTTGTTCTGTGCCAAACCTGTCGAGGCCTACGTTGTATATAATTGATGTCATAGCTTCTATTTTCCTGTCAATACTGCCTGCAAGGGTCGTATTCAGAATTACATCAACATCTCGATCAAACTGTTCCCACTCACTTTTGTTGTTACTGTTTGGCCATTTTACTTTCCTCCTCCTTATATCACTCTCAGTACACCGATTGTCTCCCATCTCTTCTTGCTGTTGATTTCTGTTCTGTAATTGATTGTTGTCATCACTGTCATGGGTCTCACTGTATGAAGCCTCGTCATTGTCTAACACATGGAGGCTGTGGTCACTGTGGTGTTTGTCCTGAACCACTTCCTCCTCCGTCTCACCAGGTTGCCCTGTGCGTTGTGTTAACCACTGCTCTGGCTTACATCCCATCTTCCCCATGTGGATTTTAAGGCCCCTTTGATTCTTGCAAAATTTTTTCGCTCGTATTTTCATCTGGTGTTTCTGGGATTCCGGATATTCTGATCATCGGGCGTCTGCTGTACTGTTCGACTTCGTCTATTTGTCTTCGCATATTCAGGTTCTCGTTTCGCAAGTGTTCGATTTCTTTCCGAAGTGGTGCGACTTTTTCCTCTATCATACTAGAAATTTCCTCACGGAATGACTCCCGTATGCCTTCCCTGACAGCTTCGGCAATTTTTAATATGTCTTCGGGCGATAATGTCAGTGGGGCATTCAATACATATTGGGGTTGGAATCCTGGGTGAAATTGTTGGAGGCGCGGATCTTGACTTTCATAGGCCTGAGTTGGCGTTGAAGAACAAATTGGTGATGGGTTTTCTTGTTCCTGTGTGGTTGCATAATCAGATATAGACCCTTCTTTAGATTTTTTGGGGGTGCGTGACGCTGCCTCGGCAAAAGATTTAGAAAAGTCCTGAAAAGCTCTTTTGTTTGACTCACCCATTTTTTTACTTGTGATACCACACAATAATCTTGCAATAATCTTGCAGTTCTTGAATAGACTTTCATAATTGTCAAACCCATTTCCACACACTTTCTCAGCTGAGTTTACCAAAAAATCTCATTTTAGTCAGAGCTGGCGAAAGACCGTGTATCTCCAAGCAAGGGCCACAACTCATTTTATTCCATAATACTATATCTGGGTATGAATACTGTATACAAGATCATGCTTGAAAAATGTGTGACGCTTTTTATAATACATCTTATATTAATTTTGATTCTAAGTAAGTTTATAACCATAACTCATATGAAAGAATACAGGTCTGAAGCCGTCATTGCTGATATTCATTCCCAGATGCAATAGGTATGCCATTGTGGTTAATGAAGGATTTAGAATATAAACGTCAAAGGAGATGGGCGAACAAGGCGCGCAAAATGCCTATAGCTTCAAATGTATGTCATATTCAATTTGTGATTTTATTTCTTATCATCGAAAGGTATGGAAATTTGACGAACAAAACTTTTATGCAGAAAATTCTTTCGGCAAAAATCATTCTATGACTCTAAAACTAGAGTATTCCAAGGAACGCATGTGTCGCCTGCTTTGTAGCTTCATTAAAGGCGTAAATTACTCTTAAGTGTAGTTAGCTATTTATTTACTACTAGTTCATGCAGAAAAAAGCATTCACGAATAGTACAAAATTGCGATAATATCTAACATTTAAAGAAAGTATGATTCCCAACCCTCAATTGAATAAATAAACTAAAATTAAATCAATGTGGGATACCGATCCCGATGTATTTTCATAGTATTTAAATATCAGTTTGTGTAGTAACTGAATATAATACAGTTTCAAAGTACAGTATCCTCATCTCATAAACGTATAAATGCTAATCTTCACCCTACCTCTCAGAATTCAAAAGACATAAGATAAGTTAAACTGTCCGCGGTATATTTTGCAAAGCAGGTCAAAGGTCAAGGCCAAGTAGATTATAACGCTGGTAGTTTTCATAATGTTTTATGACAATCAGTGCACATGCTTAATAACATAGACTTACCTCTTAAATGTCAAAAATATGTTGCATATTGGTACTTTTAACTATTTTGTAAAGTAGGTCAAAGGTTAAGGTCAAGGATCACGAGGTCGGTAACCATGGCAATGCACAATATTCAAAGTGCCAAGGAATATATGTGCAAAATATCAAATTCCTATCTCTTACAGTTCTTGAGATACAAAGTGTGACAGACAGACAGACGCCGGGTAAACTTATCCCTAAGTGCCGCTCTGCTCTGCAGGCGACACAAAAATGTATTCATATATGGTTCGAACCCAAGCAATAAAAATCGTGAGTATCAATTTTCTGTTCGAGACTTACATGCCAACCGTGATTTTAAAGATACGAATGTTGTGTCATAGAAGTATTTTTTTAAAGAATAGTGGGTCTCTGCTCCATTTTTTGTTAATCGATAAATGTATATTTTTAAGTATATTACAGCATACTTTGGATATAGTCTTTCAAAAAAAAAAAAAAAAAAAAAAAAAAAAAAAAAAAAAAAAAAATGTAAGACCCACTCATATGGAAAAATTGTTTAGTATGAAGAATTGATCATTTTTGATCTCTTTAGTGTATGTATACTATTTCATTGACGAACAGTTTCAATTTTTGTGAGATTGTTGCGATTTGTGGAGATTTTACGTAAAGTATTTGTTAATGTTAAATGAAATATCAAAGAAAATTTTGTCATAATTGAGATTTTGTCATAATTAAAAATATGTGGGACCGTACAAAGGAATTTCTTCCCTCAAAACAAACCAAATCTACAACAACACACTTATAGAAGTCGACGGTGAAACAATTACTTGCCCCCAAGAAATCGCAAATAAATTCAATGACTTTTTTTTAATATTGGACATAAATATGCTTCGAAATATCGGGTATATTTTCGTTATCCTCGTCAGTACATCAATCCATCGATCTGTTTGTCACACGCAGTTACTGTAATTTTTTGCGCGTGTGTGTTTTATTCTGTACTAGTTCAATAATGCTTCAGAGTTTTCATTTTCACTTTGGGGCCAAAAATTGATCTTTTTCTACAAAAACTTTTGTTTCCTTTAACAGTTTTTACCAGTAGCCAACCGGTTCCTTTGGAATATGATTGCACGGTGGTGTCCTGTAGATGTGTAATAAAGTTTTTCTAAATATTCATTTGGGAAGCCAATTGGTGGCCATGCAAAAAAGATATTGTTCTTACATTTTACACTGTAAGCAAATAATCCTTTAGAATTTGAATGCCGGGTGGTATCTTGTACATGTATATGTGCATTATGGTTTTGAATTTTCACTCTCATCTAGGAGGCCAAATCGGGGCTAAAAAGTTAAACGCATCCCCTTTTTTTGTTTTCACAAACATTTTCTTTAAAAACCTTTTAAACAGAATTTATACTTCATTAAATATATCAATTCAATTTCAGACTTGTAATGATTTTATAATACATTTATTTAGATATTACTGAAATAAAAGACACATGGGCAACATGTTCACCTGAACATTTTATGCTCAATTTGATACATGTAAATTTTTGTGAAGTATAGAATTACTATTGTTGCTTCTTGTACGAAGGATAATACCTAAGAGGCAAACACTTATGTGCAGGTATTGTACGTTTTATGTAAGCATCTAGTAAATAATATGCATCTTTACTGGAATTATACATTCATACAACTTTATTCAACAATTAACAATTCTGTTAGTGTTTGAGAATGGAAGTGTTCTAGAAAATATAGGTCATGTTGCATCTGAAACGTGACTGGTTCTTTGCATCTATATATATGTAAAACAGGACACGTGGGACAAGGTATTCAAGACTTCTATCAATATGTTTTTGAGAATGGATTACTCCTAAAATGCATCCCCCACAAGGTTACACGCAGTATCCAAAGCAGATATTATTCATCCCAAGATGCAACATGTATACAATATTTGTCGAATCATATATGCGGAAAGAAATTTCGATTACCTCTTACACAGGATGAGAAACCATCGATAAGAAATTGTGACAAACAGATCGACAGTCGGGCGGGGATAACAATACAGCGGACTTTTGTAATATCTTTAATATTGGCCAAGTGAGTCTACCATGGGATATTTTGGAGTCAAGCTGAGGAATGCGGGTATTTGAACTGCCATTTAACCGTGCTAAGTAGCTTCTTGTTTAATTATCTCTATCCCCCCTCCCACCCACCCCCTCTCTCTCTGATATGCTTGGCGGTCAGGAATGGGAAGGTCTGTTGCTGACCAGTGCATTTGTCCATAATCTTTCAGGCTTTGAAGCCTGGATATATTTTCTCCTTTGCTGTAAATATACATACGAAATACATTAAAAGCGTATCCAGCACGGGAAGGGGGATCAGTCTTCTACTTAGGATTTTGAAAGTTGTTATTTTCATATAGTAAAATTACCCAAATTGACGTTGAACACCCCTACCCCAGGAAATAAAGTGCCCTTTTAAAGTTGGTAAAATTTGAATATATACCCAGATAGCATGAGGACATTGGCCCAACGTTGGTCCAACAATGTTGGTTATGTTGGGCCAATGTTGGCAATTTACGTTGGCCCAATTTCCTTTTGCTTATCGGCGCGCCGTTGGCCCAACATGTTGGGCCTATGTTGGTACAACACTGTTTGTTTATATATCAACGATTATATAGCGTTATCCCAACATACCAACGCCAACTCATTATTTTGTAACATTAGCCCAATGTTGGACTTCAGTTCAAAATATAATTATTACGTTGGTCCAACGTTGGTACAACGCTTTTGTTGAAATGTCAACGTTGGTACATCGTTATTCCAACATACCAATGCTAACTAAACATTTTGTAACATTGGCCCTACGCTGGACCTCGGTTCAAAATATAATTATTACGTTGGTTCAGCGTTGGTACAACACTATTTGTTGAAATGTCAACGTTGGCACAATTATTCCTGAATACAAATGTCTTACAAAATCAATTAAATTCTGTAACCTTTTTATTTCCCAGATTATATACGACACAATTAATTTCACCAAGTTTGGCCAAATAAATTTTTCCTCCTAAAAATGTATCACAGTATATTCTTTGTCACTTTCATTAAAGTATCCCGTGGAATGTAACTAAAAGTAGGAAGAGGTAGAAAGTTCAATATTTCTCAAGTATATTCCACATCACTATGTCCATTACAAAATATCGCTTTGATATAAGAGTCTTCAAGTTCTAATTTTTAAAGTTTTGGAAGGTTACATTTGAATCATTCATTCCTTTCTCTGTTATTGTATGTTTATCTGTTTCTAGAATCCATATCTCCCACACGTATTAATCAGTCCCTTCCATATGAAGAAAATGCCACATCAATAGTCTCATAATATAGAAGGCTTTTTCATCCCGCCAATTCCTATAATTGTTAAGAACGTCATCAATTTAAATAATATTTTCAAATGTTCAATCAGCACCCCGGTACTGAAAATTTAAAAGCTTGCAGGCCATTATGATTTTGAAACACATAAATATTTTAATAGCAATTCTTTAGTTTGAATTTCACATTATTAATTATCAATAACAAACACAAAAACTATACTCAGTTATATATATGTGAAGGAAAAGGCGACTTATTTTATAAGAATAAGACCACCCCACCCCCTTTTTGGGAAAAATCCTTGATCTGCCCTTAAAAATGCAATGCTTTAAAAAAAAAACCCAGACCAATTGATCTATTAATACAAAAAACAAGCAAATGGGGGGGGGGGGGGGGGTCCAGTATAAACGAATAGATTACTGTATGACTTGTTCTTTTAGTTGGCGCATGCGCATCGGTTAATAAGACGACGCCATTTTATCAAGGAAAGCAAGGTATTATCGGATTTGACAATTTTGCACACAACAAGTATTTCTTGTCAATTACAAATCATATTTTCCCGGAAAGCACACATCAAAAACATAAAAAGAAGCAGGAGAGTTATTGAGAAGTTGCACTATAATTTAACAGAGATAGGGGAAGAAAATTGAACAACTTTCGTTTTCACTGCAACCTCTAAAAATTACACAAATTAAAACATACCTGAATACATTAATCTCTGCAACTGCAATGTGTGTAAAATCTTCTCCAAATGAGATTATCGATTGAAAAAATATTTACTCTAACGTCCATTGTTATTTGTAGATGCCAGCAGCAGAGGCAGATAGACCTGGGAAAGTATTTGTAGGCGGGTTAGCAAGTGACATAGACGAGGCTGTGTTAGAGAAGTACTTCAGTCATTATGGAAGACTTACAGAAGGTAGTCGTCAGACTGTAGCCACTTGATTTGCAAGAGCAAAGTTTGCTTTTGGTTACAATGTACACCTCTCAATCCACCATTTTATTCTGCATATTGCTATGAAAATTTGACCATTCTATGATAATTTTCAGTGAACTTTTGTAGACTACATTTATTGAATCCTGTAACATTATGAATTTTGGTTCCAACATCCACGCAGAAGGTGGGGTGGGGGTGGTTTACATGTCAAGATTATAATGTTTAAGCGATTTTTAAAACGCTACTTGGTATCAGTGATAACATCCTTTGTATGGAATATTGACAACTACCCTCACTCATCTCGAAAATCTTAAGCAGAATTAAATTCTATTGAATTAATTTTGACTTCTTTATCAAAAATTTCCCAAACTTTTTCATAGACCTCTGGCTTTTCCCTCAATTCTGTAACACTCAGAACTCGAAAGTTACATGCTAGGTGTCGTTTTTGCATCACGTCCGTAATTTCTACTTTGACATTTCCAAATTTTGTAGCATTTTTCACGTTTGACGGTGAATACTCGGATTATTATGGAATGCCTGGGCAATTAAATAGCACGATTAGAGACAAAAATATCTACCGAAACAAGATATCATGACACATTTTGGTGATGTATTAGATAAATGATATTTCAGGCCTGATATCCAAGAGGGGTCCAGTGTCAACAAATGGAAGTGACTTACCTTCTCTATTTTATAATACCGCGGGTATGACTTTTTAGTAAAACCATTAAGATGGTTAATTCTGCGTTATTTTTTGGATTTTTCATATGGAATACATTGCAAATGTGTACTAGAAGAATAGTTTATAAAAAAAAAGACATAAAAATATTTTTTGACCTGGGGGTATATTCGGGGGGAGGGGGGATACGTCCTGTCCACAAATACCTGTGATCAACATCACAAAGCAGCCTGTAACTGTTTTGACTGCCATATTTCCTATAACAATATCATATGTGTGAAATTTATATTTTGGTTTGTTGTCTTAAATCATGAACACACATTTACCTCTGAAGGAGCAATAAATCAAAACATCTGAATGACCTAAATACAAATAAAATTTAAATTTCCCTATTCACTCTTAGAATTTCTCTTTCTTTAATGATTATTTTTAAATTATTTGTAGTCATAGTCAAGAGAGACAAAAACACACATCAAACTAGAGGATATGCCTTTATCACTTTTGAAAACCCATATGATGCTGATGATGCCATCAAAGAAATGGACAAAAAGGTTTGTTGCTTTAATTGTTATCATTTCTGTCTTACTATGATGAAGTTGAGATGAGCTTATGCTATACCTGAGGTTCATCTGTCCAAAGTTGTAAGTACCAGGTCCATTCCCAAATATCGAAGTCCAATGTGGACCATACTTGCTTGGTTGATGCATCTAGAAATGTACACTACCAGAAATGCTTCAAATGCTGCATTTGACCCACTGGATCCAGCAATACAGTTTGTGTTGTATGTAACAAAAAGCATAAATTATAATACAAAAAGAGACATTCTGACTGCACTGTTACAGAAAATTCATGTAAGGGAACACTAACTACAATGAAGTGCAAATTATGTAATGCCTCTATTGCAATGCAAAATTGTCTTGTTTCAAGGATTATCATACCATGGTGTATTACTAGGAATAAAAATCCTTGAAGTGAATAAATGCTGTGTTCAATGAAAACGAATTTGTTTATTTCACAAAGAAAACAATTTCTGAACCTTTATTTACATTGACAGTAAACATGCTCATTTTGAAAATTCATTGACTTTTTTTAACATGTGACTTCATGTGGGCAAAAAACTTTGCAAGTACTACAAAAAAATGTCATCAGTCTGGTATGTATTGTAAAGGTACAATTTATATGCTTTTTTATGACGTCGAGCTCTTGGAGCTCGAACGTCATCTAGCAAGCGCCCAGTTGAAATCGTAACCGGATATGTACGCGACCGAATGTGTCAGTCGATGCATCCGCAATAGAAAATAGCAATAGCTATAGACCAATTTCTTTGAAAACGCTCAAAATGAATAATAGCTTGAAAATAAAATTGCATCAATTATATCTGCAATTAATTCTATTGCAAAACAACAATATTATGTTTTATTCTCACACAAGAAAAACGTGATGGTTGTTGCAGATGAATTTCTACAGAAAGGGTGCGTTGAATGACATGAATAACATTTCGGAACGATAACCGTGTAACATAAACAACACAACAGGAGGTAAAATAATTACAAAATTACATAAACACGAATACTACAAGACTAAAAAGATTGAATTTCCAAATCTTAGCTTTATTTATACAATCGTCTAACCAACTCATCCTAAAAACCGATGATATTGACCAGTATTGCTGTATTTCTCCATTTCCTCAATTTCCCAGTATACCGTATACCACGCCCGATCGTAACTCGATCGTAATTGTAACAGAACAGAGTCTTGGTTTTAGTTTAGATGCAATCACTAATACAATGCTTTGACATTGGCAATTAGAAAAAAATATTATATAAATTCATGAAATCCTTCATAGTTCTTCAACTGACTGAAAAGAATTTAGCATGAACATGTTCGACGGTGTCTGGTCAATTCGAACCCTGCTCCATTCGGACCATGACATAAGGCCCCAGACTGTACTTGTGATATTTTGTTTAAACTATTTTTTTTAATTATGTTTCCTGAGTCAGTCACTTGACTTATTGCTATCTTCAAATTCAAAATGATCTTTTGAAATTGTTTTTCTTCTTCGACGTCATTGAAGCCTTTCAGGCTTTTGATTTAATGTATGTTTTTATAGGAAATTCATGGTAGACAGATCTATGTAGAGCAAGCTGTAAAACCAAGACACGAAATACAAAACCAGCGACCACCACCGAGAGGTGGTAGCTTTCGGGGTGCACCACGAGGAAGTCGAGGGGGTGGTGGATCAGGGCGTGGTGGAGGAAGTCGAGGTGGACCACGAGGGAGAGGAGGAGATGGAAACATGGAAATGAGGAGGTTAGTGTTGTGTGGAATGTTTTTATACAAAACAAGACAAACGAAATGAAATACCCAGTGTACTTCATTACATGATGTTCAACATTTTACTGTGTTTCACAGTCTTAACTCTTAATATGCTTCTTGTTCAACAATTTGCTGTTGATACAGTAACAATCAAAACTTCATAGGTGAGATTCCACTGTTATTTGATTTTTATGCAAATTACTTATGATTGGAAAAAAAAAGAAAAAAACAGCAGTTTTGATTGCCAAGTGGGCTGTTTTTATTTGTTTGATTGCTTTACTTGGCAAATTAATGACATGCTTCTAGATCAAATTACAGGGATAGACTTGTAAAAGATGCAGAAAGTTATTTTATTTTCAGATATTGAACAATATACTCGCAAGTTACATTGAAGAAATAAAGTCAAAATCTAAAATTATATATAGTAGGTCCCCCATTCGACAGAGGTCAGATCGTGGGAGGTCAGACAGAGATTTCAGTAGGCAAGAGAGAGGGGCCCCACCCCCTAGGAGGGATGGGTATGATGGTCCACCAAGGAGAGGTATGTAATCTCTAACAATCTCTGTATTCTGATTGGTTATTTAATATATGCAAATGTTTGAGTCTGACGTGACAGTTGATTTAAAGAATCAGAACTGGTGGAAAATGCTATTTTTTATTAATTTTGAGGCAGCAAAAATTCTGATGAAGAAAAAATTATGTTAGTAAAGTTAAAAAAAAAAGTGAAATTAGACTACTTATTCCAAATATGTTTTAACAATTATCCACATGTAATAAATCATTCCTGCATTGAGTCAAAAAAGGAAATCAGTCTTTTCTCAGGGAAGATGTAGACCTAACATAAAATGGTAAAACACAGCAATAGAAAAACATGGGGGGTAGCCAGTATTAGGTCTTCTTACTTAAAAAAGACTTTGTTGAAAGAAGGGGGAAGGGTTGAGAAAAAAGAATATTGGTTAGTGTAGAAACAATTACAGTGGAAACTAAACATGGAATCTGCTGATATTTTCTACACCCAAATTTTCCATAGGTTTATGTACATATATATGTGTTTTATTTGAATATCTTCAAAATCCTTCTAAATAGAGTTCTAATGATCAAAAAGAAATTTACAATTTGATAATTAAAAAAAAAAGTTATAATTGCTTAATATAATTAGTTTTTAGCTCACCTGAGCCGAAGGCTCAAGTGAGCTTTTCTGATCACATTTTGTCTGTAGTCCGTCTGTCTGTCCGTCTGTCCGTCTGTAAACTTTTCACATTTTCGACTTCTTCTCAAGAACCACTGGGCCAATTTCAACCAAACTTGCCACAAAGTATCCTTGGGTAAAGGGGATTCAAGTTTGTTCAAATGAAGGGCCACGCCCTCTTCCAAGGGGAGATAATTAAGAATTCGTGAAAAATTAATGGCATCATTAAAAAATCTTCTTCTCAAGAACCACTGTGCTTGAAAACATGAAACTTATGTGGAAGCATCCTCAGGTAGTGTAGATTCAAGTTTGTTCAAATCATGACCCCCGGGGGTAGGGTGGGGCCACAATGGGCGATCAAAGTTTTACATAGGAAATATACAGGAAAAATCTTTAAAAATCTTCTTCTCAAGAACAGCAAAGCCATACTTGGTCATATTTATATGGTAGCATCCTCAGATAGTGTACATTCAAGTTTGTTCAAATCATGACCCCCGGGGGTCGGGTGGGGCCACAATGGGCGATCAAAGTTTTACATAGGAATATATAGGAAAAATCTTCAAAAATCTTCTTCTCAAGAACAGCAAAGCCATGATTGGTCATATTTACTTGGAAGCATCCTCAGGTAGTGTAGATTCAAGTTTGTTCAAATCATGACCCCCGGTGGTAGGGTGGGGCCACAATGGGCGATCAAAGTTTTACATAGGAATATATAGGAAAAATCTTTAAAAATCTTCTTCTCAAGAACAGCAAAGCCATAATTGGTCATATTTACATGGAAGCATCCTCAGGTAGTGTAGATTCAAATTTGTTCAAATCATGACCCCCGGGGGTCGGGTGGGGCCACAATGGGCGATCAAAGTTTTGCATAGGAATATTTAGGAAAAATCTTTAAAAATCTTCTTCTCAAGAACAACAAAGCCATCATTGGTCATATTTATATGGTAGCATCCTCAGGTAGTGTAGATTCAAGTTTGTTCAACTCATGACCCCCGGGGGTCGGGTGGGACCACAATGGGCGATCAAAGTTTTACATAGGAATATATAGGAAAAATCTTTAAAAATCTTCTTCTCAAGAACAGCAAAGCCATGATTGCTCATATTTATTTGGTAGCATCCTCAGATAGTGTACATTCAAATTTGTTCAAATCATGACCCCCGGGGGTCGGGTGGGGCCACAATGGGCGATCAAAGTTTTACATAGGAACACATAGTAAAAATTCTAAAAAAAAAAAAAACAATTTGTTAAGAATAGCAAAGCCATGATTGGTCATATTTATATGGTAGCATCCTCAGATAGTGTACATATAAATGTGTTCGAATCATGACCCCCGGGGGTCGGGTGGGGCCACAATGGGCCATCAAAGTTTTACATTGGAACACATAGTAAAAATCTTTAAAAAAAACTATTTGTTAAGAATAGCAAAGCCATGATTGGTCATATTTATATGGAAGCATTCTTAGATAGTGTACATTCAAGTTTGTTCAAACATGACCCCTGTGGATCAGGTGGGGCCACAATGGGTGATCAAAGTTTTACATAGGAATACATAGGTTAAATCTTTAAAAATCTTCTACTCAAGAACAGCAAAGCCATGATTGGTCATATTTAAATGGAAGCATCCTCAGATAATGTAGATTCAAATTTGTTCAATTCCTGACACCCCCCCCCCCCCAACCACTTTTATATTTAAACTTTTCAACCTTTCAAGATTGAAGTGATTTCTGCTTTTTCCTAGCCATAGTGCTCAGGTGAGCGATGTGGCCCCTGGGCCTCTTGTTGAGTGTAAGGCTGCATTTTGTAGGGAGAGGATAATGAGTAGACATTGTCCTGACCTTTACAGACTGATTCACTGTTCCTCATCATGAAATTAAAAAAAAAAACTTTATGGATGAGCTTCACGGCTCACATAATTAGAATTTTCTTTCCAGATTTGATCAATGAATTTGAGCACACACAAAAGTTAGATGAAGAAAAACCCTGGATTACTCCAGATCTAGTGTTACTAGTTAGACAGAAGGATGAAATGCAAGAATGGGCAAATAAATGCCCAAGTCTAATGGCTGAGTTCAGAAAATTTCGTAATCATGTAAGAATGAAAATTAGAAAAGCAAAAGTAGAGTATGAAGATCCAACAGGTGAGAAAAGGGATGAAGAGTTCAAACAGAGAATGCTTAAAAAGGGTTTGACACCTGAGGAAATAGAGAAAAGGAAAAATGATTTAAATAGGCCAGAAACACATCATGGTGGGAAAAAATATGAGCCCCCAATTATGTACCCAGGAAATTTAGCAACTGCAACTACAACATTGCAAGTTGGTGGTCCTACGGAGACCTTGTCTGTCACTCATGACCCAGAGGCAAAACAACAAAAGGCCAAATTTGTAAATCTGATGTCAAAACAGAGCAAAACTGTTTATGAATCCTATCAAAAGAAAAATATTTCCAAAGGAAACTGGTCGGAAAAACAGGCAAACCCAAATCAAAATGTCAATCAGGGTTGGTATAGTCAAAGTGCTCCTTCAACCTCCCAATATTCAAGTACAAATGTCCAGCAGCCTGTCGAATACACACAGACACAACAAGCATATTCACAGGTTAATACTTCATATAACTGGCAGAGTTATACAAATCAGCAACAACAGTGGGGTTCTGCGACAGGGCCACAAGAATACACTTGGTCTTCAAACTACAGCTACACAACTAGTGACCATAATCCTAAACCAAATCAGAATGCAACAACAGAGGAAACTCCACAAAATCCCTGGCAACAAGCCATGGCAGATTATTGGCAGAAAGCATCAGAGACATCTAGTTTTGGACCACCTGTAGAAACAGGTGGTTTTACTCAGACTTCTGTAAGCCAAACTATGCCATACACAAACCAGCAATTTGCAAGTCAGACTCAGTCATCAGCATATCAGAACCTTAACACTGTAAGCTATGCTCAAACTCAGAGCGTTAACACTGTAGCTCATACTCAAACTCAGAGCTTTAACACTGTAACCCCTACTCAAACTCAAAATCCTCAATTGTCAAGTTCAAATTCAATTGCGGACCGTCTTAATCAAATGGCATATGGAGCTCAACCTGTGGCAAACCCAGAAGTCCAGGGACCGGTAAATGATAATGTTAACTTGAAAGACACTGCAAAAAAACCACCAAATTCAAATTCTGGAAAATCAAACCAAGTATCCAGTGTTAAGCAGTTCAAGCCACCAGTACAATATTTCAAAGGAGTTGCAAAGAATAAAAACAAAATTCAAATTCACATAAATCAGAAATTTGCATTAGGAGGAGAATCCCAAGCAAAAAAAGATAGTAATACTGGAACAGAAAAGGAAGAAGTTGAAACTAATGTGTCTGAATCATCAGTGAAAGAAAACCCTTGGCTGCAGTCAATTGAGGAATTTTGGAAGAACCCACCTAAAATTCTAGATTCTGAAACATCTAAGCAATCATCAAGTGCTACTCAGTCAAGTTCAACAAAGAGCCATACTCAAACTCATCTGAATGAAAATCAGGCCAAAAGTAATGCACAGAGTGGAGCAAATCAGGCCAAAAATGAGGCTCAAACACAAGAAATAAATACAAAAAATGAACAGAAACCAGAATCAAAATCAGAGAACAATCCATTACCTGAAACTGAATTAAAGCCAGTTAATGAGAATCTGTTAGAATCACAGAAGGAAGCCCTTCAGAAAGTTATCAGTAATAAACCTCTGAAAGATAAAAATTGGTCAGAAGGCCAAGAAACTGTTGACATTGAGGAACTGGACTTCAGTACTGATAACCCTCATTATTTTCCTCATCCAGCTACTGTATCCCCATACGAAGATTTTACAGATAATAATAGTGGTGGGAATACTGTTAATGTTTACCCTTATGGCCAAGGTGGAAATGAAGGTAATTTGTGCTCAAGATACATGTAGTTGCATTTAGCATGTTTTAGATCTAAAACAATAAGATGGGCAAATTGCCTAAAGCCACAATAAATCAAAAGAGAGGCAAATTGCCTAAAAATTGTTAAGAAAATATAGCAAGTTTGCTTTGCAATTTATGAACAATTTTAAGTAATAGAGGCTAATAGCCTGCAACTATAATTTAATAGGCAGTTTGTCTTTTTTTTTTCAGGATTAAATTGTAATGCATAAAGGGCAATTAGCCTTTAAATGTCTTGAGTTCATTTTCAATGATACTATTTACTAATCCTAAATAGACTTCCTTCCAAATTTGTTCATTTATGTAATATCTTTGAATGATTTAATCCTTAGAATGAAATTTTGATAGTAATTTTATATTTTTGCAGATTTTGGGGGTGATCGTTATGGTGGGATGGACAGAGGTATGGACCGTGGTCCACCCCAAAGATCAAGGGATCCACCAATGTCTCGTGGTAGAGATAATTATTCACCAGCCCCTAGAGACTTCAGCAGAGGTTCTGGCCCCGACAGGTTTGTGTACATGCATTTGAAAAAAAAATTTTTTTAATACTTAATTACTTTGTCCAAACTTTCACATATTTTGTTGTAAGAGTGATCAGATAAACAATATTTACATGTAGGTTTGAATGTTTATGCTTTAATTTGTAACAGGATGACTAGGGGCTCAGGAAGAGATTTTCAACAGTCGTCACGCTATGACCCTCCACAGAGAGACTATTCCCCTCCCCCTCGTGAATATCAGTCTTCACGGGACATTGCATATGAAAGGGGGCCAACATCAAGAGACAGACTGCCATCCAGGTATTTACAAAAGTTTCTGAAACTCTGATGTTATTGGGCCTTAAAAATATGTGTTGACTATTACATGCTAACAAAATATAAGATCATTGGTAGGAATTTTTTTTTCAAAAATTTTTTGACTTAAAGGCATAACTGTGAAATGCAATTTTTAGCTCACCTGAGCCGAAGGCTCAAGTGAGCTTTTCTGATCACATTTTGTCCGTCGTCCGTCTGTCCATCTGTCTGTCCGTCCGTCTGTAAACTTTTCACATTTTTGACTTCTTCTCAAGAACCACTGGGCCAATTTTGACCAAACTTGGTACAAAGCATCCTTGGGTGAAGGGAAATTTAAATTGTTAAAATGAAGGGCCAAGTCCCCTCACAAGGGGAGATAATCAAGAGAAGACAAAAATAGGGTGGGGTCATTAAAAAATCTTCTTCTCAAGAACCACAGGGCCAGTAAAGCTGAAACTTATATGGAAGCATCCTGGGGTAGTGTAGATTCTAAATTGTTCAAATCATGACCCCCGGGGGTGGGGCGGGGCCACAATGTGGAATCAATGTTTTACATAGAAATATATAGGAAAAATCTTTAAAAATCTTCTTCTCAAGAACCACTGGGCCAGAAAAGCTGAAACTTATGTGGAAGCATCCTGGGGTAGTGTAGATTCTAAATTGTTCAAATCATGACCCCCGGGGGTAGGGCGGGGCCACAATAGGGAATCCAAGTTTTACATTGAAATATATAGGAAAAATCTTTAAAAATCTTCTTCTCAAGAACCACTGAGCCGGAAAAGCTGAAACTTATGTGGAAGCATCCTGGGATAGTGTAGATTCTAAATTGTTCAAATCATGACCCCCGGGGATAGGGCGGGGCCACAATAGGGAATCCAAGTTTTACATTGAAATATATAGGAAAAATCTTTAAAAATCTTCTTCTCAAGAACCACTGAGCCAAAAAAGCTGAAACTTATGTGGAAGCATCCTGGGATAGTGTAGATTCTAAATTGTTCAAATCATGACCCCCGGGGGTAGGGCAGGGCCACAATAGGGAATCCAAGTTTTACATTGAAATATATAGGAAAAATTTTAAAAATCTTCTTCTCAAGAACCACTGGGCCAGGAAAGCTGAAACTTATGTGGAAGCATCCTGGGATAGTGTAGATTCTAAATTGTTCAAATCATGACCCCCGGGGGTAGGGCAGGGCCACAATAGGGAATACAAGTTTTGCATTGAAATATATAGGAAAAATCTTTAAAAATCTTCTTCTCAAGAACCACTGAGCCAGAAAAGCTGAAACTTATGTGGAAGCATCCTGGGATAGTGTAGATTCTAAGTTGTTCAAATCAGGACCCCCGGGGGTAGGGCAGGGCCACAATAGGGAATACAAGTTTTGCATTGAAATATATAGGAAAAATCTTTAAAAATCTTCTTCTCAAGAACCACTGAGCCAAAAAAGCTGAAACTTATGTGGAAGCATCCTGGGATAGTGTAGATTCTAAATTGTTCAAATCATGACCCCGGGGGTAGGGCGGGGCCACAATAGGGAAACATTGAAATATATAGGAAAAATCTTTAAAAATCTTCTCAAGAACCACTGGACCAGAAAAACTGAAAGTTATGTGGAAGCATCCTGGGATAGTGTTGATTCTAAATTTTTCAAATCATGACCCCCGGGGGTAGGGCGGGGCCACAATAGGTATTACAAGGGGGGAAGTCTGGTAATGAACAGCATGGCCAAAGTTACTCAGGTGAGCGATGTGGCCCATGGGCCTCTTGTTTAAAGACAGTTTGAAGCCCTCTTCTAGCCATAAAATATTTTCATTTTACAATTTATCAGACAGCTCTAAAAACAGCTACTAAAAAGTGACCCTATGACCTAGAAGCTGTTATGTTTCAAGATAATATAGACATGCGATTTATCAATTTTACAATGAAAAAAAAAATCTGTGGTTGGTCGTTAACCATAAACAAACATGATTTAATGCCCCCGTAATCGAAGATATAGTTTTGCTCTGTATGTCTGCAAAAACTTTATCCATAACTTTTGATTGGTTGAAGCAAGGGCTTTCATACTTTACATGTGTATTCCTTGTGACAAGACCTTTCTTTGGGTACTGACATATTTGACCTCTTGACCTTGGAGTTTGACCCACTTTTGCAAAATTTCACCAAACTTTATCCTTTGCCATAACTTTTGAACGGTTGGTGCTAGGGCTTTCATACTTCACATGTGTATTCCTTGTGATGAGACCTTTTCTTGAATGTATATACAGTAAAACTTGTTGAATCCGGATGTTGTACATTCCGGCATGTTGTTCAGTCCGGCGTAATATTTTAGTCCCCTGAATTTTCTTTATAATTTATGTTTAATAAATGTTGTCCAATCCGGATCTTGCCTATTCTGTAAACCGGTCGCTATTTAAAGAACCAACTGCCCATAATTAGTACAAATTATCTCCTCTAATCCGGCCACTTATTTTTACCTGTGCCCGCTGGTCATTAGAGAAGTCTCGCGTGGGGTAATTATTGTCCCGTTAATGATCTATCCTGTATCGACAGTTTAGATTTTAACCAACGTGATAAAAAATCATTAATGGCTCAAGTAAAGCTAGGAAATTAACTCGCAAAAGAACGAGTGATAGTGATGGTTGCCTGTAGCATGTCAGTAGAAAAACTTGGAGACTTATTCATGACCTCCTTTCTACTTTCGTTTTGCGTGCACGACGTGCAATTCGAATTACTTCCCTTTGTGTCGCTAGTTTACAACGATCATAACGACAGAAGATTTTGGTTCCATATTCATTATAACATTTGAAATTAACAAATACAGTGTCTCTAAATATTCAAACATATCAATTTTAAAAGAAATTAATTAATTAGGAATCCGTCCCTAACAAAATAATATTTACAGCTACGATGAGGTTTTGGAGTGTGTTTAAAACATTTAACGATTTTCAAATTTAATAAATGACGAAGAGATGTTAGCCTATATTTCGTTACTGAATAAAAAACATAAACAGAAATGAAAATTCTGAAGAACAAACAGAGTTTAAAACAAACGGAAATAGACGATTTTTTTTAAGTGAAACGTAAAAATGACACATTTGATCAAGTATTTATTTACCACTCTTTGTTTATATCTATGTAATTTTTGACTCGCTATAATGGTTCAATTTTCTCCAATCCGGATGTTGTCTAATCCGGCCAAAAATTTTGGAACCACTGGTCGCCGGATTAGACAAGTTTTACTGTATTTTTGACCTTGATCTTGCAGTATTACCTACTTTTGAAAAATTTTAACCTTGGCCATAAATTTAAAATGGTTGGAGCTTGGGCTTTCAAATTTTACATATGTATTCCATGTGACAAGATTTCCAACACTTTTGACCTTGGTATTTGATCTACTTTTTAAAAAAAAATAACCTGGCCATAACTTTTGAATGGTTGGTGCTAGGGTTCCATATTTTCTTGTGACAAGAACTTTCTTTTGATACCAACAATTTTGAACTTTTGACCTGGATGTTGGATTTTGACGTACTTTTGAACAGCTTTATAACCTTCACCATAAGTTTTGATGGCTTTCACATTTAAAATATTTGTGATCCTTGTGACAAGACCTTCATTGGGTACCAACAATTTTGAACTTGGAGTTTCACCTATTTTTGAAAAAACTTCAACCTTGATCATAATTTCTGAATGGTTGCTGCAAGGGCTGTAACCCTTTAAATAATTTTTTATAAGATAATGAAAATTCGTTTATTTCACAATTTAGAGACTCATGGAATATGGCCATATAAACTTTGAGGTGTCATGTACATGTTAATGTTTAAAGATGTTAAATGGTGCATATTTTATCAGAGATTATGGTTCTCCTCAAAATACTAGAGATTATGGAGGTGGAATGTCTCGAGGTGGCACCTCAATGTATGGAGGATCACGTGACACAGGGATAGGAGGCAGAGATGTTTACAGTGGGGGAAGGGACAGAGATCAGTCTAGAGATTACGTCAATTCAAGGTAAAAGTCCTTACTGTTCTTCACTAACTTTAAACTCTTAAACACCATTCTAGGTGTAGTTATTTGTTGTTTTATGCTAAAAAAAATCGAACTTCTTGTTGGTCAATTTTAGAGATTTTAGCAGCCGTGGTGGAAGTTCAAGAATGGGCCCCTCTAGAGGAGGACCTTCCCGAGGAGGAGGAGACTTTGATCGAGGACAGCCACACGAAGATTCCTTCAGAGGTAATATAGACCAATATCAAATATATATGTTGTTAATGGGCCATTTTGAGAATTAGTTTCCTTGCCATAACTCTCCAGTAAAAATATGCTAAGTAGGACAAGGGAAATAAAAAGAAATGCTCAGCATCATGGAAAATAAGAAGTTAAGTGTTTGGTTTTTTTTTTTAAGTTTGATCTTATTTAACTGCTTCATATTAGTAAAATGTTCTAAAAATATTTTAATCCTGATTTTTAAAGCATTAATTCAATTCTGAAGAGTTCCAACAAGAGAAGTGGTTCAGAAATAAGCCTTTTGACAACTGCACTCTGTGTTTGTGCTTTGTGTGTTACTAATCATTTGGATATTTATTTTTAGATTCTGGAAGAGGTGGTCCCCCAAGTCGAGGCCCTGCCAGTAGAAGCTTCAGTAGTATGAGTAAGTAGTAGTTCACTATCTGTTGTAGTTTTATGTGTTGTTCTTGGACTAGGCCTGAAAAAGTTGTTGATCAAATGAAAAATGGAAATGGATGACAAAGAATTGAAATATCAAAAAATTAATGGAATGACTGACAAGGATCTGAAATGTTCAGAGAATGAAGGAATGAAATCATACACAAATTAAACAGAAATCAAAACAAAGGAAAACTGCTGTATTTGTTACAAAGTGCAATGAATATCTTCAGTGGAAAAAAAAGTTGATCGTCAACGTAGCATGTAAAAGCATCCAGAGGAATTTACAGAAACAGCATCACTGAGCTGACATCTTTGCCACTGAATAATGAATTACAGGATTAGGAGTGAACTGGAAAAAATTATTTGAGGATCAAGTGAAAAATATTTTATCAAATATTAATCAAGTTGAAAAGCAATGTTAAAAGAGGAGTGCAATATCTACATGTTTTGTTTTGTTTGTTTGTTTTTGTTTCTTTGTTTTGGTTTATTTATTTATTTATTTATTTTACATGCAAGGAGGATAAATGTAGATGACACAAGGATGAACTTCTCCTTTGTTCCAGAGTACATTTACAAGAATTCAATGTGCACCTCAACTGTTTCTTTCTCCTTCTCTTAGGGAAATGTCTTTCTTAATTTGTTTTTGATAAGAGAAACAGAGAGATAAATTTTTACTTTTTATTCTTTTTTTTTTTTTTTAGTTAAAGTAGAAATCCTTGATAAGTATATTCAGTTATGGGTACCATACTATCAGTTTAAGATACATACAAGTTATACACAGTATATATTTTCCTTGATTATTATCCTATTTCAAATTCATACTGAGAAAAGCCAGAAAGCTGGCAAATAGGTTATAATCTGAAAGCTAGCAAATATGTCATTTTATAAAAACTTCCCTTGTCTGGAAAAACAATTTTAATGCTTTGTGTCTGAAAAATTGATTTTAAAATGCTTAAATTGAAAAAGTAAATGAGATCTTCAGTGCAGTCACTTAAAAAAAAAAAAACATTATTTGATTTGTTAAAATTTTATATAAATATTTTTATGATTGACAAGTTATCAAAAACAGGATTCAAATATTTCTCTAAGAATTTAGAACACTGAAACATGTAAACATGATAAATTATACTTCTGTATGTCCCACTTTGCTTACTTTTCTGCTCTCTTTCACTAATAAGAGTTCTGATGAGGGGATTAATTCTAAAAATAGCATATGATGATGCCCAGGCCAAATAAACTGCTTAGAAAATCTGTTTGAAGGATATGTCTGTTTGCATTCCAATTTGTTATCAATGATGACCCTGCTTGTAGAAAGGAATTGAAAATTGACAGAAAACAAAAAGAACACAATGAAGAATTTATGAAATGCTCTGTTTTTCAAAAATTCAACAGTCACTGAGGTTTCCAAATTCATATACACAAGAAATCTTCATTCCATCAAAAGGAAGAATTTAATTATTTTAAGCTACTGCAACATGGATCAGTGCAATATTGTCAAGCTTCTGCAAGTGCAATGTTTTAAAGCTACTATAATGTGGATAAGTGCAATGTTTTGAAGCTACTGCGATGTAGATCAGTGCAATGTTTTGAAGCTACTGCAATGTGGATCATTGAAATGCTGTCAAACTACTGGATTAGTTGCAGTGCTGTCAAGCTTCTGCAACATGGACCAACTTCTCACAGCAAAGCAGTTGAAGCAATATTGCTGTTGAGCAGCTTTAGGAGGCTAATTTTTATGTCCCGTCGTGAATATGGCCGAGGCATATAGTGCTTGTCATGTCCGTCTTCGGTCCTTCCATCCGCCGTTCCGCCTCA
This sequence comes from Saccostrea echinata, assembly GCF_033153115.1. Lineage (NCBI taxonomy): Eukaryota > Metazoa > Mollusca > Bivalvia > Ostreida > Ostreidae > Saccostrea > Saccostrea echinata. Next base: position 973,690 of record NW_026889757.1, on the reverse strand, counting down.
CTTTGCATTTAGCTTAGTTTTAAAGATACTGTTCGATATATTTATCAAACTCATTATGATGATATATATTGAAGAGTAATTCAACTGCAGTACTGCATCATTTTTGTTTACCTTTATGTTTCCTTTGACCTTGACCTTGCTTTTCAAAAATTTATCTTTAGCTCAATTTCAAAGACACTATCCAAGATAATTTTATCATACTGTACATGCTGATGCATATTGATGTGAGCATCAATTTTTTTTACCTTGACCTTTACTTTGACCTTGACCTCACTTTTGTAAAATTTGTGTCAAATTTAAAAAAAAAAAAAAAAAAAAAAAAAAGGAAAAAGAAATTCTCCACTTGAAACATATTTTTTCAAGTAACAAAAAATAGAAAATGAGAAAAAAAATCAGATAAGTACTTTTTGAAATTAATTGCAAGCAACATTTGATAACAGTCATTATGATTTTCCTAAGGATCCAAAGTTTTTGACATGGACGAATGAAATTGCTTTACAATGAAACAAGAAATAGAGGAAAATACCATAGACTGAAAAGGATCACTGAAAATAACAAACATCAATCGAAATAGCTCTTGACATGTTGGAAAGCATAACAACAAGCAGAGTTTATCAAAAGCAACTAAGGGATAAAGGGAAAAAAAATCCACTGTCAACTTGAGAAAATTATCTGAAAAGATTAAATGGCTTCACTGCAGAAATGAATATTTGACTGGACTGCTCAATCAGTTGGAAAGGATTGGCGAAATTGCAATCCCAATGAAGTCAGGATTTCAAGAATCTTGCAACATTGCTTTTCTCAGCTTCAAATAATTCTGCAAAAGTTTTCTACAATCGTAAACTCACCAAAGAATGTATTAGAAAATGTATGATACTGATGCAGTACCACCAAGACACCGTAACCTAGTTTGCTCATTGCCAGGATAAAACCTAAAGCCTCAATAATGCATTCTGTAAATATATGCATTATATAAGAACACCCATTGTATAATTTTTATTGCTTTCGAAAAATATTTCAAACTGAAATACAAATATTATTTGCTTTCGTTCATTTGCGATATGTTCTGTGCAGTATTTGTGATTCATAAAATATGTTCCTCAAATAAATTGTTTGGAATATAGGCTCACAAAGAGACGGTGGACGTCCCTCTCAAGGAATGTATGAATCGCCAAACCGAGGCCCACCTCAAAGAGGTGCACCCTCAAGAGGACACCCTCAGCGAGACGACAGAGACAGGGGAGGTTATCCTGGGGGTCAGCGTAGACCTTCAAATATGGACTCTAGAGGAGGTCCACCTATGAAACGCTCTAGACCTAGTGGACCATCTTCTCGTGGGGGAATGCGGAGATGAATACTAAAATCTACTGAAGAGTCATTTTAAGAGAATATTTCAATTTTTCATTTTTTAAAAGTTTTATTTCAAAGTTTTGAATATAAGTGTTTGGAAAAATATTAACATTTTTTTTTTTTACATACTTTCATTCATGAACTTATTATTGTACATATAGCATTTGAAATTTGATCGACATTTGATCATTTTTCTCATTTATTAAGCTGCAAATTATGTTATATTAGTGTAATAGAAAAAAATAAATTAACAAGATAAAGCTGTTTTATCTCTTAAAAAAAAGAGTAATTCTGTGTTGATTTGGACATCCGAAAATGAAGGATTTTTTTGTTTCCAAAAGGAAATCCTCTAATATTTCAAAGAAATTACAAATACAATCTACGATGGAAGATCATCGTTGGAAATTTTAGAAACTGGAAACTGTACAACAAGCCAATGTGTGAAATGCAATGTAGCAAAGATGGGAGAATTATACTTTTTTTAAAGTAATCCAATCCAAGTATAAATTGTCAACACGCAGTATATCTGTTTGCCATATACATATTCATACTGCTCAAATTGAATTCTTTGAAAATAAAAAAAATAGTAAAAAAAAAAAAAAAGTATTGCCTAAGTGTTTTGGTAGTATAATAATGTATGAAGGATGCTATCACTCTTGTCATAGAGGATTGATTTTAATTTTAAAAAAAATGTTTGGCAAATTTTGTTCTGATATATACCTTCAAATTATCAACAAAAAAACTTCAGATCTCTTATACATAATAGAATGATACCGCGTTGGGCAACTTCTAAGAGATTGAAAACAGATCAGAATATGTTAAAAATGGTTCTCTATGAGCACTATAATTACCAATAGTTCTCAATGGGTGCCATAATTACCACTTTCATGAATTATCTCTTGGAAGATGTAATCACATTGCATATTTTGCAAGAGAGTCATTTCAGATACATTGATCTCATGACAAAGGAAAAAGTGCAAAATTTACAGCTCATTTCTTCTTGCTGCTTGTGTCCGTAATGTGATGGTATATTTACCTTATTATATAGCCTTGTTTGTGCAAGTAATCAAGATAAAACTACCAGCATTTTACTGTTGCAACTTGAGAATATCAACAATATGAGAAAGAAAAACCTTTACCTTCACAATGAAAACTAAATCTGACAGGATATCACCTTCAAAATAAATGACCAAAAGGAGCTCAAAATCAAGGAAACAAACCAACAGAATTTGTAAGTAAATCAATTTGAAAAGAAATTTTAATTCTTAGGAAATCAACATTGAACCATCTTACTGAAACAAGGCTGTGGGGAAAATTTTGGATGTTGAAATGTTCATCTAAGGTAACAAAATGAAACATTTATTTAGCAACAAACTTCAAACTGAGAAGACAAGTGGTGGATATGTAAGAAATCAGAAAGAAGGAGGTGTTGTCGACACTCTGTTTAGTGGTGTACCTGTTGGAGACAGTGAATTCAAGCTAAAAATTATTTTTTATGTAAATTACTATAAAGCTGAAGTGTTAAATAATCTGAAATGTTAAAAATTCTCAAGTATTAAATTGTTAAACATTAGAATTTAAAAAAAACAAAAAAAAACCCAGATCATTTCATGAAAATTAAAGTGTTTTCTTTCTAATTTTTGTTCTTAATCATTAAAACTTGGTACTTTTATTTTTTAGGGTGAATCTGTAGCTCTGCTGGGAGGAAAGAATCCAAGAGAAACTTTGGAAGTCGTGGTATAGCATGTAAGTTTATACCGTTATTGTAAAACAGTTAATATGCACTGTTCCCTATAGTTCTGGGATTTGTACTCCATGCCATCATTGATTTAGTAAGAGGCAATCAAATCTTATCTGGCCTTTCCGTGGAATGTAATCACATCAGCAGATGTTAAAAATTTTATTCAAAATGGAGTCACTTCCTATTTTTTTAAGTATTGGATGGAAATGGTTAAATGTCCGTTCTGAAGTATATTTTGGGTTATATGTTTACATTCAGTAAAGTTGTGCTCTGGACTACACAGATAAAAGATCCTTCTTCATCTATTTCAATGTTTATGAAAAGGGGTTTGTCATGGACGCTTACATAATACATGCAAGGTTGTTTTTCCGCTTGTCGGAAAGGACCGCGATTGAGTAAGAGGCAGAAGCATCTCTACCCAGTTTCAAAGTTTTACTATTGAGAAGTTCTTTAGCTCGAGTATATCAAGATTGTGATCTTATTTTCAGAGTTAAACACATTAATTTATAATCTTCTCACTTATTTTGCAGGTGCTGTTTAACTACGGAAAAGATGTTGAGAAGTTCAAAAGTTTTGGTACCTAAAGGTATTGTATGTGTAGTTTGTTTCTTTTTGTTTGTGTTTTAAACTTGTTACCATTTCTCTTACAGATGGGACTGGAACTGTATCAGATACGAGATCAGACTGTAAAAAACACCAGAATTGATGAAACCATGTACATGTACTTGGAAATATTAAGATTTCTTACAAAATAAAAAGTCACATATTTTGTACTTTATTCCTTTCAGAAAGTAGAGGATAGTTTGAAACTGAAACTAGAGAATTTGTCATGGATTTTGGGGAGTAAATCCTGTCCTATGTTAACTGTGATAACTGAAAGACTGTGATGTCTCCTAATGAAATGTCTGGGATGAAGAGGTGTGATGATCTCTCAATAGCTTTACAATTGCTAGAACACAATCATCCAGGGGGAATTGCTATCAACCCTGGTTGTGCTACAGGAAGAGAGAAAAATTTGTGAACTAGTCCAGGATTCAAATTCTCGCCCCCTCATTCACTGTTAAGGTGATCAATCAACTGAGCTATCTGACCAACTGTGATCAAACCTGCCTGATCGCCACATCCCTCCCTCCTTGAAAGTCTTTAGCTCCCAAAGACACCAACCAAGGCTCTTCCTTATCAGGTCTTTCACCTGTGACTTCCAGGGTATGGCACAGTGCCAAATGTAATGAAAGGAGAAAATGTGACAGACCAAACCAGGATTCGAACATGGGCCCCTGAATCATAAACACGGCAGATAATCAGGTGTTACACCAAGTGAGATAACAGTCACCAACCATCGAACCTGTGTGACTGCCACATTATCCAATTTCCATTTTCTTTTGCTTGCATTTTTAGATTGGCAAAAAATAAATTTAGCGTATGGCTCGTGTGTACTGTACTTAAACGTGCAAAGGTTAATAACACTAAAAATTAGATAAAAAGCAAACCACTGGAGTAAATGGAAAAAAAAAAGAGAAAAAGTTTTATTACTTTGTTGCCAATCTTCATCTAGTTCGTTAGGTCCGTTGGTTGTGGATTTAAGGTCAGTCGACACGTTCCTCAATAGTAATTCCCAAAAATTTGTCATTGTAGTACTGCTACTTTAAAAAGTTCCCTCACAAGAACTTAAGTACCTTACCAGGCATTTGTGCAAGATACCAGAGGGTTTTGTTTCCTATACAATTCTATTTGAAATCACTTGAATTGTCAGTATCAGAATTTTTGTTGTATTTATTTTCTAAGACATTTTGAAGACAATTTAGGATTCACAAGATAATGTTAATATTATGAATATTTCTTATATTAAATTACAAGGAGAAACAAAACAGATATTTGAGGAATGTGTCGTCAGACCTTAAAGTAATATGGGCTGCAACTTTGATGTAAGAAATTTTGTTGCAAAATTGTAATTGACTATTTCAATGACAGAAAAAAAGAACGTTTAAAATCCCTGTTGTTCATATTTGCGATGGAAGAACTATTTGTAAGCTTTGATTGAAGCACAGTTACTTTATTGTCGTCCTGTACAATATTTATTTCTTATATAATACTATATATTTGTACAAAATCCTTTATTCTGAAGCAATTTGATACTTTATTTCTGTCTTATTGACCAAAAAGTTTTAACTTACATACAAATTTATCATAACAACACATTTTAATAGCAAAATAAAATTCCCAAAAATGCAGCTCATATTGCTTTAAATATAGAGGTTCAAGCTCCCCTTCTACATAATATTTACAATGGAGATGGGTGAACAAGGCGTGTATAATGCCTATATCTTCAAATATGCTAGTATAAAAGTCATATTCAATTTGTGAATTTAGTATTTAAAGTTCTCATTATCAAAATTTATGAAATTATGATAAAAATTTTCTCGGCAAAAATTATTATTCTGTTATTAAAAAATAATACTCGGTAGGTATTCTTGGGTTTTGAACCTTATAGCAATAAGAATCCTAAGTATTTTCTTTTGAGACTAGCAGGATAACCACTAGGATACACAACTCCTCATGAACAGTGGCAATCGAATCATATTTGTTATATGACCCTTGACTAAATGGAGTCGCTAAGTATTTCTCGGAAAGATGCGAATGCTGTGTCATTAAAGCGTATTTTTAGGTAGAGTGGGTCTTCGCTCCAAGTTTTTGTTAACCAAAAAGTGTATATATTTTCAGTGGCGGATCCAGGAATTTTGAAAGGGGGGGGCAGTGTGGGGTCGGGGTAGGGACCCACGGCCACACCAAAAAAAAAATGATTTATTAAATCTCATGTATATTTTGGACACAAATGGGGGGGGGGGGCTTCCAATTATAAATTCGCGACTGATTTTTACGCAGGCTTTGAAGATAAACTTTCCAAAAAATGGACTGAAGACCCATTCCTATCAAAAAATAGTGTTATAGTATGAGAAATGATCCTTTTTGCCCACTTTAGTGTGTAGGCTATTTCATCAATCTCTACCCAGAGTTATCGTTCCCGCTACGCTCCACTTATACGTGTTGTAGCGCAATCTCTCACCAGAGGGCGTATTACGCTACAACGTGGAGCGTAGCGGGAACGATAACTCTGGGTAGAGATTGGTTGTAGCGAAGCGTAATACGCCCTCTGGTGAGAGATTGCTATTTCATAGGCAAATAATTTCAATCTTTGTGAGATTTTTGAAAATTGTTGAGATTTTACATATTTAATGTTAGATGAAATATCAAAGAAAATTTTGTTTTAATTGAAATTTAATTTTCACCTTCACGTTTGCCGCACTAAAGGCATTTCGCTGGCCTTCTTCGCCCATCTTCATCCAATATATGCTGTTATGTGGATCTAGTAAAAACTTTATAGATGTGTGTCAATGAAGTCCCCATCTCTAAGTAAAAAATCAGTTTACAAGATGACCATTTGATTCTTATAAGGGGGCTGGTAAATTTTGTAGCGTCAGATTAATTATTTTATCATTCGCCATTTACATTTTCTTCCCAGAGGAGGACAGAAATGTTTTTCAAGGACATATCCCCCTTTCAAATGGTCGTCCCCTTAGTACAAAGGGGCTCTAAGACACTTGCTACAAAAATGGGTGCATGAATTCAAGTGTGCTCTTCTTATCGGAGTGTGCAGTGACCAAAGCACTTATAATATATTGAAAAAAGAAATAATCGTACGGCACGTACGAATTATCTTTTGTACGAAATAACTGACTTTCAATTTGGATTCGTCTATTTTCGATTTATTCCGTAAGTGTAACTTTTCACTGCTTTTTCACACAATTCATTATATAAATGCATAAGAATATCGTCTAGAGTGAACAGAAATATTGATTTGGAGGTGTTTTGGTCACTGATTTTTAATTTCATCAGTAAGTGTGAAATAGTCAAAACGAACAAAAGCCTAATCATGAGCTTCATGTGGTGAGGGCCTGTCCCAATTAAGACACAGTTAGATCATTCTAACTAATATCTACCTATGACCATGTGTCTGTAGAGAATCAGGCCTAGACAAAATATATTACTTTAAATACACAGACATTTTTTCATAGATTTGTGTACATTGTCATTGTCAACATACATGGAATCTCATGTTTCAGCATAGTGTATATTTTGTGCATTGTGTGTTTTTTTTCTGCCTTCGGGCTGAAAAAAAATTAGTTAGGCAGGTAGGCAATTTTTTAATTTTTTTTCTCTGGTCTAAATTGAACAAATCTAAGCACAGACCTCTGAATCTCTATCAATAAGCCGTTATATGATTGATCAGAGTGATATATATACCCTCTCTATATATAAATACACTTAGAGGGGGTATATATATCACTCTGATCAATCATATAACGGCTTATTGATAGAAATTCGGAGGCCTGTGATCTAAGTAATACTGATGAAAAAAGAAATAGTGCTTTAAAGAGTTTCTGTGACATAATTTTAAACAAAATAAAATTTTCATATATTGGACAAAAATGAAAATTCAGAACTATTTATTACCAAAACAATTAGGATCTGTGCTATAAATTTCAGCTTGGAAAGTAGAAACACAGACAGGTTATTTTTCTAAGCCTCAGTCAAAAAGATTTTCCTATTTTTTTTATAACATTTTTCATAGTATAATATATTTATATATTAATTTTCAGAATTTTAAAAAAAACATGCAGGCCACAAAGAAAATGGATGACTTCTTTCAAAGTAAAACCTGCATTGTTGTTTGTGGAGCAAGTCGTGGTCTAGGTGAATGTATTTCTTTGACATTTGCAAGGAAATTTCCTGCAGGTTCAGCATTGATCCTCCTTGGTCGCGATGTAAAAGCACTTGAGAATGTCAAATCCAAAATCAGTGAAGAATGTCCACACCAAATGTGTGTTACACAAAAATTTGACCAAGGCAGCATTCAGCAGGAAAATTTTGATCAATTATTTGAAGGAATTTTCCAGGTTCATAAAATTTCTTTGAGTAGTTTTGAGCAAGCTGTAATGGTACATTCAGCAGCTACTTTAGGGGACATTACTAAGTATGCTAAAGAAATGACTGATGCTGAGACTGTGAAATGTAACTTTGATGTCAATGTAACTGGCGCAATATTGTTGAATTCTACTTTCTTGAAAGCTTTTGATGACATTTTGAAGCGAGTGGTCATCAACATTTCATCTTTAGCTGCAATACAGCCTATTAAATCTTTGAGTCTTTATTGCTCAGGTTTGCTTCCAATGTATTTCTGATATAATTCTTTGTTAGATACTGTTTGATTAAATAACATTCTTCAAACATGCCATTAATTGTTTGTAATACGTACTCTGTAATCATGGTTAAATTCAAAATTCTGTTTTTAAAAGCATTATGAAACAAGTATCTTTTTTAATCATACTTCTATCATACATATGAAGTTATATTAATCTGTTTACAAACAGGTAAATCAGCCAGAGACATGTTTTTCCGGACTCTTGCAGTAGAAGAACCAAGTCTCCGGGTGCTTAACTATGCACCGGGTCCATGTGACACAGACATGCATAAAGACTGTCGAGAAAAGTCAAAAGCACCTGATACTAAACAAATGTTTATTGGTAGGTACTTTTATAGATTCATTTCTAATTTTCATTGTATGCTGGTTGATAATATGTTTCTAAAGAAATGAAGATGTGGTAGTAGTTTAAGTAATTATGCTATTCATTACTGAAGAAAACCCAAGAACTATATACCTATTCAACAAAAATGCAGGAATTTTATAATGAAAAGCCATGCCTTCCCACCTGCAAAATCTTCAATGGAAAATCGAAAGTTTGCATGCTTAAATAAACTGATTTGTCATGTAAATTTTTAATTTATTAATTGCAGATGAATTTTGTCATGAAATATCAAAAGTTTGCGTAAATGACATGATTTGTCACGTATTAAAATTTCTAGTTTAATAATTGCAGATGAATTTTGTCATGGAAAATCAAAAGCAGACCTGCCTACCCTTCTGCTTTTGGTGTATTTCTTCCACTTTTTATCACTAAATTATGTCTTAATAATCAATTTTACACCTTCAAAATGTTAGACAACTATCTCTACCAAAAGTTTGAATTAGTTGGGATTTGCAAGCTATGGATCAATTACATCATTAAATGTGGAGTTTTTATAAGTTTAAGACATGTTGGGATGTTAGGTAGAACAAAGGATTTATGTCAGTGATTTGGAAATACCGGTAATAATTTATGATATACAACAAAAAATCTGATTAAGATTTTACAGAATTTCAGTGAGAGATCAAAATAGGATAATACGAAGAATTACACCTTTGTTTATGAAATTCCACCAAATGAGAATTTAGATTGCACATTTGCACTAAAGAGGGCAGTCTGCAAAAACTTGCACAAAAGATGTGATTTAAATGATTACGACGATTAAAATTTTTGATTTAATAATTGAATTTTTTCATTAAATTGCTCTGATATTCACAAAGTTTATACATGTACATATGTTATAAGTTCCAAAGTCTACAGAAGTCTATATGAATGGGGAAGTTTTCATTTGATAACTCTAAATTACTATAAAAAAGAAAGAGAATTGTTTAAATTCCCCTTTAAATATATGTTTACTGAAATTCTTCATTATTTCTTATCTCTTGTTAAAACTAACAGATTTCTCATTCAATAATTATTGTTAATGCATATGACTGTAGCCCATTTGGAACTCAGAAAACAAATGAATGGAAAATCATGTGTGAAATGTCAAGTAAATTTTTGTTCTTGCATCAAAATACATGAAATGGGAGCGAAAAGAGTTGTAGTCCATTGGTTGTGACCTTCACATTTGAAATATGCTTGGTTGTAAATTTTTGTACACTTCACTGTTATGAAAGACTGTTTGAACCATATACTCACGAATGAAGAGTAAAAATTGCTTAATAGTTGATACACGTGATTCTGAGTATTTGTATAGAGATTAAGTGTCTGTGAGGTCAGGGTCAAATCAAAATTAAGAATTAAGTTATTCACACAGGATATACAGTCATAGGAATTTGCTTCTATGGAAGTGCATTGTATTTCACAAAAACTGTTTTGACTGATTTTTCTTTTCAGATGCATTTAATTCTGGGGTAATTCTCTCATGTCAGACCTCTATTGACAAGCTTTGTCAAATTCTGATGACCAACTTTGAGTCTGGAGCACACATTGACTTCTATGATTAAAGGAAATTATGTCGAATTGGTCTGTATAATAATTAATATGAAGATTGTTTGAGATTAATTGTGCATTTTATGTGGCACAATAAACTTTTCTTAAAACTATGTTGATAATTTTAATTTTTTAGTATTACCTAAAGCTTTCTTCCTACTTAGTGTATGTGTACACTTGACATGGAGTGTACATTATCAAGTTACACTGTGAATGGGTTTTCATTCTTTACATGTTTGATACTATAATATATATACCGGTATATGGTTTTGTTGTAATAATATTGATAAGTTTTGGCATTCCACTTTTACGAAGTTTAATTATTTTTTGTCTTATATATGTATATGTATTTTGAGATATTATCAGTATTGTTTATACATGTATACCTGATGTGACAATAAAGACTGACCTGTAATTTTTGCTGTCTGTTTGTCTGTCCATCTGTCACACCCTATATTTCAAGAACTGTAAGAGGTATGGATTGGATATTTTGCACATATTGTTTGGTACTATTGCATTTGTAAATTACATGGTACTGACCTTGTGTCCCTTGATCTTGACCTTTGACCTACTTTTAAAAAAAGTTCATAGTGCTGATAAGGATATTTTTGACATTTAGAAGGTAAGTCTGTCCTATTTAGCATGTGCACTGTTTGTCATAAGACATTACACATTACAATCCACTTGACCTTGACATTTGAATTACTTTGCAAAAAACACCTGGGGCAGTTTAATTTAACTTATGACTTTTTAAATTTTGAGAGGCAGGATTGATAATTAGTATTTATACATGTTTATGAGCTCATGATACTGTACTTTGAAATTTTGTTACCCTTTAACCTCTGAAAATATTATGTTCAACTGACAAGAATTGCAACATGGCTTTCTTGGTTCAGCTTGACTGGAGCATTTCAGTTTCTCATGTCTGTGTTTTTAGCTCACCAATGAGCGAAAGGCTCAAGTGAAATTTGTGCATTGTCTGCTGCCATTGGCATTGTCATTGTTGTGAACTTTTCACATTTTCATTTTCTCCAGAACTACTAGGCTAATATCAATCAAACTTGGCACAAAATATCCTTAGGTAAAGGTAATTAAGAAATAATGAAAACTGGGAGGGATAATTTAAAAATCTTTATCTCAAGAACCACTGGGCCAGAAAAGATTAAACTTATATGATAGCTTTCTGGGGTAGTGAAGATTCAAAGTTCAAATCATGACACCCAGGGAAAGGTTGGGGCCACTATGGGTGATCAAAGTTTTAAATAGGAATACATTGCAAAAATCTTTGAAATTCTTCTCAAGAACAGCAAAGCCATGATGAGTCATATTTATATGGAAGCATCATCAGGTACTGTAGATTCAATTAATTTTGTCAAAATCATTACCCAGGTTGTAAGGTGGGGCTACTATGGGCAATCAAAGTTTTACATAAGAATACATTGGAAATTTTTTTAAAAAATCTTCTTAATGACAGTAAAGTCATGATTAAAAGTAGGTCAAACTCCTAGGTCAAGGTCAAAGGGCCAAAGTGGTTGGTATCCAAAAATAAGGTCTTGTCACAAGGATTACATATGTGAAGTATGAAAACCCTAGCTCCAACCATTCAAAAGTTATGGCAAAGGTTAAAGTTTTTCAAAAGTAGGTCAAACTCCTAGGTCAAGGTCAAAGGATCAAAGAGGTTGATATCCAGACAAAGGTCTTGTCACAAGGAATACACATGTGAAGTTTGAATTCCCAAGCACCAACTGTTCAAAAGTTATGGCAAAGGTTAAATTTTTCCAAAAGTAAGTCAAACTCCAAGGTCAAGGTCAAAAGGTCAAAGTTGTTGAAATCCAAAGAAAGGCCTTGTCACAAAGAATACACATGTGAAGTTTGAAACCCCAAGCACCAACTGTTCAGAAGTTATGGGCAAGGTTAAAGTCTCATAAAGTTTTGCAAAAGTGGGTCAAACTCCAAGGTCAAGGTCAAAAGGTCAAATATGATGGTACCCAAAGAAATGTCTTGTCACAAGGAATACACATGTGAAATATGAAAGTCATAGCTCCAATCAATCAAAAGTTATGGGCAAGGTTAAAGTTGACAACAGACAGACAGACAAACAGACAGACAGGACAAAAACAATATACCCCGGGATCTTTCGGTCCGGGGGCATAAAAATATATTTCTATTACTGTCGTACACAAATAAAAAAGAAATGGTTGTAAACTTTTAACATACGCATATATAAATGAACCTTGTATATTCCAATTTAATGAAAATGTTAAATATAATACGAATGAAAATAATTTTATTAAAAATATTGTATGTAATTACTGTCTACACAAAACAGAAATCAAACGATTAATGAAACATTCATTACATTAATGGGACATTCTTCTGTTGAAACAAGTATCTTTTTTAATCTCAGATGCTCAGATCAGGGACATCATACGGCCAGTAACTCGACTTGGTCCCCCAGGTGCTTGACATTCTTCTGCAAAAAAAAAAAAAAAAAAAAAAAAAAAAGCATCATAAAATGCAAATGATACACACACACACACACACACACAGAGACTACCGGATTACGTAAATTATTTCCGTTTATTCCACTGGAATTACCTTCGATATCACTCAAGAATCTTGCAAAGTCAAATGCTGTTGGACATCGAACTAAAAAAAAAAAAAGAAAGAAAAAGTGTAAGTTCTGTTTAAGGACAATACGAGGACATTCAAAGACATATAAATTTGTAAAATACCTTGTACAGGTTTTATTCATGCTGAAATATACTTATTTATCACAAAGAAGATGGGTGAACATGACGAGCTAAAAGCCTATAGTGTGACAAACATGAAGGTGAAAAATTAAATCTCAATTATATCAAAATTTCCCTTGATATTTCATCTAACATTAAAACATACTTTATTAAAAATCTCTACAATTTGCAAAAATCTCACAAAGATTGAAATTATTTGCCTATGAAATATACACACACTTAAGAGGGCAAAAAGAGTCATTTTCTCATACTATAACACTATTTTTCGATATGAGTGGGTCTTTGCTCCATTTTTTTGAAAGTTAATCCTCAAAGTTTGTATAAAAATATACATGTACGTCTTTTTGTTACCAAAAACATGGAGCAAAGACCCACTATACCTTAAAAATATACTTTTATGACATAACATTCGCATATTTTCGAGAAATACTTAAAGTCCATTAAGTCCGGGGTCATATCACAAACATGATTTAAATGCCACCATTCATCAGGACTTGTGTAGTTTAGTGGTTAGCGTGCTAGTCTCGAAAGAAAATGATACGCAGGATTTTTATTGCTAGGATTCGAACCACACGAGTACCACATTATTTTTTAGTAAAAGAATAAATTTTGCCGAGAAAATTTTCCCCAGAAAAGTTTTGTTTATCGTAATTTCATAAACTTCAATAATGAGAACGTTACTCTAAATACAAAATTCACAAACTGAACACGATTTTTATATATCTGAAGCTATAGGCTTTCTGTACGCTATGTTCACCCATCTCCTTTCTATTCCCTTGCAAACAAGCCTTATTATTTTCATCCAGTTTTATATCTTTAATTACTGAAATTAATGGGGAAAATTGAAAATGATATCCTCCCAAAATAAATATAAATTTACTTTAAATTTCCGTGAAAAAATTTATTTGAATTTAAAACAACTATACATACAACAAGCTTTGATAAAATATTAAAAAAAAAACAATACATGAATATTCTTTGACACTATTGTGCATGGAGATAAATCAGGTCATAGTTCCTTTTCACTGTATAAGATGAATCTAAAATATCTTAATTCATATTGCATGTGATTACTTGTAAGTTATAGTGTATTTCATAATGATTTTACTGAAATATTAAATTTGATTAAGTACAATATACGTTCAATAGTGTATTCTTTATAATGTATCATAAACTCAATACACTGGATGGCACTGAAGATGAAATATTGAATAATAATTTTTATTATATTAATATTTATTTAAGTCTTTCGGGCACACTGAAGTTCTAAAAATTAAAGTTGTACTTACTACCATGACGTGCTCGATACTCGGACAACGCCTACACTCCGTCTCTCTCTATCTGACGCTCAATGACGGAGCGTTCTCTGTCCCCCAAGACATCCCAGCCTTTTTAGGGGGATATACAGAAATTGAAATGATCTAACATTCTATGTGTGAAATAAAGTATATGAAATACATGTATTTGACAACTGAATTCTATCAATTATCATTTACCAGGTATGGCTTCGTGGATATTCGTGAATGGCCTTGTGTTTCCCAGTACTAGGCGTATAAAAATCTTTTAAAGTCTTCTTCAGAACAGCAAAGCCATGATTATTCATATTGTTCAATCATGACACCTGGGGTAGGGTTGGGTGGGGTTACAATATATTATATTAATTTTACATGGGAATATATTGGGGGAAATCTGATAAAGAACAGATGGGCCATAGTTACTCAGATGAATGTTGTAGCCCCCGCTTTCACTGAAAGTGGGGGATATTAATTTGGGTCTGTCTGTCCATCCACCTGTATTTCTGTCTGTGTAACTCGTAACTATTTTATATGAAAAAGTCGAAGAACCCTTGGGATATGGAACGCGGGGGGGGGGGGGGGGGGGAGGGGGGGTCCCCAAGCACCTGTGCCACCCCTAGCAAATTATCCCTTACAGTTTTCCAAACTTTAAATAATTTCAAAAAGTCAATAGGGTAAACATCACTTCTGCATAATTCTTTAATGCTTTTTTTTTTTTTGTTGAGCTGAAGGAGTAAAAGGATCTGTAGAATAAGTTGTGGTGCGACTTATCTAGAAAATGCCATTGAGCATGCGCAATCTTGACAAAAATAAAAACATGGCCGCGGAAGTGACACCCAAGAAACCTCCCGACTGGAAAAATTTGACAGACACAGTTCAGGACGCCGAATCTTTGCGACAGGAGTCAATTAATGCACACCATGATCATTTAATTACAGAAATAGAAACCTCAGATGGTCCACTTGGCACATCGCTGAGGTAAGACGTATCCAATGTCATAATTTAGTCGTTTCGAAGATTAACTTCACCTGTCAGCCACTGTATCTTCAGTGTTCCAATTTCTATGAAGAACTTCTATAGAAAATTATGTGTTTATGTGTTACTTTAATTTAACCCGTAGGTGAAGTGTATAATTCATAAGAATTCAGTTTAAACTTCATTGATTGAAGAAAACAAAAATTGACTGCTTTACTTTAATAGCAATTTCACTTTATAAAAAATTAAACATTTGTACTGATATATAACAAGTAAGTTTAACTTTAAGACTTCTTCAGCAAGCAGCAAACAACTGGGAGTAAATGCAAAAAAGATTTTATAATAACAACATTGAACAAATACAAAGAGGCTGTTTATTTCACTCACAAATTTGCAAGCTCATGAATACCTAATTTGTTGACGGTACAACCCTTAGGGCGAGCTCAGATGTGTATTATTAGATATACTTATTCAGGTTTAAGGTAGATCTGCCTCTTCAAACTGCACAAGACCTAAAATGGAACTTCTAGACTGTGACATCACATAGTGTTAAATCGACAAGTTTTCATGTGGGCATTTTTAACGTCTTTGAAATTATGAGCATTTACTCTATTATGTACTTTAATTATCATTTAATACTGAGATCTTTATTTTTAAAAGTAATTAAAAGATAAATTCATAATTCTGTGTTCAATTCATTTATTAAAAGAAGAACAACACAACACAGTGACAGTACAATTATTGAAACAAAAGGTAAAAATATGTACTATTTACATTCAATTTTTTAATCAAGAAATAAGTAAAGTTATGCTAAAAAAGTAATAAGTGTGAATCTTGCCATCACATGCCCAAGAAGTATTATAGTTTGGATGTATGAATTTTTTCCTGCTTGGATTGTGTTGTGTATAAGGGGCAAACAACAAAAAAATATTTTTTCAAGGGGAGGGTGGGGGGTGGGTTACTTGAAAAATAAATGTTGAGGGCATCCTCTTTATTTGGAAAATAGTCTACCAACATGATCAAGTTAAAACTAATCATACCAAAAAAAAATACTTGAATGCCATATATAAATCGTTTCAAACTTTTTCTGGCTTAGAAACATTGACCCTCAGGGTGTCAATTCTACAAGTCGCTCTACTGGCCAGGTGGCTGTGTGTGTTCAAGCAAGAAGTGATTTCCTGCCCTGGATTCACACCTTTGCATGCATGATATGGATCAATGTGAACAATCCGAATTTTCTCTTCGCCCAGGCATTGCTTTAAGAGCTCGCAGTGTCAAGCAGCACTATGCCCCACTTGCTGCGCTCGCCATCAGAGTTGAACAAGTTGAGACCAATCTCCCAAATGGAGTACACACACACAAAAAAATAATTCTATGGCGTATAGCATTAAATGAAAAATGTCAAATAATTACTTTGAATTTAACAAACGTTTGTGCACAATGTATGAATTAACAAGAAAGTTACTGTCCACTTGCTGCACTTTAACTTCTGCAGTCTTTAAGGCTGTGACAGCATACATTTCAGTTGTTAGCTCTTCTGAGCCAAAGGCTCATAGAGCTAATGCTATGGCCATTTGTGCGGTGTGCGTAAACTTTTTAGAATATGGGCCATAACTCAAGAACCCCTTGGCCAATTATTGTCAAATTTGTCACAGGGTATCCTTGGCCAAAGGGCTCCCGTTTTTACTAAAACTAGGGTTGTGACCTTTAAACAAGGGGAGATAATTAGGAAAATAGAAACAAAAGTACTGGTTGCTAAAAAATCTTCTTCTCAAGAACCACTGGGCAGATTATCACCAAACTTACACAAAAGGATGAGGATATGTTGTAGATTAAAATTACATTTTATTAAAATGTTGATATTTTGCTTACTATAAGGACTAAGATCATCAAATCTTGTCAGTTGATGCATCTAAGGATCTCATATCATGTTGACTCAAAAGTAAGTCACGGTGACCTACTTTTAAATTTTGCAGCCAATCTTTTTCAAAATGATTTAGAGGCATATTTTGAACAAATTAAGGCCTATGATCATCAAATTTTGTCAGTTGATGTATCTTGGGTCCTCGGAGTATGTCGACTAAAAAGTAGGTCACCTTGACCTACTTTTTTGAATTTTATGGCTAATCTTTTTCAAAACCATTAAGATCATTAATTCGAATACTGAGAGATTTAGAATCATTAAATATTGTAAGATGTTGCATCTTGGGGCCATAAAACATATTTATTAAAAAGTAGGTCACAGTGACCTACTTTTTGAACTTTGCAGGCATTCGATTTCAAAGCATTTGGACATTTTAAGACCTGTGATCACAAAAACTTAGTAAGTTGATGCATCTTGGGTCCTCAAAAAACGTCAACTGAAAATTAGGTCACTGGGACCTACTTTCCAATTTATATGACTATAATTAAATATTTCAGGTACTATTTGGCTTAGAATCATCAAACTTTGTCAGTTGATGCATCTTTGGTCCTTGGAGTACGACAACTGAAAAGTAGGTCACTGTGACTTACTTTTGAAATTTTATGGCTGAATTTAATATTTTTTCGGGTACTATTTGGCTTAGAATCATCAAAATTTGTCAGCTGATGCATCTTGGGTCCTCGCAGTTGGTCGTCTGAAAAGTAGGTCACCGTGACCTACTTTTCAATTTATATGACTATAATTAAATATTTCAGGCACTAATTGGCTAAGAATCATCAAACTTTGTCATTTGATGCATCTTTGGTCTTCGGAGTAGGTCAACTGAAAAGTAGGTCACCATGACCTACTTTTGATAATTTATGGCTTTAATTGAATATTTCAGGTACTAATTGGCTCAGAATCATCAAACTTTGTCAGTTGATGCATCTTGGGTCCACAGAGTTAGTCAACTGAAAAGGAGGTCACTATGACCTATTTTTGAAATTTTATGGCTTTATTTAAATATATCAGGTACTGATTGGCTTAGAATCATCAAACTTTGTCAGTTGATGCATCTTGGGTCCTCAAAGTATGTCATCTGAAAAGTAGGTCACTGTGACCAACTTTTGAAATTTTATGGTTATAATTTTAAAAATATTTTAGGTATTAATTGGCTTAGAATCATCAAACTTAGTTGATGCATCTTGGGTCCTCAGAGAATGACAAGTGATAAGTAGGTCACCATGACCAACTCTTAGGTACTAATTGGCTTAGAATCATCTTGGGTTCTCAGAGTGTTTCATCTAAAATGTAGGTCATGATGACCTACCATTGGAATTTCAAGGGTTTATCTAAATATACAGATACTTAAAGGCTTCAAATTGAAGTGATAGGTTGTACAATTTATCAGAAGAGCGATTCAAGGCCCTTGGGCCTCTTGTCTTTATATATATGGGTTGTATTAAAGTGCAACCCTGATCCCTCACAAAGAAGCATATTTGTGGAAATTCTCAAGCAAAATATAAACAAAATTTTTGTAGCCTGTTTGGAATATTTAGTTTTCAGACCATGTTACAGGGCTCTGAAGTGTAATATTCTTGTTCTGAACAGCTTTGAAATGGAGTAACTTTAGGTGTGTATTCTTGGCTGGAAGTATCTTCTTAATCAATATGTATCTCCATATAATCATCTCAGTAAGATGCACATAATAATTTTGTATGTAATTTTGAATCTAATAACTTAATTTTATAAAAATTGATTGGGTTGAGAATATTAGCATGACTACAAATCAAGTTCTCCTTCCAACATTTATTTTCTATATATAAAGTTTTTCATTATCATCTTTCCGTGCAGACATTTGAGTTAAGTGCTGTATTTCATCACGTTCATTCCATTTCCTGCATTTTATACACAAAAGATCATAAAAAAAGCATGTGATGCACTGTCATTTATTGAGGAAATTTAATAACAATAAAAAAAATGTAAAGTGTGAAAATTTATGTATACTTGCCTATTTGTGTATTGAATGACAAAGGCAAGAAATTGGACAATTTTAGCTCTTCTGAGCCAAAGGATCAAAGAGCAAATGCTATGGCCTGGCATGTGGTGTGATAAACTTTATGGAATGTGGCCATATCTCAAGAACTCTTGGCCATTTTTTATCAAATTTATCACAAAGTATCCTTGCACCGAGGATTTTATTTATACTAATAATAGGGATGTGACCATTAAACAAGGGGAGATATTTGGGGAAATGCAAAAAAAAGTAATCATCATTAAAAATTCCTCCTCTCATGAACCATAGGGCAGATTATCACCAAACTTACAAATAAAGATTAGGATACATTGTACATATTGTACATTAAAATTTGCCCAAGGCATCAACTTGTCAGTTGATGCATCATGGTGCCATGACCTACTTTTTAAATTTTATGGCTAATCATTTTCAAAACATTTTAGTTAATTATTCCAGATATTGAGAGGGTTAAGAATCATAAACCTTGATAGTTGATGCATCTTGGGACCTTGAAACATATTAATGAAAAAGAAGGTGACAGTGACTTACTTTTTTAATTTGCAGGTATTTTTTTCATATTGTTTGAGATGTATATTTTTGATATATATTTGACTAGGATCATCAAAGCATTTTGGGTCACCGTGACCTACTTTTGGAATTTCACACCTATATTGTAAGTATTTCTGATATTAAAAGGCTTAAAAACATCAAACTTGGTCAGTTGATGCATTTTGGTTCCTAATCCTAGGAGTGTATTAAACAATAAGTAGGTCACCATGACTTCGTTTTGGAATTTCACGACTATGTCTAAGTGTTTCTGATTATTTGAGGCTTAGAGTCATCAAACTTCAGTTGATGCACTTTGGCTCCTTGGACTGTGCCAACTAAAATGTAGGTTACTTTTGGAATTTCATAGTTGCATCCCAATATTAAGGGTACTAAGAGGCTTAGAATCATCAAACTTTGGTAGTTGACTCACTTGGGTCCTCAGATTGTGTCAACCAAAATGTAGGTCACCCTGACCTACTTTTTGGAATTTCCTGGCTATTTCTAAATATTTCAAGGCTTAGAATCATCAGACTTTGTTAGATGATGCATCTTGGGTTCTCAGAGTTTAGTAACTAAAAAGGAGGCTATGGTGAGGTACTTTTGAATTTCGGGGCTTTATCTAAATATTTAGGATACAAAGAGGCTTAGAATTGACAGAATGTGCAGTTGACCAGAAAAGTGATTTTAGGCCTTTGGGCCTCTTGCTTACAAACCTCACATTAAGTTAAGGTCAAATTGAAACAGAGAAATTATCTTCATAGCTGAGAAATTTGTCCTTTACTTTGGTAACTGGTTGATTTCTTTTTTGTTTTCAGAGCTGTGTATGAAGGTGATGAGTTAGAAAAATTTAAAGAAAGTCTGAATGAGCATATAAAGACTCATGATAAGGAGATTGAGCGAATGTGTAACTACCATTACCAGGGGTTTATTGACTCGATTCGGGAACTCCTGAAAGTCAGTTGTGATGCTGCACAGCTCAAGGTAACAGGCAACTATCAAATAATTTCTTTAAGACTGGATTTTTTGTTTTATTATGTGTTTAAATTACGTTTCGTCCAACTTTTTTGCAGTGATTGATACATTATTTCTTTTATATATCTTGCAAAGCATTCTTTCATTGGTGAGCATTTTTAATGTATTTAATCAATAGTGAAAGCAAGGATGTTAATTGGAAACAAATATGTACATTTTTGTTTATCTTTCATTCTTTGTATTATACCCTCTGGTACATGTGTAAAAATATTTTTGAGAAATATGTCATATTTCAAATTTTAGCAGATTTATAGATCATTATTTAATACATCATCATGTTAAATAAATTTTAGAGGATCATTTAAATGTTTTCTAGGATGAAATTTCTGAGGTGAACAGTTCACTGCAAGACTCCTGTAAACCACTATTAACAAAAGGGGAGGAACTTGTCAAAAGTAGGCGTGTCCAGAGGAACATAGCATCAGCTGTTGAAAATTTAACTTTATGTTTACCAGGTGAATGAGTTATTACTCCAAATGAAAAGGATACACAAACAATATTTTTTTCAACAGCTTATTAAATAATAATATTTCTTCCTTTCTTTTTTTTTTAATGATTATCTAAATGTATTTTTTCAGTGTTAGAAATGTATGGCAAACTTCAAGAACAAATGTCAACAAAGAGGTCTGTTAGTTCAGCATCATATTTGATTTATTATATTGTTTTCAACTTGTGAAAGACTAAAAATTTACATATTGTCTCTAATACCTGTTTGAATATATATCTTGAATTATGTGTGGGTACTTAAATTTTTATGTTGCATCTGAAAAGAATTTTTAGAGTATATAATTTGTCAAGGACTGACTTGTAAATCTACACGTTTTGTTTTTGTGGTGAATGTCGAGTCACTTCCTGTCTGTTTTTACTAAGCTCCCCACAGTCATGTACATGTTTTTGGTGATTCATACAATGTTTATATACCTATATACAAATATTTTTACACAAGATATTACCCAGCATTGAAGACACTTGAGCAGCTTGAGCACACATATCTCCCCCGTGTGGAAACTCATTGGTTCTCACAGACTATGAAGGAAGCCATCCCAAAACTCCGGGAACAAATAAAAGATGCCAGTATGTCAGATCTCAAAGACTTTTTGGAAAACATTAGGAAACACTCGGCGAAAATTGGAGAAGTAGCGATGAAGCATGTAGGTTATGCTAAACACAGCAAATGTCTTGGAATGTGATTTTAAATATAAATTATTGAAATAATGGTACTTATATACATGTATATAATAATATTTTAAAAAAAAATTATTAGGAAGGCTTAAAAAAAAATTTAAAAAAAAGTATTGAAGCATGTTAAATACATGCAATTCTAGGCATATTTGGTGTAGACTGATAAACATTTCTCCCCTAATGATAAACAGGCTGCCGAACAGAATAATATGGACCCAGCCATTGTTCAGTCCAATAAGAAAGTGAAAACAAAGAGGGCACCTAAACCCCCAAACCCATTTACTGGGGAGATTGAGAAGGAGGAGGAGGATAAAGCTAAGGGTGTTATTGCTGACCCCAGTGGGG
This sequence comes from Saccostrea echinata, assembly GCF_033153115.1. Classification (NCBI taxonomy): domain Eukaryota; kingdom Metazoa; phylum Mollusca; class Bivalvia; order Ostreida; family Ostreidae; genus Saccostrea; species Saccostrea echinata. The sequence goes on along the minus strand of NW_026889757.1, from coordinate 951,370 downwards.
ACGATATGGGTGTAAGTAATGGTGTAGATTATGTGATGTACATGTGTGTAATGCTGTATTATGAATACAAGCAGTATTAACGTGCGAATAAATGAAATTACAAAAGAATCAACTTCATAAATATAAAAACATGAATAAGCATTTTTATTTTGAATTATCAAAGTGTAAATGACAAAAAAACTTTCTGTAATATTATGAAAAAAAGAAAAAAAAGGTTACACCATCTATGCTATAGTAACTTTAGAATGATGTTCAGTTGTATAAACTTTTAAATATGACTTGCAAATTGAGAACATTGTTATTTGTACTTAATTACGTTCTATTTTGTAGGAGCTGAGTGCACAAGATCTGATAGACTTTTCTCCTGTTTATAGATGTCTTCATATTTACACTGTATTGGTAGGTGTCTTAATTAATAATAAACAAAAACAGTTACAAATCCTGGTAACCAATCTACTGCTACTGAAATACATGTGTGCAGTTTTTGAAACCCAGTCTATTTATTTTAGGGAGACAAAGAGAAATTTGAGACTTACTACAGAAAGCAAAGACGAAAACAAGCTCGACTTTCTCTCCAGCCCCCACCTAATATGGTAGGTATTAATTAATTGTACATAACCTCCAACTAATATGGAGGTATAAAATAAAAATAGCCTCAATCTAATATGGTAAATATAGAATAAAAATACTTCAATATGACATGGTACATATAAAATAAAAATAGCCTCAAAATATAAATAACTTCCATCAAATGATAGGTTCATCTATAAGAATGTAGGAGACTCGCTTTTAATATGGTGAGACAATTCATATACATGTAAAATACAATTTCAGAGGGTTCATTTATGTGACAGAGACCTTAATGATGGTGACAAATATTACAAATGTTTAGAAAAGTTTAGAATTTTTATAATGCACTGCAGAATATTTATGATTTCATTAAAAATATTCTAAGAATACACCATAAATTTGTTTGGAATTAATTGCCAAGCCTGGAATCTTTCCAAAATCAATACATGGCTTTATTTGAAAAGGCATTTTTAGAGGGTGTGTTTATCCTTATGTAAACTTTCACTCTGTATCTTGTAGCATGAATCCATTGAAAACTTCAAGAGATATTTCCATGATATTGTTGGGTTTGTATTTCTTTTATCTATTGTAAAATCTGTTTTCCTTAAATTTTATGAATTATGTACATATATTAGTTTGTAATGCATAAACATAGAAATGTGAAAAATATCAACAACTAACTAATACATGTATATAAGATTGAATTACATAATAAAATATATTAAACTTAATTGTTCTCTGTTTTAGGTTCTTTGTAGTAGAAGATCATATTCTGAGTACAACTCAGGGACTTGTTAATCGAGCCTACATGGATGAACTCTGGGAAATGTCAGTTTCCAAACTCGCTGCTTCTCTCAGAACAAGTGCTGTAAGATCTGCTGCTCCCTAGCCAAAAATTCTGTCTTATAAATTTCATGTTCTATGTTATGTGACCGGTGTACATTTCTGAGTCAGTGATCAGCAATATTTACGAAGAATATGAACGTTACTACAATCTTGTTCACTTTGTATTTATGAAATATATAATTATTGTTATTGATCTACTTTATCTTGATTTGAAGGCCTCCTGTAAGGATTCAGAGATGATGCTAGATATTAAAAAGCTGATAGTACTGTTCTGTCATACCCTCAGGGTAGGTAAACAGCCCACTTTTTTGTACTGATAACCAGCCTTTGTGCTTCACTTTTTGCTTCTATACCTCTCAGAGCCATTGACATATTATAATTTTATTGACAGGGATATGGTTTTAGTGTAGGACATCTGTTAGAGTTGCTGTTAGAAATGAGGTAAGAAATTTTTCTTCTTATACCTGTATACAGTGTATACGGTATCCAAGATTTTCCTTGCATGGCTCACCACTAGTACCTTTTGACTAGCCCCAGTTTCTTATTTTTAGCTCATCTGAGCTGGAAGCTCATAGTGAGCTTTTCTGAACACATAATGTCTTGCATCTGTCTGTAAACTTTTCACATTTTCAACTTCTTGTCAAGAACCACTCGGCCAATTTTAACCAACATTGGCACAAAGCATCCTTGGGTGAAGGGGATTCAAATTTCTCCAAATGAAGGGCTACACTCTCTTGCTAGGGGAGATTATGGATAGTGAAAATACTAGATATTTCAATTACTAAACAGAACTTTCACGAGGTAGGAAACATCAATCAGCTTAGGGCAATGTGCTGTTCAGTACACCATGATGTCAATCACTTTAGACTTAAAAAGGACATATAAGAAAGAAGTACTGCTGAAATATCTTGCTAAATGTTCAGTGCACCATGCTGATGAAATTCAGGTGATTCTAGTTATGTTTTATTTTTGTAGATATCTTCCACTAAGCCGACTCTCTGATAATAAATTCAACCTTTTCTTTCTGATAAACGTTACTTTTGGAAGTCTAAACATTCCGAATAAGATAACTTAATTTCTGAAGTGCAAATATTGTACTATTGGCATACTCATTGTTCGAATCATTGAATTGTGACTAGCATAAACAATATGTTACACCCTGAAAATGGTGTGAAATTTAGAGCTTTCGTGACTTTATCGCTAAAGAGCAGCAGTAAGTTAAGATAATCGTGAGGTAATCACGATACTGAGTATTGGGTGGGGTCATTTAAAATACTTCATCTCAAAAACCATCTTTTTCTGCTGATGAAGAATAGCTGGGCCATAGTGACTCTGGTGAGCTTTGTGGCCCATGGGCCTATTGTTGAAAATTACTTAACATGAATGCTGTTTGTATACATGTATTTATTTAAGCAAAATATGAATTTTTAATGCAATTGTTTAAGCCTTTATTGATTAATGCCACCAAAATATTTTTTTTAAATAGAAATACTGTTGGCATTTTTCAGCTCACCTTAGGCAAAGGCTCAAGTTAGCTTTTCTGATCAAAATTTGTCTGCTGTCTATGGCATTGTCTGCTGTCTATGGCATTGTCATAAACTTTTCACATTTTCACCTTCTTCTCTAGAACCACTGGGCCATTTTCAACCTATCTTGGCAAACAGTATCATTAGGTAAAATGGATGTAAATTTGTTCAAATGAAGGGCCACACCGTCTTCCAAGGGGAGATAATTAAGAAATAGTGAAAATCAGATTTTAAATAGAAATTATACAGGAACATTCACCTAGGGAACAGCAAAGCCATGATTAGTGATATTTATGAGGAAGCATTCTCGGATTCAAGTTGTTCAAATCATGACACCTGGGGGTAGGGTGGGGCCACAATATGTTATCTTAATTTTACATGGGGATATATAGGGATAAAAATCTGATGAAAAACGGAAGGGCCATAGTTACTGAGGTGAGCAATGTGGCCCATGGGCCTTTTGTTCATGTTTGCACCAAATAGTCTATTACCAACATTTTATGCAAAATTTTTGAAAATGATGAAATAAGACACAACAGTAGAAGACTTAGAGAAAATGTTTTTGGATTTCTATCTGTCTTAAAAAATATTCTATCTTTCTGCCTTAAAAAATATTTTTATTGTTCTAATGAATTTTATAACAATTGAAAACTGTTAAGTTGTACCACAACAGTACATATAATACTTCCACTGGGGATACTGTTGAACTCTTGACTGCAAAATCTTCCTTTAGTAAGTGATCCACTGTATTAAGCGATTTCCTGTCATATTCATCTAGTACTTGACCTAAAACATTTTCTAAAAAATGGATATCTTCTGATTCTAGTTGTAGGATCATTCAGTTACATGGTAATCTACTTCGAACACAACATCAATTGAATACATACTTTTAATTTATTTTCTGGAAATAGATCATTTCAATGTTATATGCAATAAGGTACTTGGTATACAGGTTTCATATCAAAAGTTAGAAGGCAATTCATCACACCTGTAACAATGTAGGGAAATCATTTGTAAATAATTTTTATACTTACCAGAGACCAGTACAGTGACATTCTGACCAGACAGTGGGTGGACATCTTTAATGAGATCTTCAGTGAGGATAATTACACTCCCATCTATGTAGAGTCTGTAGAGGAGTATACCGCCATTGTCACACAATTTCCATTCCAAGACGAGGAGCTTGAACAGGTAAGAAAACATTCCAAACTTATTTTAAATGGTACAGGTAATAAAGCATTCCAAACTGATCTTAAATGTCCAACTACAGTTTGAAGACAGGGTACAACATATTTTTGATTGTCCACTTGAAGATTTTGAAAATTTCTTTTCAGGAAGAGGATCGGAATCATTCACAGGTGTGGGAATAAATATCACAATTATTTCCAAAGCATGATCAATAATATACTATTATACATGTATTTATACCCTGATGGGGAAAACCTTCACTGCAAGAATTATTATAAGAAAAGAATTACTGTCTTAAAGGTAGTGTGCATGAAGCCATCTTTCTTCTTAAATATGTTCATTTTCAATTTAAACTCCTGCATTAGGTGAGGCTTTAAGCCCTTATGATGATATTATCTGGGGGAAACTAGAATGGGTTATTTGACACTTTCTTATGCTTGTTCTAGCTATATTTCTTTTCCTTGTACCAAAATACTTTTACCCAAACCCCAGTCCACAATTTACATATATGTTTGACTGCTTATTGAACTAAATTTTGAGAAGTTACGCTCAGGTCCTCACAAGATCACTTTTTCTTTGGAGTCAATTTAAGTTAAAGGGGCCAATTTTTGTGGATAATTTAATAATTTCCTTAAGATTCCTGTGTATGTTAAACAGACTGTTATACTGTGAACAAACATCATTCTGAAAGATATAGCCTCCACTTCAATATACATGTACATAGAGGTAGTAAATTTGTGGAAAGGGGGTGCCCATTAAATCCACAAGAATTGAACCCTCATTAAATAAAATGATTCCACAGAAATCGCATTTTAATATCATAATACATGTCTTATTTTGATAACAGGGCTTCAAATTTTTTCATGTATTATATAAATGATGATATTATCTTCAGTATTTTTACCTATTCTTATTCAGAAGTTCATTTGTTTTTTTTTTTCCTTTTAAATAGGAATCATTCCCAAAAAGATTTCCCTTTTCCCTTTTTGTGCCAAATATCTATACACAAGTCAAAGCATACATCAATGCTTGCCTCAAATTCTCTGCTGATTTACACTTAAGGTATGTTGTTTTGAATTTGTATCTTAGTAGTTTCAGTGCTATAGTATTCATATTGTATATATGTAAATCGTGTTCTATAAAAATGACATATGTACATGTACTTTAAATATGAATATTTACACATGTTGCAGATTATGCAAACTAAAAGCAAAAGCCATATGTATAGGGGGTATTTCAACCACTGTTAATATTAAAAGACATAGGTAATCTGTAGAGTATTTTGAAAAAGAAAAAAATACTTCTTAATTATTTTAGCATAAAGTACCCCCACGTAAATTTACGCATTTACAGTATATAATACTGTAGGTCAAAGTTTATATTTTTTAAATTGCTTTTGCTAGCCATACAGAAATAGATGATATGATTAGAAAATCAACAAACCTATTACTGACGAGGACACTTGGCAGTTGTTTGTCCTCATTAATCAAGAGGCGGGATTTAACCTTACTACAGGTATAAATTGTTAACATCAGTTGTTTGATAGCTATGAAGTGTGTTGTAGAATTGTGTATTATTAGTATGACTTTTAATCTTGTCTTTGTAGTTGATACAGATTGCCATAAATATGAATTACTTGGAGAAATCCTGCAGTTACTTAGAAGAATATATTTCTAGCATAACAGGGTAGGTCTTGTTATAAAGCATAATTATTTTTATTATAACAAGTTTTACAGATCAGGAGAGGCTAATAATGAATCTGTCTTGTCAATAAAACATTAACCAATTTAACACACTAATTCTGTATCTTTGATGTAGAATAAATTTAATTATATATTTACCATCTGTTAAGGATGTCAAGGTATGACAAATAAATATAGGGTGTCAAAGAAGAAATCTGAAACAGTATATTCAAGACCAACATGACCACAAAAGGTCAAATTAATGTGGGAGCATCTCCCTGTAGTGTATATTTAAGTTTCTTCAAATCATGGCCTGTGGGGTAATGATTATGTCCATAATGGGGGTTTATCAATTTGCATAGGAATATTGTATGTAGACATTTTCAATAACAGTGGGCCATGATTTCTGAACTTGATATCAATTTATTTAATCTATGTAAAGAAGGTTGGGCAAGCAAAAAGAAGACTTCTTTATTTGTTAGAAAGAGGGGCATGTCTCAGATGAACATTACGAACCTTGACGTCTTGTTTAATGTTAGGATTGAAAGGCTTGATTTTGTATTTTGCAGAGCACAGAGTGATAGTGTACACATGGCAAGGCTCCATGGAACTTCAATGTTTAAGGTATAACATTATAATCTTTGCATTATAATGACTTAACAAAAGAATTTTGTTTTATAGATATAAATAGTTAAATACTGTATATGTTTGATAAACTTTGTGCTAATATTTTGCAGGATTCCAGAAGTGATGCTGAGGAGCACATATACAACAAACTCAATTTAAAGATTAGTGAATTCATAGAACTAGGTACAAATATGTTTTTACACAGTTAATATACACAGCATACAGTATATTAAAAATTACGTATTACTTGATATTAAATCACATAGATTATAATTTTTCCTATACTTTTATGGCTCGATAATTTTCACAGTGTATTAAAGAAAAGGGAAATATTAAAATGCATTTAAAATGTATCAGAAAGATATTAAAAGTATATTAAATTATTCATAAATTTTGCTAAAACAGTGTATATTGAATTACATTTTCATTAGTCTTCATGCCTTGGATTGAATGCCACTTAAATTTAAATGTTGTTTGTTATAGCTAACTATGACTGGTTGTTGCCTGAGTCTAAAGGACACGCTAGTGGTTATATCACAGATCTGGTGGCTTTCCTTCAGAGTACCTTCATGTCTTTCACAAATCTTCCAGTAAGATTCTTGTCAGGTTCATTATTATCCCACTAACCTCTTACACAGTAGTACTGTAGGAGTCATGTTGCATGATTTGGTCCATGTGTATACAATACCCTATATTTACATGTACATTCAATGTAATTTTCCATATGAAATCAATTAGAAATTTACAACATTCACCACTATGGCACACACAAAACCTTGTGACAGCACGGTAGAATACACAGCAGGAACTATATATGCTTTCAATGCACTAGGAACAACTAAATATATAATATTGTTTTGGCTCAATTACCATATTTAATTGTGTATTCTTCCTATATAAAAAAAAATAACAATTGTACATTTGAAATTAATTTGTTGATATTTCCTTGGCAATGTTCATTTGCTTTATTTAAATTTCCAGGTCAAAACAGTTCAGGTGTTTAATTTATAATAAAGCTGAATGAAATTAACCTTTAGGAAGAGAGAAAATTAGAGAATGCAACTACAAGCATTGAATTCTTAAGTGAGGTATACAATTTTTCAGCCTGGCCAGGTACTGTTATACAACCAATGACATCCAAAAATAAGAATTCAGTGCTTAAGTAAATTAAATTATTTAGTGGGGGGAACATGCAGGATTTGCCTTTTAGATGCCTACATTTTTATAACTGATTAAAATAATAATATTTGCATGTAGATTTACCCTCAGTTGTTAAAAAAATTTTAAGAAAGAATGTGGGTACATTCCACTAATACATTTCCCATAGACGACAGTGTTAATGTTTTCCCACACAGCTCCTCTCCTAATTTTCGTTGAAGGATGGGACACCCATCAAATGAAAGCCTGTCAAATTTTCTCTAACTGGTTAAAAGCTTGAGATGGCATGTCCAATTTGTTTTCCGGCAAAATGCACATGCTCACAAAAACATCTGAAAATGAAAGTAAAAGAAGGGTAATTCCCAAAGTCAGGGTATGCACAATTCAATTCCTTTCCTTACAAAGATAACACAAAAATGAAAATGGTTTTGAATGTGGAATTTTCTCTTCTTTCATATATATCAGGCATCTTTAGTTCAGATGACCAACTTATTTTATATACTGCTTGCAAGTTAAGGAACTATTTCGTTTTAGTGAACTACTTTCTTCCCCTACCGATTCTAAAAATAATTAGAGGTATGTACCCTTGTGTACATTGTATGTTGAAATTGTTAATTTTTTTAAATTTTTTTTTTAGTACACAAGTATACATGTACTTAAAAAAAAAATAAAAAAAATAATTTCATGAACTTAAGAAAAAAGAGAGAAATATTGTAAGGTTTTAATTGATACCAATGATAATGCTTGCTCTTGTACATGAAATACATTCAATTTAATTATTATGGAGTCAAAATTCCTTAATAGATGAGATTAGAGTGCCTCTCTCCCTCCTTTCCATTCCAAATAGGCATGGAATGTGTCTTCTAATACTGAAATTAAAGCATACACCATATTTATACCAAATATATTATATGCTCTCCTAAATTTTTATAACATCTCCTGTATTTTTATAACATGTTCCAGTGATTGATTTTCAGGATATTAGTTTTAACCCGTCGGTAAAAATTGCATTTGTGTTTTTAGTTGATTAGAGAAACTTTTTAAGCTAGAAGTGTTGAAGAGATGGTGATACCGTACATAATTTCCTTCTAAGGCATTTTATTTGGTATCTTAGAACCTAGTTTTGATTCTTGAATTCTATTTTTGCATGATAGTTAAATTAAAAATTTAATTTAATGAAGTTACCATTCCTGAAGAAGGAAATTTTATACATGTAACTTCATGAAATTTGCCAAATGCAGAAAATATTTGAAAATGTTGGCTTAATCCTCAGGGCCCCGTTTTACAAAAGAACTTACGACTAAGACCAAAAACTTCAACTTAATGTAAAATCTTGCAAAATGATCAATTCTGTTCAAAAACTTGCTTGTGGAAAAACATCTCTTAGAAACTCTTTGAAATATAACAACCTTTTTCAAATTAATGTATAGAAGGAAATTATTCACAAAATTAAAATTTGGTCTTGGTCGTAAGTTCTTTTGTAAAATAGGACCCATGAATGTACATTGGTGGCATTTTTCATATCTATCATTAAAATTTTTAAAAAGGATATATATGTTATGCAATAAAACTTCCAGCAAGAATTTTCAAAGATCATAAGAATATTTGTTACCAAAATGAATATTTTTTCCAAAATTATTCATTATTTTCATGTAAAATATTTAAAGAACATTTTAAAAAATTTTCATTTCTTTCTCTCAGGAAAAGGTTGCCAAAACTTCCTGCATGTCTGCGTGTAAACATGTGGCTACATCCCTAATGGAGTTTATTATGGATAACAATGTCAAACATGTTACCATGGGAGCACTGCAGCAGTTCAACCTTGACCTTATTCAGTGTGAACGTGAGTGAAAAAATGTGTTGAAGTGAAAACATGTATCAAATCAGTAGGGTAACTTTATCTACTGTATGAGGGGAGGGGATGGTACTTTGGGATTTTGCATTAAGAATTTATTGATCATGCCACCATCCAGATTTGAACAAATGATGAGATGATTGGTAGCTGACTCATTTTCTTGGGACTAAAGCATAATAATAACTAAAATAATTTTGGTAACCTAAGGCATATCACTCTAGAAACAAAAAATTAAAAAAAGCTTCCAAAAGTTGCAATGTTTGTTATGATTTCAGAATTTGCTGCTTCTGCTCCAGTACCAGGAACAAGGGATGGGACTCTACTCATGGCGTTTGCTGATCTTAGACAAGTAAATATCTCAGAATAATGCTCATTTTATTTCAGTGTCTGTTTTATATAGTATTACTTGATTCCATATCTTTCAGCTTTTGGACCTCTTCCTGAATTGGGACTGGTCCATCTACCTGGCAGATTATGGCCAGCCTACATCCAAATATATTCGGGTCAAACCTAGTGATGCCATTAGTTTGTTAGAAAAGTAAGTAATAAACCTTTGTATTAATACTGTAAAATTTTATTTAATGTTAAAAAAAATCCATGAAACATTATAGCAGTAAAATTATATCATTGCGATATTTAACGTTTCCATTTCTTGGTCACATGAAATGCAAGTTCAGTGGAACCTGTCTTATTAATGTATCGGGACACAATGTTTATGTAGTTATTAACAGGGTTTCAAATTGCTCAGTGTAAAGGACAAAGGAAATAGTAAAGTGGGAATCAAAATAAAGGTTGGAATTCACAGTGAAACAGATTGCACAGGTGTTAAACAAGTTTGTTTTGTAGAATAAAAGGAATTTATGAGTAAAACAAATGTGGATTGTAGTCAATTTATATTTTAGGCTGAGTAATACAGACAACAAGAAAAAGACTTTATTTACTGCTTTGAAAAAGAATGAAAGAGACAAGAAAAAACTGATAGACACTGTCCTTAAGCAACTTCGTGGGTTAGTGAATGGAACGCCTTCCATATGAATATCAGGAACCACATTGGGAGAACATTGGGAGTACTGGTAGTATGATTTACCATGGAGAGCAAACTTTTTTTTTTATCCGAGATTTGAAATTTTGGGAATGCAGTCACAGGCTAAATCATCTGAAAGGGCTTGAATTTTTTGTTGGTGTGTCAGTGTGAAAAGAAATTCAGGAGGATTTTTTTCTTGTTTATTGTTTATAAAAATTTTTTTGTCACTGATCAGTTGAATGAAAGGCAGTGTTTCTGATATAATTGCTGTGAATTAATGCTAGTTTATGTAATTGTTACTGTATATCCACCAACATAAATGTGCATTATGAAGCTACCAAATATTTCCACAATACTAAATATTTTGTAATAGGTCTGGGATGATATATGGAGATATCGATTCTGTGTGAGGACGATACGCATATCGATGTGTGTGAATAAATATCGAAGTATCACCAAAAAAAAAATCTTATATGTTTTTCTTTGTTTTCTTAACATTTTGGGTTTAATATATAAAATGAATATGCTAAATATATATAAATATGAAATACATAATAATTAACACTACTTGTGTAAAATAATTTTGTTTTACAACAGATATACAACTTCTTTGAATAAATTATTCTTATTTGTGAAGAAATATTTTGTTTATTTCAATACAAAAAAAGAGATTTTATAACCAATTAAACATATCGTGATACATATCGTATCGTGGCTCAAATATTTTGATAAGTATCAATATAGAGCAAATTGTATCGTCCCAGCCCTATTTTGTACATCAATATCAAAAGATATATGCACTTTTTCCAAACCAGTTGAAACCTTTCAGGTTACTTTGTTTTTTTTTAATGCAGACTGCAGTTTGTTTTGCAGTTTAGAGTTGGGCTGTCACATCTAGGAATTGCACACGTTATAACTGTATGAAGAGGGTAATAATTTGAACCAACAACAATTTCAAAAAAACATTTTTGATGAAATTGATTTTCTACATATGAAAATAATGCCTACTGACATACATATAATTATAGTGCTTTTGAACACATTGTCTTATATACATGTACTTGATAACAATTAATTCCAGTATTTATGTTTTTTGGTTGTAAAAGATCAATTGCCATTAATGTCACACACATAAAGAGATGTTTGTCACAGTTTGAATGAGTGATCTGATTGTCATTTGTGGAAGATATATCAATTGTAAAACATTATACATACACATACTGCAGCATTCACACTGATTTTCATATTTCAAACAAGTCACAAACTTATTTTATTGTCATCTTGAGCAGTTGCATATGATAGTCATCCTTAAATGGACTTGATGCAGCTTCTAAGAAATTTAACAGACGTTTCCATTGTCACACAAATGTACATGTAAAACACAATTCCACAGGTGCTTCAATCAAGTTTCATTGTGTGAATCACATTTAAAAGCCACCAGTACAGCCATTATAAAGTATTGGTGATCCTCTGTACATATATTGTTTATTGATAATTTTTAAATAATTTAAAGCACCACCATATTTGGGTGAGCAGTAAAATTTACAGTACTCCAATATACTGCAACAGTTACAGCATCAGTCTGAACACATTTTGTATGTACTGAAGGTAGGGTAAGCCACTCTGTGTGTGATTTATCATTTTTGCAATGAAGAACGTAGTTAAAATTGTTATGCAGTTTAAGTGCTAGGGATTGGGAGGGTTTCAATATTTATTAATCAATGTGCAATATTACAAGTGATCCTAATTATATCACTTTTATCATAGGTATTTCTTTGTTGATTTTATTTCCTTGTGCTTGAAAATTTGGAAATAAAAGTTAAAATATTATTGGATGTTAGTTCTGAATTACACCATTGGAGAAAGGGTTACTTAGAAACTGAATCAGAGATGTAAGTACTGCAAAACGTACTTTTTTAGCAGTAATAATAGTTTAGCGCCATTCGTGCTGCTTATTGATCTGTAATTTATTCACACGCAAATATATAAAACTTTTAAAAAGTCATATATGGCGTATTTTTTATAAGTTCAGACTAACTAAAATTAAAAAGATCTTTCTATTTGTTCTATTACTTTATATAAAGATAGAATGTTCTGTAAATTACACAATTTAAATCAATCACGTTTCAAAGATAGAAATTTAAAACAATAACTGATTTATTTACCGACTCCGCATTTTAATAGCAGTCACTTTAAAGTCAATATAACTATAGAAACATGAGGTTATTCAAGTTCAAAATCGGTGAAAGTAAATAACATATATCATGTTTATGTACACTCAATCTCGTATTTTTTTTATTTTTTAGCTCAGATACGCCATGTATAGCTTTAAACATATGGTCGTAAGAACTTTAGTGTGCTGTTTATGAATGTGCTAATCAGTTGAAGATGACGATTTTGCAAATTTTTTGTGCGCTAATTTATGTACGTTTACAGTATGTATAAATGATATCCCTGCCTGATCAAATTTGGTTTTAAAAAAACCCTGTGGAAATGGATCACACTCTGTAAGAATATTGCAAGTCTCTTGGTTCCAGAATTTATGTTTTGGTATTTATTTTGTGCCATTGAATCACGAAAAATAATGAATTCATTATATTGCAGATTCACTCTTGGCTGGGTGACATTGTTGCCCATCTTTCAACCTGAATAGGAGAGCAAAGTTCTTAACATAATTAACTTGTTCGTTGAGATTTCTTCTAGATAAATAAATAAACATGTTCTTTGAGATTTCTTTTTAAAGTTTGTGGGTTTATCTGTGTAGAAGAACGCACTATAAATTTGGAGGTCTCTGTGTCATAGGACCCTTGCTTCTGCTGAGAGAGAGAGAGGGGTGGGTATTTTCAAGTATATCTAGTTAATTAATTTATTTAAAAATCTTGTGTCTGTCCTATTAAAGGGATGTAGATGGTACATGTTGTTTATGTTTGATTGCTTGATTTTTTTTTGTTTTCTGCTGCTATCCCATGAATTTTTAAAGATAGTCGCTAGCGTTAAATATTTCTTAGAAGTAAATATAAAAACATCAAAATTGCACCTACACACAAGGGCACCCCAACCCGGACACACAGTTATTTTTTTTTATTCACCAACCTTCGAAACCCGTTAATATTATTCCATGTACTACTGCACAGTGAGCAGGTATGCACTCGGTTGTGCTCAGGTAGATAAATATTTGTCATACATCTCAATTTTCACACATTCGCGAATATGTTTATCCAGTAAGGTACTTTGAAGATTTCAAATGTGTGCATAGCTAAGCCATTTTCAATATTCATCATGACTCAAACAACTTGTATCAGTTTGGCCTTTGACTTGTATTGTGCTGATCGGAGGATACGCTATTCAGCCTTTGACATCGATGTAATACATACCGATTCACGTTTCTCTGTAAATACTCAATTTAAACAAATGATTGAGAAGGGACACATTTATCATGCCTTCAGGCATGTTCCCCTGGTGGTTGAAAATTTTTGGTTCTAGCTTATGTGCGTGCATGTACGAGACAATGGACCTAAACTGGGTCTGGTTTGCTATATCGGGGGTTCAATCTTTAGGGTTTCCAAAAGAGCAACCCTTGTATAGATTTCCAAAGGATGGGGTCAAGGGGGTTTTTCTATATCGCTACTGTCATCGTTATGAACTCTTAATTTAAACTTCTAAAAAGAAAAATACACACTACATTGATCTGTTCACCGATTGCTGGAGTTAAATATATGTTTTTATTGGATCCATGATGACGGGTTAACGATGTTGGGCGGAATTCTTTCAAAAATCTTAATTTATGGGTATATTGTGTAATTTATTTACAACAAATAATAAAGCTCAGTCGAGGCCCGTTTCTCAGTACAATATCATCATTATAGTGGTACCAATAGATTGGTCCCGGTTCCTACGAGCTACACAATCACGACAATGTCGCCTCTGATGCCTGTTGTTGTCGCCTCTAATGCCTGTTGTTGCTGCATTCCCCAGAACATTCTTTTTTTCTGTGTTACCTATGGTATTCTAATCTATGTAGTTTAAAAACCATTGTTGTTCCTTCACCAAATCACAAGTCTAACACGCAGAAATGTTTGAATACTAGTATATCTTATAACTATTTTATAGACACAACGTACATTTTTATCTTCGGACACATTTTGATTATAATAACATCACATTTGAGTATTTGGCACAATAAGGCAATATAAGACTAGATGAATGAAATATGTATGAAGCACACAAAAAATATTTGTCAAACTACCTTTAAAACATTTATATAATAAATGATCCTTGACTCGCATAATACATGTAATAGGTATTGGGATATACTTTACTATTGTATACAATTTATAGTCAAACCTTGTTATCTCGAACTCGATATGGTCGAAATATTCGAAGATTCAATATATTAAGCTTAAAAAACATTTTTTTAAAAAATGGTTGGGACTTCCAAATCACTTCGACCGATGTTCGAGCTGCCCAAGTTCAACTTTACATATTGCTGAACAGTATCACATTATGTGTGTCCACAATACTGATATATATTAAACACGTGAATCGGTTACAGAATCCATTATTTCCGCAGCTCTTACGTATCCACCTCTCCACTTTCATCCACACACCGATAGAAAGAACTCAAACTCCGTCATCTCCTCGCCGTGGTGTAGCCACTCCCAGATGGCCTGGTTCTTTTCGGCACTGAGGTAGCGGGATTTAAGGATTTCGGGGATCTGGGGTTTTGGGGGTTTTGTCTTCTGGAGCTGTTCGTAGCTGTTAAACCTCTCTGCAGTTAGTTTAAGCCGTGGCCTTGTG
The DNA here is from genome assembly GCF_033153115.1 of Saccostrea echinata. Taxonomy (NCBI): domain Eukaryota; kingdom Metazoa; phylum Mollusca; class Bivalvia; order Ostreida; family Ostreidae; genus Saccostrea; species Saccostrea echinata. Next base: position 936,097 of record NW_026889757.1, on the reverse strand, counting down.
GAATGAGAACTTGCGTTACTCATGATACTGTCCCTCGTCATATGAGGCGCTAACGATGGACGGGAAATTGCAAGCTTTGCAGTGCTGATTTCCTCTTCCGATTGTTTGAATTTATCGTCATTATAGTCTTCACCATCTTCTTGCACACTTTGTATGATTTTCTCCACTTCTTTTCGGAGTTTTTGAGCTTCTGGGTGGGCTCGCGTTTTCATTGGAAGATACAGATTGGACCTTGTTTTCATTTGGTCAAGATCGAAATTTGACCGCCTAGAGCCACCCGCAGGAGCGGATCTGGCATACAGTTTCCTTATTTTGTCCGACTCTGAATTAATTTCCACCGGAACAGACTTTAACAGCTTTCTTGTCCACTTTGTATCTCCCGTATTTGTATCAAAATGAATTTTTGCACTTAATTTCAATTTATTTTCGTCGAACCTGAGTTTATCGCTTGCGTACGGCTCTTGGAACATTGCCCGGAGGTCTGTCCGATAGTGGTTATTAATTGAGATCATTGACTTATCAATAGGCAGAATGTAACTAATGCCTTTGCTGACTCGCTCTCGCGTGATGGCATCCTTCATTTGTGGGATTGGCGGAAGATCCGGCCATTCGTATTCCAACAGTTCTACATGATATTCCTCAGTATTGTCGGTGGCCTCCGGTTTACCCCCGCTTGTCTGGGGGGTGACACCGGGGCTCGTTTTTGGACGGGCGAACCTAAGATCAGGCGATGCTATATCACCCGGCATGTTTTCCTACAGAATCCTGATTCTAATTCATACCTACAAAGTCAAAACAAAATTATTACACTGAAATGTCTCTTATCTTAGTCTAAATTGTACATAATTAACAAATTATCCAAGGTTTTAAAGTTTACTCTGAATGGCAACAAAAAGCAGGTGGAACAAAATTTCATACATTTATTGCAACTAATCAAAATACATGTATTTAAAATTTGCAGACATATGCACTCTAGTCCCCAACAGATTTTACAAGGTTTACGGAAAAAAAAATACCATTCGTGATCGATCTGAGTTAAGTGCCGGTGTTTTTGTAAAAGTTACGTTATGAATGTAGCAATAATCTACCTTAAACTCTCACGGACTACAAAACATCTGATATTCAAAATTTAAAAAAAAATAAAATTACACAGACACATTTCAGTCTTTTAATTATCAACTATGTTCTTTTTACATTTTGTCCTAAAATTGTGACACATGAAAACTGAAATATGTAGTTCAAGATGAAATTCGCTCCGAATCATCAAATATGAAAGGTGTCTATAGATAATCAATTTATAATTGTATTACCTCTTTAAAAGTTACGTCCGTCAGAAAACATACCCGACACATGGTGAGCTATTTTTGTTGCTAAGTACATTAAGATTGACTACAAAAACCTTTTCGGACACATAGAGATTAACGCTAATCGAACGATTTCTTAAACCCCTTCATGGACGCCTAGGATTAAATCGACCTATCAAATGTTCTACACGAACTTTTTCTCCCCCGGGTACAGATAAAATGCCTACAATCGAGTTATATACACTCTTTTTCGTTTAATCTGCAATAACCCAATGTCAAATGTGAAAAAAGGGTATACTTGTACCAATTACTGTGATTTTTTTTTTTGTAAACCCGTATCGAAAAAGAAGACAAAACTTTACCAGCCCATCTACTTTAGACCGTTAAACAAACTATTGGGCTATTTGCTACTAGAGCCATTTATAATTGTTTTTCAAGTTACGAAGCTTGTATGTACAAATAGTCTTACCTACTTTTAGTTGTCAATACATATTCCTCGTTTTTCATCCATCATTGAATGTTTTCATTTTAAAATCAGTGTTAAACTGAGCAACGCAGACTAGAAAGGACTTGTATTAATTAGGTGCCAAATAAAGCTTGATTAAAATCCAGTTGCGCCTTTTAAGGTTTAAAGGTCTGGATCGAACATTTCAAGCGACGTCAATTGTTTTGTTAATTTTAAAATGACACTGAAATAGTCAAAATATACATATTGGAAATATATACTGTTAAATACTTCAAAATACCGGCACGCAAGAACTTAATATTGCTTTACGCCCGATAGGTTCACTGATTTATCGTCTTTCTATGGTTTAAAAAAAGGGTTTAATATTAATTTAAGAGAAAACGGTGTATACATGACAAATTTAAATGGTTTCCGATCTTGACATAAAAGTTCGGTAAATAACAAAGGTAAAAATTAAAATCGGCTTTGTGACGAAGAGAAATTGCAATTTCTATTTAGGATCAGACCCTTATTAATTTGTTCTTAACACTCTTGAGAATTTGATTTTAACAGGTCTGTTCTCCCTATGTCGCCATTATTTAATTTGCCTGAGAAGAAATGCATATAATATCAACATTTTCATGCTCAACTATGTCTTCTAAAAACGGTGTTTGAATGCCTTGTAAAAATACTATCACCAAAAGCCCGTCAAGTGTTGCCCCCATGCACTGTAGAACATAATAGGACTGAACAGTTAATAATATTGAAGGGGCGGATTTAACACAATACTGAAGACACTAAAAAAACTTTTAAATATTACCCCCAAGATCACAACTATTAATTATAATATATATTTCACAAAATTCACAGAATTTCATACCAATTAGAATAAAACCAATAAACATGATTGATATTCTTGGAGGTTAGTGTCGAGGGGAGAGAGTAATATTTCATCTAACGTTTCAAAGATATTTTCAAACAGTAACAAATTAAGTTGATCTATTTCTATATGATTCGTTTTCACAAATTATTATAAATTCAGCACAGATAACACATGCATTTCTAACAATGGAATTCCAGAAAACAATAAAATGACGGAAATTGAACTTAATTAACGTGAAAAAATTGAATATTGAGAGAAAATCCCCAAATGATATGTAACCGACACAGAGAAAATGCTTAGAATCCAAAAATCATGTGAACAACAAATTTACTTGCCAAAATTTTTAGAGAGGAAATCAGTTGAAAATTCCCATTACGCCGTTGATGAATTTCAATTAAGTCTATCTAATGTGTAATATAGTTGTTCAAAAACAAAGTATACATGTAGTAACTTCGTAAATTGAAGCTAGTGGAATTCGTCTTATATGTAATTGAAATGATATGAAATGACGCTTCCTTTTGATAGAGAAATCAGAAAATATATTCAAATATGATTGGAACAATCAATATGAATTGGTTGTCTAATCCATTTCTAATTGTCCATTGTCCATTTTGCGAATCACTCTAAAATATGTACAAGAATATAAATGGTATATATACGAGTAAATGATTTACACATTTTTTTTTTTGCTCAGTTCATTAATTAATCATAAAGCTTGATCATTTTACTAGTTTGACAAGATTTTTGCATGTAGCGGGGATGACAAATCTTGTGTGAAAAAATGTAGCTAATAATATTGTGCAGTTAAAGACTGAAGCCGTTCATGGCTAGGACAATCCCCCGAGACAATACCTGGTATATATCTCAATTTTCAAAATTCAAGTTATATTTTTCAAAAATTGGGTTTTCAGTATCATACACTTGATTTCTTCATATAATCTCTACGCTGCTAAAATTTATCATTCAGAATTGTTCTCGCCTTAATCTTTATACAAATAGGATAACTCTGGAAAGAGTAACAAGGAACGACAACTCTTGCATCTACTCCTTTACTTCTGTGATGATAACAGAGTAATAAGGATCTATAGTTCTTGTATTAACTCCTACTTTTATAATGTATTCATATACAAAAGTATCATATTATGATTAAGTCATATTATTTACTTACAGTAAAATCATTTTATGTGCAGATAATTTCAATGCCCTCTCTGAATAGGCAAGCAAATATAGACAAGAATTCATACATTGCATTTCTTACAGAAGAAATGGTTTGATATAAAGAAGAGTTCATATCTGAGATGAATAAAGAATAGCTTTTCAAATACCATAACAAGTTAGAATAGTTCCCTTAAAAAATTAATGTAAAAGCTGTAATATTCTTTCATGGTAATTACAAAAAGCAGCCACTGAATGAAAAAAAGAGGAAAAATCACATCATAGTCCAACATTCAACTTATTTCGGGTAAAGTTAAATAAAGTACAAAGTACAAATCTATAAATTCCAAATTGATTTACAGATGCTAAAATTTTAAAATATCTGTCCATTTAGAGACATTAAGCAGATGAAAGTGCTGAAAAATTCAAATATTTCATATCTTTCTTCCCCCATGTTCATATCATGCATGTCCTAAGGAAATATCTCTCACCCATTTGCCAATCTGGTAAGTCAAACAGGATTAAAAGAAAAAACAAAAGACGGTCATTTTTAATCAATCTTTGTTTACATTGTAATTAGGATTACTTGATAAAAAACAGTAGGTGGAGGCAAAAAAATTTAAGTATCTTCAACCAGATCTATCTCAAAATCTGATTGATTCGTCCTTACCTTAGATTTCACCTTTCTCTAAAAAAGGGCATTGAATTCTTTTATTAGCTCTTTGAGAATGTGTTCTCAGTTTTTTTGGTGCTGCCATTAGAACCATAATTTTAATTCAATTTTTCATATAGATTTAGACAGCACTAATGCAGAATTTCACCAAAGAGCCATGATTTATATTTGCAATAAATTTTCAATATGTGAAAAAGTGAATGTATAGTGCTTGAATTTTACAGAGAAATAGACAAACATGAGTGAAAAAAAGCTTTCTTTGACCTCCATTGAAGGGGTTTACTAATGAAAATGATTTTGTCTAAATAGACACTGAGATTTCATTGCATAGCTGATAAAACTAACAAACAAAATCAACATTATTATTCATAATAATAATTAACGATCACAGCAAAAATGAGAAGTAAAATAACTTAATGAGTGACACAGATCATTTGTTTGAAATTCTTATTAAAAAATATCATGAAACAATGCCATTTATAATAGGAGTGTAAAAATTAAAATATCTATTCCAAACATTAAAAACAAAGAAAAATTGAAATAAAAGTACACTAGAAACTTCCATGAAACATTAACAATACAACCTTTCCAAATGAAATCTACAAAGAAAAAAAGATATGTACACAAGTAAAACAATGGTATCCTCATCATCTAAGTACATGTAACAGTAACTGTTTTCTTATCTTTAAGTTACAAAGATTGTAAGAAATATTGATTTCTTACATGTAACTACTAAAAATTATATAGTAAAACACGCTTATAACCAAGTGCCAGGAATGGATGACTTTGCTTCATTATAAGCGTAATTTTTTATATCTATTACATTTACAATATATTTCAAAGTTAAAAAAATAACTTTGCTGAATGTGTCAATTCATTATACGCAATTTTGCTATAAGCATGTTTTACTGTAAATGTAAAATTTCTCTGTATGAAAAACAGTATGTAAAAATAGTTGAACAACCTAAATAATCTCCATTTTGAATCACATCAAATGAGTTCAACATATATTACAATGCTCTAAGTTACAACTTCTTTGTAAAGTAAGCAACAATTTCAAAACTGTTACTAACACAAAAATAGACTAATCATAGCAATAACAACTGACAAAACACATAAGGTTCATGATTCATAATGCTCACCACAGATCCTCTTATTTTAAGGAGGCTGGGGGGTCAACAAATTAACCATAAGATATAACTTATTTTTTTAGATATGATATCTTAAGCTGTCAACTATCATTTGGCAATGAAAAAATTCATACATTTTAGTTTTAAAATTTGATCATTTCTGTATATCTTTATATGGAGCTCTTCTTCTAAAGGAGTTCAATATAGTCTAAAAATGGCAACGACCACCCAGCCCTCTTAAAAAGCAAATATTTTTATTATAATACTTTTTATAGGAATTCCTATGAAAGTTTTTTTTTAAACATATACATGTACAATATATATAAACCTCAAATCTATCAACAATTATAGTGTGACACTGTGGGAAAAATTTTAGACTTGAAAGAAATGGACTCCAGACAAACTTCGATCAAAAGCTTGGTGACATTATAATATTATAATACAGGTACATGTAGCTGTCTTATAAGGAACCTTGGCACTCTTCACTGGGCAAGAGGAGGCAACTCTTCTATGTGATTCCCCTCCGAGATAATTCCTCCCTCACTTTTCTGAGATAGGTGGAGTCTGGGTAACCACTAAAGTAATAAAGAATAAACTGGTAAAATATTTACATATCAGAGTACAAGTTTACATTTATGGAGGAGTGGTGTTTAACACAAAGAAAAAAAAATTTCTATATTGCACTTTAATATTACTTTCACATGGATATTATTATAGTTGTACATTTAGATGTAATTTTTAAATACATGCTACTTTGGCATATGAATAACTAACACCAAGATCACTTTTAAATGAATATATTAATATAAACATACTTAGAGGCATGAATTGATGTTTTGTGTGAAATACACCACTCTACAGTCCCTCGGCTGCTAACTCTAAAAACAAGATCTGCCTCAAACGCCTTCTTTAGGAGACGTAATATTTCTCTGCCCTCAGCAGAATTAGGGAGGTAAGCCTTGTGTTGAACCCCAGTGTATGCACTGCGACTGCTTGATCTGTCTTTTCTCTGAAAAACCACCAATATTGGCGATAAATCATAAAGTAGCTGCAAACCAATTTGTAAAATCATGAGATTTGAATTAATGGTATCTTAATTTACTGGTATAATGATTGAAATATTGTCATCAAATTTGTCTTTTATTTTCCCAAACAATTGGTATTAAATATTTTATGATGAAATTCGGTACTAGTGCATTTTATAATTTCATTTTCAGCACACATAACTAATACAGAAGAACTATTTTCTTTAAATTGTTATGACCTAACACAATTGTACATGTTCATTCTTACCAGTACTTTTCCACTTGGAATATCATACTGAATTTCGATAGCCCCCTCACAATACTCATACCCTGGGACAGACATGTTCCTTCTTGTCATGTGCGACATCGTCCCCTGCGGAAGGGATGAGTGAACCACTGTGCTCATTAACTGACTACGTGGGGAGGATTCCACTTCTTCAGACATGGTCTTACTGAGCGTAGAAGTGGAGTACATGGCTCCGCACTGAGGACATTTTGGTCCATATTTGCGAAACTGTCCTTCGATACAATCTGTACAAAATGTATGGTTGCATTTGTATAATGTTTTTGATTTTTTCATTTTTCCATGGCATATTTTACAGAAGGAGATTTTATCCACACTGGGGCTCTCCAGGTTGATAGGAAGACTGTGAAATTCTTCTTCGTTGTACTCTCTGGTGTAACTTTTGAATGCTCCATTGGAAGTCTGATTCAGCTTCAATTTGGATAATTCTCTTTCCATATTAAAGGGATCCAAGGTAACTGCAGCTTTTAAAGGAGTATTTTTAGCTGTGGTATTGTGAGTTGTTTTGGTTTTTGGTTTAGCCCCACCACTAGGTGGAGAGGTCGTGACCAGGGCAGGCTTCATAGCTGGTGGTTGCCTTGGAGATTTTTGTTCCTCTGGTTGTTTGGTATAAGTCGCTTGACTTGAAGGTCGATTTGAGCTTGGTGGACGAGGTGATTTCTTCTCCAAGTTAGAGCTGCTTCCATTGACTCTTAAACTAGAAGACATTTTCTTACTAGAACTATCCTCCTTGACTTTCTTATCACTAGTTGCAGATTCTGTCTTGGCCTTCAGCCTTGACATTGAGCTAGATCTCCGACGAGCTCGAGATGTCTCATTGTGTACCAGATCTGTTTTTCGTCCAGTATCTGTTGTTATGTCGTCTTTAATCAGTGATCTCCCAGCCACCATTTTGAGTTTGTTGGTGGTGGCTCTCCTCTTCTCCTGTAACCTGGTGAACCTGTCAATAGCCTCCGCTGTGGCGCGGTCCTGACCTCCGTCCAACAGAGACTGGAGAATGGCTATGGATGTAGCCACACCATCCTCGTCAGTGTTGACTAATGTGATCTCCTTCAGATGGGCAGGATCTCCCATCTCACTGTGGAAAATCAGGACACCATCCAGAAAACATTTGATGGAAACATCCAGAGGTGCTCCAAATACTCCTGTTCATTATCAAAGAGAGGGAAATAACATGTAAATCGATTCAAAATATCAATGATCCCCATTTTTTATGTTTTATTTTTAAGATAACCAGAAGTCTCTGACGAGACTGTAGCTCTACTGGTTGTATTTATAAAGGAAGATAAAAGTAGCACTTGGACTTGAAACTTTGCAACAGCAATCACTAGAATAATAATCCTTGATTTAGTCTCTTTTGTGGCATAAAACTGTAGGAGGAGTAGCCTTTTAAAACAATTCTACAAAAATTTTCATTTAAGTAACCATGGCAACATCATTCAACAAAATCAAAAAACAATAACACCAATTATGTATCTCTGTAGTCTACTTGTATGCCACATTATACTGAAATCAGACAAAAAGTGTAGGAGGAGTAGCGTTTTTAAAGTTTTTAAAGAAAATTTCTATTTTTAGTAACCATGGCAACACTGTTCATCGAAATCCGAAACTGGTACAGAGAATTATGTATCTTAGTGCAGTTTACTTGTGTGCTAAGTAATACTAAAATCAGACCAAAACTGTGGGGGTAGCATTTTGAAGGTATTTCAAGGAAATTTCTATTTTTAGTAACCATGGCAACAATGTTCATCGAAATCAGAAAATCAATATAAAGAATTATGTATCTTAGTGTAGTCTACTTGTTTGCCAAGTTAAACTGAAATCAGACCAAAACTGTAAGAGGAGTAGCATTTTGAAAGTTCTTCACAGAAATTTCTATTTTTAGTAACCATGGCAACACCGTTCATTGAAATCAAAATCCAATACACAGAATTATGTTTCTTATTATAGTCTACTTGTGTGCCAAGTAATATTGAAATCAGATAAAAACTGTAGGAGGAGTAGCATTTTGAAAGTATTTCACAGAAATTTCTACTTTTAGTAACCATGGCAACACCGTTTATTGAAATCAAAAACCAATATACAGAATTATGCATCTTAGTATAGTCTACTTGTGTGCCAAGTTATATTGAAATCAGATTAAAACTGTAGGAGGAGTAGCATTTTGAAAGTATTTCACAGAAATTTCTATTTTTAGTAACCATGGCAACACCGTTCATCAAAATCAAAAACCGATACACAGAATTATGCATCTTAGTATAGTCTACTTGTGTGCCAAGTTATACTGAAATCAGATCAAAACTGTAGGAGGAGTAGCATTTTGAAAGTATTTCAGAGAAATTTCTATTTTTAGTAACCATGGCAACACCGTTCATCGAAAACAAAAACCGATATACAGAATTATGCATCTTAGTATAGTCTACTTGTGTGCCAAGTTATATTGAAATCAGATCAAAACTGTAGGAGGAGTAGCGTTTTGAAAGTTTTTAAAGAAAATTTCTATTTTTAGTTACCATGGCAACACCGTTCATCGAAATCAAAAACCGATACATAGAATTATGTATCTTAGTGTAGTCTACTTGTGTGCCAAGTTATATTGAAATCAGACCAAAACTGTAGGAGGAGTAGCATTTTGAAAAATTGTTTACAGACGGACGGACAGACAGACAGACAGACAGACAGACGGACGGACGACGGACACCTTACTATCGCATAAGCTCTTCTGGTCTCTGACCAGTAGAGCTAAAAATTTGCTTTTTTTATACTGAGCTAAAAAAAAAACACATTCAAACATACATGTAGCTCTCATATTGTTCTTATCAATATACCATTTGATGTACACGTAGGTCTTAAATGGTCTTCACATGTTTCCTATTCATTATAGAAACTTTTTTTAAAAATTAGATTTATGAAATTCCCTCTTATTCTCTATTAAGTTGCATAAAACTGGGTAATTTTTATTCAACTAGCATAAGAATTATGTTTATCTGACAGAATCAGATAAATTTTAATGGACAATAGCATGACATACCTGAGCTGATACAAGGCAGAGCAAGGGATGGAATCCAGAGTTTGTTGGCATACTTGAAGACATTGACGTAAGTGAGAATAAGCTCATACAAACACCTGTCAGGTAGATTATCCAGCCAGATTGGACCCACAGCATGCAGCACATGTGTCACCCTATCAGGCAATCTTCCCCCTGCACGGGTATGCATTATCTCCCCTGTCGATAACATCCCATTCTTCTTGACAAATTCTTCACATTCTCTCTCCATGGTGGGACTAGCAGCCCTAGCAATTGCACCAGCAACTCCAGCACCATTGATAAGACTCCCATTGGCTGCATTGACTATTGCCACGGTGTTGACCTCAGTGATGTTACCTTGACACACGGTGACCTTGAGTGATCCTGCATTAAAAGTAAAGCTGTTGGCCTGTGAGTGGTCAGACATCAAGGCTGCTCTCTGACTATGCTTCAGGGCCTCAAACTGTGGCTCCAGGGAGCTGTAATGAGATGAAAGCAGCCTGTCTATGACCGAGGAGGAGGAATCTTTTTTCTCAGCAGCTTTGTTTGTACTGGGTTTAGCACCTTTTTCTAGAGCACTGCTTGTACCGGGTTTAATGCTGATGTGGTTGCTCTCCTTCATAATGCTGTTAGATTTCACAGTTGTTTTGGATGATTTAGATGCCCCTCCTTTCTGCCTGCTTGTGTGAGGGAGACTGGAGAAGTTCTCAAAAGTATTATTGGCATCGTCAAACCTGTAATTAATATATATATATATATATATATATATATATATATATATATATATATATATATATATATATATATATATATGTAATTATTTATTATGTTAATCTAGTACATTAATTAAACATAGGTAATCAAAGATTACAAAGCTCACCTTGACAAATGTTATCTGTTTGTAAGACAAATCTCACACCAAATTTTTTTTCTAGTTAGTGTGCATCCTGAGATCAATATCCATGCAATAGGACTTATATTTACTTGCAAATGGACCTACTCAAAAAACTTTAACCTGTTCACTCGTCCAGAAAATGTATGCCACATCCAGAACTCAGAGCAAGTCTGATAGCATCCATCCCTGTTAAATCATCCATGAAGTTTAAACATAACAGGCCATATACATGTAGTTATAGAGCCACTTCAAAAACTTTAACCTGTTCACTCGTCCAGAAAATGTAGGCCACATCCAGAACTCAAAGCAAGTCTGACAGTGTCCATCCCTGTTAAATCATCCAAGCAAGTTTAATCATAACAGGCCATATAGTTATAGAGCCACTCCAAATATACATTACCCTGGTCACTCATCTAGAAAATTAAGGTCAGATCAAGCATCCGAAGCAAGTCTGGTAGTATCCATCCCTATACGTATCATCCATGCAAGTTTGGTCCAGGTAGGGTTTACAGTAACTTGGGAATGGACTTGCTCCTAAAACTTCTACCTGATCACTCATCTGTAAAATGTAGGTCAGAGGAAGTCTTGTAGTATCCATCCCTAGATGCATCATCCATGCAAGTTGGGTCAAGGTAGGGCTTATGGTTACTTGAGAATGGACTTGCTCCTAAAACCTAACTAGGATGCCAACACTCTATATATATTTTAATCATAATATCTGTATGTTTCTATTTACTAAACCTAACCTTTTGGTTCCCCTCCCAAATGACTCCTCCTCTGAGCTTTCATCTGCATTTGAAGGAAAAACTTGAATAGATTCTCGACCATTTACACTCTGCAGACTCAGATAATCCAATGGACGGTCTACTTGGTTCTGGTAGCCAGGGAGACTGTTTTCATTGATAAAAGATGTTTTTGATGTTGGATCCTTGTAGTCACTTCGAAGATGAGATTCAGCAGATGTTGGCACTTTCTCAGACTTAGTAAATAGTCTGTCAGTCTCTTTATGGCTAAGACTGCTTGATTTATGAGTCGATGAAAACAAGTCATCCAGCTGAGACTCTGAATATTTACTAAGTTCTTGAGTCCACTCTGCTCCAGGACTAGTAATAGGACGGACATTACTGACCCCTGAGATGGATTTCACCTGAGTTTCGTGATCTATTTCCATAGGTAAGTTCCTTCTGTCTCTGTAATCACTAATGCTGGACTCCTTGTGTTTACTTACTTCCTTCTCTCTAAAAAATGCACCATTCTCATCTTCATCTTCTAAAGATCTGTCATCACTTTTACTCCAGTAAGGAGCTTGGTTCTCCTGTCTACTGTTGCTTGATAGAAAACGTTCTGATGACTCTAACCTGTCTGATTTCCCATTGTGACTAGGTTGTTTGGAGCCGCTCAGACTTTTCTGCAAGTTGTATCCCTTGTTCAATGCTCTTGAATGAATCTTCTCTTGCTGATGTAAATACCGACCAATGATTTCCCATCCCATTTCAATTTGAAACATATTTCCCTCAAGAATACAACATCCTGCGGAGTCAAAGGTCAAGGACAATCCAATAATATACAATAAATGGTCTTTACAGGCCGTGACAGATTCAATAAGAAGAGAAACAGCAGGATCTACCCTGGCTTGGATAGTGGAAAATATCTGGAGAGCAAAAAATAAAATGTTCAAAAATTAAACAGTCTTCAAATTGTTAATCATTTAAAATGTAACTATTTTTCTTTGAATTTAGAATTTGATACAAATTTTGTGTGTATCATTATCAAAATGTCTCTGAAAATCTCATGCATCATCAAAAATAAACCTTCCTGCTCACTGTCAGCTGCAGAACTGAAGGTCTTTGGGACAGAAAATTTGGGTACACATACCAGAGATCTTTGTCTGTCAAATATCTGTCTCAGAGAGCTACAGTTCTGCAGCTAGCTCAATGTAGGATTTAGGCTATACATCTAGTTCAATTAAAAAGTTCCTTTTCATTTTTTTTTTCTATTTTTAGAAAAATATTCACAAGTTTTCAAAGTTAAAGTTTGTTACTTTTCATGCTTTACATTTAGGTAAAAAGCCAGTCCAATAAAGACAAAGAAGTGTATGAATTAAATACATAGCCAAAACACTTGCAAATTTGTTATATTTGATTTTTCTTTCACTCTTAATGAAGCCTTTATGTTGACTTTCATGATGACAGTGCTTTTTCTTTAACACGAATTCAAAATTTCGGGCAAAACATATGGGAAAAATGTCAGTGGACAGACAAATGGACAGACCAAAAACAATGTGCCCAGGTCATCTAACATAAGGGCATAAGAGATCATCTTACTTTAGGGGGTAGAAAATACATATCCACTTCCCTGCCAGCCACTGTATGCTCCTCAATGGACATAACTTGTGCAGCAACTGAAAGATAGGTTTGAAAATTTCATCATTGGAAATCATTGTACCTCTATAAGATAATTCAATAACAAGTTTAAAAAATGATTATAAATCACTGGGTTGTCAAATTCCAAAATTTTGTAATTTCTCAACTGATCTAGTCACCTTATTTCATATACAATATTTTGTATGATACTAGTACATTATTCCATGCTTCATGTGTTTAATTGACTCTCATTTTCATCAGTAGTAAGGATTATATTTTATATTTCACATGCAAATACTTTAAACATGTTAAAGCTATGAAATGTTAAAGTCTATCAATCAATGATTCCACAAGATCTTAAACAATGCTCTTTGTAATTGCAAATACTTAATGGATAATTATCAAAATCCTCAACTTAATTTATCACTGTGACAATACCTGCGCTACATGTGCTTATTTTTTGTTGTTATGAATTTACCATGACTCTCTTGAAAAACAATAACAGCATCATTATTCATCAATGGATAGTAGATCTTTTCCACTGGACCCCCGCCATGTTCTGGTTTACTGAAGTACACCCTCAACTCGTCCTCTCTTGTTGTTGAACCAAGACATGTGACCCGAATGCTCGACATGTTTTCGATCCTTCAGACAGGAGTTATGTTTTATTCGTAACCATTACAATTCCTACAAAATAACATTTTATTTCACTGAATATTTCATTTCTTTGGCTACAATTTGTAAAACTTACAATATCTTGAGAGGCTATCTCAATAGTCAAAAGACATTATTAATATTATAAAAGACTTCTTTTATATGTAGATTTTTTTTACAACAAGTAGCAGATGGTTTATTTTCAAACTTTGCTAGTAAAATAGCTTAAGAAAAATATAACTGTGAAATCACTTATTTTTCTGGGGGTGGGGTGGGGTTGGGGGTCGGGGTGTTAAAATCAAAATAAGTGATTTTACAATAAAATCTGGGTACAAAATTCCTATCCACCTACTAGAGAATGAATGTTTTTTCTGCAGTTTTCCCATTTTAAGAAATATAAATTTATATCAATTTCTCGGTTTTAAAAAGACTTCTTATACTCCTGGGATAAGTCACAGGTGCCTGATTTTAATCTATATGCCTGATACCTAATACATTAAAGAGAGTGCAGCAGGCTCAATAGACTAATGTACAAGAAAAGAGAAAATCTTAATTGAAGTCTGTATATTCATCAAGCAAATTTTTGTGTGAAATCTTCCCAGAATTTCTTTGCTACCTGGCAGAATTCCATGCCACATACAATGACGAATATAACAGGCCTGCAGTTATCATGATGATTTAGTTCTTGCAGAGAGCTAGAAGAAACAAAAAATAATAATTGCATGTAATCTACTTGTAATGCTTTTCATTAAAAATGCACTAGGCCTTTTTAGACTCTGTTATGGAAATGCAACATACAAATGACGTCAATGTGACGTCACAGTCTAGACAGTGGTTCAAAGTTTAAAGGCAAATCAAAATTACACTGTTACAAGTGTAACCTGTGTGAAGGTTTTTGATAATTCAACTGCACTCCCTTTAACAGCCACATCCTAAAACATAATTTATCATTTAAATTAAAACCAAAGCACCTGTCAGCATGGTCATTGTAGGATAAGTCTAGTGTAGAAAAACATTGACAATCTGAATCATAACTTGTATTGATATACCGCAAAGACTTTGATAAGGAAATAACATCTAGACTTTTAAAATAATTGAGGTTATCTCTGAAAATATTTATTTTCTGGGTGTTTCATACATAATTTGTAAGATACATGTATGCTACATGTATGTATGGCAACATACTAAGAAATTTAAATTCTTAAGAGATGGCTGTAACCATTAATGTACAGACTTACTGTTGGCAATATCTTGAAGCTATCAGCTTCTTAATTTCTTGACTTTTAAGATTCCATAGTGACTGTTTGTATGTTGAAAATGAAAGTGGGTACACCAACAAAGGTCAAGGGAGATAATTATAAAGATAAAAGAAATTCCGTACCCGAGTCGGTTTTTCTTGATTTGTTCATGATAACAAGTTCAAATGGATAACTTACTGTTGGTCATTAAATACTAATGAAAATAACACAAGATATCCTTACACGAGGTTATTAGATATATATAACCCTTTCATCTAACCATTATTTTATTTTTTAAAGAATTATTTTACATCGGGTACATTATACGAAATACAGTAACGTAACATGTGCATGGTCAACACACGATGAATCGGATGATATTATGTTATAAAAACGGAATTATAATCTAATTTTCTGTACTGAAGCAGGAGTCAAAAAGTATAAGTAAGTAGTTTTAAGACCTTCATGGATATCTGGTCATAGACATTGATACATAGTTGTTCTCTGTCTAGAACAGGATAGGAAACATCTGACCCGATATATTTGTTCAATGATTCCATTTTAGTAGGTCGCACTTGGTTTAAATTAATTTGTAATGTTCAAATGCAATTTAGGTAATGCCACAGAAAAGCGCCTCCTTCAAAAGAGGTAAGGTTAAGGCTAAATCTCAAAGCAAAACATCCACAGATGAACCAGCAGTGAAAAAGAAGAAAGTGATTAAGGATGAAAACTTCCCAAGAGGTGGGGGTGTCTGGAAGATCCAGGACAGTTCTGACCAGTCATCATCACAGAATATTGCTAATCCAGATGCTGAACTTTTTAAGGTAAGCATTGATGTATTCTTTTTTTATTCTCAAAAACCAATTTGCATATATACAACATGTAGGAGATAGGCAGTGTTGCTTAATTTTCATTTACTTTATAAATTGGATGTGTGTCATTTTTATCCATCAAACTTGTAGTTTCATTCTGTTTGAAGCATACATTAATACATATATCTGTTTTGTGTCCAGGAAGTTGATGAGCAACACAAGTCATTACAGTCAAGAAGAAAAAAGAAGGAAGAGGCCAAGAAATCAAAGGCTCAACAAAAACCTAGGGTGCCCATATTGGTAGATAATCAACCAGAGCCACACCTTCTTACTAGACAGGTATTGGATATTACCATGTGTTTAAAGATGTGTAAAGATAGCATGAATTGAAAAGTTTGTTACACAATATTTTGTCCATGTTATAATTACTATCAGAAGTTGCCATTCATAAAATTCAGTTTAACTGATTTGAGGTTTTTCATGTGAACAGGTTTGTGTAAACTTGCAGTTTTGGATTTTAATCTTTGAGAATTAATACGAATAGCACATTTATGCAGTTTTAACAATCAGCATTACAAGATGCTTTTATGCATTTAGAATGACATAATGTTGTACTCGTAACAAAAAAAAACGCTCTTTCATTGAATGAACAAAGCCATCAAACACATTAAACATTTCTCATTTTGAAATTATAGTCAAACCTTGTTGTCTCGAACTCGAAGAGAAGAAGGTTAAACTCTGAGATATCCTAGTATTTGAGATAACCAGGGTAAAACATGAAGAAGTGGTTGGGACTGCAAACACACTTCGATATATCCCAAGTATTCAAGATATCAGTGTTAGAAATAATGAAGTTCAACCGTATTTATCACCGACAAAATACATTTTATTTTATATATTAACAGATTCTTGCCCCAGGAATGCTAGTCCTAGGATGTGTCAAAGAGGTTCATGAATACAACCTGATCATCAGTTTACCCAACAATCTCTCTGGCACTGTGGCCTTGACCCAGATCAGCCCCGCCTACACCCAACAGCTCCAGAGGTTGACCCAGTTGTCTGAGGAGGATGTTGCAAATGAGGAAACAGTCAGTGAAGTTTATTTCAAGTCAGATGAGTTGTCACTTAATAGGATAGTAGTATACATATAATGAAGTTCCATGGTCTAATTAGTTGTTCTGATAAGATAAATACTCAAAAACTTTGATATATTGAACAGGACTAAAAAGAAACCGTTGAGATATCCATGATCAAAACATCAAAGTTGAAATAAGTATTTAACGTGATTTAAGGTCAGGACCACCAAGTCATTGCTACAGATATTACATGTCAGTGTTTGAGATACTGATGTCTACCTGTAATTTTTGATTCTCTTCCTTATTCAAATTCCACATTATAAAGCATTTTATTTAGAGTTTCAGTCTTACACATGCAATATTACTTTTTGTTTGTAAAAAGTCATTCCCTCTGGTTGACAATTATGGTGTGTTTTTTTTTAAGATGTAAAAAAGATATTTATATTTGATTCCAGGATGTAGCAGACCTACACACATTATTTAAAGTTGGTACAATTGTGCCATGTAAAGTCTTGTCTGTACAGACTACAAAACAGTCTGGGGTCAAAATCAATCTGAGCCTTAATCCAGCGGACATAAATAGAGATCTGACCTCAGAGAGCCTGCACAATGGAATGGTGAGGAGTTTTAGGAATATTTATGTACTTTTTACAGTTACTAAAAATATTATGTAATTTTACTCTTTTGCATAGATACATGTATTCAAATAAAATCAGAGATTTTTTAGCATTGATTTTGCTGTAGGTCTTAACAATAGTTTCATGTGAAGATACGTTTATTTATATCAAGTGAAATGAGCAAAAATCATCCAAGTTTATTTTTTTTCCCCATTTACTGGTACATTATTCATATATCATACTGTTTTTATTTTTCAGTCCATATTTGGAAGCATTTCGAGTGTAGAAGACCGGGGTTATGTGGTGGATCTAGGAATCAGAGGAGTGAAAACATTCATGAAGAGTTTGGATGCGGAGAAATTTATACAGCTTCACAATGAGGGTAAGACAAAGAGTAAGAGCTTTATATACGTACATGTATGTGCTGTTCTTTCCCGTAGAACAATTAAAGCAGCTTGTGGCAGAGCACACATTTACAACAGTGTTATATTTGCACGTACAAATGGGCCAGTCATTAATACACATGATCAATAATTTTTCTTGCTAATGGATTTCAAGTTGTAGACTTCTATAAATTGTACTTTAGACATGGAATTCTTTATTGTTTATTGTTGAAGAGTTCCCTCCCTTTATAACAGAGTAATTCATTTGGTATATACAGTCAAATCTTGTAATCTCAGCTTGATTGGACAGAGAAAAAACTTTGAGATATTTGAGGCTTCAAATGTAAGTGAGTAAAATAAGTGGTTGGGACTTTTCCAATTCACTTTGACATATCCATGGTATTTGATGTTCGGGCTATACATGTATGTGTAGTGTTAATTCATTTTTATTATAAACATGTAGATTATGTAGAATAATAGAAAATACAAAATGAATTATACTTTCATATCTGATTTTAAAACAATAAAATGCTTTCTTTGGTTGTTAATATGGGAATTAATGTGGCAACTGTTGCAGAAAAAATACATAACCCGCGTAAGTGGGTTATGTGAATTTTTTCTGCAATTGCTGCAATGTTAATTCCCATACTAACAAACAAAAAAAGACATTTTATGTTCATATTTATATCTATATAAAAAAAAAACATTCAAAGTAAATTAATTATGTTAAATATTGTATTATAGATGTGTATGTCAGTGTATGCATAATTGATGGAACAGCCATTGCTTAAGAAATCTATGCAGGTGGCTTGCTTAGTGTTGTTTACTGACTGATTAACAGCAATAATTCTTATAAGAAATAAAGGAAATAATATTCAGTGGATGTAAATTTTTCAAAATTAGAGGAATAATGTAAAATACAGGTACCTTTTATTACTGCCTGTATATGAATTAAAACTTGCTTAGTACAAAAAAGCGAATACAGCGAGTTAATGGATATAGCAATTTTTTTTTCTGATCCAGGTAAAATATTAACAATTAGGCCTACTTGTAAAATTTCATGGTTATAACAAGTTCTAATATAATGAATTTAAGGTTATAGCAAATAGTAAAGAGATTAATATTCTTTGTAAGTATTCATGCATATTTGAAATCAGAAAACCATAGTAATTGATTGCAAGTTTTGTATTTAATACATCCCTAACCATATTCAGTAGTGATACTTGAAGGAAAACATGTGAATTTAGCTATATAAACTATAATGTATTCATTATATGGGTATAATGAATTACATATATAGTGAAGTAAAGTCACAAGCTCCAAGGACTTGTACAGCTGAATTGAGGTTTTCTTTAAGAGAAAGATACATGTACATTTAGGTACTTCAGTTACCAGGCTCTGGGAGCATAAAGCAGTTGTAGACTCAAGTCAGAATTTATACATTGTGTAAAATTTTTACTACTGAAAACACATAAAATTTGAAATGTTAAAAATTCTGTCAATTTTGTGCTGTTAATTTTAATTTTCAAGTGTCAGCTAATAAAAATACATGTACTCATTTTATGCATGACAGAAATTTTGACCTTAGTCTAAGACTGTTTCATGATCTGTATGCAGTTCAATCACTGAAATCTCCATATTTTGTAGGTTACTCACTGAAGGTTGGTCAGCCTGTTTATTGTGGGCTGAAGCTGGGGGAGGATCGAATGGAGCGGGTAGCAGGAGATACAAGAACAGTCAATGTCATGATAGACCCTGTAGAGGTTTCTGTCTCACAGGTAGGGGAGATAACCTGTCACCCCTATTGTTGATTTACTAAGTATTAAATTTTTTCATGTAAAGTTGACAGTTCACATGTACAGTGTATATCTGTTTAACTTTTTTTGTGAACTGGATAGAAATGACTTGTGTTGATGAAATCAGTAAACATATGTAATAAACTAAAAATGTTGAGGAAATAATAAGTATTCACAAAAAAAAAAAATATTACTCATTTGAAAATTTTCTAATAAATTTTTATTAATGTTTTTATTTTTGATTATAATACCATGGTAACTTGAACATACATTAAATATACTATTCATCTAGTTGAAAGGAGAAATGGATGTTAAATTCAATAACTTGGTGCCTGGAATGAGGGTTGCTGCAAGAGTTACAAAGGTGATTTTTTTTCTTCATAGATGTTAAACAACAAAGTAATTCAATGATTACTGTATCCCAGTTATTAGTATCTGAAAGTCAGCTGAATTATTTAGTTTACAGGTTTGTTTTGGTAATAGTTATACATGTATAAACACTTTCTAAATGTTTTTGCTCTAGCTGCTTTGAATTCATATCTTTCTATTTCTTTTATGGATTATTCATTATATTGAAATAATTAAGGTTTGCTTAGTTTTATTTCATTGCTTTATTCAGTCTAGAGAACAGCAAAAACTACAAATGTATTAGGAAAAATTGATTGTGTATAGTCTTATGGTAATAATATGGCCAATATAAGTCTGGAAAAGAGCACAATCATTATGGAATTTATAGCTGTTCATATAAAGACAGATAAACCACTCAAAAAAAAAATCCTTGAATTTAATATATCAGCATAGACGTATAATAATTTACATGTATTTATGTTATAGGTTTGTGATAATGGAGGGGTTGTGGTGAAATTTCTCAGCTTCAAAGGAAGCATCCCTGTAACACATCTCAGCAGCCGATCCCCCACAAAAGGCGACCAGGTCAGAAAAAAAAGTTTTTATAATTTCTTTTGTTTATATCTCCAAATCTATAGTTTTTTAAAGAATGATCAGATACTGTAAAATGACTTATTATTGAGGGGTTAAATTTTTGCAGATTTAGGAAAAATGATTTAAGGGGATTTGATTTTGTGGTTGAAGAAGAAGCATATGCATCTACTGTTATGTAAAATTTTAGCATTTCATGGGTCTACATAAATTTGTTGGTCCTGTCATAACAAGAAAACAACAAATATTAAATCCCCGTGAAAATAAGTGATTTCACAGTAGATGTTTTTGAAGCAGGTTCATTCCCAGGTAGACTCCTACCTTTACCAAGCTTGGGTAGACCATCTTGGAAAGTGTACGTTATATTCCAGTGATGGTTCAGATGGTACCTGGGAAATTATTTTCAAGATAGTTACTGGGTAAAGTTCTTGAAAAAGTACCACTAACCAGGTGACAATAAGACCAACTTTAATTAAAATTGCATAGATAGTGCGTCTGGTGATGTACATGTGTACTTGTATATCACCATTCGTGTTTAGATTTTTAATGTGACATACCAGGTAATATGTCAAGATGAGTGACCAGATTAAATATTTATAAGCAGCTGTACCATAGTTCTAATCACCTGTATTAGTCTAATAATGACAAGTCTTATATAGTATGAATTGGAATACCGGTATATAGATTGGAATTATAAGCCAAGTTGGTCTAAAGACAGAAGGTTTTTACTTTTATTAGTGACTGCACCCAAGATCCAAAAATGAGAATAATTATATACATTCCTGACAGTGTAGCTTTTAACTTTTATATACATGTACATGTATAAGATTTTGAGAAATATTCAGACAAGGTGAACTTTTAGATGATCCTACATGAAAATCATTTAAAGGTTGTTTAGCTGAGAGCATGCACTACTTTAGATTACATATATATGCCTTATTCAATACACAGATGAAGGGATAATGTTCTTTCTAGTTAATCTCTTTGGAACTGTCTATTCTCTTTAAGAAGTTGGCTATGCCAACTAGTTATACCCCCGCTCCGAAGGAGAGGGGGGTATACTGTTTTACCTTTGTGTGTCTGTCTGTTTGTCTGTCCGTCCATCTGTCTGTCTGTCTGTGTGTCTATTCGTAACAAATTTTGGTCGCAGTTTTCTCAGCAACTACTCATTGCAGATGCTTGAAATTTTAACACACTCTTTGTTTAGGCATGCCATATGATGGAATTCATTTTTTACAAATCCGATTTCAACTTCCTGTTTATTCGTGCATCTGTCCATACCATACATAACAAATTTGGGTGGCAGTTTTCTCAGCAACTACTCATCACAGATGCTTGAAATTTTAACACTCTTTGTTTAGGCATGCTATATGTTGGGATTCATTTTTGTACAAATCCAATGTCAATTTCATGATTATCACTGTGTCTGTCCATAACTGAACTTGTGTATTCACATCAGAGCGGGAGTATTATTAGTGTGCATTGGCTCACAGACTTCTTGTTGATTCTTGTTCAGGGATTGGTAATGGGTTTTAAATTTATTAAAAACTTGTATCATATTCATATTTTTATCATGTTGTGTATGTTTGATACAGTTGAAAGCCAGTATCCTCTATATACATCCAACAACAAAGGCAGTTGTCCTGACAACACTACCCCACATTTTGGATTATGGAGGAGTGCCCCAGAATACAGCCCTAACACAATATGACAAAGGGGACATAGTTGAAGAAGCCAGGGTCCTGTACACAGACCTTAAAAGGGGAGTCTACTTCAGGGTAGAGGATGGAGTTACTGCCCTTGCTAGTGTAAGGCATAATTTTAATGACCCTGCATGTTTTTCTTTATTAGTTAAATGTACAGAATTCAGTAATGTTTGAAAAACATGTACATGCTTTATTGATTTATCATAAAATTTGCTCATTAATATGTTCTATTATTTATATACAATATGTTTTATTATATTTAAATGCTGTGTTATTTTGATAGCCAAAAAACCTATCTGATGAAAAAAATTCTGATATGAAGGTCAACTTTAAGCGTGGGACTGTTCATAGGTATTGTAAGATTACTTGAAATTTTGTAAAAATTGTACTTTTATGTCTACTTTAGTGATACATGTATGTGCGATTAAAGATTACAGAAAAAAAAAATCATTTTCTTGATCAAGTTTTGCTGTAGTATATGGATCTACATAATATAAATGTAAATTTACTGAATTTTCTGAGTCTGAACATAATGCTTTATTTTACAGGTGTCGTGTTTTAGGAGTAGACTGGATGGACAATGTAGTTCATGTAGGCCTGAAAAAGTAAGCCACAAATGTCACACTATGCTCAAGAAATTTTATTTACTCTGTCAACTAAACAGAAAATTGTAGATGCATAAAATGGATAAATGCATGGTTCTAGAAGAGAAAGCAAATAAAATCTGAATAATTTGAGCTTGTTTTATAATCATTGGTTTTAAGGCCAGTGGATTTCTCAACCCAGTGGCCAAATTGAGATTGCGATTGCTAAAGCAATTTCACCAACAAATGACAATATGAATATCATTGGAAAATTCAGATTTAATCACTGTATGCAGTTCCATGTATATTATGCATATTAATGATTTTTTTTCATTAAATATATCAGTTCTTTTTTCTTTTATTTTAGGAGTTTGTTTTCAAAGTCTTTTCTTAGCTTGAAAAGTCTGCACCCTGGAGATTTACTTGAGGTAAAATTCTAACTTGACTATTCCTTGATTAACTTGTTGTTTATTTCTTTATTTTGTTTTAAATGTATTCTGAGTGAATGCTTGTAGCTGTGCAAATATTTTTTTAATATTGTATTCAAATGTAATCATATCGTACTGGCTAATGATCAATTCTTCAACAGTACTACTTCTCCGGTAGTCCAGACTATGTGTTAACATGTGATTTTAAAGTTTTAATACCAGAAGTGACATATATAGCCATTTCAATTTACAGTATAAATGTGCCTTTTGTAAAAATCTTATTTGATTGGTTGTTTGAACAATTTTCTTTTATTCAAAGCAAAATGGCAGAAGTTATGTTTCTGACAAGTGGTTGCCAACCAGAATAGCTTTGCATCAAAAGAAAAAATAAAGTAGAAAATTATATTGTCTCTTTAATGAAATAATATGGAAATTAATGACTACAGTGTGAGGTTGTGGAATTGAGAGATAAAGGTGCCATAGTTAAGGCTGGCAATATATCAGGAATCATTCCCAGCATGCATCTAGCAGATATACCACTAAAAATGCCAGAAAAGAAGTTCACTTCTGGGTGTAAAATAAAATGCCGGGTAAGTAAGAATACACTCTATGCAAATTATTTCCTGAACTTTATAAGATGTTTTTAAATTTCAAAATGACACGTTGATATTAATTAGAACTGGAAGGGATTTTTTTTCCTTTTTTTTATGAATTTTTGTTTCCATTAAAAAAAAATAAGTGTACAGAAAACTTGGAATGATTTGGTTTGTTTAATGAATTCCTGGTCATTTGAAATGACAAGGTGACTTTATTTCTCTCTACTTTACAGATATTGAAAAATGATCTGGTTAAGAAAAGCCTTGTTTTAACAGCCAAAAAATCTTTGATCCACACCCAGCTTCCTTTGTTAACTGATTTTGCACAGCTTGAAAAGGGTCTGCAAGTGGAGGGATACATCATAAAAACATACAGTAAAGGAGTCCTGGTGGGATTCTATGACAATGTCAAGGTCAGTCTCTCTTTCAGCTTTGGTTAATGATGAAACTGTTCTTTTAATGCTTGACAATGAATGATCTTGGGGTCATAATGGATTTCTTTTGCTTGCTTGTTAACCGACCAATATGTAAACTTTTTGTTTAATTTTTTATCTTCATGTACATTCATGTACAATGTATATGAGATAGAGATACTTCACATTTGATATGTCTACACTGCTTATGGACTTAGATGCCATGAGTACTTTGTGAATGTCTTGCCTCAGTCCTATGTGTATTTAGAGGTTTGAAAGGAATTTGTGACAGCTATAGGCACTTTGGCACTTTGTCTCGAAAGTGTATCTTTTTTTTGTGTTGGATTTTAATCTCAGATGCATCTAAGTGATACAAAAGTTATAAAGCTGTTAGAAACAAGAAAGTTCTTAAAAAGCTGATAATGCATTTAATGTACATTTATATATGAACTAATTACTTTTACATTTAATTCATTTGCATACACATAATGAATGATACCTCATTTCATTTCTTTCACAAGGGATTTGTTCCTAAGAAGGAGTTAAGCACTGAAGAAATTTCTCACCCAGAGAAAGTGTTTTATACTGGACAAGTTGTCAAGTGTCTCGTTCTGGACTGGAACACTGAAAAAGGAACCTTAACTCTGTCATTCAAGGTATTTACACATATATCTCAATTTAGAACAAGTTTGTTAGTTTCATAGAAAGTGATTTTTAAATATTTTTGAGTTCTTCTCTCTGTTTAGTCTGATGACTGGGAACAGCATGGATCCAGACTGGCAGATGTACCTGAAGACTTTCAAATTGGCAAGGTGAGAAAAACAAATTATACTGTAAAGGTATTTATAGATATTCTGTACAGTTGATGATTGTGTTCATTCTTAAGTATAATGTCATCATTACTGATATCCTTATTTTAGACTGTAGATTGTAAGGTGAGGCAGAAAAGCAAGACAGGATTGGATGTTGTCATAGGTACCTCAGGAGTGTCAGCATTTTTACCCAGAATTCATCTCTCTGATTCCAAAGCAACCTGTGACCTTCAGATGGAGGTCATAAAACCAGACAGTGTGTTGAGGAATTGTGTTTACCTAAGTCATTCTAGTGTCTTAGTATCCTTTTTGTTTGTTTGTATTAATATGTATCATATAAACTGGTAATTTTTATATATTGTACTGTATCCAGCAGATTTTTATTTTCAAAACTGGGATCAGGGGAAATTCCCCTGGGAAATGCTGTTTGAAATCTTTCTTTTATTTGTAACCTGATGTTATTCAATTGGTTGCTCTGATGTTGACTTCAGAATTTGAAATAAGTTTATCCCTCTTTTTCTGTTTTCTAATGTTTTTCCTCAGTCAGCTGTACATAGTTATTTAGAACTTGAGGCATTGTTTTGAAGTAGACACTGTTATAGATTCTTAACTTAAAAAAAGATATTAAGTAGAAGAAAATCAATCGTGGATTACTTCAAGGAGAATGTAGTGGTCACTAACATCACAGACCTGAAGGTATGAAATCAATATAAACGTGTATCAATCAATCTTTTATAACTTTAAAAATTTGTCTAACATCTATAATCTTCAAGTTGAAGAATAACAGATGTAATATTGAACTTTCCAAAGCCAGAGCCAAAAATGTAAATTTAAATGTGATAATGACATGGCCTGGCTAGTTGAAGCCATAACTGGAATTCAGAGTCTTACTGGTCCATGTATACACAATTTTTATGCCCCGCCATGAATATGGCCGGGGCATATAGTGTTTGTCATGTCCGTCTTCCGTCCTTCTGCCCTTCCGTCTGTCCTTCCGTCACACTTTGCATTTAGCTCTGTTCAAAGCTCAGTTTCAAAGAAACTATCCAAGATATTTTTATCAAAATTCATATGCTGATAGATATTGATGAGAGCTATGCAACTGCATCAACATTTTTTGACCTTGACCTTTCTTTTGACCTTGACCTCACTTTTCTTAAATTAGTGTTTAGCTCAGTTTTAAAGATACCATTCAAGATAGTGTAGTCAAACTTCATATGTTGATACATACTGATGTAAGCTATTCAACTGCATCAACATTTTTTGACCTTGACCTTTCTTTTGACCTTGACCTCACTTTTCTTAAATAAGTGTGTAGCTCAGTTTTAATGAAACCATTCAAGATATTTTTAACAAACTTCATATGCTGATACATACTGATGAGAGCTATTCAACTGCATCAATATTTTTTACCTTGACCTTTACTTTGACCTTGACTTCACTTTTCTTAAATAAGTTCTTAGCTGAGTTATAAAGATACCATTCAAGTTAGTGTTATCAAACTTCATATGCTGATACATACTGATGAGAGCTATTCAACTGCATCAACATTTTTTGACCTTGACCTTTTTTGACCTTTGACCTCACTTTTCTTAAATTAGTGTCAAACTTCATATGCTGATACATACTGATGAGAGCTATTCAACTGCATCAATATTTTTTTGACCTTGACCTTTCCTTTGACCTTGAACTCACTTTTCTTAAATTAGTGTTTAGCTCAGTTTTAAAGAAACCATTCATAAAATATTTATCAAACTTCATATGCTTATACATACTGATGTAATTTTTTCAACTGCATAAACAATTTTTGACCTTGACCTTTTCTTTGACCTTGACCTCACTTTTCTTAAATTTTTGTCAAACTTCACATGCTGATACATACTGATGTAAGCTATTCAACTGCATCAATATTTTTTTCACCTTGACCTTTCCTTTGACCTTGACCTCACTTTTCTCAATTTGTGTTAAAATGTTGCATTACTAATATACCCTCAGCGGGGCATTCATGTCCTATGGACATATTTCTAGTTTTTTTAAGTTTAAGGGTGAACTTTTGTCAATGTACATGCATATACAATGTATTCTAGCTTCTATCTTCATACATTGAAATCCTCAGAAGGTGCTTCTTAACATTACATTATTATTTGTCATAAAGAGCAAGCTTTGTGCTGCTAAGGCTTCTTTGTTAAGTAATAAAAGTTTGTGACTTTCTAGTTATTTTCCTAATGATGATTTTCTCTTATCTCAGGATGGCATGTTGATTCCTGGGACAGTCAAGTCTATTCACCCTCGCTATGGAATCTTTGTGGAACTACCAGCAGGCTTGGTTGGGTTAGCCCCTAACAGAGTAAGTCAGGGGTGGATCTAACTACAACATTAAATATAAGGGAGCGTTAGGGAAAGATAGTGGAGAAAACAAACTTTAAGACTTTAAGAAAAAAGATAAAGAATCTTACAATTAAATGAGAAAAGGGGGAGTGATGGCAGGTAAGAGTAAATTAAATGAATGTGTTTTGCCTCTGAGTAGAATGATATTCTCTAATTGGGTAAAGGACATCATGTGCCTGCCTTCAATATTTCTTTGGATGGTAAGTAGCAACATTTGGACGGCAACATGGAGGATTAAACAATGTTTTGTCATCCAAATTTAAAGAAAAAAATATGCCAGTGCTGTTTTTACTTTTAAAAGAAACCAATAAATTTGCTATGTCTTTAATCAATGCTGTGATTAAATTGAGAGTAGCGCCCCTTTTCAATGATGTAATAAGTAAAAAGAACAGGACAAGTGAAGAAGATTTGTACACATGAGAAAATCGTTTGTTATTGATCTCGGTAGATTTGTTAACTGTAATTGGTCCTTGACAAAAACATAACACTTCACCTCACCTTCCATGAACATGAACAACCGCAATATTTCTGTGGAAGTCAGTAATAAACCTTATAAGTAATATTAATAAAATATTAGATGGAGATTCCTGGAAAATGAGAGGACACACTGGAGCACTGAAAAAAAACTGATTTTACTGTGCAGGATCATATTAGATTCCTTATGGAAATTTTAGAGATTCTTTTATCATAGTAAAGTAAATAGATAAGACCTTAAACATTTGATATCACCAGGGGTTAAATTTTTATATTATTCTCGAAATAAAACAGTATTTAGTAATTTCTTATCTTTTTTTTTCAAATCATAGATAGATGTACATATGTTTTTTTATGAACTTTCTTCCTTATAGTATGTATCAGACAGACAGTGGCAGAGAGCCAAGGAACAGTATTACACTGGTCAAGCGGTCATTGCTAGAATACTTCAGACCAATGCCCAGGACAACAAATGTTTGGTGTCTCTAAGGATGCAGGAGTGTTACCAAGGAAACACAGATGCCAGTATTGTAGAGGAATATTTACTGGCATTAGACATCTTGTGTAAACATGGCGGTAATTTTTTAGATTTTTGGACATTCATGTACATATCGTTTAGATTATTCTGTCCATTAAATATTCTTTTAATTGGAATACTTAATTTTGTATACTTGTATAACCATTTGCAAACTTGGTTTCAAGAAATTGATAAAGAACTGTGTCAAATACACAATCAAACCACATTATCTCAAACTTGATGGGACCGAGATATGTACCGGGTAGGCTAAAATGCATATAGAAAAAGTAGTTTGGACTTTCAACATATCCATGGTATTTGAGATATCAGTGTTTGAGATGGAGAAGTTCAACTGTACATTTTATTGTCATTTATATACCTGCACATTCTATTAAAGGAAAGACATCCATGTTTGCCCCAGACATTGAGATTGGTGACATATGTACAGCATTCTATCTTGGCAGAAGTGATGACAAAATTGTCTACAAACTGACTGATCATGGTCTCACAGCCAAATGTCCCCTGGATCTCATGGATGGTAAGAATAAAAAAAAATCTGATGAATCCACTTAACTTAAACTAAAGATAGTTTTCTAAGAAAATATTTTCCCTCGGAGTCCCTTCTTGGAGATCAACCATTGAATTTTCTTTTTAGATTACACCAAATTTAAGACCTGTGGCAGAAATACATGAGAAAAATCTTTACAATAAGGAAATTATGAATTAAAGGATTCTTTAAAAAACATATATCTCCTATAATAAAAAACTATGTTTTCTACACCTATATTGCTATTATGACAAGATTAAATATGTTAAATTATAGAGTTTTGGCATGTTGACCTTCAATATGGCAGCCAGTGTCAAATAATCTTTCCTAAGTTCATGTTTATATCCAATACTACATATATCTATAAAGCAGAAATGGTTAAATAAAGTGTTGAATTCTAATTTGGTTTCAATGTTTTCAAATTTTTTACCACAGTTGTAATATTATTGTGTTACTTGACATGAAAGCATTGAAAAAAAAAATGCATCGGCAGTGTAGAAATATCAAAATGACAATTTAATGTTTTAAGAAATGGCATGACAAGGAAGTTTATTAGATATCTAAGTACTGTGTTTTACAGATGAGGATGATGATAATATGAGCTCAGTGGAGGTGGCAGTTCTGAATTTCAATACAAAGGACACCAGTGTTGATGTAGTATCAAACAAAGAAGTAGTGACAGCTATCAAAGAGAAATTACAAACTAAAGTAAAGATTTTTATTCTTTGTATTATTTTCTGTTTTGGTACAGCACAGTGATTTTTCTCAGGGTTTTTTTTTTTTTTGCGAGATGGTCAGGCAGGTTTGATCGCCAGTGGGGAGATAACTCTGTTGGTAGAGCACCTGACTAGTGATTCAGGGGGCTGGGGTTCAAATCTTGGTCTGGTCCATCTCATTTTTCTCCTGTCCTCTAATATTTGGTGCCATGACCATGCCCTTGAAGTGACAGGTTAAAGACATGCCAGAGAAGAGCCTGGGTTTGTGTCTTCAGGAACAAAGACCTTTAAGGGGGGGGGGGGGGGGGAGATGTGGCGGTAAGGCAGATTCGGTCATCGGTGGTCAGATAGCTCAGTTGGTAGAGAACCTGTCTGTCAAATCTTTCTCTCTCACTGGTTACATTTGCATTAAATACATTCAATGATAAGGGAAAAAAAAGATTGAAAAGATTTTAAAACTTCCCAGAGTTTATATTTTGAAAAACGTAGATATTATTTTGATGACTAATTTCAGGGTAAAGTTCACCAGAAAGTGAAAGGAAAAGTTTTACTAATTTGTGATGAGGTTACCGTGGTAATTCTACAGGGGTCACTTAGAGGACAAGTGGCACACATTCCTACAAAGAAGGTAAGGATACATGTATTTGTTGAAACTTAAGGTAAAATATTTTCCTACAGTTAACTTTACTGTGCTTGTGGTTCGTGTCTTCACTAATTATATTGCAATTATTTTTTCCCTCAGCATTTAAATGATGTCCTTGGACCTAGTTTTTCTGTAGCACAGCAATTAACCATTTCTATTCAAAAGTAAGTTTATGGCATTTTTATAATTTTTATTTCTCTTAAACGCTACTGTATATGTATATGTATGATACATGTATCAATATCTGTTTTAACTTGTAAATATCATGGCATTACTGAAAAGGTTAAATATGTCAGTTTGCTTGGACTGGATACTCAATTGTGGATTGAATTGTTATAAATTTCTCATTTTTAAGTAAAATGCTTTGAAAATGTGATTTCATTGATGTATTAAATTTTTTAAAAAAAATTCTTTTTAGAATTTTCAATGGTCACGTTGTGGGTGTTCTGGATTATCCCCCCCACAGGCAGACAAACAGACAGACAGTGGACGGTTTGGACTTTGAAAATGGTGAGCTTCCCATATCAATTTATTCTCACAGGCTTTCATTTTTTGAAAAAAAAAAACTTTGAGATGCACTCAAGATTCCTTATTCTTGCCATGCCATCTTGAGTTCTACTCACTTGTTTGTTTCAGTAGATTCAGGGAAATAACTAAACATTTTGATTCCTGTACAGAATTTTCACATATGATACCACCATGTATATAATATAACCATGTATATAATATAACCATGTATATGATATAACCATGTATATAATATAACCCTGTATATAATATAACCATCTATATAATATAACCATGTATATAATATTATACATTTATTGACTGGGTTCGAGGGCAGCATGCGTTTTGTCGGACCCAAGAACCAAACTGTTTGCCTTAGGCCGAAGGCAAACAGTTTGGTTTGAGGGGTCCACAAAACGCATTTTGCCCGAGAACACAGTCAATAAATGTTTTGTTATACCTTTTACTTTTTAATTTGACATAACACGATGTAAATTTTGTTCACCCGCACTGCGGTCTTAACTTGGTCAATTCTGTAAAGTTCTGTCAAACTCCAACGAATGCAAATGAGATATAGCTAACCCTGCCCATAATGTGACGTAAGCAGTACAACATCTCGTTGACAGGTCCAATATCTCGCTCTGCGGTCAAACATCGATTTTTTTATGACCGCTCAGTGAAACATTGGAAATGTTGGACTTTTTTTAGTGTAGAATTTTATAGGAAACAATTTTTAAAGGTGTAAGAAAACCATGTATATAATATAATTATGTATGTAATATAACTATGTATATAATATAACTATGTATATAATACAACTATGTATATAATATAACCATGTATATAGTATAACCATGTATATAATATAACCATGTATATGATATAACCATGTATATTATATAACCATGTATATGATATAACCATGTATATATTATAACCATGTATATAACATAACCATTGTAAGTGTCTGAAATTTGAATACATTATATTTTAAGAATTTTACAGTTAAAATATACATGTACAGTGTATATACACATAAAGCTTTTCTCCTCATATTTGAAGACTCCTACATGTACCATATCTAGGGATTAAGAAAAAATTAATACATGCACTAATATTTTTATTATAGGAAAGTTTAATCTTGATCCAGGAAATGTTGTTGAGGGTCGCCTTCAGAAGCTTAAGAAGAGATCGGGAATTTTGGTCAATTTAGTAGGTGGAGCTAAAGGAATTGTTTGTTTGACAGACTTATTTGACGAGTATCAAAATGACCCACTGACCTACTTCAAGCAAGGCCAGCATTTAAAATGTTATGTGATTGATCTAGGACCAAGACAAACCTATCAGTTGTCCCTCAGAAAATCAAGGTAAATTGAATAATGAAGTTTGACTTTATAAAGTCATAATTTTGATCTGATGTATAAAAGAATATGTCACCTGTTTAAAAATAAATTTTGGTGCATTTGGAGAGGAAGCACAATTATGCTATCAATGAAATGGCTAGCTGCCCAAATAACGCCACTTAAAATGATTACTTGAGGTCAAACTAATTTTCTTAGGATTACCAATGATAAGTCAGATGTCAAAGACCCTGAAGTCCTAGGGGTGAAGTCAATAAGAGTCGGACAGGTTGTGAGAGGATACATTATAAAGAAGACTAGCTCTGATATCTTAGTAAGGTAATGGAGGCTTCATCACCTCAAACTGAGAAAAGGCTGCTTTTTCATACAGTAAAGTTGATTCAAATAGTGTAAAAAGCTTTTAATTCACAAATCAGACATCAGCTTGGTTAAAACTATACAAGGTTTTCAATTTTTTTGTTCACAAGTTTACATAAATGCCCATATTAAGATGTGAAGCTTTGTCCAACCTGGCATGGTATTTCATGCAAATTTTTTTTTGTCAAGATTTCAATCTACATGTATATCACATTGCAGATCTTTATCCACGCTTGTGAATGGCATGTGAGCAATATACCTTAAATTTGAGCTGTGCATCAAATGTATCTCATTACATAGATACATGTACATTATACATGTACATGTATTTGGATGCTGATTAAACAGCATACACAGTTACAAGGAATAGAATGTTTTAGTGGTACAGGTTTTGAATTTGGTTGTTTTCCACTACACCAGATTTGTTCACAATAACTATAATTGGTGCAAAGAATTTCACTCTTAGTTTAACTAGGTTTGATTTATGATTTCTTTTGTTGACTGCTATTTTATAGTTTATTTCATATTAGTTTCTGTTTTTTCCAGGATAGGCAGAGATCTGTTTGGGACAATAGATGGAGCTGATTTCTCACAAATAGATAGGAGAACCAAACGTCTCTTATTTAATGGCAAAATTGTAATATCTGCAAAAATTACTAGGTAAATATCCATGAAACATTTTAAATTTTGTTGTTTTTTAAAATTGTACAGAAAGGTCAAAATAAACTTCTTTTGGGAGAAATTGAAAAAATCTGGAATACTGTACTTGTAGTTCCATTTCATTTAATATGAGATTAAATATAATCAGCCTGACTTTATTCATAAGAATCATACTTAAATCTAATGCATATGTATTTTTTTCTTTGTATTAACAGTTATCTTTATTAACCAAAAAATGTTTTTTGTCTTTTAGTTTGGAAGGTGACAAAGTGAAGATGAAATTTTTATCATATAAAAAGGATGAAACTAAAGGAAAAACAATAAAAAGGCAGCATAGTATGAATTCTGTAGACAGTGAGGACTCCAGAAAAGTGAACAGTGAGGGAGATTCAGAGGATGAAAGTGAAAAACAGCCAAGGAAGAAGAAAACGAAGAAAATGAGAGAGAACAATGAATCTGATATTCTAACAGAAGAATCTCACAACAACACACGAGACAGGCTGAGTGAGGTTAGTTTTATACATGTACTGAGGAAAATTACTACAGGGTCATTTTAAAGTTTGACTTTCTTATTTGTTTCAATTAACATGTGTGCAATGCAACATTTTGTTTTCCCTGTAAATCTTTAAATATACAAGTTAATTTTTTTTTTCAAATGTACCTCTGTGATTTGTATTCTAAAAATCACAACTTTTTTTGATTTACAAAAAAAAAAAATATGAGAAATAATTAGCAATAAAACACAGGTGTACTTAAGTTGGGTCAGCTTGGTTAATATCAATAGTGAATTAACCATGCTTGTCCAGTCAAAGTGTTAATCCAGCTAAAAACATCTAATGATTGGCAGTTCAATTGAAAGGTTCATCACTCATATCAGTATGGTCAATTACATACCTGGTATGTAACAGTTCTCTATTGAATCCCTTTATCTCTAACTATAATAATATCATATCCAGTTTGATCAATAGATTAGTTACATGCATATTTGTTTTTTTTTTACCTCAACAGTAACACAGATACTTACTAGTATATACATGTAAGATATAAATCAGATAAACCATCTCGAGCATCTATATAAGGACATGTAACCAGACTTTGTCTGAACTTTACCACTTTGAAATGTAAATGATGATTAAAAAATGTTTTTTTCTGTACATTAAGCAAAAAAACTTTTTAAAAATTAATGTAATGTAGAGTAATCACAAGTAATCATGATTACATGATGGAAAAGTAATCAGATGTAATTGATTACTTTAAAAAATGCCTGTAATCAGCTTGTAATTGATTACTTTTAAAATCCAAAGTAAATGTAGTTTAATCGATTACTTTTGAAAGTAATCGACCCCATCTCAGATCATGATTAAAGGTCCTAGATTCTGGACAGGGATGAGGGAATACTGGTACTTTTTCATTTTTCTTGATTTTAAGTATTTTCTTTCTGTGTAAAGTAGTAAAGAGGATGCATTACGAGTTCAGATGAGGAATTCAAGAAAGAAAAAAGCAGCAAAAGAGACTTGCATTTAATCCATTGACATTGAAATGAAATATGATTTTGATTTACATGCAGTCTTTACATGCTTTAATGGTGTCTCCTTTAGCTCCCCAGCCTTAAAATTGACCAGGCCTTCTCTTGGGATGCAGACCTGACATTACCACCAACAGATGGCGCTGGCAGCAGTAGTGATGAAACTGACACAGAAGAAAACCTGGTCAGTGACATTTACATTTTGAAAGTGAAAGTGAAACTTAAAACAATCAGTAACACATATTTATATTTCATGTACATCTTAGGATAGATTAACATGGATTCTTTTCATTTCTGTGGAGTAATTATGAAATTTATTTAATATTTTCAGAGAAAACCACAGAAAAGCAAGAAGGATAAAAAGAAGGAAGAATGCATGTTGTTTGAGGTAAATGAAAGCAGACCAAAAAAAATTATCACAAGGAGTCTAATGCAGGACAACTGATACTGAATATTTACCTGTATTTTAAGAAGATGTACAAAGTATGTGTAACTTCTTAGTGATCATGTACATGTACAGGTATATGTAACAAAAAAAAATGTACACAGTGTTTGATAATTTAGATTTTAAACAGTCTTTAAAAATCTTGCATCATTTTGAACTCAAGAAAAATACTTTTGTGTTGTCAATCAGATATTGGTTAATTCTATTACAGTTTGAGAAGAAACAATTGGAGGGGGTGGTACAGCCAGAGAAGGCTGATGATTTTGAGAGACTGGTTCTGCAGTCCCCCGATAGTTCATTGGTATGGATCAGATACATGGCGTATCATTTAGAGTCCTCCGAAATAGAAAAAGCCCAGGCCGTAGCTGAAAGGGCTCTCAAGACCATATCATTCAGGTAAAGAATTCCTGAACATGTGACTTTATTTTTGTGACTGAGGAAACATTCTACATCGATACACAATTATATAATTGGTTGGTGATGAGAAATGTTCTCGAGTAAAAGGAGGACACAAAACTTGTGGGTATTTCTCACACACGAATAAAAGCTGGTTTACATTATTAGGCCTAAGGCATTTCATGAAAATGGAATTTCATGTGTATGTTTTTGTAACGCTGGTCTTTTTGATTCATTAGAGAGGAACAGGAGAGACTTAATGTGTGGGTGGCTTATCTAAATTTGGAAAATATGTATGGGACACCAGCTCAGCTACAGAAAGTATTAGAGAGAGCTGTCCAACAGAACGAACCTCTAAATGTGTACCAGCAGCTAGTCAGCATCTATATCAAGTCAGGAAAACTAGAGGTAGATGAATATCAACAAGTGTAAATATTCTTGATTTATCAAAGGACTTGAAGTCTATGGTTTCATACAAATTTGAGCATGAATAGAAGGAAACCTTTATGGTTCAAATAAATGCAGAAGAATCTAATAGTCTGTACTGGTTAAGAGATAAAGTTTAGCTGTATGATGAAAGGAATTAAAAATTGTTTTGACCATCTCTACAATTTCACTTTTGTATTGTTAAAGCTATAGTACATAAAAAAATCTTTATTTTTGTCTACAGGAAGCTGAACAGTTGTACAGCAAGATGGTTAAAAAACACAGCGCCAATAAATCTGTCTGGCTTGGGTTCGGAGAGTTCTTATTCAGAAACGGACGAGCCGAGTCAGCTCGCAAACTCTTACAGAGGAGCTTAAACTCGTTAGAAAAAAGAGATCGTAAGTACCGTTGTATCTTCTCTCAGATCTTGTTTATAGTGACATCTTGTTGTAGTGTAAGTTTAAGGGAATCAGGCGGTTTTTGATACTTGAGGTTTCTTTGGTTTATTTCTTCTTTCTGTCCTTTTCTGTCGGGACATGATGTTATAATGTTGAGTGCATGTATAAAGAGAGGAGAGCCACTTTTTTGATACTTCAGATGTTTCATAATCATTGTCAAGAAACTGATTTCCTTTGTGATTAGTAATGATTTATAAGATGTATGTATTGTAATTGCATGTAATGTGTATGGGAGAGAACTTTTTATAGACCATCTCTCCTGTTGTCTCATCTCTGTGCTTCCATATAACAGAGGACTTGAACTCACTATTCTAGCCTTACGTTCAGTCCTATTCTCTTTCAACAAAATGCACAATGAACTAAAAAAATTATATTAATTAGATGTGGAAACAATATCTAAGTTTGCCCAGATGGAGTTCAAGTATGGGGATGCAGAAAGAGGGAAGACTATGTTTGAGAACATTTTGGTGAACTACCCAAGGAGAACTGACCTGTGGTCAATCTATATAGATATGGTGGTCAAAGTGGGGGACATTGAAGGGGCCAGGTAAATCTCATGTATTAATTGGATATGTTTCATATAAGAATAATTTAATTCTGGTTGTAATGCTGTATTTGATTGGATAAAAAATTTACTTTATATCGTATAAAATGGGTTGCCTACGTCACAATGACTTGCGTCAAAAACGTATCGATCCGCCTGACGTTACATTCAAATTTTGTACAAATTGAAGTCATTTTTAAGGACAGTCATCTTTTTTTCTTACACCAAATGAATGAAAATTAAATTATAAGGAATGAATTTAATAGCTACCCATTTTATACGGTATAAACTGGGTTGGAACAGTTTACACTTTTTTATAAACCGCTTCGCGGTTTATAAAGCGTAAACTGCCCCAACCCAGTTTATACCGTATAAAATGGGTAGCTATTAAATTCATTCCTTAATTAAGAAATAAGGTATCATTTTAAAAGTTTTATCGGGATGTAAATACGGGTTGGTCATGTGATCAAATCCCATAAAGCCCAAAGGGCTTTATGGTAGATTTGATCACATGCCAACCCGTATTTACATCCCGATAAAACTTTTAAAATGATACCTTATTACTTATATTTACATTTGTGACTGATTTATAACAGATAGTAAGGTACTAAAGTTTTAAACCCATAAATGATTTATTTTTTTCAAAACTCAACGGTATAACTTGAATGTGTTGAACACGTCGATCACTTATGACGTCACTATGAAATTACATAGATCGTTTATGACTAAACAATCAATTTATGGTCACATGATGAACGTGTTTTACACAGGTGTAAAAACGCCTTGTTCAAATAGTGTTATATAAGGGAAAACATTTGCAAATGTAAATATTTAAAGTTAAGGAATAGCATTATCTAACAATCATGTTTTTTAATGAGATTAATAAGTTTATCCTAATTTTTTTTTTATTGAGGACAAGTTATCAAACTGTAAAAAAATCAAAAAATCATTGTCTTCATAAGAAATGTGAAACAGATATACATTCTTTGAAAAACCATGTCATTTCACTTTGCAAACCAATACAGGTCTTTTAATAAGGAATACAAAAAAAAAAAAAAAAAAAAAAGAGAGAGAATGGATTTACCATAGTTTAATGTGTTAGGATACAATATTGAAAAGCAGCACATAATACTGAGCTTTAAGGATTTGTATGATCATTGATTTTAAAATAAACACATTTCAGAAAGGAACTTTAGTGAAAAATCTAGAATTCTGTTAAACATGCATCAAAATGTCATGCATTTGTAGTGATTTGGGCTGTATGCATTGTGGATATTGGCCTGGGTAGATCAGTGGTTAAAGCACCTCACTAATAATGAAGGAGTCCAGGGTTTGATTCCAAGTCAAGTCATATATTTCCTCCTTTCCTGTTACACATACAAGTACATATGCAGTGTACATGATTTGTGATGAATATTTATTGACAATTGTCCTCTAATTTTGTTAAGAAGCAGGAGGGAAAATGCCCAAATTACTAAATGTTCTTTATACCAGAATGTACAGCAACTTTAGTGTAGTTAATTTAGAATTTGTCGTAAGTGCTTGAACATTATCATTGCTGATCTTTACAGACTGCTGTTTGAAAGAGTAATCAACTTACAAATGGCTATGAAGAAAATGAAGTTCTTTTTCAAGAAATTTTTGGACTTTGAGGAGAAACATGGTGATGAGTTTACAGTGGCATCTGTGAAACAAAAAGCTCAGGAATACGTAGACTCACACTGAGCAGTACTCAGTAGTGATGTGAATGATGTGTTCATGATAAGATTCATTGTCTACATGTAGTCTAAGATGTAGATGTGAGCTTCCAATTCATTGTTAGAAATCAGCTTGGATGTTCAGAGATGGCTACCATAAAACCATATGAAAATCAGTAATTCATAGTTCTTATGGAAGAATGCCTGCAGAAGTGTGAAAATTCTAACACTGGATGACTTAATTCATTCATATTAAAAATTTTATGAGAA
Organism: Saccostrea echinata; assembly: GCF_033153115.1. Lineage (NCBI taxonomy): Eukaryota > Metazoa > Mollusca > Bivalvia > Ostreida > Ostreidae > Saccostrea > Saccostrea echinata. Next base: position 896,907 of record NW_026889757.1, on the reverse strand, counting down.
TTTTTTATAATTAGGAAGTCTTTCTTTCATTTTTCCTATAGTTAAAATAACTTGCTACCTGATGTCATGAATAGTTTATTATTTACAGTATGATGCAATAAATTGAAATGTTATCCTTTGTAAAGAAGGTTTAATTAAACTTTTAATTTGAATCACATTTATAAACTTCATTGAAAACACAAGCATGATGATTGCAAGCCATAATTTTTGTAGTTACACAATTTCACTACATTTATGTTTCAGCATGGAAAGATTTGCCCAAGAGGAAGTCTTTACCCTTCTTGTAAGGCATTCAAGGATAAATGATATTTCTCAATCAATCTTTACATTTGATATCAGAATAATATTCCTGTTTTTAGGAGATTATCATGCAAATGTTTTTTTTTTTCCAATTGAAACTCCTCACGCTTCTGAAAAATTTAGATAAAGGCTCTTTTAAAAATCACTTTGTATAAAATTTAATATTAAGAAAATGTGCTCTCCTCCCTTTTCTTCCCTTTGCTCCATCAAATGGTAGCCTATAGGTCACCACAGGTTGTGGATCATGATAGTCTTGATGAATTTCTGTGTGGTCCTGGGCTGTCCCGGCCTTCAAAAATAAGACCATGAGAGACCTCCCTTAGAACTACATGTATTAACTATATCATTAGATATAGTTCATAGCAAACTTTGTCATTAGATTGTGGAAACTATATCATTAGATTACTGAAATGTCAAATTTCAGGGGCACTACTCTATAGTTAAAGGCCCCAAGTGAGAGTGGGATGGGTTCCTCTGAAGGATTCCTACTCTAAATGATAATTGTTTGGTTCTTCTACATAAACACTATACCAGGTAAAAGCAGAAAGTCTGGAAAAGTACCCACAACCCCCGGGACACCACCAGGTGGTTCCCATACAACCCCCAAAACAAGGACTGGGAATGGTGTTTCTGGCGATCTTGGCCTTGTCCAGCCTTATTAATAGGGTCACATGGACCCTCAAAGAAACTTTTAAATACAGCATTAAATCATACAGAGTAGCACCTAGTACTTCTAGGAAGAATTTTGAAAATTCATGGGTGGTGTTCCTGATTGTTAGCATGTGAAAATAGTTCCTAGCTTATTAAATTCATTTCTTGGATTGATTTTAAGGCTTGTCAGATTAGTACCTTCAGTCCATTTATCATGTTGTATTGGCTACTAGCTTCTGTAGACTAATCATCTGCTGATAAATGGCTACTAGCTTCTGTAGACTAATTGCCTGCTGATAAGTAACTACTACATTCTATAGACTAATCACCTGCTGATAAGTAGCTGCTAGCTTCTGTTGACTAATTTTCTTATGATAAGTAGCTACTAGCTTCTGCAGACTAATCATCTGCTGATAAATGGCTACTAGCTTCTGTATACTAATTGTCTGCTGATAAATGGCTACTAGATTCTGTAGACTAATTGTCTGCTGTTATGTGGCTACTAGCTTCTGTAGACTAATCATCTGTTGATAAGCGGCTTCTAGTTTCTGTAATCCCCTGTTGATATGAGTGGCTACAAGCTTCTATAGACTAATCACCTGCTGATAAATAGCTACTAGCTTCTGTAGACCGATTGCCTGCTGATAAGTAGCTACTAGCTTCTGTAGACTAATCGTCTGCTGATATTCTGTAGACTAATCATATGCTGATAAGTAGCTACTAGATTATGTAGACTAAATGTCTGCTGATAAGTGGCTACTAGCTTCTGTTGACTAATCGTCTGCTGATAAGTGGCTACTAGCTTCTATAGACTAATAAACTGCTGATAAATGGCTACTAACTTCTGTAGACTAAACGTCTGTTGATATTCTGTAGACTAATTGTTTGCTGATGAATGGCTACTAACTTCTGTAGACTAAATGTCTGCTGATAAGTGGCTACTAGCTTCTGTAGACTAATCGTCTGCTGATAAGTGGCTACTAGCTTCTGTAGACTAATAAATTGCTGATAAATGGCTACTAGCTTCTGTAGACTAAACGTCTGCTGATAAAAGGCTACTAGCTTCTGTAGACTAATAAATTGCTGATAAATGGCTACTAGCTTCTGTAGACTAAACGTCTGCTGATAAAAAGCGACTAGCTTCTGTAGACTAATAAAATACTGATAAGTTGCTACTAGCTTCTGTAGACTAAAACGTCTGCTGATAAAAGGCTACTAGCTTCTGTAGACTTATCGTCTGCTTATAAGTGGCTACTAGCTTCTGTAGACTAATCGCCTGCTAATAAGTGGCTACTAGCTTCTGTAGATTAATTGTCTGCTGATAAGTGGCTACTAGCTTCTGTAGACTAATCGCCTGCTAATAAGTGGTTACTAGCTTCTGTAGACTAATTGTCTGCTGATAAGTGACTACTAGCTTCTGCAGACTAATGGTCTTCGGATAAATGGCTACAAGCTTCTATAGACTAATCGCCTACTTGTAAGTAGCTATTAGCTTCTGTAGACTAATCGTCTGCTGATATGTGGCTACTAGCTTCTGTAGTCTAATTGTTTGTTGATAAGTAGCTACTAGCTTCTGTAGACTAATTGTCTGCTGATAAATGGCTACTAGTTTCTGTAGACTAATCGTCTGCTGATCTTCTGTAGACTTATTGTCTGCTGATAAATGGCTACTAGTTTCTGTAGATTAATCGTCTGCTGATATTCTGTAGACTAATTGTCTGCTGATAAATGGCTACGAGTTTCTGTAGACTAATCGTCTGCTGATATTCTGTAGACTAATCGCCTGCTGATAAGTGCCTACTAGCTTCAGCCTGGTTTTTCTTTTAATCCTGCTCCTATTTGATTCCCCTCCACTGAACAATTAAAAAGGTTTCAATATTGAAAAAAAATGTCACTACTGAAAAAATATGACGTACATTTTTTTCATGAATTTTTAAAAGCTGAGGGAAGTTTACTTTCCAGATTAAAAAGAATCTAATTTCATGCTCCAGATTTTGTGAATGTATCTCTGAAGAGACAAAATACGAAAAGTTAGGTATAACGCATCATAAATTATTCTGTTGAAATTAAAGCGCATTAGAGATCAAAATTATTCTGTTGTAATTATAATGCGAATAGTCACTTAGCAATTAAAGCTTCAAATGATATCAATTTAATATACTTTTAAAAACCGACAAAGGGAATACAGTATTGATTACCGCACTTGAAATGACACGCAGAGTTCCCTAAGGAATTAAGCGGTTTCAGGAGGGGGGTTAGAAGTTCCTTGACAAGCCCTAGAAATTCCTTGGCAACCCTTCCCTTTTAAATGAAATAAAATAAGATTTAAAAAAGTATAAATGAGAAAGGTCAACTTAAGCTGGTGTATAAATCTTGAAATATTTATTGGGAGTTGTCGGTTTCTAAGGGCCTGTCACATGTATTCATGGTACATATGTATTATGTATCAGTGGTACATTGCAAGTTGAATAAATTACGACTGCTTTTATAATATATATTTGCCCTGAAAATATCAGCTATGCCAATTTTTTTTTTCTCTTTGGTTAACATTACCCAAAGAAGCACTTTTTTTTATGAATTCCGGAACGAAATTAAACTTCGAGATGTTTATCCAACCAGTAACAACTAATTTAGAAACGCTCCATCAACAATTATATCATTCTTATTTAACAATATTTACCCGTGCCACATTTCTCTCTTCGGTTATTATAACCCGGGGAAAACACTCTTTTTTAAATTTAGGAATTCATTGATTAGGTTAAGACTTGGAAATAGTTACCCGCAGATAGTTATCCTCGGTTGAGTGAATTTATTTGAACAAAGAATGAATATTAGATGTTTTCAGAAACACAATCATGACAATTTCTTACGCGCTATTGGTATCGTAGATTAAACCCATTATGTTGCATTCCAGAGCAGTAAAACTGTAGGTGCTTATTCAGTTTTAGGAACATCCATTTCGGAAACATTCCTCATTCTTATGATGACTTCATAAAAATCTTAATGCGCTCACATAACACCTATTATGGAACTTTGGACATTTTCATTATGGATATTTCATTTTCTTGGTAAGTACTTCAAGCATTCTGAGGCTTTATGAGTAACGCATCAAGAGCGTATTAATTGTCTTCGTAGTACACAATTTGAAAAGGGGGGGAAGGGAGGGAGTGTCTTTTTTTTTTATATAAAAAGATGACTGCAAGGCTTTAGATATCATGTCAGGCTATATTAAAAGAATTCAAAATAAAATCAGGCTTTCCTTTCTATTTAGTGTTGATTTACAACGTCACAAACATAAAGTGTGAGATAATAACGATCATTTCACCTTCCAATAGGTTGCACAATTCTCAAATCTAGTCCTAAAAATGTAAAATCATGTATAATTTTGTTTAAACCAGAACGCTTTAATTTGTCAACAGATATTAGCACTGTACTTATAAGAAGACGTGTTACATTCACAGAATTATTTATCATGATATTTTCGGAACTTGTTCCGATTAATCAATCCAGAACTAAGAAATAGCATTTTTCATATATAATATTTTTAAAAGACTTGACAAAACCACTCATCAAAATCAGAAACTGAATGATGAGCCATGATGTAGTCTACTTCACATGGGCTCAGTTTCAGGATGGTGTCTTTTGTGAATTTTGGGTTTTTCTATGTCTGTCTAAATATACTGATTATGATCAAACATTGCTGAAATTAGCAGCTTTAAAAATATCGTATTTCATTTTTTAAGTACGTTGAAGTATGATTTTTTTAAGAACTGCTAATTCCAGTGATTTTTGCTTTTATATATATTTATTGTACAGCTTTAAGTAGTAAGTGTGCAGTCATCCCTGATTATTATTGCTGCCAGAATGTGTGGTCATCCCTGCTCTGCACTTGGCATCTCTTAGCAATTAGTGTGCGGACATCCCTGCTTAAATTGTTGCTCCCAAGATCAGGTGTGGACTTCCCTGCTTGGATCTTCTGGCAGAACACTGGTGTGTGGACAACCCTACCCTGCAGTGTCTCTGATTGGAATCGATTCGTTAGCGACAGCCCTGCTTGTTGCTGCGCAAGGACAGGTGCGCGGACATCCCTCTTGTCCTTTGTGCATGTGAGGACTTCCCTGCCTTAATAATTGTTTTCTGCTAGTCACAAATCCTACACTATATACAGTAATTAATCGGGGATATCCGTTTCTATCACGGGTACGAGCCCGCGGGGGTTCAGTGACAGTGACTTCCCTCGCATTTACAGTATGATGGAAATAAGAGTGTATTGCTATTATGTGAACCTTGGGAAACGGGGATTTGTATGTAAAGAAAACGAAAGGTATTCAAAGCAGAAAGTCCACCAAAAAAATATTTTACACATTCAGGTATCCCTACATTCACTTATCAATAAGAGGTTTTCCTGGCCAGACCCAGACAACTATAATCGTGCCATGCACGGACATTGGGTTAATATGACCATTTAAAGGATGCATATCGCTACAATAGCCCATTGCATACCGATTTCGTTGCATTGTTTTACAGTGGACATACAAATTCTCCTAAGGCTCTCCACGGGTTTTTGATCTTTTTTTTACACCTGCACATACATTATTTTAATAGTTGGACCATTCTCAAGTTCAGACATAGGTAATCAAAGCTTACGAAGCTCACCTCGACGAATGCTACTGTATCTATAAGTCCAGACAAATCTCACATCATAATTTTTTTCTAGTTAGTGTACATCTCAAGATCAATATCGATACAAGTTTGGTTTAAGTAGCAGTTATAGTTACTGGGAATGAACCTGCTCAGAAAACTTTTTATGAATCAAGAAAATTTATGTCAGTTCCAACATCAAAAGCAAGTCTGGAAGTGTCCATCCTTATATGCATCTTCCATGCAAGATTAATCATAACAGGACACAAAATTATAGAGCTACTCTAATAACGTTACCCTGATCACTCATCTGGAAAATGTAGGTCAGATTCAGAATCCAATGATAGTCTGGGAGTGTCCATTCCTAGATACACCCATGCTTATTTGGTAAAAGTATGCATAAAATTCACTTACCGGTATGTGAAAAATAAAGGTCAGACCCAGCATCTGAAGCAGGTTGGGTAATGTACAGCTCTAGAGGCATCATCCATGCAAGTTTGGTAAAGGTTGGGCTTATAGTTACTTGGGAATGGACCTGTTCCAAAAACTTTAACCTGGTCACTCATCTTGAAAGTCTAGGTCAGATCCAGCATCCAAAGAAAGTGTGGTAGTGTCCATTGCTAGATGCATCATCCATGCAAGTTTGATCCAGGTAGGGTATAGGTACTTGGGAATGAACCTGCTCCAAAAACTTTAACCTGGTCACTCATCTAGAAAATCTAGGTCAGATCCAGCATCTGAAGCAAGTGTGACAGTGTCCATCCCTAGATGCATCATCCATGCAAGTTTGGTCCAGGTAGGGCTTATAGTTACTTGGATATGGGCTTGCTCCTAAAACTTTTACCGGGACGCCGACGCTAACGCCGACACAGATCGACGCCGGGGGTATAGCTTAAGCTCATCTCGATTTTGTCGAGGTGAGCTAAAAATGAGATTGGAAATAACTACAAATTCGAAGAGAGCAAGAATTATTGTGTTCAAATGCATTTTTTCTTTATTGTGATCCAGCAAATCCATTCTATACTCTGAAGTTGATAATAAAAGATTCTGGAGTTTCACATTGACAATATTTAGGTACTCTTTAAACACCAAGTCTTCCAACAAACTGTTGAAATTCCAGTGGCAAAAAATTGTACTCCTTTAAAGACCTAGCTTTTTTGTATTATTATGAAGCAAAATTTATAAAAACCAAAACTTCAACATGGGAAGAAAAAAAGTCTTGCAATGGCATTCTATCAACGACGTTCTATTAATTAATATCACTTGGGTTCGTTATTAAAGAGCAGATTTGGTATATCCCAATGAAATCGAACTAAAATTCACCACAGAGTATGCCACATCTAATTCATATTTGAATGTTTTACTCAATATACGCGTAGACGTTAATGGCAAACAAAAAACTTATTCATTATGAGAAATAGGATGATTTTAGTTTATTTATCGCAAACTTCCCATATTTAAATAGCAAACTCCAATCATCTTCATATGGTGTTCCTATCTCCTGACTGATTCAGTTCGTAATTTAAGAACATGTTCTGTGTACGATCAGTTTTTAAACCGAGGCAGGCTACTGACAAAGAAGTTTATGTCACATGGATTTCAACAGTTTTGTTGAGTTTGCATTTTGCAAATTCTACGGTCGTCATAACGATATAATCTGTAAATACGTCAAATTTGACAGACATGTTTCATACCTATTGTGTATACTATTTAAATCCTGTAAACCCCCCTCCCCCTTTTCAACTAGGTTACTTTGGTCGGACATCAGATAGTCAGCATTTTTACGTTTAGTGCACAAACTTGACACTTACACCCAATGCAGATTATTATCATAACATGTATATATAAGTTATTATTTTGTGTTAATTTTTAAGGAACTACGCAAACCTTCCTAAGAAGCACTTATTTCGTAATAAACACCCGCTACAAGAATGTTTTGCCAACATCTGGGTTAATATCTACGGGAGGTCAATGGTCACTCAGCGCTTGTGGAATCCTGTGCGCTTCGAACGATTTGTGTCAAACTATTTTCTTCAAACCACTGGAAAAGAAATGTTTCCTTTATATGTATTCCATCTGGAGGCATACTCAAAGAAAACAAGAAAGCGGAGTTGAAATGTACGAAATCGCTTGTAAGTTTCCTTCCAGAAAAAAGATACCAATGATATATGGATTTTTGTTTAAAATATATTTCTAAATTATAAAAAAATCGTTTACGTGAAGGTAGAACTTTACACGTTTATCAGTAAGAAGAATCTATTTCATAAATTCTTTTGCTCATAAATGCATGTCGTTAGGGAATTTTAAAGATGTTCACAAATTTTACTCCACCTTTCAGCATCATGTACTGATTTTGGTTTCGTGCATAATCGGGCAGGTGGGATCTGTTTCCAGATTTTCTGGACTCAAAACATCACGTCTACCTGGGCAATCATGTCGTGTAAACAACTTGGCGGATCATTGATTTCCTTAGATACAGACCAGAAAATAGGATTCGTGACAACTTATATACGTAATTATTGTGAGTAATAGAGATTCGTGACAACTTATATACGTAATTATTGTGAGTATAGAGATTCGTGAAAACTTATATACGTAATTATTGTGAGTATAGAGATTCGTGACAACTTATATACGTAATAATTGTGAGTATAGAGATTCGTGACAACTTATATACGTAATTATTGTGAGTAATAGAGATTCGTGACAACTTATATACGTAATTATTGTGAGTATAGAGATTCGTGACAACTTATATACGTAATTATTGTGAGTATAGACATTCGTGACAACTTATATACGTAATTATTGTGAGTATAGAGATTCGTGACAACTTATATACGTAATTATTGTGAGTAATAGAGATAATAGAGTTTTTTTTTTTAAAAAAAGAAAGAAAAGCACACAGCGCAGAGGCAAATCAGACACATGTTCTCGAAGACATTTCAACTATTTCCAACGAGAATTGAAACCTATATAACTTATGTGACCTGCAATATTAATGTTGACAATTGTTCAATTGAGAACTGGGCCATTTTTCAGTGCTCGAATTGAACAAATCGCAACTTTTGTCCATTCTCACTTTAAATATGATCATTGGCCAATCTTCAACAGGGGTCAATATTTTGTTTAACAATATTTTATGCTACTATATTTTAAGAGGTTAACAAAATAAAGTTTGCTTAGTATAATGTGTATTTGAAAAGGATTCGAAAAACAGACAAGCAAACTACTACTACTACTACTACTGAATTATGATAATGAACTTTATCATGAGAAACGAAATAGAACTCTTTTTGTACCTTGCAGTTTTTTGGGGAAAATGTTTTAACATTCAAAATAGTTTAGTCTTTTGACAATTGTAGTAATCAATGTAAATACTGTACATGCTTCTTCATTTTTAAAGATGACTTCTCAACTTCCCCCCGAAGAACATTCCAGATAGGACTTAACAATACGCAAGGACCAGAGAAATACACATGGAAGTGGTCGAATGGAGCTCAATTGTCACCGAATCTTTCCATACCATTTTACTTGAATAATTATGATGGCCATATGAGATCCTGTGCACCTGGACATTGTGGAGTGCTGAGTGTGAAAAATCTCACCACAGCAGTGTTTGATAACTGTTGTCTGAAAGTTTCATTTCTCTACATATGTTCAAAAGACATTGAGAAATGAGGTAATCATCTTTGAAGTATAAGGCAGCACTTACCCACTTAAAAATAATTAACCCATATTGTTATACCTTATAGAATTGCTTCCTATATAAATTTATACTAAAAAAGTCTAACATTTTCAATGTTTTTCTGAGCGGTAAAAAAAAAATCGATGTTGGACCGCTGAGTGAGATTTCGGGCCTGTCGATGAGATGTTGGAACCGCTATGACGTTTTTACGTCACAATGTATGCAGGATCAGCTATATCTTATCAATTATCGCAAATATGGAAGACAGTGCAAGATTATTTTAAAATAAAAATAAAAGGTATAACAACACAACATATTAACTGCGTTCTCGGGCAAAATGCGTTTTGTCGAACCCTCAAACCAAACTGTTTGCTTTCGGCCCAACGGCCTCAGGCAAACAGTTTGGTGCTTGGGGCAAAACACATGTTGCCCTCGAACCCAGTCAATAAATGTGTTCACCAAAAAACTAACGAGTATAGATGGGTGAATTAAAAAAAAATGACCACCAAACTGAATTTTTTTGGCAAAATTCAACTACTTATAACATATTTTTCACTTATATCATCATATTGCAAATGCATTCTAGTTTAAAATCCTGAAGTGGCAATGGAATAGACAATTGGATTAAAAAGTTTCAGAATTTTTATTAGTAAAATTTCTTTTGAAAAAAGAAAATATCATTACACCTTGAAAGATTTTCTAAAATACATAATCACAAGAAATTATAGTTTTTTATGCTTCAAAATGGTAAAAGGGGTATAAATGATTAAATCTATACCTTGAATGAGTATCTTCTCTTGTACATGTGACAAAAAATTGGCTTTTTGATTGTTATTTTACATTATTTTTTCAATTCTGGTTTGAAAAGTTTTAATATGAAAAAAATATGAAGCAATAAAATTCCCCAAAGTTCACTTTTTTGTCCGTTCAAGTCAATTCTTTAAATCTAGGCCAAAAAAGAATTGTTATATACGAGTTCTCTAACAAAAAATACTAGATTTTGAAGTGACCCTATGTTACATTATTGTGTTGCACTCCTGACATCTGATATGTATTTTATTTAACATTGTTTTAAAAATTATAACACACAATAACCCATTCTTACTTTGTAAATCAATTTGTCGTGTTGATATTTTTCATCGTTTACAGCAGGTTTTTCATATTTTGAAGACCTTAAAACATGATTATTTGCAAAGTGTAATATTTATAAATTGTATTTAAAATATATGTGAAATGATGAAAAATATTCCCTGAATTGACTGTAAATTTTCTGTAATTTGTTGATAGACATAGTGTTTTGAACATCAAATAGTATCAAGCATTTTTTTTCAACTTATTTTTTAGTAAAGATAGTTAAAACGCATTGGTATAATTATAAACCAGTTTTGTTGCACTCCTGACTGCAGTAAAGTTTAAAATTAAAACCATAGAACACAAAAATTCATAGAGTGTTGGCAACATCAAGTGGTAATGAAATTGTGCAATACTTATAGTCCAATACTTCATAATTAAACAGACGAAAGTATTTAAAATTCGTATTTTATCTGGAATTATACCCTATTTTATGCCCAAAAAACTAGCTTAAATGTATATTTAGAAGATAAAATATATTTTAAAGCATATTTTCCTTTAGAAGACAAACACAGTAACCCACCACAAAAATTCTACTCATCATTTTTTCTTTATTTTTATTCTTATTGGATGATTTATAATTCTAACATATTTGTTGCACTCCTGACCAAAAGCATTGGTGCTTTTAAAGTAGAATTGTGAAGTGAAAATTACATAAGAACTTGTTCTGTTGTTTCAGTGAAGTTAAAGAGGAATTACTTGAATTTAATGACAATGTTTCAGTGTGTTTATTTTTAATGTTCATTAAAAAAATCACAAAAAAGATAAAAACACATCTGAATTGATAAAATTGAAAAAGGAAGGATTTTAATAATAAAACTGTCAATAATTTAGCATTAAATTATACAAAAAGATCATTATTAATTAATGAATACTTCTAAGCATGAATACAAGTCTTTTCTTCACACAACTTGAATCTTTAAAAAAATGTGTTGCTCTCCTGACCATAGAAATATGGATCTGAAGCACAGACAGATCCTGTAATTGATAAATCTATTTGGTAAAAATGTTCTTAGTGTCTTTCTTTTCCAAAATAAAAATCAGAAAATCATATAATGATAATAGTTTTTTCATGCTTGGGAGCAAAACATCAAATGTTGCACTCCTGACATTTTTGGGTATGCACATATACTTGACTCTCATTAATGCTGCTTGTGATTTATATAACATTTTTAACTTTTAAAATGTATATCAGTTATTATTTTACACTTCCAAAATTCTTTTTTGTCTTAATTTTCTATGAGAATTTTACAATTGATGTTTTTTTGGCAACACTACATTTTTTCTGTTGCACTCCTGACATGGTATAACATTTTTTTAAACATCAGCCACGACCACAACTTGAGTAAACAAAAGTTATGACAGTCCACATTTAAAGCTCAGTACTTTGAATATTATCAGGAAAGTCTTTATTTTCAACATGAAGCATTATTTTTTATTTCACAGATCTCCAAAAAATATTGAAATTTCAAAATGTCACAAAAGGTGTTGCACTCCTGACAATTTTAGCATCATTTTTGGGCATAACTTTTTTGTTAATTGAGATATCAATGAGATATTTGGCAGGTATTTAGACACTATCTAAAGACATATGCTGAGACATAGAAATCTATTTTCATTGCATGTATTTTTAGTGTGGGTTGATAAATATGCGTTTGGTCATTTTTTTTTAATTCACCCAGATGCGGAATGAACAGTTTTCTCTAAAAAATGCTTATTCTATATTTTAAAATTCACAAGTACACTGCCAGATTTTACAATACTTTTTTCCTCTACAAAACATCATATACGTGTAGATGTATCGAAAAGTCTGCAATATTTTGCATGATATTCCGTTAATGATACATATATATGCCAAGAGCTCACTAAGTCAGTGAGATATCCATACATCAGATGAAAAAAAACTGCTTTAAACAGGTTGGAGAGAATACTCGAAATCGGGTATTATCCGTGAAATCGCGTATAGTCCCGATATCTGGGTATCGTTGAATCCGCGAAATCGGCTATCCCGTGCAATTTTCTGTAAAAGCAAAAAATTTAAGCAACGGCGCATTATGTCAATTAGTGTTACACGTACATCCGTATCTTGGGGATTTATTTTTATTGAATCCAATTTATAGGGTTGTCTGACAAGTTAAAATCACACGACAAACACTGCATGCAGACACGGTGGCGTCATTATTTTTCAATTCAATTTCTAAAAACAAATAACTACATGTCGTTTGTGTTTATTTCCCAAGAAATTATTCCACAAGCTTAATTTTCTAACTCATGTATTATTCACAAAATGTAAAACTTGGTAGAAATTTAACGACTAACGCAGTGTTATGTTATTTTTACTTAGAAAAGTATGGCGCCCCTTTCACGCTAAATTAACATTATTCCTCAGTTGGTAAGTATTTCTTGTCGATATAGAAAACCGACGTTATCGTTAGTGGAAATTAAATAAAAGTTAAAAAAAAAAAGAACATATGGGAAGGCAGGTTGAAAAATGATATAATATGAAATAAATTTAATATGTACATGTACTATAATACATTTTTAAAAATATATACAGTGTCTAAAAACAAATAACTACATGTCGTTTGTGTTTATTTCCCAATAAATTATTCCTCAAGCTTAACTCGTGCATTATTCACAAAATGTAAAACTTTGAAGAAATTTAACGATTATTGCTGTCTTATGTATTGATATATAGGTAAAAAAAGATTATAGAGTAAAATTATCAGTTCTTCCTATGATGTATGTATGCAGCGAGGTCATGCAATTCCCGCGGGAAAAGAGGAGGCGCGAATTTTTTTCGCGAATTTTTTAAGAAAAATTTTTAATGTCAATTTAGCATGGAAATTTCATTCAAAGACACCGCCAATGTTATGCTTGCAGATTGATGCAAGCGACGTTATTTTTTAAGAAAAATTTTTAATGTCAATTTAGCATGGAAATTTCATTCAAAGACACCGCCAATGTTATGCTTGCAGATTGATGCAAGCGACGTTATTTTACCTGAATGTGTTTGTGTGGAAATTGAGAGCAAGAAGTCATGTAAAAAGGATTTTCGTTTGGCTTGGTGGGGGGGGGGGGGGGGGGGTTCATATAAATTAAAATTCAATTCGGACCACAGGCACTTGTTTCGGTAATAAATTTTTAACCCATAGTATAATAATAACACAAGGTATCTAACTCCGAATTACACGGAGTACCCCCCTCCCCCAGAATCGCACTCATTTACACTTTCAGAGGAAATACACTGACAAACTGTTTATACCTATGTTTTCTACGATAATTTATCTACACAACCATATATGGCATGCTTGTCTTTATATTCTTTAGTCTCCGTAAACAGCGTCAAAACTCTGCTCGTCGAGTGGAAAAGTCGATTTCAACCATGAAATGGTATGTGCCTGTGATTCGGACGTCTTTTCATGTTCTAATTAAACATTCCCAATATAGAGCTAATATTCAATATTAATTATATTAAAGTTTTCACATATCTTATTTTGTAAATAATTATGAACAAACTGAAACGGAGTTTTCAATCGTGTCTTGGCAGAATTCCTGGTGTCCTCTACAAAAATTTGAATTTTTCAATTAAAATTTGTATATTTAGCACAGCACAATTTTAATTTTTCTTAAATTCTCGCCCGATCAACACTCAGGCTGTGCTAGAATAAGACCATGTAGAAACTATGGATGTCTTATTGCTCGCTTGAAGAACTTCTCTCTGAGTTCCCTGACGATGCCACTCACGGATTCTGTCAGCCACGGTTTGCGTTCCTTTCTATCTGTGAGTCTTATTAAACAGATTTGAGACAAACTCCGACCGGCGTATTAACTTTAAATATGGAACTGACAAATTTTGATACAGGTCGGTGTACTCGGGACGGCTGTCCGATTCCGACTGATCATCCAAACAAATTCAACAGTATATATAACAATTATGGCGTGACATGTGTAAAAATTACATTTGGAAATAAATAGATACTGTAAGATTTTGACACTTGAGTAAACCTTTAAAATAATTGAGGGCCAGATTATCGTCCTTTGATGTTATTTTGCCTGAAGATAATTTAGCAATATCAAACGATGAGAGGTGTTAAACCCAATTAGCTTCGATTACCTGAAATCACCGATGTTTTAATTCAATAAAGACTAAGAGTCGTAAATTCAATAAAGAAAATAATTTGAAAAGCTCAAGAATTTAGAGAGAGTTGTTCCAAAAACACAAAACAGTAACTTAATTTTAGAAACTAGAGAAATCTCTTATAACAGTAAATTTTTCATCGTGATACTGGGCTGTCGGTGTAACGACGAAAAGTGACCCCCGTAGAATATTGACCGGGGGTCATTTTTCTACGTAGAAATTTGACCCCCTGGTCAATATTCTACGTAGAAAAATGACCCCCTTTTTCGTTGAAATTATGGCCTGGGGGTCATTTTTCTCCGTGTGGGTTGTAGAAAAATGACCCCGTAGAATAATGACCCTGTCTCTCTCTCTCTCTTTTTTTATACAAAAAACTGGTTCTGGTAGGAATATTCTTGTTAGGCAAATACGTAGAGGTAAAATCACGCAGCCTAAAAGCTTTAAAAGTTTAAGTAACAAAAGGTTACACTATACCTTACATGTACATCAATAATACAAGATGTTTTATCCCATTAAAGGAAAACAAATAACTATAGGCTATTATGCTGTTCGATGACTATAAGAGCAAAAATACACGTGTTCTTAGATTTGTTTTATCAAATTTTATATTTAAAAAAGTTTCCAGAGTCGTCATTTAAA
Organism: Saccostrea echinata; assembly: GCF_033153115.1. NCBI lineage: Eukaryota > Metazoa > Mollusca > Bivalvia > Ostreida > Ostreidae > Saccostrea > Saccostrea echinata. The sequence continues at coordinate 881,716 of NW_026889757.1, read as the reverse complement.
AAAAAGATTATTTACTTAGCTGGTGTCAGAGAGAGAAACTTGAATATGAATAAAAATGCATGGTTTCTGTGTATAATTGTAATGATCCTCTTTAAATTTTACTCTGGGTAGATAATGTACAAAAGGAATGAAAATAAAGTCTCAGGCGTTTTTTTCTTCAGAAGTTACAAGAAAGATTAATGTTTTCGAACCCTACGTATACCCAAATAAATCTGCGTGAAAATAAATGGACAATTGTTAAGAAAATTAGATCTCATATATATCTTTGATTTTCTGGTAAAAAAAAAAAAAACTTCTAATAAAAATATAAGGAAGATTAAATTTGTGTAAAAATAACAGACAGGACTTAATCAAAATTCCTCTGATATTCGATCTCAGAGACACAAAAAATAGTTAGCTCAAAATCTTTACCAATGTCTTTTGTCGTTTTCTAGTGTCAACAAAGCCTATAAACAAAATGAGGCTTTTTACATAAAAAAAATTGATTAATCAATAAAAGAGGTGTTTGGTATACTAAGAATTGACACAAGTTTATACACAGTAGTACGTATTTCCCCTTTCTAGTTACATGTAATAATTTTTACCAATAGAAAAAACCGAATGTTGCATTATGAAAAAGCTTCTCTACCTAATTTACATATTATTTTTTCCCTAAGTATGATTGGTAATATTAGCACAATTGAAGTTGCGTTTGCAAGACTAGTCTACATAGAACTGTGCCAAAAAATATTGTAACTGTGTTCGAATCAAGTACGTGATTCGTGTCAGCGTTTCTGTAGTGGTAAGTTTTGAGGGAGTGGGTAACGAGGATGTGACCCAATCTTTAAATTTGCTAGCCTATAGGAAAAAAAAAATCTGGCCATGTCTTTCTATACACAAATTAAGCGATCTTGCTGTGTGATACGAGGTTTTAAAAGTATAAGAGTTTTTAGGATAAAAGTAAACAAAAATCTTTATTTCTTTCATAAAAAATCCTACTTATAAGGAGTTACATAATGCATATGTGCATGCACTCTCTACCATCGGCTCATACATTCACCTCTGTCGTTGGCTCGCGTATATCACAGTGTTAAGCACAAGAAATAGTGCGTTTGTTTTAATTCATTATAAATAATTCCCTGCGCTAATATTTGTCTTTTAAGGTAGATATTTCCTAAATAGATATAGAACTATTAGACAATTTGAAATAATCATTGGAATATCATGTTTTCTACTTTATGTCAAAAATTTTGACGCGAGCCCATTGCAGAGGTGTCTGAGAGAGGAACGAACGACAACTCTGCATAGGAGATTGATGTGCATGATGATGTAGATTATACATGTATCTATATAATGATCAAGGAAGGGGAGTATACAGCCAGTATTTCTATCACAATCGAAGGGCACTCCTAACAAAAATTTACTATAGTAAATCAAGTTAACTATAGTTTACTATTATTAACTACAGTAAATACTTTGATTAACTATGAAACTTTGTTTGGAACTTTTTTGAGATTTCAAAGCTTAAACTTTCTTAAATTTATATCAGTAATGTAAAATTTTGTGATGATCTATGTTAATGAACAAGAAATACGAGGGGGTAATCAAAAAGTTCGCGAACTAATTGAATTACTTCCATAAAAGAAATAAAATCAGATTTCGATGTTTATTATTTTTAAGCGCTAAGCGCTTACTGGCATCTTAATATTACTTCCGTTCGCGATCCAGCGCCACTAAGTAAGTAAGATAACTCCACTGACTCTTCTAAAAATATGCAACTGGAAATCCCCGACTCTCTTTCGGCTATTTTGGTCAAGTGAATTCTAGTCAATTCGGCACCTGGTAAACTCGGAACCTGGTTAATTCGGCACCAGGTAAAGTAAATTCGGCACCTGGTATATTCGGTACCTAGTCAATTCGGCACCTGGTGCACTCGACATCTAGTTAATTCGGCACCCGGTTTAAAATTATTAAGAATATAATAAATACCAAAAATTTTTGAAGATGTTATAGATAATTATCTTTATCAAACAGTTTTCTTTCATTTTCACGGTGTAGTATATAAACGGTTGCTACTGGAACAAAAATGCGTTCAATGTTTCTATTCGAAAAAGGAACGACTGCACGCTGATATGAATATATTGGAGACACTTGAAACAGATTGTAAAACTGTCAAAAAGTGACCCCAATTCGTTTAAGTCTCTGATTAATCTTGTGCACGTAAATATACGTAAATATAATAAAAATATTTTTAAAAGTGTATTTTTAGAGAGATTTCTGGACGAAACCAGATCTTCTCATGTTACGGTTGCTATCAGAGTTTGGGAGGTATGCACCGGTTATAAACTAAAAAAAAATTGCACAGGCCGCTATTTGAAAAATAATTTCTTTTCCATAAGGAAAGAGAAGTTCAACAAAATTGTGCTGTCTAAATTATATTCATTGCATCTCAAACAGCATGTGAAACACAACATTTTGTATACTATACGAAGGAAACGAAAATTATTCTTTTTTATTGAAATGAAAGAACTTTTACCATCTGTTCATCAAATCCTTTTCAAAGCATAATGAGTCTTTGGGGATTTTTGTAGCCTACATGTATACTTAGACTTAAATAATATCTACAAAAGCTGAGGGATATATAACCTTTGACATTTTTTTTTCTCGAAGCGCAGTAGTGCATACGCTCTAGCTAAAGAAAATACAACCAACAGGCAATATTCAAAACATCGGATCTTGAATGGAGATTTGTCCATAATATAATTCTACAGACAATAATTGTAAGTACACAAATTACAGGGGAAACAAGAAATCTATGAGCCAGTGCTCTCTAGTAATACCCCACCCGCACAGACAGACCAACAAGATTTGTACCACAATGAATATCACTGTATAGGATGCCGAACCAAAGAGTGTATTAAAATTTCAAGCATCTGCGATGAGTTGTTGCAGAGAAAACTGCAACGAAAAAAATGTTTCGGACAGACAGACAGACACAAACACTCACCCCGCACACACAACAGAGAAATTCGCAGGGTACAAGATATATACCCCCATTTAATATTCATGTAATAAATAAGGATAAATGAACCTAAAAGAGGGAAAAAGATATTACATGATATTAAAAATGAAGCAGTAATTACAGTTAATGATAGCATCTCCATATTGGACGCTATTGGACGCTTCATATGCCGTGCTTTCTCTAATTTTTTCCTTGTCTAAAAATGATAATACAATACGTTTTTTGTTTCAATGTAATGGTGTATCCAGAAACTGATGTAAAAGCTGGGGTGGAGGCAGGTTGTAAGCGGGCACACATTTTAAGCTAGAAGTATGGGGCCACAAACTTGTCCTTTAAATGGTTTCCTATAACATCCATTCCATACAGGTATATCGTTGTCAGAAACATATCATGTCATTTTCGGAACAAAACCTGTGAGAACCCCGCCCCCCCCCCCCCCCAAAAAAAAAAAACCAAGAAAAAAAAACAAAACGGATTATATATATATATATATATATATATATATATATATATATATATATATATATATATATATATATATATATATATATATATATATATATATATGAATTTATGCTCCTCATTAATGTATACTCAATGGGACGCAAGCAAAAAAAAAAAAACCATACCACGTACATTGTGTATCATGCTAGTATTGAGAAGTGGCGTTAAGGAAGGGAAGATACTTTGCTCCTCCCCCAATATACATTTGAAAGAAAAAAAATCAGGAGACTGTAGGTCTTCACCGACCCTCCCCAAAATCGGATTAACGCATATCACACCTCATTTCTAAAGGTTTAATTATAAATTATAGTGAAAAAGTAGGGGGTCAGATTTCTATGGGGGTCATTTTTCAACGTGTGTGGAGTCGTAGAATTACCGGCCTGGAAGGGTTTTCTACGGTCGAAAAACGACCCTACTTGCCGTAGAAAATTGACTGGGGGTCATTTTTCTACAGAGAAATTTGACCCCTCGGTCAATATTCTACGGGGTCACTTTTCGTCGTTACACCGGCAGAACTCGTACATCTCGAATATAATTCCTCATCGGATATTAAAATTTCGTACGAATTGGAGCCACTTCCTTTTTTATTAAAATATTGGATAGACAGGGTAGATTTCCCCCTCTGTGGTCTATTTTATGGTATATCGCTTTATTATATATTATTATTATATTTTACACAACGAGTTGTTTGGTTCTAGACAGTACGTTACGCGACATGGAAATAAAACTACATAACTCCCTCTCTTTTTTCTTTTCTTTTAATCATTATATTTAGCTATTTTCAATACTTGTCGTATGTGGTAGAAAATAACAGGTTGCTATTTTAACCTCGTATTGTTTCGTTATATAAGCAATTATTGCATGAATGTATTAGAGATATAAAGAATTCTATTCACTCAAAAGGGCAATATAGGGAATATGATTTTTATTAGGTGAACAGATCTAACCCCCCTCCCCTTATCATGCAATGAATATATAACATTCAATGACATTTCGCACCAAACTCTGCAATGACATTTTACATTTATTTTAATTATTTTGAAAGGGATGTCTCTTGGACACATGCATAACACATTCGAAGTTGATTTTTGCTTGTCCGAGATGGGCCGAGAAATTGCGATCGGACAAGGAATAATTGAAAAATGATCCCCCCCCCCAATAAGCAGTAACAACTGTTACAGCTATTCACCCCCCCCCCTTTTTGAAGTCGCCGAAAAATGGTAAAATATTGTCGACTCAGCAAAATTGAACGATCAATAGTTATTTTCTCTCACAAGCTGTGTTGCTAAGAATATCATTGTCGTTGTTAAAACGTTGGAGGCATGTTGAATCCAAAGGAAATTTTTTTAATAAAAAAGAAAGAATATGTCGCCTTTATATAACTTCTGGAAATTACCTTTATTTGACATTCTCTTTTTGTATATGTACTGGTACATGTACAAGATATATATAAAAGGAATGCTATTCTGCAAATATGAATACATGTAAATGATAAAAAATCAACTCATGAAAATAGACTCATGACACCCCCCTCCCCCCTCCCCCCCCAAAAAAGACTACGTATGTATGTGTTATACTGGATTTTTAGCCGTAATTTGAAACATCTTTACCATTAAATAGTTTATACATTTTTTAATGAATTTGATTTTATGCGCAAGATGAATGTGAAAGCAATTAATGACGCATTTTTGGATACGATAGACAGTCCCCTGTTCACACGTGACATTATTTAGTGTGTGAAATGTGTTTCCGTATAATTTGAGGTATTTACAAAACGTTCATGTTTGTCGTATTGATGTAGAAGTATTATAAACTCCCGACTTTGGATATTTTACAGTTCTGTTGTGTTGGGTATGACTTTGAAGAAGTTGCAAATACTTTTAACATAATGAAAAAATATAAAGCAGAACGAACGCCTGTTTGGGTGAAGATCATGAAATATACTAAGATCCATGGGTATTCGTTGTCATATGCGCATTAATTCAGACTTCCAGATCGTTACTTGGCTAGTGATACCTTTAGATAACATTTGTTACTAGGTGAAAGTTGACTCGGCAAAATGCGCCATCCCATTGTTTAAGTGTTATAAGGTAATTACACGCCTATACCCGATTTCGCAGTTACAAGGATACCCCGATTTCAGGGACTATACGCGATTTCACGGATAATACCCTATTTCAAGTATTCTCTCCAACCTGTTAAATACCCAGATGAACAGTATAATTTTCTAAAGAACATAGCTTGGAAAAAAAGAAGTATCCACAAATCTGGTATTTTCAACATTTTAAAACAATTCTAATATACTCAAGGTCATAAGGCAATCTTAAGGCAGTGTTACTGAGGTTGATGCTTAAGCAAGATTCATAATTACATTGAAATAAACCTGAAATTGACCTATAATTTGTTTTCTGATGTTGAGTGTAAAACGGTAACATCTGACAAAAATCTAGTATTTAGTTAAAATTTCTGGGAAAAATCGTTTGTTTGTTTAACGTCCCTTCGAGAATTGTACACTTATATTGAGATACCACCACCCGTACTCGGCACTTACAACCTATGAGCAGTGGGGGATCTTAATTTTTCGAGCCAACACCTACTGCGACACGGGACCTCGGTTTATACGATCTCATCCGAAGGTCCAGTCTGCGCGTCACACAATGGGTTGGGAAAAATCGTTTTGGAAGTTAATCGTTACGGAAGTTAATGTTATAATTCTCGGCAATAAATATAATTAACGGTCATTTTAAGATTTTAATAAATAGTATGACGTATTTTGTTCCGAAAATAATAATAGTATTAAAAAAATACACATTTCATGCAACAAAAATCTCTGAATTACTGTTATTGAAATAAAATTCTTTAGAGACAACAATTTTTACCTAGTTCATTTTGTAAACTCGAAAACGTAATGGTCATGTATCTGACTCGCAACTAGAATCTATCATATTAAGTTCCGTGGTCACTTTTAGGTATGCTCAAGTTCTTTGTCAGTCAATCAGATCTGCATGGTTTGCGTGTAATAAACAAATACGTTATGGAAGTAATTGTGTTTCTTTGATATGATACAGGTTCCATGCATTTCTTTGCGAGAAAAGGTTTGTTTTCTTTTCATATAACAGCTGTATAAGAAAAAAAATTGTTCTCCAATAGTCCATGCAATGAACTCGGAACACTTATGTAAAGATTTCGTCTTGAAAGGGTGTATTCGGAATTCCAAAAGAAATTGACACTAGACTGAAGCTAGCAGCCAGTAACAGCAGCCATTAAGCCCGTAGAAGCTAGCAGCCAATAAGGAAATTCATCAAAGGACTGAGAGTACTCTGACGCAATACTGTTTAATGACTCATTTTCGACAATTTATAATTAATAATTAGATAATTAATGCAACACTTAATTATTTAATAATTCAAACACTTGGAGGCAGTTAAGCTCACCTGCATAAGGAAAATTATGCGGTTTCAAAACAAATAAACAAACAAAAAAAATGTCACCATCTTTGACCGCTTAAGAACAAATCAACATTGGAAATAGGTTAAGTACTTCCAGGGAGAATCCCTTTTAAGCTCTTTTACGGGTCTCAGGAACATGATGGTGCCAAAAGGCTAACCTGAAATTTGCTTACTCCTAATGTTTACCTTGATAAGGGTTTGAAGGTAATTTAACAATTTTTAGTTATTATCCTTGAAGTGTGCTTCGAACAATTATTATCAGGGCTATTATATACGGCCATACAAATTAGACTGAAGTGGTGCCAAGGGCGGGTTACATATTTCAAGCAACTATTATACCTCTTATCTTATAAGTGTGCTTAAAATCATTACTGTGGCAAGATAGAAGATTTCTAGGTCTATCATTTCCCGCAATCGGTATGAGGCTGTAACGGCACCACCAAGTGGTACCAACGGTGGGGAACATATTCCAAGCTTTCATTTTTCAACCATCAATGACCACTAGACCAAACTAACACTAAACTTGAAAAAAAGTTAAGGGCCTTAGGGAGTATCCCTTGTCAACTTTTTGACAGGTTCCAATGAATAGAAAAGGCCAGTTAGGCAACCTGAACTTTGTTGTTTTTCACTTTGTGTTTTAATATACGGGTTAAAGGTCAGCTATTATACCCCTTATCTTTGAAGTGTGCTTCAAATCATTACCTGGGCAAGGTAGAGGGCCCCTGGGACTATCATTTCCCGCTATCAGAATGGGGCTGTAGTGGTACCACCAAGTGGTGCCATGGGTGGGGGACGTATTTTAAGCATTCATTTTGAAAGAATCTTTGGCTAATACAACAAAGTAACACTACTGAAAGGTTAAGGATCTTACGTAGAACTACTTTCCTGGTTTTTGAAGAGTCCCTGGGAAAGGAAGGGGCCACTTAGCTAACATGAACTTTGTTACTTTTCACTTTGTGTTTTAATATACAGGTCAAAGGTCAGCTATTATACCCCTTATCTTTGAAGTGTGCTTCAAATCATTACTAGTGCAATTAAGAGGGCCCCTAAGACTATCATTTCCCACTATCAGAATGGGGCTGTAGTGGTACCACCAAGTGGTGCAATGGGTGGGGGACGTATTTCAAGCATTCATTTTGAAAGGATCTTTGGCTTCTAGAACAACGTAACACTAGTGATAGGTTAAGGACCTTAAGGAGAAGCACTTGCAAGGTTTTTGAAGGGTCCCGGGGAAGAAAAAGGGCCAGTAAGGTAACCTGAAATTTGTTGTTTTTCACTTTGTGTTTTAATATACGGGTTAAAGGTCAGCTATTATACCCCTTATCTTTGAAGTGTGCTTCAAATCATTACCTGGGCAAGGTAGAGGGCCCCTAGGACTATCATTTCCCGCTATCAGAATGGGGCTGTAGTGGTACCACCAAGTGGTGCCATGGGTGGGGGACGTATTTTAAGCATTCATTTTGAAAGCATCTTTGGCAACTTGAACAAATTAACACTATTGAAAGGTTAAGGACCTTAAGGAGAAGCACTCGCCTTGTTTTTGAAGGGTCCATGGGAAAGGAAGGGGCCAGTTAGCTAACCTGAACTTTATTGTTTTTCCTTTTGTGTTTTAATATACGGGTTAAAGGTCAGCTATTATACCCCTTATCTTTGAAGTGTGCTTCAAATCGTTACTGGGGCAAGGTAGAGGGCCCCTAGGACTATCATTTTCCGCTATCAGAATGGGGCTGTAGTGGTACCACCAAGTGGCGCCATGGGTGGGGGACGTATTTCAAGCATTCAGTTGGAAAGCATCTTTGACAACTAGATCAAAGTAACACTAGTGAAAGGTTGAGGACCTTAGGGAGAACCACTTGCCAGGTTTTCAAAGGGTCGTGTTGAAGAAAAAGGGCCAGTTAGCTAACCTGAACTTTGTTGTTTTTCACTTTGTGTTTTAATATACGGGTTAAAGGTCAGTTAATAAAACCCTTTATCTTTGAAGTGTGCTTCAAATCATTACTCGGGCAATGTAGAGGGCCCCTAGGACTATCATTTCCCACTATCAGAATGTTGCTGTAGTGGTACCACCAAGTGGTGCCATGGGTGGGGTACGTATTTCAAGCATTCATTTTGAAAGCATCTTTGGCTACTAGAACAAAGTAACACTAGTTAAAGGTTGAGGACCTTAGGGAGAACCACTTGCCAGGTTTTCGAAGGGTCCTGTTGAAGAAAAAGGGCCAGTTAGCTAACCTGAACTTTGTTGTTTTTACACTTCAAAGGTAAGGGAGGTAGTAGTCTTTCTTTAACTTCATCTCACAATGCAATGTAAAAAAAAGTTTGGTTTAGTCTACTGGTCCCTTCCAGGGCCAGAGAGCCGGAGATCCCTCAAAAAGTTGACAAGATATACGAAATAAGAATACTTACCCATAGCAGTGCTATTTTAAATGTTGTCCAAAGATGACAAAGAGAAAATTGCTAACAATTTGGTCCCAAACCTTAACACTACTTAATGGCACCCCTACAACCCAAATGTGACAGTGGGAAACGATAGCCCTATTTTGCCTCAGTGTTGGTTGAATGCACTATTCAAAGGCAAGGTTGATAATTGCTGATATTTAACTCTTTCAAACAATAGATCGTCCTTGGGTAGAGGGTATGCAGTGACCTTGAATCAATTTTTTAGATGAAAGATCAACGTCAGAAAATAGCTTTGCATAAGAAAACTTTGTTCAGAGTATGTCTTCTCTCTCCTTGGCCTTACCTGGCTCAAACTTTACTCACAGAGTATCCATTGGCGAAGGGTGTTCAAGGACTTGAGCCATTTTTTTCAAACAAATGTCAAGGTAAAGAAAACCTCCTTGTGTAAAATCCTTGTTCAGAGCATATTTTCTCCCCGCTTGGCTCTTTTGAGCTCATACTTTATACTTAGAGTCCTCTCGGGTAGAGGGTTTGCGGTGACATTGAGCCAATTTTCTAGATGAAAGGTGAAGGTAAGAAAATCTCTTTGCATAAACATATACTTGTCTAGAGCAAACGTTTTTTCTAATTTTTATAGATGAAAGGTCAAAGTCAGTAAACTCTTTGTGTACAATCCTTGTCCAGGGTTTATTTTTTTCTCTCGTTTGCCCTACCTGGATGAAACATTTATTTTCTAGGATGGTTGTCAAGTTTATAGAAAACCTCTGCAAATAAATTTCTTGTTCATTTTTCCTTCCATCCAGGTCACAAAGAAAACTACAACTGAGTTCAAGGCTTAAATCCATTACAAAATACATGACTGTTTTCATATTTTGAGTATGCAAAAATGAACCAAATTATGTTCGAAAATTACTCACATAGACCCTCACCAGACTTGTTGCAAACCGGTAAACGGGTAAACAGGGTACAAATACCGTAATTACTATATGGGCCTGTACAAAATTGGACTAGGCAGCAATTAATCATCATTATTCTAATCAAAATAACAAGAAACACACTAGAGGTGTGATAAAATATATAGAGAAACAAAGGGTTAATTTCTATTGTAAAACGTTATATTTTGTATGTTGTTAAACCATTCCCTCACGTTGATTTGGTCCCTCCCTTCGACAAGAACCAAATATCATGGCACTTTGGAAAAGTTTGCTAACATAAACTCACCCTATGAATGCAAAATTTTGGGAACAGCTTTATATTGAGTATTTTGTTAGGCAAGTGTTCCATCCCACCACCACCCCACACCCCAACCACCACCAGCCTTTATTTTTAGCTCATTTGATCTGACGGATCAAATAAACTTTTATTTCTGATTACATGTATAATCTCTGTTGTTGTTGTTGTCTTTGGCGTAAAATTTTTACAATATTATCTTCTCAAGAACTGCTGGACCAGTTTAAACAAAATTGCCTAAAAGTTTCCTTGGGTAATGGGGATTTAAGTTTGTTCAAATAAGGGTAAAGCTCATTTTAAGGAGATATAAGATGACTGAAAATTTCGAAAGTCTTATTCTCAAGAACCACTGAGTCAGAAAAGTTTGATTTATTTGAAAGCTTCATAACATAGTGTAGATTTAATTTGTCCACACATGACCCCCAGGGATAGAGTGGGGCCATAAGAGGCAATTAAAGTTTTATAATGGAACGTATAAGAAATACAAACTTTTCAAGACCCACTTGGCAAGAGCAATGGAAACTTATTGCGATAGCTTCATTACATATTGTGGAATCAAAATTGTTTTTACAAAGCACTACCCCTCCTACCGTTTTATCTAATTTGAATGAGATTGTACAAGTAGATTATACTAAGATACATTATTCTGTTAATCTTCTTTAAAGAGATTTAGTTGAACAGTGTTGTCATGGTTAGTAAGGTAGATACAGTCAAACCTCATTATCTCAAACTAGATGGGGCCACTATTAAAGTTTGAGATATCCGATGATTCGAGACAACCTTGAATTTATACATGTTATAGGTGGATTCATGAATTCCAGGGTGAAAATGAAAACTCCAAAACATTATTGCACATCTACAGGACACCACCATTCATTTTCCATAAGATTATTAGGCTACTGTGTACAAGAGGCCCAGCGGCCACATCGCTCACTTGAGCACTGTGGCTAGGAAAAAAGCAAAAATCAGTTTAGTATTGAAAAGCTTAAATGCATAAGTGGTCCCAACCTACCCTTAAAAGGGAGTGGGGATATGATTTGAACAAATTAAGATCTATACTAACTCAGGATGCTTACATAATTTTTTGACTGTGACTTTTTTCTCTACAAGTTTGAACTTTTATTGTGGCCCCACCCTACCGCTGGAGGTCATGATTTGAATAAACTTGAATCTACACTATCTGAGGATGCTTCCATATATATATGACAAAAGATTTTTCCTATATATTCCTATGTAAAACTTTGATCGTTCATTGTGGCCCCACCCTTACCCGGGGGTCATGATTTGAACAAACTTGAATCTACACCACCTGAGGATGCTTCCACATAATTTTGACCAATCATAGCTTTGCTGTTCTTGAGAAGAAGATTTTTGAAGATTTTTCCTATATACTTTATGAAAACTTTGATCTTCCATTGTGGCCCCACCCTACCTCCGGGGGTCATGATTTGAACAAATTTGAATCTATACCACCTGCAGATGCTTCCATATATATTTGACCAATTATAGCTTTGCTGTTCTTGAGAAGAAGATATTTCCTATATACTCCTATATTAAACTTTGATCGACCATTGTGGCCCCACCCTACCCCGGGGATCATGATTTGAACAAACTTGAATCTACACCACCTGAGAATGCTTCCATATAAATATGACCAATCATAGCTTTGCTATTCTTGAGAAAAAGATTTCTGAAGATGTTTCCTATATATTCCTATGTAAAACTTTGATTGTCCATTGTGGCCCCACCCTACCCCCGGGGTTCATGATTTGAACAAACTTCAATCTACACTATCTGACACTAATTCCATATGAGTTTAATCTTTCCTGGCCCATTGGTTCTTGAGAAGAAGATTTTTCAATAATGCCATTACTCCCCTTCACCCAAGGATACTTTGTGCCAAGTTTGATTGAAATTGGTCCAGTACTTCTGGAGAAGAAGATGAAAATGTGAAAAGTTTACGACAACGCCAACGACAAAGACGACAGACAACGGACAAATTTTGATCAGAAAAGTTCACTTGAGCCTTCGGCTCAGGTGAGCTAAAAATGTAAGAGGGGTTCTGGGAACCAGGGGCTTTTTGTATAAAAGGTCATTTTTCGACCCCATATGACCCTAAGGGTAAAAATGAAAATTCCAAAACCTTATTGCACATCTACGGGACACCATCAATCATCTTCCATAAGATGATTAGGCTACTGTGTAAAATGTAAGAGGAGTTCTAGGAACCAGGAATTTTTTTGCATTTTTACCTCCATTTGACCCCAGGGTAAAAATGAAAATTCAGAAACCTGAATGCTCATATACAGGACATCACCAATCATGTTCCAAAAGATGATTAGGATACTATTTTAAATGTAAGAGGAGTTCTGAGAACGAGGTTTTAGTAGAATGAAATATGAAGATAAAACGGTATTCAATCTCAGAAGTCCAATGAAACGATACAAATTTGAAGCAGAGCAAACGCGGACCTCAAAAATTAGAGGTGGGCTCAGGTGCCATGGAGGAGTAAGCATCCTCTCCCGACCGGTCACATCCGTCGTCTGCTCCTTGTCATGATCGGGAAACAAAAACCAGATAAATCCGCAGACAGTTCAGTGTATAAATAATATCATAACAATAAGTATGAGAAACGTCAGTCAGCATTTGACTCAATAATAGGTTGTATGTGCTGACAAGGTCATTGTATCGACCTAAAAACTTGCGAAAAGATGACTTCAAACGACACTGTTGATACCCTTGTTTCGTCAACTTGTTTGTCAATAGCTTGCCTCGTTTTAGAAATTGTTCATACGTAGAGCATGCTGTTGCGTATCGAATCAACTGAGAGACATAAACACCATATGCAGGTGATAAGGGTAAAATTAAAAATTTCAAAGCCTTATTGCAAACCTTCAGGACACCGCCTATCATATTCCAAAAGATTGATTGGTTACTGCGTAAAATATAAGAGGAGTTTGAGGAAGAAGCAAATGTGACAGACAGACGGACGGAATAGGGTAACAACATTACAAGAAAACTGTACAGGACCTGGATATCGAATATCTGAAACATAATCCTCCACCGTGTTCATGTTCTTCTTCACCCTATAAATAGTCATGCTGGACACGTTATTACTGGTGACGTAAATATAGTTAATAATGAGGACCTTAGATAATTAATTTTAAAAGGTCCTAAATATAGGGAACCCCGATCCTTCAACTGGCGTCGAAATTTCTTAAATATTATGGATTCTGTAGAGGATTACGCCAGGCGATGGGCCAGATATGAAAAAGAACACCTTGACACTTTGTCAGAATGGATTAAATGTATCAGATGTATGTTAAAATCGCGCATTAAAAGATTGAGGCGCAATATGAGAACCATCTCTCCTTCTGTATTCAATAATCCAGAAGTGAAAAAAGAAATAGATAAATTATATGATTAGTACGTACTGGTCCCTGCTGACAGCTCAGGTAACAACATTGTCTTTGTTTGTAAGGGTCATTATATTAAATGTATTTTAGGGGAACTTGGATTTAATTCTACAAGTGGTAATCCAAATTATACTCACAGTTCCTTTTCTAAAGAAGACATTCTTCAAAATCATGTCAGTTTTGAATATTTTTAATATTGCAAACAACCAAAATGAATTTGAATTACCATATCTATATTGGATTCTGAAACTTCACAAAAATCCTTACAAACAAAGATACATAGCGGGTTCCAGTAAATGTTCAACCAAGCCTCTTTCTTTACTCCTCACTAAGATATTAACAGTAGTGAAGGAGAAACTTCAAGAGTACTGTGCAACAATATATTCGAGAAATGGTGTAAATCAGATGTGGATACATAAAAAATTCTAAGGAACTTTATGAAAATTTGAAATCACAAGAATTTACCAAAATCAACAGCTTAAAAACTTTTCAACTTTATACACAACCATTCCCCACGATACATTAAGCTGTATGCTTTCGGATATAAGTCAATGAGTAAGACAATGTATTTTGTCAAAGACAATTAATATTCTCTATGTTGCAAGCTTACAGCTATTAGCTCGTCTTATTTTTTTGTACAAGATGGAATTTCCATGGGTACCAATTGCGCCCCGTTATTAGCAGACCTTTTTATATTCATATGAAGCAGAATTTGTCCAAAATCTTATACATGAAAAGAAGAGAACACTTGACGTGGCCTTCAACTCTACATTTAGATATATCGACGACGTATTGTCAATTAACAATGGTTATTTCCATTCTTATGTCGATACGATATATCCCGGTGAGCTTGAGATAAAAGATACCACAGAGTCTGACACATCTGTTTCATATTTGGATATTTTACTTGAAAAAGACGTTAATGGTAATCTAACAACCAAGCTTTCTGATAAACGTGATGACTTTAACTTTTCAATCGTCAACTTCCCTTACTTATGCAGCAATATACCTTCATCACCTGCATACGGGGTTTATATCTCTCACTTGATTCGATATGCAAGAGCATGATCTACGTATATACAATTTCTAAAACGAGGTAAATTACTGACAAACAAGTTGATGAAACAAGAATATCAGCAGTCTCGTTTAAAGTCATTATTTCCCAAGCTCTATGGTCGATACAATGACCTTGTCAGCAAATACAATTTATCACTGAGTCAAATACTGACTGACGTTTTTCATACTAATTGTTAGGCCATTATTTACACACTGAATTGTCGACGGATTTTTCCGTTATTTCCCGATCATGACAAGGAGCACACGGCGGGTGTGACCAGTCGGCAGGGGATGCTCACTCCTCCATGCACCTGATCCCACCTCTGATGTTTTGGAGGTCCGTGTTTGCTCTGCTCCTATTTTGTAATGTTTAATGGACTTTTGAGCTTGAATACTGTTCGTTGTCTCCATATATTTCATTTAGAAAGTGTGGGTATAAAAAATGAATTTTATTAAGTTTTCGATTGTTTTCTAGTGTACAGTCTCATAAATCCAATATGAAAGTGCAAATTATAGAGATTTTAAATGTCATAAGATTTGATCAAATTCGTTGTGCAAATGCTTCAATATTTTGTGTGACTACCAAGCGCTAATACAACAGCATGACAATGCCTCAGAGAACTCCGAATAAGAGTTCTAATCATTTACAATGGGATCTTGCTTAGTTCTTCACAGAGAACATTTTCCAATTCCTGTACATTTGTTGGAGGCACATCAGTCGTACACATCGCTGAAGGACATCCCCAGTTTGTTCTACTGGGTTTAAGTCTGGCAAACATGAAGGTCATTGCATTCGTTCAATTGTTTCATTAGAAATATATTGTTCAACAACTCGAGCCCTGTTTGGTATTGCGTTATTATCCATGAGATCAAAATCTTGACCAAAACTAGTAGCAGCTGTAAAAGGACAAACAATGTTGTGGAAAATCTCATCCTGTATTTAAGACCAGTTAACGGACCATTCCGAATGAAATACTGTTCCGTAATCTATCGGAACATAACCCACTCCAAACCATGACAGAAAGCTGTTATGCTTAGCAACACAATAGTAATGGTACTGTTAATTCTTTTGGCGCCGCACACAGAGACGACCATATGGAAGTCCACACAAAACTTGAATTCATATGTGAACAGAATCGGTCTCGTAATTGCCAATGTTCATGGTTATTACTAACTCAAGACAAGCATTGCGAGATATTACAGTCAAACATGGACGGATATGCTGGCTTGTAAACATGCAAAGAGCCAGAGCCACTTAGGGCCCTTTTTAGCCCTGAGAATTTCTAAAAAATAGAAATTGCTCAGTTTTGGTTTTGAAATGCAGTATTTATAACTTGGATCCTTGACTGTGTATCTATTGAACATGACGTAATTTTCTCTCTAGTCAATGCATTATGACGTCATAAAATGCGTCATGTTTCCCATATTCAGTAAAAAAAAAAAACCATAAAAATGGCCAAAAATTGAGGTATTATTTCAATATTTCATATAGAGCACAACCTCTGATCCAAAATATGCAATTACATAATGAACGATCGGTTTCTGAAGATCACAAAACATGTTTTATTTTTGGATCGTGAGCTGTGCTCATATTTTAATTCTTTGCTGAAGGTAGTCAAATACGCATGTTTTCTGCAAAATTTAAGAACATTGCATTTTCTCAAAGCCTGTTTACCAGTACCTGAATTCTCAAAAAGAAATTTTATTATAGGAAATGAAAGCACTAAGTCTCTACTCTATTTTGATATATGAAATGGGACAGAAGGTGATAGTCAATTAATTGATATAAGGACAGGGCCATTTTATGCAAAAAATGAAACTAGCTCTTTGCTGCAGATATCCTATTTCTTAACGTCTGAGTGGGTTTTTGCAACCCATGATCATTCCTATACTTTCTATTCAAGATTTCGGCAGACATGAACCGATGCGTTTTGCCAAGAGCAAATTTCACACTGCTGACGGGCTGTCGTACTTTTTGGCCTGTCACTTCAGTCTTTGTTGCACCCCCCCCCCCTCTCCTGTGTTCTGGGACCTTTCCCTTTACCTCCTTGATACGCTTTGGCTGACGTTTAACTGTCGAACCAGTTGACGTTAAGCATACCCAATTGCAACAGGCCTTTGGCACAACCGTTGTGCTGTACATCCATATGTCGCCTCTGCGGTATGCTGTCATTAGCTAAGGTCAGCAATTGTCAAATTTCAAAGTCTAAAGTAATTTTTAGCTAACCTGAGCTGAAAGCTCAAGTGAGCTTATCGGATCACCCGTTGTCCGTCGTCCGTCCGTCTGTAAACTTTTCACATTTTCAATTTCTTCTCAAGAACCACTGGGCCAATTTTAGCCAAACCTGGTACAAAGAATCCTTGGGTTAGGGGAGTTTAAAATGTTAAAATGAAGGGCCAAGTCCCCTTCAAAGGGGAGATAATCAAGAAAAGACAAAAATTGGGTGGGGTGATTAAAAAATCTTCTTCTCAAGAACCACTGGACCAGAAAAGCTGAAATTTATGTGGAAGCATCCTGGGATAGTGTAGATTCTAATTGTTTAAATCATGACCCCTGGGGGTAGGGCGGGGCCACAATAGGGAATCCAAGTTTTACATTGAAATATGCAGAAAAAAAAAAACTTTAAAAATCTTCTTCTCAAGAACGACTGGGCCAGAAAAGCTGAAAAAATATGTGGAAGCATCCTGGGGTAGTGTAGATTCTAATTGTTCAAATCATGACCCCTGGGGGTAGGGCGGGGCCACAATAAGTACTACAGGGGATGGGGGATCAGGTGAAAAACAGCAAGGCCAAAGTTACTCAGGTGAGCGTTGTGGCCCATGGGCCTCTTGTTGAAAATTAAAGTCTTACACAAAAATTCTTTCACTTGACCTTTGACAGCGTTTCTCATTTTGGGAGGGGGATATTGTAAATGTGCACATGGTTTCGGTTACTCGGTAATCGAACTTGTGCAAATAAAAAGCAGTATGTACGACAGCCACATAAATATTATTCCTAAAAACAAAACTCTTGTATTAAAAAATAATTGTGGACTTCCATGACCCGTTACTTTTTTGTTGAGTATACATTAATTTTTTTTTATTGATCTATCAATTTCAGTATTTACAGTGATTAATTATCATAACTGAATAAACAAAAGAAACTGACTTCTATCAGTTTACTCATAAGATCAATGGTACCCTGCTCAGAACCAGAACACTTGATCCATTGGACCAGTTTCAGAATTTTGGAAAGGTCACCCTTCCTTGTTTCTTTTCATAACCATGCACTTAGTTTGTCTGCTCAATACACAGGAACAGAGAAGATTTTCAAAGAATTGAAGCAATTTCACTATACATGTATGACCAATGAAGCCCCACCTTAACAAAATAACCATGACCAAGAGGCCTTAATTCAAAATTTTGGAAGAGGCACACTTGCTTATCATTTCTGTGCATTTAGTTTGTCTCCTAAATATACAGCTGAGAGAAGAAGACTTTAAAGAATATTACTTTACCTATATGATCTATAAAGCCCAACTCTTACATCAAAACTCCAAATCTAAGGACCAAGAATTTCACAGTTTGCTTTTGAGGTATCATTGCTTATTGGAAAAAAAATAAGCAAGCATTTAACGAATAAGTTGATCATACAAGGATATAAAGAATCTCGTTTACACACAATATTTTGCAAATTCTATGGTTGAAACAAGGGCTATGATTGCAACTATAATCTCTCGTTAAGTCCGTTACTTTTACATTGAATTGTCTACTGAATTCTCCAGTTTCCCGATAATGACAAAGAGCAAACAACGGATGTGACCGGACAACAGGGGATGCTCACTCATTTAAGGTACCTGGTCCCTCCTCTGTTTTCAGAGGTCCTTGTGGCTCTGCTAACAATTTTGTATTGTTTGCTTTGACTGTTCGCAATTCTCATATCTTATAAATGCTTAAAGTCTGACTGCTTGATGTCTAGGAGTAAATAAGACTTTTAAAAGTTACATTAAATTTGATAGTTTGAACCCCACCCCTCAGGTTCCAACAAATTCTATGTCGATATCGACAATATAACATCGATATTGTAATGCTATCGATCCTGATCATTACTATGGAATTGGAAATACTGGATAAATATTAAACTTAGTTTTATTTCGACACCGTTGCTATCGACAATATCATCGATATCGATACAGATCTGTACAATTTATTTCCAAATTGAGGAAGAAACATATTTATAGAAGGTCGCAAGTATGATGTCAATGTGCATTCATTATTTGGTATAAATTAGCTGCAATAATGTAGCCCTCTCCGATTTTTTTAACATGATATTCTCAGGAGAGGGCTACAATTCCACTGCATCTCCATAATGGTGCAAATTTATATTTTTGATACAGGCGTCTGCAGGCAAAATAAACTGTTTTTGCATTTAACTTACTTCCAATAAGAATTTTTATTCACTATCAACAACATAGCCCATTATACGCGAAAACCAAGTAAAGTAAATCTGCGTGTTTACCAGTCGTTCTCTTCAGCAGCCATGACAGTTCTCGCGTGATGTACTGAGGCTTGCGCTTTATATTTAGAATCACTTGATAAAGTAAATGTCAGTGTTGATAAATGTTTGTGTTGTTTGGTATCACTAAACATCGATAAATAAAAGCATTCCATGTGATATTTTTTCATAAACCGTAATATTTATGCTTAAAATAAGGGAAATCCAATATAGATCCTCTCCTGTAGATCCAGAATTCTCATTGGTTGTTCCAAAATAAAATCGATCAAAGTCAGTAAACATGGCGGACAAATTCAAGTTATGATGTTGACATACACGAAAAATAACCGATCTACGAATTGTTCGTTATATTTTTGGACCAATTCATGTCTTGCATAACTACATTTTATGAGTTCAGTTAAGATATGATAATAAAATACCCACTTTCTGATAATTTGAACCAAAAACTGTGCGGTAGTGAATTACTCCCGCACTTGCACCATTACGGAGATCCTAAGGAGTTGTAGCCGTCTCCCCCCAAAAAAATCGGAGAGGGTTACATTATTGCAGCTAGGTATAAATATCTAAATAAAATTAAGGATGACAAATAAAGGGCAAGGGTTGTTTTTATTTTTAAGGAGATTGGGGTTAGGGTAAGGTTTTGTGTAAGGGTGAGCGTTGGTAAAAATATTATGGTTTGCGGAATCATAGTTCAATATCGGTACGAGATCGACATTAGGACAAACTTAATAATCAGAAAGAACGTACTCATAACTGTTGCATAAAGAAATACAGCCACAAGAATAATGTCGAAAATGATTTGATATCCATACGATATCGTCGATATCGACAATATCGATAGCAAGTACAATCTTCCTAAATTTAAAGTATTTAAACAAAGACATACATGCACAATGGCAAGGACAGCAGTTTGAAATGCTTGAGCAGACATGAATCGACATCGAAATGATATCGACACTATGAAAATGATAGCATTCAGGTAATATAACATTGAGGGAGGTAACCAACATCCATTGAATAATCATGATTCAATATCAATGCGATATCGTGGATACGTACAGTAAGAAAAACTTTGTAAATATTGAGTATTGTAACATACGAACAAGAAAAAAGAAATATTGTAGCAAACTATGAAAAAATAATCTGTCGATATCGTAACTACATCTTGTCTTTGGCATAACTCGGCTCAAAAGAGCTAGGAACATGAAATTCACAACTTTCCTCTCCTTTTACTCACAGATGCTATATACGAAAATTGATTAAAATTGATATAAAGGTCACATAGAAAAAGCTGAATATGTTTAAATATAACATACGATGGACGACAAATGACAACAGACGAAAACATATAGCAATAAGTCACCTGAGTAAATGAACAACCTCATCTCAAAATGTAATGTTAAAATGTGACAATGTTTGAATGAGATGATTGTCTCAAAGACTCTCTTAAAACATAACAAGGGGCACTTTCTATGATCCCTTTCCCTTGCCTAGTG
Organism: Saccostrea echinata; assembly: GCF_033153115.1. Lineage (NCBI taxonomy): Eukaryota > Metazoa > Mollusca > Bivalvia > Ostreida > Ostreidae > Saccostrea > Saccostrea echinata. Next base: position 860,672 of record NW_026889757.1, on the reverse strand, counting down.
TTGGTTTGTTACATTATTCAAAGATGGCGAAGAAAAAAACGCTTGAAACAACCCACTTGGCGGAACCCCTACAGTGAAAATGATAAGCCAGCCCGCCCCCCCCCCCCCCCCCCCCCATTCTGCCACAAAAGTGCTTTCATGCACACTTCAAAAATAATGGGATAATAGACGAATCCTAAATTTTCTTAAAAACTGAACAAGAAAAAAATAAAGTTTCTATCAGAATATTGGCAATGTCCAATCTTAAAGACCCTCCAAAAACTGAAAAGGAATACTCCCTATGATCCCTTACCTTTCCCTTGTGTTGGTTTCTTATGGTGTTCAAATATTGCGAAAAATAAATACTTCAAAAAGGGCTTTCAACCAAAGCACAACTAGGTGGTTCCCCTAAAGTCTTAATCTGAGATCGGCAAATAATTGCCCGATACGCCACCTCCTATACCCTACTAAGGTATGATGCATATCCACTTTCAAAAAATAATAACTGATCTTTATCCGTGTTTCAATATTCAATGTAAATAAACGACAAAGTTGAACTGGCCCCCATCAAGTCCGAGAGAACCCGAAAGTTTCCAATGATCCTCAACCAGTATTAGTTTCTTCTAGGGGCCTAAGGTGATTTGAAAATGAAAGTTTGAATTACGCCCCCACCCATGGCACCACTTGGTGGTACCACTACAGCAACATTCTGATAGCGGGAAATGATAGTCCTAGGGGCCCTCTACCTTGCCCCAGTTATGATTTGAAGCACACTTCAAAGAAAAGGGGTATAATAGCTTACCTTTAACCCGTATATTAAAACACAATGTGAAAAACAACAAAGTTCAGGTAAGTTTACTGGCCCTTTTTCTTCAACAGGACCCTTCGAAAACCTGGCAAATGGTTCTCCCTAAGGTCCTCAACCTTTCACTAGTGTTACTTTGCTCTAGTAGCCAAAGATGATTTCAAAATGAATGCTTGAAATACGTGCCCCACCCATGGCACCACTTGGTGGTACCACTACAGCAACATTCTGATAGCGGGAAATGATAGTCCTAAGGGCCCTCTACCTTGCCCCAGTTATGATTTGAAGCACACTTCAAAGATAAGGGGTATAATAGCTGACCTTTAACCAGTATATTAAAACACAAAGTGAAAAACAACAAAGTTCAGGTTAGTTTACTGGCCCTTTTTCTTCAACAGGACCCTTCGAAAACCTGGCAAATGGTTCTCCCTAAGGTCCTCAACCTTTCACTAGTGTTACTTTGTTCTAGTAGGCAAAGATGATTTCAAAATGAATGCTTGAAATACGTGCCCCACCCATGGCACCACTTGGTGGTACCACTACAGCAACATTCTGATAGCGGGAAATGATAGTCCTAGGGGCCCTCTACCTTGTTTCAGTAATGATTTGAAGCACACTTCAAAGATAGGGGGTATAATGGCTGACCTTTAACCCGTACATTAAAACACAATGTGAAAAACAACAAAGTTCAGGTTAGCTAACTGGCCCCTTCCTTTCCTAGGGACACTTCAAAAACCTGGCAAGTGGTTCTCCCTAAGGTCGTTAACCTTTCACTAGTGTTACTTTGTTCTAGTAGGCAAAGATGCATTCAAAATGAATGCTTGAAATACGTGCCCCACCCATTGCACCACTTGGTGGTACCACTACAGCAACATTCTGATAGCGGGAAATGATAGTCCTAGGGGCCCTCTACCTTGCCCCAGTAATGATGAGAAGCACACTTCAAAGATAAGGGGTATAATTGCTGACCTTTAACCCGTATATTAAAACAAAAAGTGAAAAACAACAAAGTTCAGGTTACCTTACTGGCCCTTTCTCTTTGTCGGGACCCTTCAGAAACCTGGCAAGTTGTTCTCTCTATGGTCCTTAACCTTTCACTAGTGTTACTTTGTTCTAGTAGTCAAAGATGCTTTCAAAATGAATGCTTGAAATACGTGCCCCACCCATGGCACCACTTGGTGGTACCACTACAGCAACATTCTGATAGCGGGAAATGATAGTCTTAGGGGCCCTCTACCTTGTCCCAGTAATGATTTGAAGCACACTTCAAACTTAAGGGGGGTATAATAGCTGACCTTTAACCCGTATATTAAAACACAAAGTGAAAAACAACAAAGTTCAGGTTAGCTTACTGGCCCTTTTTCTTCAACACGACCCTTCGAAAACCTGGCAAGTGGTTCTCCCTAAGGTCCTCAACCTTTCACTAGTGTTACTTTGTTCTGGTAGCCAAAGATGCTTTCAATATGAATGCTTGAAATACGTTCCCCACCCATGGCACCACTTGGTGGTACCACTACAGCAACATTCTGATAGCGGGAAATGATAGTCCAAGGGACCCTCTACCTTGCCCCAATAATGATTTGAAGCACACTTCAAAGATAAGAGGTATAATAGCTGACCTTTAACCCGTATATTAAAACACAATGTGAAAAACAACAAAGTTCAGGTTAGCTAACTGGCCCCTTCCTTTCCTAGGGACACTTCAGAAACCTGGCAAGTGGTTCTCCCTAAGGTCCTTAACCTTTCACTAGTGTTACTTTGTTCTAGTAGGCAAAGATGCATTCAAAATGAGTGCTTAAAATACGTGCCCCACCCATGGCACCACTTGGTGGTACCACTACAGCAACATTCTGATAGCGGGAAATGATAGTTCTAGGGGCCCTCTACCTTGCCCCAGTAATGATTTGAAGCACACTTCAAAGATAAGAGGTATAATAGCTGACCTTTAACCCGTATATTAAAACAAAAAGTGAAAAACAACAATGTTCAGGTTAGCTAACTGGCCCCTTCTTATCCAAGGGACTTTTGGAAAACCTGGCAAGTGGTTCTCCCTAAGGTCCTTAACCTTTCACTAGTGTTACTTTGTTTTAGTAACCAAAGATGCTTTCAAAATGAATGCTTGAAATACGTCCCCCACTCATGGCACCACTAGGTGGTACCACTACAACCTTATTCTGATAGCGGGAAATGATAGTTCTAGGGGCCCTCTACCTTGCCCCAGTTATGATTTGAAGCACACTTCAAAGATAAGGGGTATAATAGCTGACCTTTAACCCGTATATTAAAACACAAAGTGAAAAACAACAAAGTTCAGGTTAGCTTACTGGCCCTTTTACTTCCCCGGGACCCTGCGAAAACCTGGCAAGTGATTCTCCCTAAGGTCCTTAACCTTTCACTAGTGTTACTTTGTTCTAGTAACCAAAGATGCTTTCAAAATGAATGCTTGAAATACGTCCCCCACTCATGGCACCACTAGGTGGTACCACTACAGCAACATTCTGATAGCGGGAAATGATAGTCCTAAGGGCCTTCTACCTTGTCCCAGTAATGATTTGAAGCACACGTCAAAGAAAAGGGGTATAATAGCTGACCTTTAACCCGTATATTAAAACACAAATGAAAAACAACAAAGTTCAGGTTAGCTTACTGGCCCTTCTCTTTTTCAGGACCCTTCAGAAACCTGGCAAGTGGTTCTCCCTAAGGTCCTCAACCTTTCACTAGTGTTACTTTGTTCTAGTAGTCAAAGATGCTTTCAAAATGAATGCTTGAAATACGTCCCCCACCCATGGCACCACTTGGTGGTACCACTACAGCAACATTCTGATAGCGGGAAATGATAGTCCTAGGGGCCCTCTACCTTGTCCCAGTAATGATTTGAAGCACACTTCAAAGATAAGGGGTATAATAGCTGACCTTTAACCCGTATATTAAAACACAAAGTGAAAAACAACAAAGTTCAGGTTAGCTTACTGGCCCTTTTTCTTCAACACGACCCTTCGAAAACCTGGCAAGTGGTTCTCCCTAAGGTCCTTAACCTTTCACTAGTGTTACTTTGTTCTAGTAGCCAAAGATGCTTTCAATATGAATGCTTGAAATACGTGTCCCACCCATGGCACCACTTGGTGGTACCACTACAGCAACATTCTGATAGCGGGAAATGATAGTCCAAGGGACCCTCTACCTTGCTCCAATAATGATTTGAAGCACACTTCAAAGATAAGAGGTATAATAGCTGACCTTTCACCCGTATATTAAAACACAAAGTGAAAAACAACAAATTTCAGGTTAGCTTACTGGCCCCTTCCTTTCCTAGGGACACTCCCAAAACCAGGCAAGTGGTTCTCCCTAAGGTCCTTAACCTTTCACTAGTGTTACTTTGTTCTAGTAGTCAAAGATGCTTTCAAAATGAATGCTTGAAATACGTCCCCCACCCATGGCACTACTTGGTGGTACCACTACAGCAACATTCTGATAGCGGGAAATGATAGTCCTAGGGGCCCTCTACCTTGCCCCAGTAATGATTTGAAGCACACTTCAAAGATAAGGGGTATAGCATCTGACTTTTAATCCGTATATCAATAGACAATGTGAAAAACAACAAAGTTCAGGTTACCTAACTGGCCTTTTCTAGTCATTGGAACCTGTCAAAAAGTTGACAAAGGATACTCCCTAAGGCCCTTAACTTTTTTCCAGTTTAGTGTTAGTTTGTTCTAGTGGTCAATGATGGTTGAAAAATGAAAGCATGAAAGATGTTCCCCACCGTTGGCACCACTTGGTGGTGCCGTTACAGCCTCAAACCGATTGCGGGAAAGATAGTCCTAGAAATCTTCTATCTTGCACAGTAATGATTTAAAGCACACTAATAAGATAAGAGGTATAATAGCTGCTTGAAATACGTAACCCGCCCTTGGCACCACTTGGTGGTACCACTTCAGCCTAAATTTTATGGCCGTATATAATAGCCCTGTGGACCCTTTTACCTTGAGGCAGTAATTGTTCGAAGCACACTTCAAGGATCATAACTTAAAATAGATTAAATTACCTTCAAACCATTATCAATGTAAATATTAGGAGTAAGCAAATTTCAGGTTAGCCTTTTGGCACCATCATGTTCCTGAGACCCGTAAAAGAGCCTAAAAGGGATTCTCCCTGGAAGTACTTAAGAGGCAGTCCACCGAAAAACCAGGCAATGGGTGGCACATCGCATGTCATGGATTTTAATTATTTTTTGCATGTAGACTTATTAAAGCACTTGTTTACACATGACAACATTAAAAAAAATTTTAGTGCTCCTCTAGTCCTATTTTTGGTAAATGCTTAATTTTAAGTGCAAAAAGGTCAACATAAGGGTAAAAATAATTACTAAGTTTTTATTTTGTTTTATATGTAACAGATACTCAAAAGCTGGATGTGTCGATGAATATTATTTATAGCATAGACTCTTATCTTTTATTTTATTAATGAATAAGCCTCCAATTTATACTTCTTTAGAAAAAATTATATGGTCCAAATTTGAGTTAAGCAAGTAATTTTTTGAATTCAGTATCCAATTTTCATTACGTTATAAAACCCAATACATTACAAGGACAAATTTTTTTCTTATGTTATTATGAATACAAAGTACAAACTTTTGAATCACTCAATAAAATCAGTGGGAACAGGTATATTGAAAGAAATAAAAGGAGTCAAATTTACCTTTTTTTTTCTTTTTTTTTTTTTTAATTTTCCCAAATGAAACCGATCCCGACCGGAATTATATAAAGAAAAAAATACTATAATTGTAATGTTAAATTTGGCTCTTTTGTTGTAATATGAGTAAAAATTTACTTGATTTATTTTTTAACATGCTATATACGGGTGGCAGGTGCCTTTAGTTTGATAAATTTGTTAATTTTGCATTATTTTCGATCGGATCGGGATCGGTTTTACTGTAAATTTAGAAACATTTCCTAAATTTGGCTCTTCATTTTAATTTATCAGAAAAATATGCTTGTCTTTTATTTCTTTTCAGTCAGTTAACTGTTTTTAAATGAGTGTAACCATAGATTCAAATTTATATATTATTTAAATTACTAATGTCTTTTACGTACATGAAGATTACATGTAAAACATCTGATTGAATTCTTAATAGATACTCGGTATTTAAAAAAAAAGTATTTGTACATGCATTATGCAACAAATGAGAGCAGACAGCTTTCTAGCTTTATTATTTATCTTATTTCCAAGTAAAATTTATTTTTTATTTCCTCAGGAATTAAAGAGTCAATTCTATCAGTGGCGAAATTAAACTTGCCTAAATACAGGAAATATTTTTATGTGTACAGTCTCGACTTTATCCAATTTTTTTCTTACCTGTCATCTGTAAAGCCTTTTCCTCTTTTACATAATTTGATTTTATATAAATAAGAAAATAAGTTCTTTCATATATAGTATCATTATTCAAGAGCCGATAAATCGCAAGCAAAAAGCAGAGGGGGGGGGGTCATGACGTCATTATTTTTAAAAATTGGTTTCATGAACGTGAAAACATTTTAGAATTGGCCAACATAGTCACATGTTTAAACTCCATATTAAATGTGAATGTGTGATTGTTTCAATCGCCAAATTAAAAAAATAAATAAGTAAAATAAAAAAAAACCCCGAAATGTTTCACTAAACCATCTTCCGTTTTAGTGCCAAATTATAGTGGGGAGTTCAGCAGTAGTTTAACTCAATACATATATTTTTATAACTTATTTTTCAGGTTTTTTTTTTCATTTTTAATCGTACTTCGGATTGTTTATTTTGATTTGACTGCATAGATAAATATATTTAAGTTTTTACAAATATCATGAAGTAAACATTTCAACTTCGTTGAATTAAGTATTGCGTAAATCTAAAACATTCATCATTGATTCCCAATTTTATAAGAAATGTTCATGATAAACACTTCATTAATTATTTTTACGCATATCCTAGTAAATCAGTTAAAAAAAAAATTAGTTCTCAGACATGTATAAAATTACTTATCAAAACGTCATCTAGCTGAGACGCCGCTCGTGTATAAAATACATTTGGATATTAAAATATTATTTAACATTTAGAATAATGCACTCTGAAGAGTAATTAAACAGAAAAAGAGAAATCATTTTTTTTTTAAATCTTTTACGCAAAGAATTTACAAACTTCTCTAGAAACTTGTAACTATTTCATTGTGACGCAATATTAGTCCTGTATATGACGTCACTGATACATCAATGGAAACGTGGATTCAACCTGAATAATAGAGCCAATTTTAATCTAAATATTACGTCTGGAGGCGAAAATGAATTATATTTTGAAAATAAATTATTTAGTTTTTTGTTTAATTATTTTCTTTAGTGTATCGATTCTAAATATTTCACCAGGATTCCGATAAAAAAGGTGTTGAGCAGATTTACCGATGCCACGGGAGATAACTCTTGCATCGCAAAATTTCATAAAAACGTCCTTTTATTTTGCCGGAAAACTACTATCAAAAGTGTTTTTCCCACCGATTTTATTTTTTAAACAAAAATTTGAAATATTTCTAGATTTAGTTAAATGTGAATTATAGTCCTGTTAAAAATGTATTAGAAATTACAGTTCTTTGTTTCTGACCTACATTCAATGGTTTATATAGGGCATTCAAAAACACAAAACACAAGGATATTTTACTAAATAAGCAATTATCAAACAAATCTTCAATTACATTATTCCTTTTGGGCTACATTGATATTGTTTTTAATAAAATATCAAATATTCCTCACATTCGATGTGCCGCCTATTAATACAATACTGCCTGGTTTTTCGGTGGACTGCCTCTTAACCTATCCAATGCTGTTTTATTCTTAAGCGGTCAAAGATGGTGACATTTTCTTCTTTTTGTTTGTTTGTTGTGAAACCGCATAATTTTCCTTATGCAGGTGAGCTTAACTGCCTCCAAGTGTTTGAATTATTAATTAATAATTAAGTGTTGCATTAATTATCTAATTATTAATTATAAATTGTCGAAAATGAGGCATTAAACAGTATTGCGTCAGAGTACTCTCAGTCCTTTGATGAATTTCCTTAGTGGCTGCTAGCTTCTACGGGCTTAATGGCTGCTGTTATTGGCTGCTAGCTTCAGTCTAGTGAAATTGACCTATAGGAGAGAATAATTTTCCGGAAAAAGTCGTATTTAAAAATCAATGTTCATTTGTTATTTTCTATCGTATATTGGTGTAAATTTTTCAAATTTGCATTTTGAACCTAAAATTTATTATTTGCAACTTTAACCTCCAAAGTTGGCATAAGCAGCATTTTCTCCGCTAAAGCACCGATTTTCCCTGAATTTTGGCCTAGAAGTTCTTCAGGCCAGGTCTGCTACTAAATAAAACTATGATATTTTGATAGGTTATAATCTAAAGAGTAACTTAAGATGTGATTTTTCAGGGGCACCCTTAATTCACAAAAAACCCTACAAAAATACGGAAACCTGTTTTTGACAACCTATTTCATATTTATGCAATCTATTTTCATATCCAGAATAGCTCGAATGATATAACAGCTGACTATTAACACAGCTGGTACATGGTTCGAATCCATCTTGTGTTACACTTTTATAGTTTTAAATTCTCGCCTTTTCAAAGACTATTTTAATTGTTTATAGGGGCTTGAGTATTTTCCTTCAGTTAAATCTATCTTTTATGTATGTTCATTCTTGATATAAAAGACACTAAGGAGAAAGCGAATCGTAAATTCTATGGTACCTAAAACACAGTCAAGCGGAACTATGCTAGCACACTTTCTTCGAGGAAAAGAATTGTTCACTCTGTGGTACTATATATACTATATACAGGTATTCTCGTCTGCAATGAGCTGTGATGAGATTTCTATCATATATATTTAATTTAATTCCTTAAAATTTAATCAATTCAGTGCATTGCATTGCTTTTATTCCATCTGTACTTGTACTTGTCTGGGTAACAGCGCTGGAAAGTATACGTATGGCGTGTATAATCTGAGCTTAATATGAAAAAAATATATAATAAAAAAAAATATATAAAAGAAGATTGCTTGTATGTTGTTTTACGTCCCGTTTGAAAAATTTTCACTCATATAGAGACGTCACCATATACCGGCGAAGAGCTTCAAAGAGCTAGGTTCACTTTATGCATGAAAATGGCCCTGTAGATATACCAATTTATTGACTAACACCTTATGTTCCATTTTAAACATCAAGATAAATTGGAGACTTAGTGCTTTCATTTCCTATTAAAATTTTTCTCCTTAAAGTCCAGGTCTTGGAAAACAAGCTTTATGGAATTGCAATGTTCTTGAATTTTAAGGAAAACAGGTATATTTAAGTACTTTCAGAGAAGAAAAATAATATGAGCGCACCCTATGATCTAAAAAATAAATCATGTTTTGTAATCCTCAGAAACAGTTTTATCAGTAAATAATTGCATATTTTAGATCAGAGATTGCGCTCTATATCAAATATCGAAAAACAGCTTTAAAAATTGGCTGTTTTTGTAGAATTGTTTAGGATACGAGGAAAATGACGCATTTCATGACATCATAATGCATTGATAAGCCAGAAAATTACGTCATTTTTGTAGATTCGCAATCGCCAAATGTCTAAATGAAATTTAATGCATTGTCAACTAAAACTAAGCAGTTTCAGTTTTGCAGAAATTCACAGGGCCAAAAAAGGCCCTAAGTGAACCTTGTTCTTTAGACCTTTACTCGGCATTCTAGGCCATTGAGCAGTGAGGGTTCTTTATCGTGCCAACGCCTCAGTTTTTAGGGTCTCATCCGAAGAACCCGCAACTTTCACTTCAAAATGCCGAGCGCTTGGCGAAGGAACAGTTGCTACCTATTTTTTATCGACTTAGGTCAGTCGCGGCCGTGATTCGAACACACGACCTTCCGATCACGGAGCGAGCGCTCTACTACGGGAGCGTATAAGTGCCACTTGGACACTTTTTTATTTTTCATTTTCCACACTTTAGTCTGTAAATTTTACACTTTAATGTGTAAAATTTACTCTTTAATGTGTAAAATTTACACTTTAATCTGTAAAATTTACACTTTAATCTGTACATTTTACACTTTAATCTGTAACATTTACACATTAAAGAGTAAATTTTACACTTTAATCGGTAAATTTTACACTTTAATCTGTAAAATTTACACATTTAACTGTAAATTTTACACATTAAAGTGTAAATTTTACACTTTAATCTATAAAATTTACACTTTAATCCGTAAATTTTACACATTAAAGTGTAAAATTTACACTTTAACCTGTAAATTTTACACATTAAAGTGTAAATTTTACACTTTAATCTATAAAATTTACACTTTAATCCGTAAATTTTACACATTAAAGTGTAAAATTTACACTTTAACCTGTAAATTTTACACATTTAAGTGTAAATTTTACACTTTAATCTGTAAATTTTACACATTAATCTGTAAAATTTACACTTTAATCTGTATAATTTACACTTTTATCTGTTTAATTCACATAATCAATTTGGCAACTTCATACATCTTTTAAAGTAACACGCCTTAAAGCCAACAGACCATGAATCCTGCATGATAAAATTTAATTTTAATTTCTTACTTAATAATAAACGTGGAAAATACATGTAATTACTTATTAGATATTATATGTATTGATATAATACAAATAATAAGCAATCTAGTATCACTGATATAAGTGAGACTTTCATAGAATATTTGAAAGAATTATGAATTCAGTGGACGTGAAGAGCAAAGCAAACACACAAATCTCAATGAATATGATACTGACATCATTATACACAAATTCATTTCATGCGCTCGGCAGTTCAATTATTGATAGCATTAATTGAATTACATTCAACATTTATTACGAGCACCACTTGAATTACTTATTGAATTGAAATTTTTAAATAACCAATTAATATATTAATTATTAAAGTATATACATGCAAATAATTAAAGTGTGTGGTTTTATATTAATTTTGAACAGCATAGAAATTAATATCCTTTGATTCAATGATGTTTCTTTATTGTTACGTTCTAAATCACCGTAATTTTAACTTTTATATTTTACATCATGATCATAGACCCATAAACTTGCAATAGCAATCTGAACTGCAAATGAGGAGAAAAAAATATTTGAGATAAATCTTTTTTACTGTTCGTCGCTCTTTACTACGGTACTAAAGAAATATACTGGATTGAAAGCAGATTCCCAATATTTTGCTGGAGAAAATTACGAGGCCAATGGGCAAATCGCCCATCCTTACTTATCATATACATGTATGAACTTTTATACAAACACTTGTGAACATCTCAGATTTATACTATTCTTCAAATGTCATAGGTATAGAATCCATGAAACGACCGTTCGATTATAACAGATTACAGTATAAGTTTCTTCTGATTAAAGTGTAAATTTTACACTTTAATATGTAAAATTTACAGATTAAAGTGTAAATTTTACACATAAAAGTGTAAAATTTACAGATTTTAAAAGCGTAAATTTTACAGATTAAAGTGTAAATTTTACAGTTTAATGTTTAATTTTTACACTTTAAAGTGTAAATTTTACAGATTAAAGTGTAAATTTTACAGATTAAAGTGTAGCTCAGTCGGTAGAGCGCTCACTCCAAACCTCAATCACCAGGTTGACCTCCAAGATGGCGGCCAAGGGAAATATACGTCCTACTAAAACTATCTATAGAATCATTATCGGCCGCAGGAGCGGCCAATCTATTTGTGGTTGTGTTAGAAAGTGCACATGGAGATATGAGATGTTAAAACATTGCTGTGACGTCATGCCTTTGTTCTTGCAGTCTAAAAATTTACCAGTAGCCGTCCGATAATAATAATTAGCAGTCCAATAATATATTATCGGACGGCAGTGATAACAAAATCAGAAAGTAATTAAAACACAACAACTAGAGTGAAATTAAGGTTTAATTTGTCCAGAAACCAAAAAAAAAAGTTAGGGAGAAAAAATTCAGGGAAAGAGAACGCGAGGAAATTAAGTTGTTAAAAATAGCAAATCCAAGAAGAAACTGGAGTTTTAACCTTCCTCAAAAGTAACACTTCCCATTCCGTTTTTTGCAAAGCATTTTCGATACAGCACTGTGAATAAGCCAATATAAATCCATTTCTGATAAAGAACCAGTCTGTGAATCTCTTCATTTAACGGAGTTTGTTCGCCAATGACCGCACTTTTAAAACACAAGATTTTCATTATATCATCCAATCAAAATTTTAGAATAAAAATCCGCATTTTTACTTTAAATGCATTTTGAACATATCATCCAACACTGTATCTGTATCAATGTCAAACGCACTTAATAAAAAAAAATATTTCGAATCATTAAAAAATCCTTCATCATCTAACCACTGTCCATAATTCCTGCTAAGCCAAACGGCTGCCATTGAATGAATGAAACAAAAGAGTTCACTCACTGATTTTACTGTCTAAAGAAAAAAAACTTTCTCTTTTCTTTTGTCTACTTATTAGATGGTTTCAGGTAGAAAACTATTGATGCCTGAACTCCTATTGTGTAATTATCGGACTCCTCCAGGTAACTTTTGGACATTTAAATAGCAATGTTTTAAGTAAGATATATGCCTCATACAATTCTATATGTAAAATTATCAGATTGTTTTCGGCCCTAACGGGCCTCAAACAGTCTGATAATTTTACATATAGAATAGTATTCGGCATATATGTAATGGATATATGGCATCTAAAGCTTGTGACGTCTCTAAAATGTGTTAAAAATTCACGAATGTGATGTAAAACAACATATAATCAACCAATCAATCAATGCTCTTTAAATAATTTTTGCGGAAATTTTGTGACAAAATTATTACATACACATTTTTAATAAAATAGTACTCAGGTATGCATTCATTCCGATGCTATTTTCACTCTAGGTAGAAACAGCTTAAACGTATATATGTAATGCCTGGGCATGAACAGACCCCCTTTTACCGAATTAACAGAATGTAATATTTTAGGTTAATTTGCCATGCCAAAGAATGGTCGTCCAGTAAGTTCCAGCTATGTGACCGGGAACGGTATTTTTCGATAATAAATATTCACGAAAACCTTTGTAATGGATATTTCCTGCAATAAACGAACGTATTTCGATGTTTTTGTCATAATGAATTACTTTTTTAAATCGACTGTTAACAAAGTCACATCTCAACTATATTTTCAACTCAAATCATAGTCGGCTGCCCGCTTGGCGGAATGGATAGATCGTTTCCTTCAAGGGTCACGGAGTAAGGTGTCGATCTTACGTCGGGGTTCGAATCCCATTGCAGGACATGTAGACCGAACTGTCTGATGAAATTGTTTAAACAGAGTTCTTGTCCCATGTCATAGTTAAGTGCTGTCACAAAAAAGCTTTGCTCAATGAGTATCTATAATCTTAATTTTCTACATTGGCAGTGTCCCAGCAGGAGTGAATAATTCTAAAAGGGACGTAAAGCAAATAAAACATCAACAAAACACAGTCAAAAGTATGCAACTAGAACGTATCACTTGTACCATACGTGAGCATTTTTTTTAAAAAGCTAGTTGTGTGACCAATCCGCAATTCTGCGTATATTTTGCAAGGAAAAAATACTAGGCCCACTAATGTATTGGTTTCTCCGCCAAAATTTAGGTGATTATGATAAAAATATTCTTTACAACTTATATCTCATGCGAAAAGAAAAGAATAAGTTAATTAAAATGCAGTTTCATCGATTATTCTCGCTATATATCAGATAAAAAGGGGTAAGAATGCCTAGAATATGTTAATAAAATCTTTGTACAACAAGTCATGGTATCTTGATAAACATTCAAATAGTACGAATCTTCTTTTCGAAAAAGTCATTTTTCAAACCTTCTCAACCATCTTTACAGCTTAATTCATATAATAAAAAACGTAATATTACGGATGTCACGCTTTTATATCATTCTAAAGTTGCTATTAAACTAGGTTAACGGTATATTTTATCATAACACCTTTCTAGTTTGTAAACAATAAAACAATCAAATAATGAAAGACTTTTCTTAATGATATATAATTTGAAATAAATATTAACGTTTAAAAGCAAGAAAAGATCTCTTCCAAATTTTTAACATTTTGTGTATATCCGAAAACAAAATAGGTAAGTCAATTATTATAACAACAGAGATAACAAATATGATAATAATGGCGCCTATATATCCTGCCACAACCGCAGAGTCCCGCTGATCAGGCGCACATGTCCGTAAACGTTTGATGGACGACAGGTTTTTCTTTTCCATCGTCAACTCATTTCGAATTTCCAGAATGCTGCTGTCCAAGTTTAAGCGATGGAGAAGTTGGTTGGTTTCATTTTTCCAGTAGTCTACCTTGGCTTGAAACTCCGCAGAACAACAGCAGTTCTGATCTGAGTAAAAATTAAACCATTGGAAGACATATTTTGTTGAGTTTGTAAGAAATGTTAAATCTCATTTGGATTTGACGTCCCACATGAACTACATGTTAAAATGTTTTAAGCATTGTCTAATTTAGGATGTAAATAAACTATAGGCCTATGAAATAACCTAGTTTCCTCGGTTACAGGATGGTGTGTTTTGTCTATTGTGTGTTTTTCTATGTCTGTCTAAATACACTATAATGAAAATAAAAATCGACGAAATTAGCAGTTTAAAATAAAATACCTATTTCTGTATATAAAAAGACACAAGGTTCGCAACTAGCCATCTTGGATTCCAAGGGGTGCCTTGGTTGAAGTTGGTTCACACTTGATTTTATTCAATATATACACGTTTCCTACCGTTGGCGGGTGAGATCTAGCCTCAATAATGATTGAATAACTCCCTTCTATCGTCTACTGATTTGCACTTGTCGTATAAAACATGCAGTAAACCGAAACGTCCTCGATATCTAGCACTGAAATGAAATATATGGAGATAACGAACAGTATTCAAGCTCAAAAGTCCATTAAACAATACAAATTATTGAGCAGAGCAAACACGGACCTCTAAAACATCAGAGGTGGGATCAGGTGCCATGGAGGAGTGAGCATCCCCTGCCGACCGGTCACACCCGCTGTGTGCTCCTTTTCATGATCGTGAAATAACGGAAAAATCCGTCGACAATTCAATGTGTAAATAATGGCCTAACAATTAGTGTGAAAAACGTCAGTCAGCATTTGACTTAATGATAAATTGTATTTGCTATCAATGTCATTGTATCGACCATAGAACTTTACGAAATAACGACTTTAGACGAAACTGTTGATATCCTTGTTTCATCAACTTGTTTGTCAATAACTTACCTCGTTTTAGAAATTATTCATAGATTACGTAGAGCATGCTCTTGCGTATCGAATCAACTGAGAGATATAAACCCCGTATGCAGGTGATGAAGATATATTGCTGCATAAGTAAGGGAAGTTGACGATTGAAAAGTTAAAGTCATCACGTTTATCATAAAGCTTGGTTGTAAGATTACCATTAACGTCTGAAACTGTAAGCAACGGAAGTGATGATTTCTGACTATGTAAATTGTAGAGGCGTCCCGGAATTGCAGGGAAAGTCTAGAGAACAGATTCTGACCTCTCGAGGACGTTTCGGTTTACTGTAACAAAAGCAAGAGTAACGGAAATATCAGAAATGGAAAACCCTCGGCTGTGAAGTACGTAGGCGAAGATGGAACTGAATATGACAAATGCTCAGAAAAGAAGGCAAGGGTGACTTTTAAATAGCCTTAGGATGGCAACCAGAAGGAAATCAAGCAAGTGGAAGACCAAAAATCACCCGGAGAACAGTCAAAAAAAAAAGGAATGCAGCTGCATAGTTGGCCTAGTTGAATGCCACCAAAACAGCAGCTAGGGACAGAAAGAAATGGAAAGAAAGCGTTAAGGCCTTATGTTCCTTTTGGCGCGGAGAAATAACAAAGAAATGTGAAGGCTAATGAGAACATACGGTGAAGTAAACTTTAATTGATAGAGTTACTCGTTATATTCGATAATTAATAAACAAACACCACTATAATACAGAATTTGACTTTACTGCAAATGCCCATTTATCTATAAAATTCTAATATATATATATATATATATATATATATATATATATATATATATATATATATATATATATATATATATATATATATATATATATATATACACTGTATCTATCTATCGATCGATCGTTCGTCTGTTGCAGATGAAGTTGCTCTAAAATCGAAATTCTTAATGTCTTTTTTTGTCCCCCGCTTTCGCGAAAGCGAGGGGACATTAAATCTCATTTGTCTCTCAGTCTATCTGTCTGTCAGTCTGTCCGTCTGTCAATCTGTCCGTCTGTTTAAACTTTAACCTTGGTCATAACTTTTGAATGAGAAGAGATAGGGCTTTCATATTTCACATGTACATTACCTGTGATAAGATCTTTCTAAATATACTTTGATTTTTGACCCCATGACCTTGAAGTTTGACCTACTTTTCAAAAATTTTAACATTACTTTAAATTGGTCATAACTTTTGAATGGGAAAAGATTGGGCTTTTGTATTATACGTGTTCATTACCTGTGACTAGACTTTTCTAAATGCACTATCAATTTTGACCCCGTTACCTTAACCTTGAAGTTTAACCTATTTTTCAAAAATTTAATGCTTGCTTATAACCTTTAATTAAAAAAAGTAGGGTTTTCATATTTGACATGTATATTACCTGTGACAAGACCTTTCCAAATATGCTTCCAAATATTTTTGACCCCCTGGCCTTGAAGCTTGACCTACTTTTCAAAAATTTAAAATTACTTTTAATTGGCTATAAAATTTGAATGAGAATTAGAGTTTTCATCTAACACAAGTACATTACCTGTGACAAGACCTTTCCAAATGTACTATGTTTTTTTTTAATCTGTGACCTTGACCTTGAAGTTTAAACAGTACTGCTTTTCAAAAAATTAATCTTTACTTACAACTTTTGATTAAGAAGAGATAGGGCTTTCATCTTTGACATGTACATTTCCCGTGGCAAGACCTTCCCAAATATACCATGTTTTTTGACACCTTGACCTTTGACCAAGACAGTTACAATACGCCATAAATAATTGCGTCCCATCCACTAAGACAACGAAAGCGGGGGACTACAATTCTTTGAATTTACTTGTATATCATCACAGAGAAATCTTGTACAATCTTATTCATCAATAGAAAAAAGACCTGCAGTTTCTGTAGTCGTTGTTGAGTCTGTAGATTTTTCTGTATTCGTAGTAACAGCTGGTACTGCATTTGCTGTTGAATTCGTACAGGTTTGATCTGGAAGGAAAACTTAAATTGTCGAAATCAATCAATCAATCTTATTCGAAAATACTAGGCTATGCTCTTGGTTCCTTTTGTATTATTTTTTTTGCATTAGTATTATTCTAAAGGGGGGTGGGTGGTCATGGTGGGTGATATTTTGTATCTTTACAAGACGTATGAGATTTAAGAATGTTTAGAATGTTTTGACAAATCTAACAAATTTCCAAGAACAATGGCTGTAAATTACCCTATCGTGTCTTTCGTGTTTCCAAAATTTCTTCAGTTTAAAAAAAAACAATCTAACTTTATCGTACAAGCAGAAATCGTGCGATAGGTTTGGGAGGTAAATGGTTTATAAAAAGATAACAAAAAAACCCACTGAGGACAAAATTCGAAAGAAAACAAAATATAGACAGAGAATACTCATATAGATCAATTGGGAATATAACTTTATTCCGTGAAGAGTACCCCCCCCCCAACATCATTGGAAAGAAACATAAATAGCTTACCTGATAGAGTACTTTGAGAATCACTCATATTTAAAAGCTCTGAAATCATTGAAATATAAATTGTAAGGCATTTCTGATGGTCAGCATAACATTTAAATATTTATTTCACATGTCTAACGATAATGCTTCAAAGTAAGACTGTTGTCCTGCTGTTTTCATCAGAGCAATCGCCAACAATGTGTTAAGTAATTTATACATTGTCATTTAAGTTTAAAATATATGCACAATGATAAAGGAATAAAAATAAATCTGAATGCTAGCAAAAGGTAAACACTTACTTGATGAATAATATTTGTTGGGACAACTTAGGAATGCTGACCCTATAAAATAAAAAAGTAGTAAAGTACAACAAAAGACTTTTTTAAAAATAAAAAACGGATGTATCCTTTGTCCATACTACCACTGTTTGTTTGTTTGTTTGTTTGTTTGTTTGTTTGTTTGTTTCTTGTTTAATGTCCCTCTCGAGAATTTTTCACTCATATTGGGACGCAACCATTGCCAGTGGAGGGATGCAAATTTTAAACCTATACTCGGCACTTACAGTCATTGAGCAGTGAGGGATCTCAATTTTTCGTGCCAGCACCCACATGTACTGCGACACGGAACCTCGGTTTATACGGTCTCATCCGAAGGACCGGTCTCCACGTCCCGCAGTGGGATTCGAATCCGCGACGTGAGGATCAACTCCTTACATCGCGACTCTAGAGCAAACACTCTAAACTGATTAGTTATGCTATTTAAAATATTTATATTAATCTTCATTCATATCTAATTTTTTTGTAAATAATTATAAAGCCTTGAATGCATACCTGTACAGACACAGAGTTTACTGAACGATATTAGTGTAGAATCAATGGTTTGAGCGATTGATAAATTTGTTCTCCTCCATTTACCATCTTTACAGAAACAGAACTCCGTGTCGTCACATCTTCCAGCGATATATTCTGGGGAACAACCACCAACTAAATCAGCAAAAAGTGAATCTATTAGAACTCTTGAACGGAAGTGAATTTTCTAATAATTTCAAATATGGTGTGTGTTTGTGTGTGTGTGTGAGGGTGAGGGTGTGTGTGTGTGTGTGAATCAACTAGAATGAAAGATTAAAAACTTGAGATTGAAAAGTATACTGTAAACAAATTCTTGAATTTTCAGTATGACGTGTTTGAATTTTAAATAGTATTAATTCAAATGCTTAAGTTTTGGAGTAATTTGCGATATATATGAATTACAGATCCATTGATTAAGGAAGCTTAGCCCCCGTTCACACATAGACGCCGCTTCTACTGCGATCAAAGCGTGGCCGAAAACGTGGCCGATCGTGACAAATCGCAGGAGAAACGAAGTGGAGTCTTTATAAGCGCAGTATGATCGCGGTAGGGTCTTCATGATCGGAGAGCTCTACGCTCTCGCCAAGCTTATTTTGAACATGCTCAAAACAAGCGTAGCGGGATCGTGGCAAACAAGAATCGGGGTAAAGTCGTAAAAAGAGCGTAGTAGAAGCGCCGTAATCGTACAAGCAGCGCAGAAGCATCGTGGAGAGATCTTCGTGATCGTGGTAAAAACGCAGTAAAAGCGTAGTACCGTCGGGAACTTATCAAGTATACGCTCCTACAACGCTCCCACTACGTTCTTACTACGTTCCCACTACGATCTCTCTACGTTCCTGACGATCCTACAAAGACCTATAATGACCTTACGCCGATCATACCACGACCTATCAGGCGGCAGTTTGTTTTTATAGCACTGATATTTGACCAAGCATCATCTGTCAACTACACGTAAAGGGTGACACTATACTTGACTATCATTTGCAGTTGAGACTTCGAACTTTCACATCTTGTTACAGTTACAATTGAAAATGCCCCGTAACCCCCGTGGTAAAGTTTGGACAGAAGAGAAAAATATGTTTCAAACCAAAGATATATATACATCATCGCCAAAATCGTACTAGAAGCGTAATAGAATCGTAATATGATCGGCACCACCGTAGCGATATCGTCGTACAGTCATCTAGGTCTGCGTAGCGTCGTAGTCTGATTTTGAATGTCGTAGCGGCAGCGTAGCGTAAACGCAGTAAACGCGGCCGCTGGTCGGCAACGGTCTACGTAACATCGTAGTAGAAGCGTGTTAGCAGCGCGTTTGACGTAGGGGCATCGTAGTACGGTCGTAATGAAGACCATAATTTGCCAAATTGCTCGATTTAGACGCCGATCGGCTCCGATCCGCCCCGATCCAAAACTTTTTCAGATCGTGGCTTGATCGGGATGATCGTCGTAAAGTCGCAGCTCTGTGTGAACGGGGGGTAAACACTGCTCAGTAGAGTTCAAACTCCATGGTAGTTTTATGCAGTAAGAGAGATCTGCCCTTTGATGTAAAATGGAATAAATGGAACTCATACAGTTTATGACACAATTTAGAATACATTAAAGTATTCTTAACATTATATTAGACCAAAATAAAGTAAATGAAAACATTGTTTTCATGTACATTTCCAATGTAAGTAAACAAAAGTGATTTCTGTTCATCAGTACTTCATTGTCTTTGAATATTTTTCCTGGAGAAATATGGCAGATACCCTATGTTGAAAATAAACAAGTAAAATTCAATATGTACACCTTTATGTGAAAAAAATTCTCAAAGTTTAAAAAAAAAATAAATAAGAAAAAGTTTAGAGTTTCCTTAAGGCTGCACGTGCATTAATACATTCAAATACAGAAATTTTCTATAATTTAAATGAAACTTTACAAAAGTCTTTAGAAGATTATTTTTCTTTTTTTAAATTTCTCTCTAGAGTAATGAATATATCAAACTATATCATGAGACAGCAATACCCGCACTAAGGTGTTTGCCTCTAAATGCACACTTCTTCATATTGGGCTTACCAAGGAAAAAGTCAAAATAATTCTATAATTTACACAGTACATGTATTCGTCAAATCGAGCATAAAATGCTCAGGTGACCATGTGACCTATGAGCCTCTTATAGGTATTTCCTTTACTTAATTCATTACCAGTCTGAAATAACAGAATTTAATTAATTTAATTAATGACGTAAATTAGGTTTTGATAAAAGGGGGAAAAATTTATTTTGGCCCATAATTGGAACTTTTTAAATTTATTTTCTCAACAACAAATAATATTATTTTAGTGCAAAGCGTTTTTGATGAATTTATCAAAATGTGCAAACTTTTTTTTAAATATTTGATTACCGGTAGGCAAAAACCTTGAAAAGCCATACCCAATCAATTTTGTCACCCCCCTCCCAACACACACACACAATTTGCCTGTTTTTATGCCCCCCGTAATCGAAGATTCGGGGGCATATAGTTTTTGCTCTGTCCGTCCGTCTGCCTGTCTGTCTGTTTGTCCGCAAAAACTTTAACCTTGCCCATAACTTTTGATTGGTCGGAGCTATGGCTTTCATATTTCACATGTGTATTTCTTGTGACAAGACCTGTCTTTGAGTACCATCACATTTGACCTATTGACCTTGACCTTGGAGTTTGACCCACTTTTGCAAAATTTTATGACACTTTAACCTTGGCCATAACTTTTGAACAGTTGGTGCTTGGGCTTTCAAACTTCACACGTGTAATTCTTTTGACAAGATCTTTCTTTGGATACCAACACCTTTGACCCATTGACCTTGACCTTGGAGTTTGACCTACTTTTGAAAAAACTTTAACCTTGGCCATAACTTTTGACCAGTTGGTGCTATGGCTTTCATACTACACATGTGTATTCCTTGTGACAAGACCTTCCTATGGATACCAATAACTTTGACCTTGACTTTGGAGTTTTACCTACTTTTATTTTGAAAAATTTTAACCTTGCTTATAACTTTTGATTGGTTAAAGCTATGGCTTTCATATTTCATATGTGTATTCCTTGCGACAAGACTTTTCTTAACTACCAACATCATATTTGACCTTGTCCTTGGAGTTTGACCCACTTTTGCAAAATGTTATGAGACTTTAACCTTAGCCATAACGTTTGAACAATTGGTGCTTGGGCTTTCAAACTTTACATGTGTATTTATTGTGATAAGACCTTTTTTTAGATACCAACAACTTTGACCCTTTAACCTTGACCTTGGAGTTTGACCTACTTTTGAAAAAACTTTGACCTTGGACATAACTTTTGAACAGAGCTAGGGCTTTAATCTTCACATGTGTAAGCCTTTTGAAAAGACCTTCCCTTGGATACCAACAACTTTGACCTTGACCTTAGAGTTTGACCTACTTTAATTTTGAAAAAACTTTAACCTTGCCCATAACTTTTTAACAGTTGGTGCTAGGGCTTTCATATTTCACATGTGCATTCCTTGTGACAAGATCTTCCTCTGGATACCAACAGCTTTGACCTTGACCTTGGAGTTAGACCTACATATGACTACATCAAATTAAATAAAAGTGCATCAAGGATAAGATTGCTTGACATTTCATTCATGAATTTGGGTCAACCCATGTACCCTCCTAGAATTAGGAATGAAAATCATTCAAAGAGATGGACCATTAAACTATTTGTATATATTCACATTTTTTTATGTCAAAACAAAGTATTAGTTTGAATACATGAACAAACAGAGGTCTGGGAAGGGAAAGGGGCGAGAAGGAGTTATCTCTTTTCATCTTAATTGTTGAAAACTCTTAAAATGAATGTTAACCTGAAATCCGACTTGTGCGTCCTCATTATTTTAAAATGGTGGTGTCTCCATATGAGTGAAAAATTCCCGAGAGGGACATTTAACAACAAACAAACAAATGACTTAAAAACACAATATACATGTAAATGTTTATTAGTCAACAGATATACTTCTGGTCATATCTCTAGTTCTCCCTTGAATTGGAAATGATGATATAAATATTTTAAGAATGATTAAGAGTTGAAAAGGTTGTACATCTTAAAATTGACTGTTAGCTCTGTGGTTGAATTAGCTATACCAGTTTAACTTATTTTGCTACTCAAAGCACCTTGATTAACTATTTTTATAATCATACTGTTTTCTGAAATTGCAGTTTTTTCAACATGGATACAAGTCATATATTTTCAGCTTCTGAAAACAATGCATGAAAAAAAAAACTGCTTTTCAAAAATTTCCAAGTACTTGTGATCGTAAGTTTTTAACTCACTTGAGTTTTTCTGTTTTTTCTGATCACATTTTGTCTGTCATCCATCTGTCCGTCTGTAAACTTTTCACATTTTTGTCTTCTTCACTAGAACCACTGGGCCAATTTCAACCAACCTTGCCACAAAGCATCTTCGGGTAAAGGGGATTCAAGTTTGTTCAAATGAAGGGTCACACCCTCTTTCAAGGGGGATAATCAAGAATTAGTGAAAAAATAATGGCTTCTTTTAAAAATCTTCTTAACCAACCTTGCCACAAAGCATCTTCGGGTAAAGGAGATTCAAGATTGTTCAAATGAAGGGTCACACCCTCTTTCAAGGGGGGGGGGGGATAATCAAGAATTAGTGAAAATTTGGTGGTATCATTTAAAAAAAGTCTTATCAAGAACCACTGACTAGGCCCAAAAAGTTGAAACTTTTTTTACATAGACTTAGTGTAGATTCAAATTTGTTTAAATTATGACCCACTGGGGTAGGGTGAGGCCACATATGGGGATCTAAAGATTTACATAGAAAAATGCAGGAGTTTTTTTCCATCATAAATCTTCTTCTCAAGAACAGCAAAGGCATTATTGTCCCCTGTTTTCACGAAAGGGACCTAGGGGACATTAATCTCATTTGTCTGTCAGACTGTCCGTTTGTCTGTCTGTCCGTCCGTCACAATAAATTTAACCTTGGTCATAACTTTTGAATAATTAGAGATAGGGCTTTCATATTTCACATGTACATTACCTACAAGAACTTTCTAAATACATGTATACTATGATTTTTGAACCCATGACATTGACCTTGAAGTTTGACCTACTTTTCCAAAAAAAAAAAAATTGACATTATTTTAAATTGATCGTTTTGAAAGAGAAAAGATAGGGCATTCATATTAATTATACATGTATATTACCTGTGAAAAGACCGTTATAAATATATCACGACTTTTGATTCTGTGACATTGACTTTGAAGTTTAAACTACTTTTCAAAAATGTAATATTTCCTTATAACTTTTGATTGAGAAGAGATAGGACTTTCATATTTGACATGTACATTACCTGTAAAAAAGATGTTTCCGAGCATGCTATGATTTTTTACCCCTTGACCTTGATGTTTTACCTAATTTTCAAAAATTTTAACTTTGGTGATTACTTTTGAATGACATATGATAGGCCGTGCATATTTGAAACAATATGCCATAAATAATGGCATCCCATCCACTAAGACACGGAAGGCAGGGGACCACAATTCTTTGAATTTGCTTGTTAGTCATTTTGATATGGAAACATCCTCATATAGTAGATTCAAGTTTTTTATGCCCTGCCATGAATATGGCCGAGGCATATAGTGTTTGTCATGTCCGTCTCCCGCCCTTCCATCCTTCCGCCTGTCCTTCTGTCGCGCTTTGCTTTTAGCTCGGTTCAAAGGCCAGTTTCAAAGAAACTATCCAAGATATTTTTATCAAAGTTCATATGCTGATCGATATTGATAAGAGCTATGCAACTGCATCAACATTTTTTTTTTACCTTGATCTTTCCTTTGACCTTGACCTCACTTTTCTTAAATTAGTGTCTAGATCAGTTTTGAAT
Source organism: Saccostrea echinata (assembly GCF_033153115.1). Classification (NCBI taxonomy): domain Eukaryota; kingdom Metazoa; phylum Mollusca; class Bivalvia; order Ostreida; family Ostreidae; genus Saccostrea; species Saccostrea echinata. The sequence continues at coordinate 836,385 of NW_026889757.1, read as the reverse complement.
AAACAATTCAAGATATATTTATCAAACTTCATATGCTGATACATACTGCTGAGAGCTATCAATTGCATAAACTTTTTTGGCCTTGAATTTTCCTTTGACCTTGACCTCACTTTTATAAATTAGTGTTTATCTACGTTTTAAATAAACCATTTATGATGTTTTTATCAAACTTCATATGCTAATAGTAAATACATTATAACTGATGTAAGCTTTTCAACTGCATCAACATTTTGACCTCAACCTTTCCTTTGACCTTGACCTCTCTTTTCTTAAATAAGTGTTAAGCTCAGTTTTGAATAAATCATTCATGATATTTTTATCAAACCTAATTTGCTGATATGTATTAGTGAGAGCTATTCAACTGCATCAAAAACTTTTCATCTTCCACCTTCCTGTGACCTTGACCTCCCTTCTCTTTGATTTGTATTTTGCTTAGTTTTAAAGAAACAATTTAAGATATTTTTATGTAAGCATGCACTTATACATAATTTGGTGAGAATTTATCATCTACATGTATATCCAATTTTTTTTTAGATTTTAGTTTCAATTTTAAAGAAACTGTTCAAGATATTCTCATCAAACTTCATACACTCATACAACTTTTCATGTTGCATTAGTAATATACATGTACATTCGGCGGGGCATTCAAGTCCTATGGACATATTTCTAGTTTCAAATCATGACCTCCAAGGGTAGGGTCAGGCCACAATAAGGGATCAAAGTTTTATATAGGAATAAAAGAAAAAAAATCTTCAAAATTCTTCTTTTCAAGAACAACAAGAGCATGATTAATATGGAAACATTTTCAAGAAGTGTAGATTCAAGTTTGTACAAATCATGACCCCATGAGTTAGGGAGAGGCCATTTTTTTCCTGCCCCTATTTGCCATCCACATGGAAATGCAAATTTTGAAACCATTTTACACATCCACAGGACAAAACCAATCATGTTCCAAATGATCATGATTTAAGGCTAATGCATAAAATATAAGGGAAGTTCTGGGAACCAGGGTGTTTAAACATGTTAAATATTTTTTAAAAACAAGAGGCCCATGGGCCACATCGCTCACCTGAGTAACTTTGGCCATGCTGTTCTTTACCAGATTTCCCCCCTTTTTATATACCTATTGTGGCCCCGCCCTACCCCCGGGGGTCATGATTTGAACAATTTAGAATCTACACTACCTCATGATGCTTCCAAATATGTCTCAGCTTTATTGGTGCGGTACTGGTTCTTGAAAAGAAGATTTTTCTTATAGATTTCGATGTAAAACTTGGATTCCCTATTGTGGCCCCGCCCTACCCCCGGGGGTCAAGATTTGAACAATTTATAATCTACACTACCCTAGGATGCTTCCATATAAGTTTCAGCTTTTCTGGCCCTGTGGTTCTTGAGAAGAAGATTTTTAAAGATTTTTCTTATGTATTTCAATGTAAAACTTGGATTCCCTATTATGGCCCCGCCCTACCCCCAGGGGTCATGATTTTAACAATTTAGAATCTACACTACTCAAGGATGCTTCTATACAAGTTTCAGTATTTCTGGCCCTGTGGTTCTTGAGAAGAAGATTTTTAAAGATTTTTCTTATATATTTCAATGTAAAACTTGGATTCCCTATTGTGGCCCTGCCCAACCCCCGGGAGTCATGATTTGAACAATTTAGATTCTACACTACCCCAGGATGCTTCAATATAAGTTTCAGCTTTTCTGGCCCTGTGGTTCTTGAGAAGATTTTTAAAGATTTTTCCTATATATTTCAATGTAAAACTTGGATTCCCTATTGTGGCCCCGCCCTACCCCCGGGGGTCATGATTTGAACAATTTAGAATCTACACTACCCCAGGATGCTCCAATATAAGTTTCAGCTTTTCTGGCCCAGTGGTTCTTGAGAAGAAGATTTTTAAAGATTTTTCTTATGTATTTCAATGTAAAAATTGGATTCCCTATTGTGGCCCCGCCCTACCCCCGGGGGTCATGATTTGAACAATTTAGATTCTACACTACCCCAGGATGCTTCAATATAAGTTTCAGCTTTTCTGGCCCTGTGGTTCTTGAGAAGAAGATTTTTTAAGATTTTTCCTATATATTTCAATGTAAAACTTGGATTCCCTATTGTGGCCCTGCCCTACCCCCAGGGGTCATGATTTGTACAATTTAGAATCTACACTACTTCAGGATGCTTCAATATAAGTTTCAGTTTTTCTGGCCCTGTGGTTCATGAGAAGAAGATTTTTAAAGATTTTTCTTATATATTTCAATGTAAAGCTTGGATTCCCTATTGTGGCCCCGCCCTACCCCGGGGGTCATGATTTGAACAATTTATAATCTACACTACCCCAGGATGCTTCAATATAAGTTTCAGTTTTTCTGGCCCTGTGGTTCTTGAGAAGAAGATTTTTAAAGATTTTTCTTATGTATTTCAATGTAAAACTTGGATTCCCTATTGTGGCCCCGCCCTACCCCCGGGGGTCATGATTTGAACAATTTAGAATCTACACTACCCCAGGATGCTTCAATATAAGTTTCAGCTTTTCTGGCCCTGTGGTTCTTGAGAAGAAGATTTTTAAAGATATTTCTTATGTATTTCGATGTAAAAATTGGATTCCCTATTGTGGCCCCGCCCTACCCCCGGGGGTCATGATTTTAACAATTTAGAATCTACACTATCCAAGGATGCCTCCACATAAGTTTCAGCTTTTCTGGCCCAGTGGTTCTTGAGAAGAAGATTTTTTAATGACCCCACCCTATTTTTGTCTTTTCTTGATTATCTCCCCTTGTAAGGGGACTTGGCCCTTCATTTTAACAATTTACACTCCCCTTTACCTAAGAATGCTTTGTACCAAGTTTGGTGAAAATTGACCCAGTCGTTCTTGAGAAGAAGTTTAAAATGTGAAAAGTTTACAGACTGACGGACAGACGGACGGACAGACGGACAGACAGACGGACAGACGGACGGACGACGGACAACGGGTGATCAGAAAAGCTCACTTGAGCTTTCAGCTCAGGTGAGCTAAAAATTTGACCCCAATTTGACCTCTAGGGTGAAAATGAAAATTCCGAAACCTTACTGCACATCTACATGATACCACCAACCATCTCCCAAAAGATGATTAGGCTACAGTTTAAAATGTAAGAGGAGTTCAGAAAACCAGGGGCTTTTTGCATAAAAAACGTCATTTTTCGACCCCCATTTGACCCCCAGGGTGAAAATGAGAATTCCGAAACCTTACTGCACATCTACATGACACCACCAGCCCTCCCAAAAGATGATTATGCTACTATGTAAAATGTAAGAGGAGTTTGAGAAAGAAGAGTAACAAACGGACAGACGGACGGACGGACGGACATGAGTAACAACAATATACCAGAACTTTCTTTTGAAATTGCGGGTATAATTAACAACATAACAAAGTATGGAATAAATCCTGTATTTTGCACATTTTTTAATGATCTTATAAATAATTAAAATGCCTTTTATTGAAAAAAGCCTGTTGAAAGTACCTGCCTGGAAAAGACATTCAGTCTTTTTCCATAATTATGTATACCTAAGCCTAAACTTTTAATACAATTTAAAAAAAACAACATGTTACTAAAGTTTATTTGACAGACTGACAGAATCATCGATTGTGTAATCATTGTGCAAATTTTCTAGTCTGGGATGTGATCAATAAGTAAAACCATGGCCTGGTAAAGTGATTTTGCAGAATATTAATTACACAAAAACTGTTCATTTCATAGAAAGGAACAGAAGAATTGAAAATGTGCATCAATTTATACCTTTCTTTTATTCTATATCCATGTTCTCCATGCTATTAGCACACTAACAAAGATTGCATTATTTTTGGCATCTGAAAGTCTGTGAATTTAAATTGTGTGAAAAACCAAATCTGCTCAAAATTATACGTGATACTGATTATTATTGTTCTTAGGTACACTTGCATTCTACCTACATAATTAGAAAGAATATTTTTATTTCACTATGGAGAATCTATAGACCTTGACTTTTATTGTAATCAGGAAGTCTTTCTCAGCACGCTTCAGTCAATTTTCAGTTTTAGTCAAATTTATGAACTTTGTTTTTCTCATTTTGTTTATTGTCAAAGTTGAATTTTAACTAATAAAATGTTAAAATATTAAATAAAATGTTTTCCCTACCTACGCTATTTTTTTTCTCAGGTTGGAATAGGAAACACAATATTTATTTACCTTGGCCTTATTTTAAAATCATAGTTACTGTACCATTAAAAGTTTATACGAAAAATCAGCATGCATTACCAGGGGTTTTGATTGTATTGATTATGTTGTTTTTACGTCCCATTCGAGAATTTTTCACTCATATAGAGTCACCACATACATGTGAAGGGCTTCAAATTTTGATCTTTACTCGGCACTCAGGGCCATTGAGCAGTAAGGGATCTTTATCGTGCCAACGCCTTCCATGACACGGGAACTCGGTTTTTAAGGTCTCATCGAAGGACCTGCAACTTTCACTTCAAAGTGCCGAGCGCATGGCAAAGGAACAGTTGCTACCCATTTTTTATCGACTTAGGTCAGTCGCGGCCGAGATTCGAACTAACGACCTCCCGATCACGGAGCGAGCGCTCTACCGACTGACCTACCGTGAACAGTCCCAGAGGTTTTGAAAAGAGAACAAATCATTATATTTTTTGAATAAATATAAACAAAAATACAGTTGTGTGTGGTTTTTCTTTACAATTTGCCTTAAAGGAGGTGTACAGCATCATTAGGAATAATAATATTAGTCGCGTAAAAGTTTATCAATTATTGAAATTTTTAATTTATACAGGGATCGAGTAAATAAATCTCATTACTACGTTTCGTGTGTCCTTAATTTTGTTTTTTTAAATATATTGTCCACATATATAATTCCCGTCCTAGGAATGTAATCATTTACCAGAGGACATTATTTTTTAAAATTTCCGTGGAAGGCGTATTGTCCAGGATTACTGTTCATTAGATGTATTTGATGTTGCTCAGGATGGTATTCAGGAAAAAATGAACACTAAAATAAAATTTTTAATATAAGCACAACTAGCTGCAGAACTGTAGCTCTCTGATTGAGAAAATTCGGACAGACAAACCAGAGAGCTACAGATCTATGCATTGTAAAACCCTTTGATTTACAGCGACGCATCTTTGTCGTACGCTTTAATTTTTTATATCATTAACCATATATTTTACTTGCATTCCCGATACTTTATTTAATTTCAAACGGTTACAAACAGCCCTATATAACCTTCGAATGTCAGTTTTAAAAATTCGCATTCCGACGTCCGCATGGTTGGGTCTTGCTAAAATAACTCGCCCTAAAGGTAAATAAAGTACAGGAATAGGAGTAAAATACATGATAAATTAACAGATACCATACTTTGAGCTTTGGAACGCACATAATACAAGAAATAATACCAGAAGGAAGTGACAAAACAGCTTCGCCGTAAATCGAAGGTTTTTACAACAGGTTCTTAACCCCCCCCCCCCCCCCCACCGTTGCTACGGGCCTGAAATGTCAACCGTGAATCTGGAAATTGTTAGTTTCGATAAATATTTTCGCAATTTTGCGCACGTAAAGTTTTCGCAAAATATTTTTCTCAGAAATCGATCATCAAGAAAAAGTTCAGTTATATTTTTTAAAAAGATATTTTTCTTTGATGCAAATGTCTTATATTTACACCCATTTTATTTGAATTATTATTAGACAGGCCCGTAGGAAGCAATTTCACTTTGAGGGGGCACAACCATACATTTTCAGTTGGGGAGGCACTATCAACTACCAAAATTCCTTGACAAGCAAAAAAAAAAAAAAAAAAAAAGGTCATCAGAAGTTATTATTGAGGGGGCACAAACATATAGTAGCTATGTTTTCTATAGTATTCTATATATCGGCAAAATTATTAGGGGGGGCACGCCCCCCCCCCCCCGTGCCCCCCCCCCCCCCCCCCGGTTCCTACGGCCATATTTGTGTGCAATGCCTACTGACTGCAAATTTTACTTTCATATATAAAATATAATTTTCAAAACGTTTTAAACAATCATCTCTTTTTAAGAATGTTGGATATTATGAATTTCTTAAACCCAGTTAAATCAGACTGATTTTATCTGTAATCACTAATTATTGTTAGAATGTTCGTTGGCATGAGTTCATTGTTAAAAGTACATATATACTTGCATAATAAATAAAATATACTTTAAATCTTTGGTGTTTTGTTTTAATTTTTAGCACTTGGGTGAATTCGCATACTTAAGAAAGGTTAAAATTAACTTAAATACTGTATACCATTTTGACCCTACATCGCAAAATAAATGGTGAGGAAATTTCCAGATTTACGTTTCTCCTCCAAAACACTTGATCTCATCTCTGGTGTTTCCAGGAATGTTTGTCCTGCTTTATAACCGGTTTATAACCGGTCACGGTAGTTTAGTGGTAGGGCGTTCGCTTCGTGATCGACAGGCTCGATTCTCGTTCACCGCTCCGCGTCAAACATAAGACTTTAACATAGGTAGTGACTGTTTCTTCGCCAAGCACTCGACAATAGATGTAAAAGTCACGGGTCTTTCGGATGAGACCTTAAAAACCGAGGTCCCGTGTCAAGGCAGGTATTGGCACGATAAAGAACCCTCACCTCTCAATAGCCCTATGTGCCGAGTAAAGGTCAAAATTTGAAGCCCTTCACTGGCATATGGTGACGTCTCTATATGAGTGAAAAAAATGTCGAACGTTTCAATCATACAACATACAATCGATAAATCAATCCTGCTTTATATAGTAGGATTCTTAGGTTGCTCACTTTTATCTTCACTATTAATTAAAGAGGGTTGAACGGTGTCAGAACTCCCCCCCCCCCCCCTCTGAAAAGATTCATATGTTTCACGTCCACACGATGTAGGATAAAAACCAAAAGAATTAGAATGATCTAAGTGACCCATATTGTAAGAGATTTCAAAATAGATGCTATCCCAAGCATTGATTCAACCTATGCTCATTTATCACATTTTCAATTCATTATAAAGGTGCATTATTGAAACCTGATGATAAATATTGCTGTCTTTTAAGAATTATACTATGCATATGCTGGCACTCTTCTGAAATTTTTATCGAAATGTGTACTTTTTCCCACAAGCAGATAAATAACTGAATGAAGAAAAAAATCCTTCAATTTGAAAAAATGAACTGTGTTTGATATTGTGTTTATGTTAACAGTAATCATAACGAAACATAAATTTGTTGCCACTATTAATGATCTTAAGGACAGACGATATTCCTCAATAATATATAATTTTTTCTAAGATTTTGTCATTGAAGTATTGATACTTCAACATGTTTACTCGCAAAAAATTGAGGTACCTTACCAGGCATTTGTGCAAGATACCAGAGGATATTTTTCCTATAAAATCCTTTTGGAAAAAACTTAATTAGCCAATATCACATTTTTTGGTGTTACATTTTTTAAAAAGACAATTAGAAACCAGTTTATAAATCAGAAGGTAATTAAAATTTTGAATATTTTCCACATAATTCGAAGACAAAACAGATATTTGAGGAACGTATCTTCTGACCTTAAGTCCCAAATGACACAAAATGTATTATTGGGTAAATTGTGTACACTCATGATTTGGTTAAAAACGCACAGCAACTACGAATGAAAATTTAATAATTCAGTTTTGTGCTTTACTGACATTGGGTTACAACGATTCTGTCGAATAATTAATGGTCTATTTTAATTGGTTGTTAGCTCACTTGAACCAAAGGTTCACATTGTTTATCTTCTCCAAAACAGGAAATTCAATCAAACATGACTCAAAGTATCACTGGCTATAGTAAGTTCAAGTTTTTTTAAAATGAAGGGTCATGCCCTTTCAAAGGAGAGATAATAAAATAAAAGCATAATTTCAAAAATTACTGGGCTAGAAAAAAGGAAATTAATGTAAAAGCCTCCTAACATAATATAGATTAAAGTTTATTCATGGGGATATGATGTGTCGGATCAAAGTTTTACATGGGTATAATATTGAAAAAGAAATCTTTGTAATATATTCTCAAGAACAGCTGAACCATGATAAGTCATATTTATATGCGTGCATTCTTAATGCAGAATCAAGTTTGTTAAAACCATGGCCCCAGGTGTAAGGTGGGACAACAAACGTTTCACATGGAAATATATAGGTAAACATCTTTTCAAACTTTTTTTCAAGATCACAATTAAGGGCGGCAATAAGTCACATTGATAGGAAAGCATTCTCAACTAATGAAAATTTAAGTTTGTTCACATTATAGCCCCCCTAAAGAGGTAAGGCGGGATACAATATAGGATGAGAGTCTGACGTTGAAGGAAATTAATAAAATAAAATCTTTAAACGAACAACAGGACCACATTTAGCCAAATATTTAAATGCATTCACACGCTGTGTGTATTTATTTATTTTTCAAATAATAAAACCTTGTTTTTACAATGGAACTGAATTCAGGACTCAATTTTACACACTAGAAATGTACGTATAAAAAAGAATTTTTTTTTAAAAATCTTGTTCTCAAGAGGACTAGAGTCACCTTAGCCATTTTGGTATTGAATCATTCTAATGTTGTGTGGATTCATCTTCGGTTATGTCTTGACCCTATAAGGCTCGAATGAGGCCACTACATGTGCTCAAACTCTTTTGATGAAAAAGAGGCCTAGGGACAATTTTTTTTTTCAAAATCTGATGAGAAACAAGAGGACCAAGATGACTCAGGTGAGCGTTGTGGGCCTGTTGTGGTATCATGTCTATGGATGATACATTTTACTATATGCAACTGCGATTTCGCCAAATAAGACACCATTTTACGACCAGGGTATTTTATATCAATAGTATGTGCTGCTTTTTTTTAAAAATCCTTTTTTAATATCTAGCTCTTAACAACACTTTATTGTACATGGAATCAAGATATTGAATTCTAGGACGACATTGACACTTGAAGTTTAAACAGATAAAGGCATTAATTATTTTGCACAAGATAGATTTAGAGTCATATTTCACAAGAACAAAATGTATTGAATATGGTATCGTGAGGTAATTTCCCTCCGTTGGTATCATTGAATTTTCATGCGAGACCGTTGGGCGATATTGATATTATTTTAGTAATAGAATTTCCAGGAATTAATATGAACAACTTTTTTACCTCCTGGACAGCCCAGTATGTCAAGAGCAGAATTCCGGGAGAAATGTCTGAACCTTTTTCGATATTGCAGTTTTACAATAAATATAGCTGCATGCATCTTTAATGATATGGACCATTTCTATTTACTATGCGATGATGTGTTGATATTCGATATTTGAATCGATTTGGCATTTGTACCATAGCTATAGCCTATTGTGCTTTCATCTTTGTTGCATAATTTGTTTGTACCATAAGTTATCTCATAAGATTCAGCAGATTTTTTTCTAATGAAGAAGACCTATATGTTTCTTTTATGATTTATTAAAATAAAATGTAATTGAATGCTGACGAGCAATTCCATTTCCAAGGACTCTCTATTCATTATGAAAGATATATTTTTGCTAAACTCTATGCACGAGTAAAATATTCTTTTTACTTATTTCAGAGTTTTATAGCGTAAAGCCGGGAAAGAATTGGTTCCTAGTTAAAAACGAAACAGCAGAAGAAGCCAAAAATTAAAAATAAATTCGGTTCATAGAAAATATATATATGACGGATAATGAAAAAACACAGTTCCTTTAAAAAAGGAAAGGGGAAAAAGAGAAAAAAAAATCAATATCCTTCTTAATGACAGAACCTTTGACTTTTATATTTTATACCTTTTAGTTCTACTTTCTGTAAAATGATAGGCTCATATTGATAATTATTAATCCATGACATGTGTTGCAGTTTCTAAACACACAATTTATAGTGTGCTTATCTTCCAATGACCATCAACTAATGACATTTTTATAGTGTGTGAATTGAATGACAGGAAGTTATTGCGACTTTTCTTTTATATGGCCCTTTAATGACATATTTATTACGTCTGAATCAAACAACAATGGGATCAGTGTACTCACAAAGTAAGCAACCATAAGTGATCCTGATAAAATGAAACTTTGATCTTGAACTAGATAAGTATAAAGTAGATATAGCTTTGAGGATCAATAATAATCCTCGTATTCAGGCAGATTCCAGTCACAATCAAAGTGTTTATAGTATAGTACTTTTTTTTTTTAAATTTAATGCTTGGATTTGAACATAATTTTTCTACTTTCTTGTCCACATATTCTTTATTTTGTGAATTCCTTGCAAAATCTTTTTACATAATTCCATACTCCCTTTGTTTTAAAGAGAACAAAATAAAACCAATAAAACAAAACAAAACAAAAAAAAATATTCTATGCAATTCATAACCTTTCACTTGTATTTTTTTATTCTCATTTTTTTCCAGAGTTTAATTAAGGCTAACCAAATAATTAATTCTCATGAACAAAAAGATTGTATCAGATTACATCTGAAATACCGGTATATCAAGACATGCATATTTTCCTATTGATGAAACTTAACTTTTTTCTCTATCAAAAACAAGGTTCTTTTATAATACACAGGATGAAATAGTTATTGGAATCCATTATCCAGTATATGATGTTTTTTTTTCCAAGCAGAACCGTTGGGATAGCTCAGGTAGCAAATGTTCCTTCGCCAAGCGCTTGAAAGTTTGAAGTGAACAGATGAGACCTTAATACCAGAGGCCCCGTGTCACGGCAGGATAAAAATCTCTAAGCGCTCAATGGCCCTGAGTGTCGAGTAAAGGTCTAAATCTGAAGCCCTTCACCGGTTAATTGTGACATCTCTATTTGAGTGAAAAATCCTCGAATGGGGCGTAAAACAACAATCAATCAGTCAATCTTCCAGGCAATTACTGAATGTAATCAAGATTGTTTGACACCATTACAGAATGATCGTCTCAATATTTATAATTTATTTTACCATACATGTAACTGCAGTAAATAATTAAACATAACGATGAAAAAAAAATACATAGTTATACAAAAATATATCGTATTAATTAATTTTATATGCATCGTATATTTATTTTTTTTCTTCTTTTACCATATCGTAAAGTAATCATATAAATAACAGGATACAATAAAAAAAAGAAAGAAAAAAAACAAAAACAAAAAACAAAAAAAAAAAAAACAAAAAAAAAAAAAACAAAAAAAAAAGGTTTTATTTAACAATTTTTAACAGATGGTAAAAATTTTTTTTTTATAAAAAGAAATACGTTTTACTGACTTTTTTTTTTTTTTTTTACTTAATTCTGTTCTTAGATTTGAAGTTTTCAAAAATTGTAGTTTGTTTGAAAAATCATACCAAGTATTTATTTTATTTATTTTAAAGTTTTAGTCCATAATTATTAATTTGAATTACTTCGGAATAATCCTGTAAGCCTTTGATTGTTTAAAATTGTTAAATAAATTCATTACTTTGTAGTAAATTCTGAGAAGCAGAAAAGTGATATTTTTATACTCCGACGTTCCATCAAAATATAATCCATGTTAGATCTCAAACTCAGTATACTAATATCTAATTGAAATTGGAGAATTATTAAAAGGAAAGATAAATATGATATTTTAACCCATAACATCTAAATATAAAAGACATTTAGATTAAAGCAAAATAATACACTTTGAACATTTCATTTAGTCAGAAACCAGACAAGAGTCTGTCTTCAAATGTTGTACATTTGAAGTCATTTTTTAGGGTAAGTGCTTTATGAAATGAAAGAAAATTAAATTATAAGTAAAGAATTTATTAGCTACCCATTAAAAAATTGCACAATTATGAGAAGAAAAAAATCCCTTTAAACCCAGAACATCGAAATATAAAAGACATTAAAGGTGCTTGGACACAGATTTGAAGTTAATATTTTCTCAGATTTTCAGTATAACTTCATGACTTATATGTTGCTATAGCATTTCATACTAAAATATAATAAAAATCTTATTTCATCTCGAAGTTATTGAAACTTCAAATTTCTGGACGCGTTTGATTGACACATCCTTGCACTTTCACAAATTTTATTTTATTCTTAATACTTAAGAAAAGTGGCAGTTTTGTTGTGTATAAATGAAAAATATTAAAACTATAATCCAGAAAATTCAGAGTAAAAAATGTTTGAAAGCAAAACCCACTCACAGTATTGTCAGTCCGTGTCCAGTGGTGTGTGCAGACTTTAACAATTGAACACACCCAGTGAATCGTAAACATTAACAATAACAGAGCTCGTGCCCTGTTTACAGAAACAGTTTACGTTTCACGGGTGTATTCAATTTGTTAAACTCTGTACACAACACTGAGCACGGGCTGACGATATTACACAGGAAAAATTGCAACGTATGTTTAACATATGTTGAACATACATTGAACATATGTTCTGAAACATATGTTCGCCATAAAAAACGAGCAACATATGTTTTACATATGTTTATGAACATATGTTGATCACATATGTTGCTTATATGTTTTGTATGAACATATGGTTAACATATGTTTGTGTTCATATGGTTTTCATATGTTAAACATATGTTAATTTTATTTCTTACTTACATTTATTATTTAATTATTTGATATTTCTTTGGATTGCAAACTTAACTAAATAGTACTCTTTTCCTTTCATCACTTAATAATAAGAAATCAAAGAACACAATCTCAAGCATTAATCTTGAGTTTATTTTTTCAAATTTTTACATAATTCTGGCTTTATTATCCTGACAGTAACTGCATTGCTTCTGAAATGATCAAGAAAAAATAATAAAAATTAAGACGTCCAAATTTCATGATGTCAATTTCATGTATAATTAATAAATATATACCAGTATTAGTTAGCACAAAGAGTAATTACTTTGAGCACTTACAATTTTTTTCTTGGCCTGTTCTTTGTTTTCTTCCATTTTACAACCCCTTGGAACCTTATCATAGGATTTGAAATTGTCAAATTTTAAGGTACTGGGTGGCACTTCAGTGGAGTCTCCAATTTTAAGGTTCTGTTAATTAACACAGGTTTTCTGAAATACATGTACAAATTAAAGTCTACATGTAATTTAAGTTCATACACTGAAGATATTTGTCATATGCATGTGCAAACAAATGCATACCCCATTCTCCTAAACAGTTATCAGTTATGATATGAGTTAAAACTAATTTCATAACACATTATATGGTGTTGTGTAACACCATATAATGTTATGTCCAAGACAATTTCACTCTTGAAAGATATGCTTAATAATAAAATCATAAAAAATACAATTAGTTTCTCTAAATGTATACAAATGAATTTGGAATGTTGAAATAATATGATATATTATATTAAATGGATAATCAGATACAAATGTATGTTTGGATATCATAAAAATACAGGCAGAGAAATAGACATTTTGTTTCCAGTATATCCAAAAACTTTGTTAGGAAGAAAATAACAAAGCCTGTAATACAGGGTGTACTTACCTATTCTGAAGCAAGCCTAGAGTCGTGGTGTTCTTCCATGTTATTCATAGCAGAGAGACTGTATATTGAACCTATAAAAATTACAAAATAAATACAGTAAATATTTTCTAATCAAATTCCAATCAAAACTTAAAAGAAACTTCGAAAGAGAGTGAGTACAAGTCTCTACTTTCGCTAGTGTTGAAAAAAAATTCTATGTTAATTAATATATAAATAAGTAATAAATTAGCTGATGCATTTTAAGTACATTTACACTATTATCTTCAATGACAGATTAGGCTGAAATTGAGCATCTTTCAGATATTCTATAGTTTTAATTTTTTGATAAAGCAAAACAGTGTAGAATTAAGAAGCAAAAAGAAATTTCTCAAAAAATATTTTGTTATTAAAGAGTCTTTACTTACCGGGGTATATGCACCCTGTAATTAATGTGATTGTTATATGTATTTATTTTCACCTGTATATTGTGATTGTGCAATCTTCAGTCAAATCAGTTTTGGGTTGAATCGTCAGTCTTAACAGCTTTAGGTTCTAAAACCCAAACATTTTCCATTAATAATTTGATAAAAGAGTCGAGTGGATTTAACCATCTAACATAGGCTACGCACAAACTGCAATGCAAGATTTCTACTCTCACTTTCATCAAGATCATACAAACGTAACTGTCGACAAAAGGAAAACAAATCTGAAAAATTAGCAATGCTAAATAATTTTTACATTCGTCGAAAACAAATCCAAAATAATGTAGCATGTAGGCCTAGATAAGATCATTAGGTGTATCGTTTTTTTACGAACTGCATTAATTACAACTACAGTTAGATGCTATGCAAGTCACGAGAGTACTAGAAGTTCGTATGAATCTGTAACTGTAAACTTAAGAAATTCTCTTAAAACACCATAAACTAAATTCTAAAAACATACTTATAGCACTTACTTGTTTCTTACACCCAACACTTCTGCTGTAGCAGTGACGTCAAAAATGACGTAGTACACTTTCATCCGATAAAAACCAAAACCGGTCCGGAAATAAGATGTCGAATGATTTTAATTTTACTCATAAAATAAATCCAAACAAAACGGGGTAAAGTACGAATTTATTAATTCTTGATTTGGGGAATACCATGTTCAAGAAGACAATTTTGAATTTGAAGAAAAGAGGGGGCTGAATTTGAAGAAACGAGTGGGGGAGGGGGTGCAGGGTAACAGAGTAGTTAACCCCTCCCCCTTTTATGTAAGCTTCTACAAGAAATGACCATTCTTTTTAACAAATGTATTCAAATTGATCTTGATACTTGTCTATTGAAATTAACATGCAGTCTATTTGCATTGGCGGATCCAGATGCGGGGGGGGGGGGGGGTGAGTCCGGGGGTTGGTACGGGCTTGAAGTGCCTATGGTGCGATTCTATGCATATGTGTTGGGGGCACCGACCTAGAACCCCCCCCCCTTCAAAATTTGTTGGACCCGCCCCTGACACATTAAAATTTAACTCGTGTTTTTTACATTACGCTTAATATTAAATTATTGTTGGTTCACTGATTAACATTAAATTAATCAACATTTTTTTTTATCTCGTTAAATTTGAATAAAATTAATTCAAATACAATGTAACGATAACATTAATTTAATATTAAATGAAATAAATGTGAAAAGGCGATTGATTATTATATGATGTTCAGTATGAATTTTATGTGAAACTTAAAACATATGTTGAACATATGTTTGAAACAAACATATGTTTAAAATATGTTCTACATATGTTAAACATATAGTTACCACAAACATATGTTCAACATATGTTTTGAGTCTGCTATGTGTTCAACATATAATTGAAACATATGTTCAACATATATTTTAAACATATGTTCAACATACTGTCGAAAATTCATATGGTCAACATATGTTTAACGTATGTTCAACATATGTTTTTCGAAACATATGTTGAACATACGTTGCAATTTTACCTGTGTAATGAGGGGGTTTGCTTCGCACATTTCTACTCTGAATTTTCTGGATTATAGATGTAATGTTTTTCATTAATACAAAACAAAATCGCTTCTTTTCTTAAATATTAAGGATAAAGATAAAATTTGTGAAAGTGCAAGGATGTGTGAATCAAACGCGTCCAGGAATTCGTAATTCCAATAATTTCCAGATAAAATAAGTTTTTAATTATATTTTGGTGTGAAATGCTACTGCAATATATAGGTCGTGATATTATACATAAATTTTGAGAAAATATTAACTTCAAATCTGTGTCTAAGCACCTTTAAAGCAAATATACTTCGAATATTTCATTTAGTCAGAAACCAGAAAAAAGTTTGCCTTAAATGTTGTACATTCCTCGAGGGAGGGAAACGCTCTTTATTTCTTATACTCTAAGTGAAAGAAAATTAGATTATAAGGACTGAATCTAATAGCTACCCAATCTGTACTTCATAATCAGGTTTGGAGCAGTTTACGCTTCATACAAACTGCTTCGCGGTTTATATAGTGCATAAATTGTCCAAATCAAGGCTAAACAGTATAAATTGGGTAGCTATTTCATTAATTCTTTTAATAGACGTCTTATGCTACAATATATTTAGGAAGTTTTAAGAATCAGACGTGGATTCGCAAAAACTCCCAAGAACTTTTTGAAAAATTATTATTATTATTATTATTATTATTATTATTATTATTATTATTACATATTATTATTATTGCAAAATTATTAACATTAAAACTTTTCAACACTTTTTTGCAAAAATTCTCAGTTATAAGGCAAAAATAACAAATAAGTGTTTTTGATGTAATTGGTAATTGCTTCTGCAATAAAAATGGAATTCGCATATTTAAATATCTTGTGACTCGTCATCTACATAATTACGGGTAATTTGTTCAATATCATTCTGATACTGCACACAAGTACTCTGAAGTTTATATTAAGAAAGATTATGTAGTCAGTCTTTGAAGACCTTCTTTCAAAATCTGTTGGAATCGATGGGTAGCAATTGTGCTCCTTTCTTAGCTAAACTGTTTAATATTCTTATGAAGAAGAAATTATTTTAAAAAATTACATAGGAAGAAAACTCCTCTTCCTGTGGTCTTCATTTTGAAATTTCGATATATCGACGATGGTTTATGATGGTTTATGACACCAGGCGATGGGTCAGACATGAAAAAGAAGATTTGACACCTTGTCAAAATAGATTAATTGTATCAGATGTATGTTAAAATCTCGTATTAAGCGATAAGGGCAATATGAAAATCATCTATCCTTCTTTGTTCAACAATTTAGAAGTCAAAAAAGAATTAGATAGACTACATGATCAGTATTAATGGCCCCAGCTAATAAAGCAGGTAACAACACTGTCTTTCTTTGTAAGGCTCATGATTTTAATTGTATTTTAGAGGAACTGGGATTTAATACTACAAGTGATAATCCAACTTATACCCAAAGCTCCATAGCTTTCTAACAAGGAATTTCTTCATTACCATTATGTCAGCTTTGAATATTTTCAATATTCCCAACAACCAACATGAATTTGAATTACCATTTTTATATTGGATTCTGAAACTTCATTAAAGTCCTTACAAACAAAGATACATTGTGGGTTCCAGTAAATGTTCTACCAAGCCTCTTTCTTTACTCCTCACTAATATATTAACAACAGTGAAGGAGAAACTTTCGGAATACTGTGCAATAATATATTCGAGAAGTGGTGTAAATCAGATGTGGATACTTAAATCTATATACAATCATTCCCCAAGATAAATGAAAGTCCCCACAATAAATTAAAGCTTTTTGACATTATTGACAGCTGCTTTTTCAATAAAAATATATGAACTTGTAAATTTACTTACCTTGTCATTGGTCATTTGCAAAGTTATTTTGTTAAAAAACATTCTGATTGTACAAACAAGTACTCTGAAGTTGATATTAAAAAGATGCTTGAGTTTCTGATTGACAATATCTGTGTAGCTTTGGAGACCAGGTCTTCCAGCAATCTGTTGGAATCCCCATGGGTATCAATTGCATCCCGTTATTAGCAGACCTGTTTTTGTATTCACATGAAGCAGAATTTATTCAAAATCTTATATAGGAGAAAAAGAAAACTGTGGCCTTCAACTCGACATTAATATATATCGACGACATATTATCAATTAACAATAGTTATTTCCATTCATATGTCGACACGATATATCCCAGTGAGCTTGAAATAAAAGATACCAGAGAGTGTGACACATCTGTTTTATATTTGGATATTTTACTAGAAAAAGAAGTTAATGGTAATCTAACAAAAAAGCTTTATGATAAACGTGATGACTTTAACTATTCAATCGTCCCTTACTTATGCAGCAATATAACCTCATCACCTGCATATGGGGTTTGTATCTCTCAGTTGATTCAATACGCAAGAGCATGTTCTACGTATGAACAATTTCTAGCACGAGGTAAGTTATTGACAGACAAGTCGTTGAAGCAAGAATATCAACAGTCTCGTTGAAAATCATCATTTCGTAATTTCTATGGTCGATACAATGACCTTGTCAGCAAATACAATCTATCATTAACTAAAATGCTGACTGACGTTTTTCATACTAATTGTTAGGCCAATATTTACACGTTAAATTGTCTACGGATTTTCCCGTTATTTCCTGATCAGGACAAAGAGCACACGGTGGATGTGACCGGTCGGCAGGGGATGCTCACTCCTCGATGGCACCTGATCCCACCTCTGATGTTTTAGAGGTACGTGTTGCTCTGCTCCTGATTAGTATTGTTTTGAATGGACTTTTGAGCTTGAATTCTGTTCGTTATCTCCATATATTTCATCAACAAATTAATTTGATATATCCCAGTGAAATTGAAGTAAAAGATACCCAAGACTCTGACACATGTTTCCTATTTGAGTGTTTAACTGACTATAGACGTTCATGGCAATCTAATACCTAAACTGCATGACAAAGGAATGATTTCAACTTCTCCATCGTCAACTTCTCCTATTTATGTACATGTTTTAGTATTTTTACAATACCTGCTTATGGCGTTTAGGTTTCCAAACTTATTGGGTACGCAAGAGCGTGTTATAGTGAAAACAATTTTAAAATCAATACAGACTACTGACAAATAGGTTCATGTTTCAGGGCTTTGTTATGTGCCAATTATTAAGTCATTGATGTTATACTTATTTTGACTTCAGATTACATTGTTAACCTGATCAATAGAAAGGGCCCACGATGGGTGTGACCTGTCAAAAGGGATGATTTCTCATCGAAGAACCTGATCCCACCTATGGAGTTTCAGGGGCTTCTCATGAAAAGAATACATGAAAAGCAGTACCATGCTTGTCCTCCCATGATAAAACAGTAACATTTGGATTACCATTAAAACCGTTTTACTTACATTGTGGTGAGCTGACCATGTGAGCTGACTGGAATTCTTTTAAGAATATAAAAGGGAGAGTACACAGGTGGGCTTTAGAAAAAACCCTATATTTAACATGCTGCTTTTCTAAATTTAAGAACCGAATCTGGCCACGCCTGACTTAAAAATCTAGCGGGTAGTGAAATGTGAAGATAAAAAGCTGTAAAAGTTTTATGCATATTAACTTATATTAGTTTTATTTTTCGATTTTTCTGTCAGTCATACATTGGTATAAAGTGACAATTGCATTACTGCGGCATTAATGTGGTAGTTTTTTTAAAAAAAAAAAAAAATGTTTTTTTAACGTTAAGAAAGTGATCATTTCAAATATAATCTCATTCGATAATCATTAGGATCTATGTAAACTTACCAAGCAAAATGTATAATTGTCCAAAGAGACACCCTATCATAAGCAGATGGAGCTCCATCATACACAGCTAACGGTGTTCTTTTGAAGAACAGGTTCCTGCTCCGGTGAATTTATTGTTTTAAATAAAGCCTTGTATGATATCGATTGAGTAATTTGGAATTCCATTCCGTTCCATTATTAACGACTGTTTAATTCCGCTGAAACACAAACTTTAATTTAGGATTGTAGGGAAGGGCTGACACATGTGTCCATATTCGTGTGGTCATCATATCGTTTGTTCTAAAATATCTGAAACATACTTCTTTGAAATCAATTCACTTTAGAATGTAGAACGTCAAAGGCAAAAATGAAATGTATCTCTTTTCTGATCAATGAAATAAACTCAGACATTAGAGGCTTATCCTAAGCAAAATTGTTGCATGTATACTAGTACACAGATTAGGAAGAAAATGATTTTAAGAAAACAGTAAAAATCTTTTATTTGTTATGTGCTACATTTAAAATGTTCCATGAAAAATATTTTTTGGGCGAACAGCATGTTATATTTCAAGAATTTTAAATCTGAACTACATTAAATATATTACACCCAACCATCATTTACATTATTCAAACAGAAAACAACAATTGACAAATTCTCCAGGGCTTATATCCTCATTTTAGCTAAAAGTAGTGGCATATAAATCAATATTGCGTCTCATCGGTTGTTACGTTACACTTCTTGGGGGATTTCGTTTAAGGACAGATGATACAAACAAACTTTTATCAAAAATCTTGAAAACAATTTAAGTCAAGTTCATTTAAGTAAAATGAATAAGTTTCACCATATTTTTTTTAAAATTTTTCATTCTAAGCTTCACAACGATGAGGTTTAAAGTGACAAAAGTTGTATAGATTAATAAGGATGGTTGCAGAAAGGTAGAATTTTGAGCAACAGAGAAAGTTTACAATTTCTTAAGATTGAAGAAATTTATTATTCGCATCATTTACAACCAAAATAGGTCTAAAAATATATACCAATCCAGGCACCCATTTTTTGTTTGTATCATCTGTCAATAAAGATTACTTAGAGAGAAACATCTTATTTAAATATTTAAGTTTTAAATGAAGATGAATTTAGTCTTTACGCACCAACGCATATTTATATTCATAATTTGAATTGTAGATACATTTTTCTGCATTACATTTTCTTAGTTTTCTTTTTGAGTTAAATGTGTTTCAGACAGACTCGCATCCTCACAACGCCAGAGACCTTGAGTGCACTCGTGGACAAATTTCATTTGATATTTTACAGGATGACTACAGCGATGTTTTTCAGGGAAAATTACAAATCATAAATGTTTTTCTTGACTAATCAGATTGAGCCTTTTGGTGATAACTACATGTTACACGTGCATTGATGTGTCACCTGCTTACCTTCTCTTAACGTTTTATGTCATCTTATGAGAGCCACAATCTGATTGGTGCTTCTCAAAGAGAGAAGCAAGCCTGTTAAATAATATCGAAGGTCATCAGGGGTTCCACGTCCAGGAATGGACTCAGGACCCCTGTCACTGTGAGGATGACAGTCTGAAAAATTACATTAAAGTATGCATCTTCTTTAGCTCACCTGAGCTGAAAGCTCAAGTGAGCTTTTCTGATCACCCGTTGTCCCTTCGGTCCGTCCGTCTGTCCGTCCGGAAGCATCCTGGGGTAGTAAAGATTCTAAATTGTTCAAATCATGACCTGCGGGGGTAGGGCGGGGCCACAATAGGGAATCCAAGTTTTTCATTGAAATATATAGGAAAATTCTTTAAAAATCTTCTCAAGAACCACTTGGCCAAAAAAGCTGAAACTTATGTGGAAGCATCCTCAAGTACAAGACTCCCGGGGGTAGGGCGGGGCCACAATAGGTATAACAAGGGGGGGGGGGATCTGGTAAAGTACAGCATGGCCAAAGTTACTCAGGTGAGCGATGTGGTCCATGGGCCTCTTGTTTTAAAATGACAGTTGATATTCAAGTGAAATCTTTGATTAATTTACACAGAATTTTTTGGCGTTGCTCACAAAATCTCAGCAGACGTCAATAACACTATTAATCAGTAAATGTATCTTTGGACTCAGTATTCTTTGAAGAATCACTGTTCATAATACCTCTGAAACAACAATGCGATCTGATCAAAATTGATATCGACCCATTGATGAGAATGAAAAAGAGTTTCCTTGCATCTGACAAATTTTTGTATACACTAATTGTAATCGCGTTGAGTTGAGCAGTGTCGCAGATAATGGGTGAAAAAACAATTGAAAATTTTTGAAATATTACTCTTGTAATAATGTGAAAAAATCTTTTGGGAATAAAAATGGTCGTATCTCTTAACTAAGCTCTTAAGTAGAATTATTACAGCATTGTAAAATTTGGTTTGATATGAGCCAAATCTAGATTATCTTCTATTTATGTTGTCATTGGATGAGGACAAAAACTTTGAATTCTGAGATATTCTGTTACTTGAACATTTTGCATGCACTTCTGTAGCTTGCAATTATAGCTTCTTAAATTTTGTTTTGCTGCTAAGCGTACAAAATCCTATTTGTGTTATTATATATTCATTAAATCGGTACTCACTCCTTGGCAGTATTTTGATGCTTAGATTATGTCTACTACTGCAATGAATGTGAATTTCAGGTTCTAGAATTCTTTGAGTGATGGCATGGGTGTACTGGAAGAAGTTGTTCAAGACTGTTTCAAGAATGAAAAAAAATCTGAAAAACATATGCTTATTTCAGGGTTACGCCTTCATAGATTGACTACAGATTAAAAAAAATGCATGTAACTGAACAATTTGCTCTCTAATTCTTAATAATCAGAAGTTTATGACGACAATGTAGCTCTACTGGTGTGTACTTATAATAAAAAAGATGTATCTTAGACTAGTTTATTTGTGTTCCAAGTCTTAATGAAATCGGAACAAAATCAATAGGAGAATATAAGTCTGAATATGTACATGCGTTTTGAAAGAATTTTATAGAAATTTCTAGTTTAAGCAACTATGGCATCATCGTTCGTCAAAATCAGAAATGAAATATATACATACAACTTTGTATCTAAGTATAGTCTACTTGTATTCCAAATCTTATTGAAATCAGACAAAAACTGTAGGAGAAGTACCGTTTTGAAAGAATATCACAGAATTTTCTATTGTAAGACCATGTCAGCATGTTAGAACCCAATTACCGATAAGCAGAATTATTTATCTTAGTATAGTCTACTTGTATACCAAGTCTCATTGAAATTGGTCTAAAAATATAGCATTAGCGTTTGGAAAAATTGTTTCAAGACGGAAAGGCAGACAGACAGACGGACTACAGACTACTAATGGATAAGCTCTTCTGGTAGTCAAAAAAGGAACATTTTTACCGGTGATAGTGCACACTTTGGAAGTTGAAACTTTCTGTTCGTTTATAATAAAAAGTTTGTGCAAACACCTATCCATAATCTAATATTTTTTGTTAAGAAAAGCCAGGCAAACAGCACCTTCATTCATTCTAACTGTCGGCTCCCTAAGTCTTCCTGTGAAGTCAGAAAACTATTTGAAAATTTTATAGGTGGTTTAGGAAAGGCATTAATTTGGATCTTCTTTAATGTTCATGTAGTAATCATTCAAACAAGGATCAAGTTTGAGTAATCAGTAGTTCACTGATTGATTGATTGTATGTTGTTTTGATTGATTGATTGTATGTTGTTTTGATTGATTGATTGTATGCTGTTTTGATTGATTGATTGTATGTTGTTTTGATTGATTGATTGTATGTTGTTTTGATTGACTGATTGTATGTTGTTTTGATTGACTGATTGTATGTTGTTTTGATTGATTGATTGTATGCTGTTTTGATTGACTGATTGTATGTTGTTTTGATTGATTGATTGTATGTTGTTTTGATTGACTGATTGTATGTTGTTTTGATTGATTGATTGTATGTTGTTTTGATTGACTGATTGTATGTTGTTTTGATTGATTGATTGTATGCTGTTTTGATTGATTGATTGAATGTTGTTTTGATTGATTGATTGTATGTTGTTTTGATTGATTGATTGTATGTTGTTTTGATTGATTGATTGTATGTTGTTTTGATTGACTGATTGTATGTTGTTTTGATTGATTGATTGTATGCTGTTTTGATTGACTGATTGTATGTTGTTTTGATTGACTGATTGTATGCTGTTTTGATTGATTGATTGTATGTTGTTTTGATTGACTGATTGTATGTTGTTTTGATTGACTGATTGTATGTTGTTTTGATTGACTGATTGTATGTTGTTTAACGTTCTATTCGAGAATTTTTCAGTCATATAGAGACGTCACTATATACCGGTGAAGGGCTTCAAATTTAGACCTCCACTCGGCACTTAGAGCCATTGAGCAGTGAGGGTTCTTTATCGTGCCAACGCCTGCCGTGACACGGGGCCTCGGTGGTATAGGTCTCATCCAAAAGACCCGTGACTTTCACTTCCAATAACGGGCGCTTGGCGAAGAAACAGTCACTACCTATGTTTAGGGTTTGACGCGGGTTAATCTTAGGTTTGACGCGGCGCGACGAACTAGAATCGAAGCCGGGTCTACCGATCACGAAGCGAACGCCCTACCACTAGGCTACAGTGACTAATAATCAGTAGTTAATACAATCGAAAAAGTACTGTATTTTCATGTTACTTTAGTAAAAAAGAAAATCCTGATTACCATGGTGAAAAAAATTAGATAGAATATATCATCATTAATTCTATCTTTTAGATGTAAGTACTTTTTGATATTTATCTTGATTATTATGAGGGGTTTAGCTTCTAACTCGCTACAATGGTGCTTAATAAACCAAACCTTCTAAAACAGTATAAAAATATATGTTTTGATGCTTAAGTAGACTTAATAATTATCATTTCTGTGAATTTTCATAAATTTTACCCAAGTCATCTAGGAAAATATCTGAGGAGAAAATTAGAATTTAAATAATCTAATGATTAAATATACTCTAAAGACATTACATTTCTATAAGCGATTGTTTGAATTAGTTTTACATCAAAGAAAATTAAATGAAAGTGGGATACTTAGATCGATGTTTTGAAATTGTCAATAATTGTACCGATGAAAAAAAGCTTAAGTACACATGCAAAAAGGTTCTTAATTGAATTCATATTCCTCAAAATATGATTAAATTTTACGTAACAATAAATCAGTGATATGCTCTTTTTAAAAAAGTTTTCGTTTAATTAATACATTTTACTCTTATTCAAACAGAAACCAATAACAATGATATTACTCGTTTATTTTAGAAAGAAATTCGAAATCGTGGGTGGTAGGTAATAAGTTCAAGTTAACAATTTGTACATTTATTAAAATCAATATAACGATAGAAATCATTGAAAAAGATTTTACATAATATTTGTTTTCATAGAATACATTATAAACACATAAACTGATTAAAGAAAACAAACAATGACCTTAAATTATAACCGATGTGAAGTGAGAAGGATTTTTGTAAATTAAAATCTAGTGATTGATTATGCCTCTCGCTTTCGTTATAAATTTTTCCTGGAAAAAACTAAAACAATTTCCTAAGCTGTTTTTTAGATTCTCGTGTGTTTGATCAAAGATCACTCTAGAGGAATAACTGAAGATGTTTTCCTATATCGAGAGTCTATCATTTATACTAGGTTATTTCTCACCTTTAAATTAATAACCCTCAGAGCACAATCTCTGCATCGTATGACGATGATATGAATCATTTCAAAAGTACTCTTACTGAATTTTTTTCCCCAAACATTAAATAGATTTGAAATATAATACTTTAGTAATTCTTAAATAAAACAACCAATAAAAATTATTTTTAATATATAATTTGAAATAGATAATCAATGCCTGAGTTCGAATTCAGCAAAACGACTACATTGATGCCAACCATTATAGCTGCAAATGAAAAAAAAAAACCCACACTACTTCATATTATCCTACTAATGCAAGGTAGGAAAATTCCTGATCCACTCTCTGATGTTTTTAGAGTCCGTATATTTGCTCTACTCCCAGTTAGTATTGTTCCTGATCCACTCTCTGATGTTTTTAGAATCCGTATATTTACTCTGCTCCCAGTTAGTATTGTTCCTGATCCACTCTCTGATGTTTTTAGAGTCCGTATATTTGCTCTACTCCCACTTAGTATTGTTCCTGATCCACTCTCTGATATTTTTAGATTTACATGTTTGCTCTACTCCCAGTTAGTATTGTTCCTGATCCACTCTCTGGTGTTTTAAGAGTCCGTATATTTGCTCTACTCCCAGTTAGTATTGTTCCTGATCCACTCTCTGATGTTTTTAGAGTCCGTATATTTGCTCTACTCCCACTTAGTATTGTTCCTGATCCACTCTCTGATATTTTTAGATTTGCATGTTTGCTCTACTCCCAGTTAGTATTGTTCCTGATCCACTCTCTGGTGTTTTAAGAGTCCGTATATTTGCTCTACTCCCAGTTAGTATTGTTCCTGATCCACTCTCTGATGTTTTTAAAATCCGTATATTTGCTCTACTCCCAGTTAGTATTGTTCCTGATCCCCTCTCTGGTGTTTTTAGAGTCCGTATATTTGCTCTACTCCCAGTTAGTATTGTTCCTGATCCACTCTCTGATGTTTTTAGAGTCCGTATATTTGCTCTACTCCCAGTGAGTATTGTTCCTGATCCACTCTCTGATGTTTTTAGAGTCCGTATATTTGCTCTACTCCCAGTGAGTATTGTTCCTGAACCACTCTCTGATGTTTTTAGAGTCCGTATATTTACTCTACTCCCAGTTAGTATTGTTTCTGATCCACTCTCTGATGTTTTTAGATTTACATGTTTGCTCTACTCCCAGTTAGTATTGTTCCTGATCCACTCTCTGATGTTTTTAGAGTCCGTATATTTGCTCTACTCCCAGTTAGTATTGTTCCTGATCCACTCTCTGATGTTTTTAGAGTCCGTATATTTGCTCTACTCCCAGTGAGTATTGTTCCTGATCCACTCTCTGATGTTTTTAGATTTGCATGTTTGCTCTACTCCCAGTTAGTATTGTTCCTGATCCACTCTCTGATATTTTTAGATTTGCATGTTTGCTCTACTCCCAGTTAGTATTGTTCCTGATCCACTCTCTGATATTTTTAGATTTGCATGTTTGCTCTACTCCCAGTTAGTATTGTTCCTGATCCACTCTCTGGTGTTTTAAGAGTCCGTATATTTGCTCTACTCCCAGTTAGTATTGTTCCTGATCCACTCTCTGATGTTTTTAGAATCCGTATATTTGCTCTACTCCCAGTTAGTATTGTTCCTGATCCACTCTCTGATGTTTTTAGAGTCCGTATATTTGCTCTACTCCCAGTTAGTATTGTTCCTGATCCACTCTCTGATGTTTTTAGAGTCCGTATATTTGCTCTACTCCCAGTTAGTATTGTTTCTGATCCACTCTCTGATGTTTTTAGATTTACATGTTTGCTCTACTCCCAGTTAGTATTGTTCCTGATCCACTCTCTGGTGTTTTAAGAGTCCGTATATTTGCTCTACTCCCAGTTAGTATTGTTCCTGATCCACTCTCTGATATTTTTAGATTTGCATGTTTGCTCTACTCCCAGCTAGTATTGTTCCTGATCCACTCTCTGATATTTTTAGATTTGCATGTTTGCTCTACTCCCAGTTAGTATTGTTCCTGATCCACTCTCTGGTGTTTTAAGAGTCCGTATATTTGCTCTACTCCCAGTTAGTATTGTTCCTGATCCACTCTCTGGTGTTTTAAGAGTCCGTATATTTGCTCTACTCCCAGTTAGTATTGTTCCTGATCCACTCTCTGATGTTTTTAGAATCCGTATATTTGCTCTACTCCCAGTTAGTATTGTTCCTGATCCACTCTCTGATATTTTTAGATTTGCATGTTTGCTCTACTCCCAGTTAGTATTGTTCCTGATCCACTCTCTGATATTTTTAGATTTGCATGTTTGCTCTACTCCCAGTTAGTATTGTTCCTGATCCACTCTCTGATATTTTTAGATTTGCATGTTTGCTCTACTCCCAGTTAGTATTGTTCCTGATCCACTCTCTGATATTTTTAGATTTGCATGTTTGCTCTACTCCCAGTTAGTATTGTTCCTGATCCACTCTCTGATATTTTTAGATTTGCATGTTTGCTCTACTCCCAGTTAGTATTGTTCCTGATCCACTCTCTGATATTTTTAGATTTGCATGTTTGCTCTACTCCCAGTTAGTATTGTTCCTGATCCACTCTCTGATATTTTTAGATTTGCATGTTTGCTCTACTCCCAGTTAGTATTGTTCCTGATCCACTCTCTGATGTTTTTAGATTTGCATGTTTGCTCTACTCCCAGTTAGTATTGTTCCTGATCCACTCTCTGATATTTTTAGATTTGCATGTTTGCTCTACTCCCAGTTAGTATTGTTCCTGATCCACTCTCTGGTGTTTTTAGATTTGCATGTTTGCTCTACTCCCAGTTAGTATTGTTCCAATGGACTTTTGAGCTTGATTACTGTTCGTTATCTTCACATTTCAGTGAAAAAGTTTTTTTTTTAATCACAAATTATTTTTTGAAGAAATAAAACTTTCTAACCATGGGATAAGAAAGGAAATGAAATAATGAGACATTGAAGATTAGAAGTACAGTGAAACCTGTTTTGTATATGCTGTAAAGTCTAAGCGATTTCCCTAACTAATATCGAGACGTCAGCAACTGTAGGTAAATTGTCAGATTTTACTATGCCACCAACTTAAGACAATAAATACAAAATTTAGAATATGATAACAAGTTGTCATGTTCTAAACTTTGTATTTATTTCCACCGGTAAATTCAAAATTTAGAACATATGACAAAAATTCCCCAAACACCAATGCAATTCACTTTCTATTACATAGCAAAAGGTGGAGGAACAATCATTTCTTGCTATTGAACTCTATGGTCCGACTAAATTGACATTCATACACAAGGCGCTAAGCCACCACTTTTTTGACGCAGAAAACAATCAGTAGCTGTTGTTCTGTATTTTATCATTATTATTTTCATAATTTATAAAATTACAAGTTTTTAAAAAAGGCACATTTTATTTCTACAAAACGGTTCCATACGGCTATCATGCTAGATTGATATATGCGTTTTTGATAGATAAGAGCAGTCGACAAGGGGATGCTAACACCTTAATAGTACTTGAACCCACCTCAATTGTTTTTACAAGGTCTGTAAATGCTCTACTCACAATTGGTGTTGTATAAATGGACTATTGAGCATGATTACTCTTCATTATCTTCAGATACTAATCAAAACGTCTAGACCGCCAATGTAATGAACATGCACATGTAGAAGTGTGATCTTGCATTATGCTATGTTACTAGCAGTCTCATCTAAAAATATTTCAAAACAATTTTCATCTTATGATTATTTTTTCTTTTAAATTTTGACATGGTTATTTTGGTTGAATTAATGATAAAGTTAATGGAAGAGCCTTATTCTGCAAATGACAACAAATAACTTTTAGATAGACGTCTCATGCTTGGTGTTTACATTGACATTGTAAAAACAGCAGAAGTTATGATGTCTTCCGGTTTTCAAAGAATTTTAAATAAAATGTCTAAATTCGTAAATGTAAACGAAAATTTTATGAAGAAAAAATGAAATTATCGATTAAAAAAGAAAAAAGGGGGCCTTCTTGAAAAAAAAATTGACATTGATTTCTTTTGGCACGTGAGTGTACACATATGAGTAATAAGTGCAAAAAATGATCATAGCACATTCGTGTGTAATGAAGCAAATAATATTTCATGATTACTTAAATATCAGCCACGGGGGTATCTAAATCCTTCGCATTCTCTGTACCCGATTGCTTTTAGCTAGAATCTGCGGCGTGAAGTACATCGAACATTGTCCTTTTTGTTGACGTTTTATTTCACTAAACGTGCATTTGTGTTTATTTCACTTAGTAATGCATTGACATACGCAATTGATATAAAGTATCTTAGGTAACCTTGTATTGTTTTGTAATGATTGCATTTGTACTGTTTGTGGATTTTTTTTTTTTTTTTTTTAGAAAACTTACTATTCGTTATATTCACTTTTTCACTTAACCGTTTTCTCAGACTTGAGAGAATTCTATGGAACATTGATTTACTATAGAAATAACTTTGATACTTCCATTAATTGTAGTAAAAACGTTGATTTACTATAGTGAAACTATGGAACTTTGTTTCACTATCGTAAAATCTTTAATATTTTTTTATTTTTTGACAATACTATGATTTAGCAAAGTTAACTATTTTAAACTACAGTTCATTTTAATAAATTATAGCTTATCTCCATATTTCAGTTTAGAACAGTAACACTAGTATGCAGAAAGATGCAAGAGTTTATATTGGTATGACTGTTATTTAATAAAATTTGATAGAAAAAAAAAACACCGATTGAAGATATTTTCCCTCTCAGTCCAAAATGCAGAGATTCCAAAAATCTTAAAATCTGAACTGTATATCTCATGTGAAAAAAGAAATAAAATGCAGTTTGCCGACCTTGTAATCCCCCTGCTCTACTGTTCAAAACTACGTTTCATTGACTTTAAGGCTACTCCAGTCTTTTTTTTTTCTATCAAAGTACTTATTTTCAGAAATAAAAGTTAACTCTGAACCCCCCCCCCCCCCCCCACATATTTTAAGGTTTGGATACCCCATTATTAACGGAAATGTCAAACTCTCAAGAGAAATACTACTACATGTAACACGCTCGGCAGCATTATATCATCTTCGCTAGCCAATGGTTGCCGACCTATTGCCTTGCCCATATTTCCTGATGTTTTCTTTAGGTTAGCTAAATCAGCTTCAACTGTATGAACTTTCTGTATGACTTTCTCAAGTTTTTCATTTATTTCATTTATCTTGGAAAGTTTTTTTTATCGATGATTGTGAGCTTTGTAAAAATTCCCCCAACCCAACTAGGCCGCCCCTGTATGTCGTATGGATACGTGTTCGAATGGGCGGGTGATGCATTTTATTTATTACACAAATGAAACAATGAATCATCACATTCACCACTGTTCGTATCTAGATCTAACTGTAAATGTATTTCTCCCTCCTCGTTTTTTGGTATTTCCTTCTGAGTTAAGATCTATTTCCATGTTCATATTCGCCATGTTGGGTAGGTCAAACTGCTTGTACCCTGGACTTAGGTATAGCTTGTGTCTGACATTTTTGTTTGATTACTGTTTTTCCGTTTTCTTTTCCGCGCCATTGATCTTACTAGTCTGTTACATCAATTTACGGTCATTTTTTGCATTTAACATTATAAGAACTTACATTTCACGGAGTCCGCTATGAACTCACCCACTGCCACACAACCGGAAGTCATGTCCTATTTGCAGCTTACAGCAAAACATTACCCAAATATTTCACTTGTGGAGACAAATAAGGAATTTGGAACAATTTTCTGTCAGATGACACTGTTTCTAAAATAATCGTTGGCTATCGCAATTTCCACCATTTTCAAGGCTGCCGCTAAAACAAAATAGCGACATTTTTATTCTACTTGGATTTGCATACGATCGATTTACTGTAATATATATCACACTTTGGCCGTTTTGTAATATATTTTAGTTATAACTAAGCTTTGTAAAAGACATCTTAAACATCATAACTTAAAACAAAAGCCGAAAGACGTTTCTTAAGCATTTCAATTCCACAATATATTGTTTCTAGTTTGGAAATCAGTCAAGATTTGCGTGCACTACGATGGTGAGAAAGAATCGCAAAAACACACATTAAAACAAAATGTGACATGAATGCAAAGATTGTCAAGAAAGAAATAACAGAGAGAAGGCAATTGGAGGGCATGCTGCATCCGGAGATTTGAATGCGAAAAAAACCCTTTGAATTCTGGCTGAATTTCGTGAAATAAATGCAATTGTTATCCGAGGCTCCAACATATGAATTTCTTAAAAGAAACATGGGAATCGCAAGATGGAATTATAAAAAAAAACCCACATAAATCTTGTCATGATAAGTCAAAGAAAAAAAACTCAGACCTCAGTTACATAAGAGTAAAACGAGTAACATACGTAAACTAAGACCAACATCTACTACTGGCAAATTGAAAATAAGACTCACAAATTCAGAAAGGAAATAATCGCATTATGTCACTGTTGAAAAACTGAAAGACACGAATAGAGAAAAATTCCAAGTCCAATTTAAGAATCGAAATCAAACTCTAGATACCAAACAAGATCTCGATAAATGAATGGGATACAAGCAAAGACATTTTCAAAAACAAAAGTGCTGAAATCCTAATAAAAAGTATTAAATAAAATGAAGAAATTGTTGTCACTTAAAAATGGCAGGAAGCTAAAGAAAAAAGCAATTCAAGGATGCAAAACAAGATTGCGGAGACGTTAGCTCCAAACTAAATATCGGGAGCAAGACAAAGAGGTCGATCAGAACTGCAGGCAGGAAAGAGACTTTATAAATAAGCATGCTTTAAAAGCTAAGCTGGCAACCCAAAGAGGAGATTTTAAGATTTATATAACACTCCATGACATAAAAAATAACGAAAAAAAAATTAACGCCTGTTTTTGTTTTCTCTTAGGCATTTCTTAGAAAATAAGGCACCTATCTAATAGAAATATGATTACTTTAATTTCCTTTTTCAGAATTCTACAAAAATGTTTGATGATGAAATGTTTAGTGTCTTATCAATGTCTTTCAGTGTAAATCTGGCATTTTCAGATATCATATTGTACACAGCATCGACCCTTTTTGGTGTCCCTAAATATTTCAATCGACCAGTTCGACCATTATATTTTAACTCTCCTTTTTTACTTTTGAATTTCTGAATCAATCTGAAAACTATACATCATTAAAGACTATTCGCGAATCGCCAATTTTCCCGGGATAATTGACCTGACCAATCAGAGAATATGTATGACGTAGAGTAAGCGTCACCAAAAGTTGCGTGGCGGAAGGTTAGACAAACAAAACTACTACAGTACATTTATTTTCAATATAAAGAGATTATTATGGTTAAAAGATGTGCTTTCGGACTTTGCAACAGTGATAGTCGGTATCCGGGTCGAAATGAGGGGGTGATATTTTACCCGTTCCCTAAACCCAAAACAAGTTTAGACAAATGTCGACGGTGGATCAAGGCGTGTAATCGTCCACACACACAACTCAACGTCGACAGGATAACGAAAAACACTTATGTCTGCTCTAAGGTATGTAGTTACAGAATGTAGTCTACGAATCCACGCTATGATAAAAGATTTTGCGTATTTTAACAGAAGTTACGTAGAGTGTTAATAAAATCAGCCAGAATTTCCTTTGCTGTTTTTGAACATCGTCTGTTATGTCAGCAATATCTCGTACGTGTGTGCCGGGGTTACTGTCTAACTAAGATGTGTTCTATAGTGTAAGGGGTTAACATGCACTTCACATCATAAGATGATAAAACCTTGAGAAGTGAAAATTTTGCATATGGATTGGGACCTATTCTGTATATTACACATATCTATGAACTGATAAAGATAATTTAAATATGCAGAACATTATGAATATGTGTTTAAATGAAAATTCATGTTTGTTAAGAGTCATGCTAATTTGATTGCAGCACTTTATGAATGGCTGTGGTCCTACACCAACATATCCTGACCCCATTCCTCTGACTACCAGTAGCAGCACACCCAAGCCATCCAGACCCCCTCCAAAGAACAGAAGAATCCTTAACAAACAGTCAAGTTAAAAACTTATCATTATATGTTATTCTCATGCAAATTTTATAAAAAGAAATTTAAATTTAAATTTGAAAAATTGTAACTCTATTTATTGAACAAACTTGTAGCTTTTATAAAACTTGTAGTTTATTTTAATATCTTCATGGTCTAAATAAAGTTAGCCCTATAATTCTAT
Organism: Saccostrea echinata; assembly: GCF_033153115.1. NCBI lineage: Eukaryota > Metazoa > Mollusca > Bivalvia > Ostreida > Ostreidae > Saccostrea > Saccostrea echinata. The sequence continues at coordinate 803,189 of NW_026889757.1, read as the reverse complement.
GTTGATATATGTGAAACATTTTGCTGGCAGATCAATTTTGCAGTGATCTTTGTTTTATAATTTCAGTAAATTAGAAAATCATGAAGACCATGGAGAACAATATGATGAATCTACTCAGCATATGACTGGTTTGTCAACATGCACTCAAACTGAGGAAAAATGTAAGTGCATGGATGCCAATTATGAATTGCAGACAATATTCAACATAAATGCAGACAACAGTTTATTCAATTAAATCATGAAAGTAACGAAAGTATATTTCACTTAAATTTGAACCAAGTTCTTTCATAAAGTCAACATCGGGATGTATTCTTTCAACATGTAATTCTTTTCGAGTGAATAAAATAAAATCACAAAAAGTAACTCCAGTGACCAATAGTTGTCCTTGAATTTGAAAATAGAAAGCATGAGACTTTTTCAAAGAAATTTTTCCATCAGTTTCAAGTAAACAAAAATTTGGGAGGGAGAGAGATTCTTCAATGGTCAAATCTCTGGCAGTGTATGGGCACTTGATTTCAATAATTCCACTTACACCTCCGTCACAGACTATTCCATCTGGTGTTGCCCCTAGAAATGGAAATTCCGGATTAATGCAGAGTCCGCAGTTATGTACATGTAATCCCTGCCTTCTGACATACATTTCCCTGGCCTTCTTTTCATTTGCAATTCCATATGAGGTGGAAGTAGAATTAAATGGTTTTGGATCTAAAATAGTTCTGACATACTTCAAAGAAATAGATTTTCTGTGTAATATTTCATAAAATTTTGATGCTGTAAGGCGTTTTTTTTCTCTCTAACTGCCATCTCTGTGAATTATACTGTTCTTGTGTTTCTTCCTGAATTTTATAAGCTTCGTTGAAGTCTATTGCTAGAGATTCTGATAGATGTTTATATTCATCTGGAAGTAAAACTGGACAGATATAGGGTAATTTTAGATCTCTACATTTTGCATCCACTGTCTTTTGCACATGTGGCTCATAGAAGGATGCCTGTAAAAAAAAATTACATGAAGTATCATTAAAAAAAAACTAACTACATTTATTTGCAATTTATTTCCAGGGGTTGAACCTATGGATGTTTTACTACTGGCTGCAGAAAACAAGAAATTTTTTGAGGAAAATAAAAGCTTAAATGGTAAACTTCAGGCTGTATATGGAGCATATGATCAACTTCATCGGAAGACCTACACAGAGAAGAGAAATGTAAAATTGCAAGCTGAACTTTCACAGGAATTTAATGTTGATGTCATCATTCATGACGCAAAACAATTCAAATATTACACAGGTTTAACACCTGATCAGTTCCTTGGTGTATATGTTTTTTGGTACCGAATGAGCAAGTTATCCCAATACAGTTTCCAACTAACAGAACAAAAGAAGTCATGACATTGACTTTGAAAAATCATTTATTTTTAACAATTATGAAATTGAGACACGATTTTCATTATTCTGACTTGGCTTTCAGATTTAAAATTAGTAAACAGACAACAAGCGTTATTTTTACATACTGGATCAATTACATGTTTTTGAGATTTGGAGAGCTTTCCATCTGGCCTCATAGAAATGTCATCAAAGAAAATATGCCATCCAAATTTAAAGAAGAATTTCCGACAACTTTTGGTATTCTTGACTGTACGGAAATAAAAATAAACAAACCATCATCTCTTAAGGCCCGAAGTTTGAAGACTTGCTCAGAGACTTGTTGGATGAGGGATACCTACTCCAAGGAGATGGACTCATGGCAGATAAAGGATTCAACATTGAAGAGGAAGTAGAGAAATGTGGGCTGCAATTAAACATACCACCCTTTGCAACCATTGGAAAACAAATGTCCAAGAGCGATGCTTTACTTACCAAGAAAATTGCTAAACACAGAGTCCATGTTGAAAGAGCTATTGAGAGAATCAAACGTTTTAAAATTTTATCTTGAAAATTTAAACTTTCTTTATTCACTTTGATTAACCAAATATGGTATGTCTGTGCAATGCTTTCAAATTTTTTTCTTCCTTGCATTAAAAACAAAACCTGAGTCAATGCTTTTAAAGAATAGACATTAACCTGCAATTTCATTACAGAGCATTTTCTTGTCAAAGTGCATTACCCCAGTATATAATGTACATGCATTATTGATGTTATTTGATGAAATATAATTACATGTATATATCACATATGATAAAGTATTAAAAAGATTGACTAAATTAATATAATATCTGTTATATATGAGAGAGAAAGAAAGAGAGAGAGAGAGAGAAGTAATCTATTAAATTATATTACAATACGTACATGTGTGCTTAAACCACTTCCTATTCCAACTTCACCCAAATGCGTCACTTTTTTCTTCATGGGATTTGACACCAAGTAACTGATTGGCAATCCTTTTAAGGCTTTTAAATGGTCAACATCTTCCCCATTCACATAAAACTTCCTAATAATCACTTTTAATCAAACAACTATAATATTTAAATACATGTACACATTATAAGTTTAAATTATTGCTAACATTTAATAATAAGGTTTTAATGTGATTTTTGTTTACCTGCATTCTGTCAACACATTTTCTACGGGTTTCTGTTTTCTATCAGGATGGGGTTTAATAATGCAAATTTGGGGGGTAGCTGAACTTTCAATCTTGCTTCCTCTTGGCACAGACCATTGCTGGGGCAAACTAGTACACGTTAGGTTATCAGGGACTGCTTTAAAACCCATAAGAATCCAATGCTGAAGAGCCATCAGCAAGCCAATAATGTGAGAGCATGACCCACTGGCTCTGGGAAAAAAAACACGATTGCCAGGTTTGATTTTACAATTTTCATAGCAAAGATATCGGAACGTTTTATGCAACAAATTTGAAAAAAAAGAAAACATACCCAGCTGTGCACGAACAATGCGCCAATTGCAAGGAACCTGACGATACGTCTAGATTTAAAGAGTGCGGAGAGCTGTTTTTCCGTTGGGAGCGGTGACATTTTGCGGAAATTCGGACTTCATTATCCTTGTCGCTTTTATACATTTTCACCCTCTCGAAATAATTCTCGCTGTAATATTTAAAACCCTGCTGCTTTGCTTTCAATGAAATTTCTCCCTCTATATAATTTTCGGATATGTCCGTAGGCAAGTCGGATAAAACTGCAAAAAACGTATTGATCTTTACTCTTTGTCGCCATGTTTATAAAGAGATGTTTGTCTAACCTCAGCATCCGTGACGTAGTTTGTGAAAAGGGGCGGGGCTTACAGAAAGTGCGGCGATTCGCGAATTCTTTCTATATATAAAAATCATATCCTAAATATGAGTTCAGCGATTTCAGTAAAAGCACAGTTTTCACATAAGCTTCCATTTTCCTCTTCTTGGCAGAGATAATTTTAAAACAGTTTTCAGCTCAGTGTAGTGACCATGCTTACTTTAAAAGTGAATTTCTTTGCTAGGGAAATAGGAAAAATCATGGGATTTTCTGTAATAATTAGCTCTTTATAGAACTTTTCAACTGTGAAAAATGAAATAAAACATTTCTACATTTATTATGATATACTGTATATTGCATTATTTATTGAACGACCCTCGTAGAGGAGGTCAATCAATATTCTTATCTTCGTTGTATCATAAAAAAACAGGAGAACTGACGTAAACATTTAACCTAAGTGCGCAAAGGAATTCAGGCTATTACAATTCTACGATCAGCATTGAAGTCTACAGCAACGTCAAAGAACGTCAAAATTAGAATATTCAGCACCAACATGAAATCAGTCTTTCTTGACATCTTTATCCCATACAGGGTTCCCTTGATGGCATTTCTCCTCCAAAGAGTTGCTCTTCATGAGCATATAAACGATCTGCCTTGGAGGCAAAATGTACATGAGGCAGCTGGTATGAAATCACAAACTTTACCTTCACCTTTAAAGTAATATATGGAAAAGACAGTGGAGTTTGGGTCCCACACGGGACATTCTTGGCGCCAATGGCAGCCTCATGCAAGGATGTACTTGAATAGGTGTAGAATTACTTATCTAGGTAACTACAAATGTTTCAGGCAAGAATTACCTTGTACTGCTCTATGCAGCTGTAACTTCTCAGAAGATTAAGTCTTATAAGTACTATAAAACAGCATCAACCTGTACTTAAGCGTGATGACACTTTCATCGTATGTTGGACCAATAATTGATTGAATATTTGATTGATTGATTGTATGTTGTTTTACGTCCCATTCGAGAATTTTTCACTCATATAGAGACGTCACCATATACCGGTGAAGGGCTTCAAATTTTGACCTTTACTCGGCACTCAGGGCCATTGAGCAGTGAGGGGGTCTTTATCGTGCCAACGCCTGCCGTGACACGGGGCCTCGGTTTTTAAGGTCTCATCCGAAGGACCCACAACTTTCACTTCAAAGTGCCGAGCGCAAAGGAACAGTTGCTACCCATTTTTTATCGACTTAGATCAGTCGCGACCGAGATTCGAAATCACAACCTCCCGATCACGAAGCGAGCGCTCTACCGACTGAGCTACCGTGAACGGTTTGAATATTTGAAAGATTTTAAAAATATTTGATTAAAAAAAAATGAAAATGCTGAATATGCAATATAAGAAAAAAAAGCCATTTTGAAAATCGTGGCGGCCATTTTGAAAATGACCGAAACTTGAATCGCCAACGATATTTCCTTTTCAGGTACTAGGCAGGGAACCTTCATGCCAAATTTGGTGCTTGTCTCACCAAGTGAACTAAATGTATTTTTTCAACTAGCCGCTTCACTAATAATATATCAGGAAATTTTAATGTGATATTTTATAAATTCTTTTTTATGCAAAATAAAAGGGACAACCTGAGTTATCTGACTAACATAGAACTTTACTTTGTAACCAATTTGTAGTTTTTATGCATGTTATTTGGTTTACTTCGCTAAAAAGGTGAAGAGAAATGGCAAAAAGCATTGTTCCACATTGTCGTTGATTCCTATTAAGTGGAAGATGCTTCTTCCAATATTATTGTTCGACTCTGTTCATATACATGTAAAGTTTTTTGTTTGTTGTTTAACGTCCCTCTCGAGAAATTTTCACTCATATGGAGACACCATCACTTGCCGGTGGAGAGCTGCAAATTTTGACCTATGCTCGGCACTCAGTGCCATTGAGCAGTGAGGGATCTTTTTCGTGCCAGCACCTACTGCGACACGGGACCTCGGTTTATAAGGTCTCATCCGAAGGACCGGTCTCCACGTCCCACAGTGGGATTCGAACCCGCGACGTAAGGAACTACTCCTTACTCAGCGACTCTAGAGCAGACGCTCTACCACTGCGCCACGCGGGCGACTTACATGTAAAGTATTAATTGATAATTATTACATTCTCTATTTGAATTTCATTTGAATCTCATGTATAAATTTAAACTCTGCATTTATTTGGAAAATATGAATGGTAGGAAGGTAGGTTAATTCTTGCGTACATGTATTTCACTAGTGAATGTAAATAAATGATAACAAAACAAAGTATGAAATCACCAAATAAATTTATTACAGTGTTGTAGCATGAAAAGGTATGGTTGTTAATTACAGTAGCTTATTTCGCTGATGTGGTTTAAATTGAAAATATTATTAAGGTTTGTCTTTTTAATTCTTATATCTTTTTCAAAAACAGATTTTGCATTACATGGGCATGTTGCTTTTCAAAGATGTCAAGAATATAATTATCGAGAGACATCACTCTTCAAACATTTTTGGATGGAACAAATCATTTTTGACATCTTTTTATACATATATTTAAATCTCTTTCTAGATAAAGTGTTCAGTTCATGCTTAGACATTGTATTTATTCTAATTTTCTTATTTAATTCCAAAAGATTAATTCCAATGCAATTCGTTTAATTTTCCCTTTGCCCTAGAAATCTGAGGTTTTGAATTTTGCGATTTTCACAATCATCTTACGCTTAACCAAGACATGTAAAATATTGATGTCAATTTGTGTTAATTGTCGACTTAAACGTCAGGTAACAGACCACATCACCCTAACAGTTGGCATTGTCCTCGTACTATACGCTGACCGAGTGGAGTGACTTTTAATGGCATTTTCCATTCCCTTTAAGATGATTCCACTCACTATTCAGCCATGAAAGTCACAGAAAAAAGCAATAGCTGACACTGTGAGCCTTGACATGTGAATCCTTCTGTAAATACCCCCCCCCCCCCCCGAAAAAATAGAAGGTTCATAACTGAAAAAGCATTTTTTTCTACACTTGCTGCTACCCCTAAATTTTTTAATCGTACTTATTCACCTGGTCAAAACTGTCAGCAAATTGTGCGAGGTCAACAACAAATTGTAGATCACTATGTACATTTAGATGAAAACTCGTAAAATACACCGAAATATAATGATAATTAAAAAAAATCTATCAATCCCCTCCCCATAATATTCATTATTATTAAATTTATGAGAATTATAGCTATAAAAAATAAAAACATTTAAGTTCTGATGATACGTTCCTCGGATATCTGATTTTGTATCTCTTTGTTACATACCAAAAACATTACAATAATTACTTCTTGTTATTTCTAAACACTTTTCAAATGTCTTAAAATATCAACATCAAATACTGTTATATTAGCAATTCAAGTGATATCCAGTAGGATTATATAGGAAATTCATCCTCTGGTATCTTGCACAAATGCCTGTAAATTTTGTTGTGATGAAACTTGTTAAGCAGCAATATTTCAATCACAAATTCTTGGGAAAAGTTATATCTTATTGAGGAACGTGTCATCTGATCTTAAATTTGATAAACAAATACATTATTATAATTATTTTGTCTTCAAGATATGGATATGATATGCAATTGAACATAAAATACAATATATATTAAAACAAAATACAATTGAAGAATAATGTTTCTTAATATGTTTAGACAGTCAAACATTTACATATCAATTCAAATACCCTCTGTTATAGAATAATTTTTTTTTCCAGGCCAATCTATAAAAAAAGAAAAATAATTATAATTGTGATAAAAATTAATACACATGAGTCATTTCTGAATTTAAAAAAAAATAATGGCATTGAATGACAATACGAAATCAGTATGTTTTTAAATTGAAGATTTATGAAACAGCCTGTAACTCTATTGAGTATACTGTTGATTAATAGTAATAGTCATCTGAATCACTGGTGTCTCTGTAGTAATGTAAGTATTCGTCAACATCTGAATCATCCATTCCATAATATGCAGCACCGTAGTGGTACATATCATAGTAATCATCCAAGAGTGTCCGTATGTTAAAACCAATTGGACTGCTGAAAAAGTTATTAATATTGATTATTTATTTGTTAATTATGCAATATGTTATGAAATACATGTACAATGTAGTCACCAAGTTGTTGAGAGAAAATAAGTTTGACTAATTCATGTTCTCATTCAATGCACAAAATGTACCACGAGATTCCAACATGAATCAATCATCACCTGAAGAATAAATCTCCAACAAAGCAAATTTATAGGCCTTATTAGCTTAAGTGTTAAGATACGTTAATAAGCAAACAGGAACATATTAAAAAGGTATGACTTTCTAACACAGCCCATTTATTCCAAAACATCTTTACTACTAAAAAGATCAGGGGAAAATTGGGTTCGCATGTATTTCGATAAATGTGCTAATCAATATCAGATGTATCCGTTTTCTGCGTTTTCATTTTCCTTGCTTTCTGCAGTTCTGTATACAGGGGATTGGGGACTGAAAAATATTCGTTTTCTTTCTTTTTTTTCTTCTTCTTTTTATTTATTTATTTATTTTTTTTTTTTTACATTTTCATATATTTAGAAGTGTTGTTTATGCAGTGTTGCAGCATGTGTGGTATAAAGAAGATGGGCGAACAAGGCGAGCGAAGTGCCTATAATGCAACAAACATGAAGGTGAAAAATTAAATTTTAATAATAACAAAATTTTCTTTGATATTTCATCTAACATTGAAGTATACTTTATGTAAAATTTCCACAATTTTCAAAAATCTCACGAAGATTGAAATTATTTGCCTATGAAATGGATACACACACTGAAGAGGGCAAAAAGGATAATTTTCTCATATTATAACACAAGTTTTTGATATGAGTGGGTCTTCGCTCGCTCCATTTTTTTGAAAGGTTACCATCAAAGTTTTGCGTAAAAATATACATTTTTTTGGTCAACAAAAACATGGAGTAAAGACCCACTATATCTTTAAAATACACTTGTAAGAAACAACATTCGCATCTTCTGAAGTCCATTTAGTCAAAGGTCATATCACAAACATGATTTAAAATCCACTGTTCATTAGGAGCTGTGTAGCTAAGTGGTTAGCGCGTTGATCTCAAAGGAAAATGATACTCAGGATTTTTATTGCTAGGGGTTCGATCCCCACGAATACCACATTATTTTTTGATAACAGAATAATTTTTGCCGGGAAATTTTCCTCAGAAGTTTTGTTCATCATAATTTCATGAATTTCAATAAAGAGAACTTTACTCTAAATACTAATTACACAAATCGAATTTGATTTTTTACATATCTGAAGCTATAGGGATTATGCAAGCCTTGTTCACCCATCTCCTTTAAGACACATATAAGATATGACCTTTTCTTTTCCCTTTTCTGCCTTTTAATTTCTTTTATCCCCACCTCTATCCCTCTCCTTCTCCCTCTTCACAACACTTTGTTTTGTCTTTTTCGAATCCACCCTTGCTAATTAAATTCAGTGTTTCCTCCTCCCCCATCCCTTCTCAACCCCAACACCCTTTCTCCTACACCATTTTATCCCCTTCTAACTCAGGCCTCTGGACATAATCGCTTTAACACTATTAAAGAAATAATTTCCTCATGGGAGGAATTGTTGGAGAATATACCCCAATAGTCGAGAGCTTTTGTTGGCAAATAAAAATCGAGCTCAAAGGGCGAGGTTTTTATCTGCCAACAAAATCTCGAGACTGAGGGGTATATTCTCCAACAATTTCGATGACAAGGGAATACTTTCTATTCTACCTCGGCGAATCTTTAAATTCCTATAAAGAGAAACGGAGAGGTAGATGTCGACGTACACGTAAGTGCCTTATTACGTCACAATTGAATGCTACTTCTCCATTATTTGCACTTCACGCATTAGAAAAAGTTCGAGGTAATCCGAATCCCAAGTAAGTTTTTTCCCCACTAATTTGCATCACAATCAAAAGAGGTCTCAGTCCTTTTACACGTAAAAACAGTCGAAATTAGAGGAAACCAATTTAAAATATTTTTTTTATTAATACCAATTGTCACATATATGTTTATAAAATGGATTACAATTTTATATCATTAATGAATATAATAAACAAATACAAAAAAAATTATAATTGTGACAACTGAGAGAGAGAGAGAGAGAGAGAGAGAGAGAGAGAGAGAGAGAGAGAGGAGGGGTTTGAGAAAGAAAAGAGCATGATCAAAGATATGTCTTTCCATTAAAGTACTGGTAAGAACATGTCCAAGCATTGTGCAAAATGTCTTTAAGTGCCTATTCGCAGGGTCTTACATAAGTGAAAGCCAATTTTTCCATTTATTATTAAACTCTTTAATTTGATTACTTTTTGTTGGACTATATTTCATGGTAAATAGTAATGTTTTAACATCTCCACGTAATCCTTGTAATCTCAAAACCTCATTACGACATTTAGTTCTGTATATAAATGATTTAATACATAACAGTATTGTATTTAATCCTTACTATTGGGTATTGGGTTTCCAAGTATGAATGTACAACTATCTATTGGAAATTCTATATTATGAGCTTCACAAAGAATGGTAAAACTATTTATAAGTTCTTGAACCTTCTGGCATTCCCACATAATATGAAAAATTGTTTCCTCACATGTCTGACAGAAGCTACACAATTTAGTATCTTTCAAACCCATTTTATATAAAATTGTATTTGTAACTAAGATATGTTGATTTATTCTGAATTGTAGCTATTGTAATTTAGAACTTTTTGTACATTGAAAATTGAATTTAAACATTGAATTTAAAATATTGGTAATTTGTTTATGAAGTTTGTGAATTATCGGAATATTTCTCCTAGTTGGGGGGGGGGGGGGTGTTAGTAATATGTCTTTATTTTACTGCATATATATCATTATAAGCAAAATTGTTCCCTACACCTAAGGATTAGATATTGAAAGCCCAAAGGAGTAACAATTTCATTTCTAAAGTTTGTGTCTCAAACTTGCTTCCACTTTAATGGTTTGACTTCTTCCTCCCCTTTAAAAAATATTAATTCTACATTCAATTATTTTACTCAGACAAAAGATGCACATCACAGTCATCCCGCTAAGTAACAAGAAAAAAAATAAAGGATGTATATTTTATTACCTTTTCTTTTCTTCTATCTGAATTTGTTCAAAATCTTGTGTGTATTCCCTTAAAGCTAGATATGTTTTAATTCGTCCAGGAATAGGAAGAGACATGATCTTAGATTCTATCTCGGCTCCTTGTCGAACATCAATTAAATGTGTTCGTATAGTATTTCTGCATAAAGATGAAAGCGACGACTCCTCTTCTACTTCATATTTCTTCAGAACATTGAAGAATTCAGTTTTCTCTTGATCGTAGTTTATTCTTTTGTAACTTTTGCCTTTCACTGAAATTGTTGAATTTTCAAGATGTGATAGTTCCACGTTTTTAAAGTCTTTATCGAGTTTGAAGTTATATCCACATTTAAGCAAGGTAGCTGCAGCCCCAAAGAAACCATTTTTCAGCAAGGTGGCCAATATCGATTTTCTGTAATGACTGCAAAAATTCAAGCATTTTAAACTCTTAGTATACACGTTCTTGTATAGAAAAAAGTTTGTTAAAAAGAATTAAAAGTAAAGCCAAGGACTTTTTATTTCTGTCCTGAGAAAAAAAAAAACAAGATGATAATGAATTAATTTAATGTTTTACTAACTATGATGTTGATTGTATAGCAGGATCCATTTTAGCTCCACCACAAATTAATCTATTAAACAATGAGAGGTCAACTTTTGCAACGATAGCTGTTTCTGTCTGACCGATTTTCATTGAGTCTGCGTCCTCCGTTATCCTTTTTATCAGATTTGATAATGGTGCTATTCCACATTTATTTTGTTTATTAATACTGCATCCATGCTCAAGCACAAGTGATGCTATTTCATTCCTTGAAGACTCTGCCTCTGAAAAATAAAGAGTAAAGGATACAGAAATCATCAATTAATGTTTATTTTGATTTGATTTTCAGATTTTTTTTCCATGGTATTCAACTCAAATAAGTAAATATTCCAATGATTGAAGTAGTTTTAGCTGCTTTGTAATGACAAGAAAAATTTAACAATATTGAAAATTCAGCTTTATTTTTTCTTTAACTCTGATATCAAGGAAAACTTAAGTTTGTATTTTTCATTTATTTTGTAGGGTTTTAGGAAGAATTTAAAATTAATTTATCCATGTAGAATGGATAACAATTGATTTCAATACTTACTTAAATCACATGCTAAATGTAAGCAGGTGTTTTCATCTTTATCAGATGAGTAAATACTTGCTCCTTTCTCTAGAAACAGTTTTACTAAATCTTGAAGTCCCGACCTAATTGCCAATAAAATGGGTGGGTTGCCATCTCTGTAGAGATTTGGGTCAGCTCCGTTTTGTATCAAAGATTGTATGAAAACCTTCCATTCGGCACTTAAGCCGTAATAATCAATATTTCGCATACACTGATTCAATACAAAGTCGATGTTTGGGTCCGCTCCTTTCGATAATAAATAACATCCCAAAGAAGCTTGATCAACAGAACCTAAAAACAAATTTACAGATAATGGAGAAGCTATGGTACTATTTATATGTATTACAACTTTGTATTAAAAATATTTGTAAATGAAATGCAAAGGTAACGAACAGTGATCATTCTCAGTCCATTTAAACAATACAAATATAAGCAGAGACAACACGGACCTTCGAAAACAGAGACGAGATCACGTGCAATGGAGGAGTAATGAAATATGGAGATAACGAATAGTATTCAAACTCAAATTCCATTTAGACAATACAAATCGGGAGGAGAGCAAACACGGACCTTCAAAAACACCAGAGGTAGAATCAGGTGCCATAAAGGAGGGAACATCCCCTGTCGACCGGTCACACCCGCCCTGTGCTCCTTGACATGATCGGGTAAACGGCAAAAATTCGTCGACAATTCAGTGTGTAAATAATGGCCGAACAATTAGTATGAAATATGAAAAATGTCAGTCAGCATTTGACTTAATGACCAGTTGTATTTGCTGATAAGATCATTGTATCGGCCATAAAAGTTGCAAAATGATTAATTCAAACTAGACTGTAGATATCCTTGTTTTATCAACTTCTTTGTCAATAGCTTGCAATTGTCTCATTTTAGAAATTGTTCATCAGTAGAGTATGCGCGAATCAACTAGGAGACAGAAACCCAATATGCAGGTGATAAGGGTATATTGCTACATAAGTAAGGGAAGTTGACGATTGGAAAATTGAAGTCATTACGTTTATCATAAAGCTTTGTTGCTAGGTTATCATTAAAGTCTTTTTCTAATAAAATATCCAAATATGAAACATATATGTCAGACTCTGTGATATCTTTTATTTCATGCTCACTGGGATATATCGAGTAGACATATAAATGGAAGTAACTATTGTTAATTATTAAAACGTCGTCGATATATCTAAATGTCGAGTTCAAGGCCAAAGTAAGAGTTTTCTCATGTAGAAGTTTTTGAATAAATTCTGCTTCTTATGAATACCAAAATAGGTCTGCTAACAATGGGGTGCGATTGGTACCCATAGAAATTCCAACAGATTATTGAAAGACCTGATCTCCAAAAACTAAATAGATATTTTCAATCAGAAACTCAAGCATCTTTTTAATATCAGAGCCAAGCGCTCGGCACTTTGAAGTGAAAGTTGCGGGTCCTTCGGATGAGACCTTAAAAACCGAGGCCCAGTGTCACGGTAGGCGATGGCACGATGAAGAACCCTCACTGCTCAATGGTCATGAGTGCCGAGTAAAGGTCAAAATTTGAAGCGCTTCACCGGTATATGGTGACGTCTCTCTGAGTGAAAAATTCTCGAATGGGACGTAAAACAACATACAATCAATCAATCAATCAACTTCAGAATACTTGTGTGTACAATCAGAATGCTTTTTAAGAAAATAATTTTGCAAATAACCAATGACAAGGCAGATGCTCGATATCTAGGCACTGTAATTTTTTTTTTTTATATAAATTAAAAGTTTGGAAGCAAGAGTATTTGAAAGACATACAAGATGCATTGTGGACTTCAACCTGAAATATGGTGATTAAGAATATTACGTATATTATCTGCGTCAATTCCTTTGTTGGTATATTGAAGTTGAAGGAACAAACAGGTTGTTTGAGCGGTATTTTCTTACGCAAAACGTGGCGATTTAAACAGCCTATGATTTGTAATATCCATTATCACAGATCCCAGTCTGCATTCTGGTGTCGAAAAATTCATATATGGACTTTCCTGGACTTTTACAAATAGACCATTCAAACTTTCAAAGGGACAGAGTAAAGTTTGGTGCGAATGTGATGAAGGCCTAAGTGTTTATTTACATAAAGGAGACATCGTGCATAATAGTTTTATTGTAAGATCGATGTCCATGACAACGCTTATGTCTATGAGTATTGTTAAAAAGTCCCATTGCATTCACATTGCTACACTGTGGACTTGAAAGATTCCCAACTCTATCGACATTGTCATTACTACCATATCGAAATCTTTTCTAGAATTCTACCTTTCATTGACAAAATAGATTGATCAATTGCAAGTAAATTAAAATGCTTGTATAGAAGCTGCTGGTCCCCTTGTTAATTTGAAATATATGCCCCGATATTCTTTTATTAAGTGAACCCTTGGTTTCACCAACATAAACAAGCACACAAAGGGTACATTCTATTCCGTAGACAACATTAGAAGATTTGTAATTCAGATTTCCCCAAGTTTTGGTATAGAAGCTCTGTCCAGTAAGATTAACAATAAACAAAGAGCTAGTAATAGAAATATCAAAGGTTTTACCGTTTTTGACAGAATATTTTGAAATAGAACACATGGGATAGGAAAATATATCTCTAATAGAATCTTCACATTCCTTCAATTTTTTTTAATTAACTGTTGGTTCTGTACCAAAAATGGGAATCTGAAAATTGCACATAAGACATAGGTTTAATATCCCTGAGGATAATCCGAGGGACACCGATAAAACTATTAGAGTATGTACCCCTTATAGACCTCAAAAAGACTGACGCTTTTTTATACTGGGCAACGCGTCTGCCAGTATCTTTTCGTTATGCAATATACTTTTCATGAATGAACAAGTACCGAACGACAAGTATCCTCGGGGACAGACTGTCCACCAGCAGAGATACATGTTCGGTGGTTAAAATGAAATATGGAGATAACGCACACTATTCAAACTCAAAGTCTATTTAGACAATACAAATCAGAGCAAACCTCTAAAAACATCAGAGGTGGGATCAAGTGCCATGGAGGAGTTACCATCCCCTGCCCACCGGTCACACCCACAGTGTGCACCTTGTCATAATCGGTAAAAAAGGAAAAATCCGTAAACAATGCAGTTTGTAAACAATGGCCTAACAATTGTAAAAAAAAAACGTCAGTCAACAATCGACCAAACGACAGATGTAATGCTTCAAAGTGATTAAAGCATTTCATAAACAGTCAAAGAGACAATGAGATAATGAAATGTTTGATCAATTTTACTACCGCTCATCTGTATCTTTGTCTAAATATGAATTTAAATCCGATAATTAAATATAGCAAAATGATTAAAATTGTCAAATTTAGGAGGTAAAATAATGCAAAATGAAAGTTCGTTTTATGGACGTTTTAAATAACAAAATTATGCTCTTGATTGGAATAAGCATCAAGACAGCTTATTTTATAGATACATGTGACCCTATATTATTGAAGATAAATAAAAATAGGAATTTCAAATGCTAAATGATTAATCGATCAATAATTGCAAAGGAAAACGCTTGAAAAAATTAAGTAAATGAAACACACTCACAATTTTCAAACACCATTTTTAGCTGCAAATTTACGCAGCTTTCATAGAAGAAGGTCTGCTTCAAAGTCATCCCAACAATAACATCTTCAATTTTCAAAGTTAGAACTTTTAAAAACGTTGGTTGATTGTTCTTCTTTAGGTGAAATAATCCCTCATTTGTAGGTTTTTTGAGATCAATCACTGTTTGTTATCTTCACCTATTTCATTACAACATTAAACATTTAATTTGTATTTGGGTATTATTCAAACTAAATGGACTCGTCAACTTAAAAAGCTTATTTATGCCAGAAAGTGTAGTCTTTTCCCCCATACTAGTATATTTTTTATGAAAACTTTTTATAGTCAAGTCCCTGGCCTGAATCCATTGTCATTGAACAATCTTGAAACAAAAGTAAACAAGAATGCTTGCAAATAAATTTGTAAGTAAGTTGTACTTGAATATTTGACCCGCTCTTCGCCCTCGATCCTTAAACTATTATTATTTAAACTAAAACGAGGTAAGTTAGTGACAAACAAGTTGATGAAACAAGAATATCAGCAGTCTCGTTTAAAGTCATCATTTCGTAAGTTCTTTGGTCGATACAATGACCTTGTCAGCAAATACAATCTTTTATTAAGTCAAATGCTGACTGACTTTTTTCATATAATTGTTAGGCCATTATTCACACACTGAATTGTCGACGGATTTTTTCGTTATTCCCCGATCATTAGAAGGAGCACACGGCGGGTGTGACAGGTCGGCAGGGGATGCTCCTTCCTCCATGGCACCTGATCTCACCTCTGATGTCTTAGAGGTCCGTGTTTGCTCTGCTCCTATTTTGTAATGTTTATTTGACTTTTGAGCTCGAATACTGTTCGTTATCTCCACATATTTCATGATTAAAAAGCCTTGCATCTCAAACTATGAGCATAATTGCAAATAAATTTCTGTTACATATGAATATATATGAATGACTTCTATATATATTCCTTGTATAGCTTTGGACTCCATTTATGTCACAATCTTTGCCCAAGAAATTATGATTTGAATAAATGTGAAGCAACAAGTAATGGAAAATCTTTTCAAAAAATTAACTAATGCGGTTCCTGTTGTTCTGAAAGGTTTTCACACTATACATTCTTACAACCTTTAATATAAAGCCTTGGTTTGGCCACATGTGACCAAAAGAATCTACGTATCAGGTACTTCTACAGAAAGTTTGTTTTTTCTGACCCAGTGACTCCTGGAGAAAAGATAATTACAAGGCTCCATCCTATTCGTAATATTTATAATTTTTCTTTCTAATAATTTGAATTTTTATTTCAAATACTGTAGAATATACTCTGGCAAGCTAAATAGAAATTGGTCCATTCTTTCTCGATTGAAAAATGTGAAAATGAGACCTACAATTAACGATTATTGTTTGGAAAACTTTCTTGAGTTTTCAGGTCGCTATAAGAAGCCGTAGTAAATATGATCAAAAGTTGTTGCACAAAAATATCGAGGTTATAACATGTATGTAATTTTGGTATGTTTAAATAGGAAATAGTATCTGTTTGAATGACATCACATTTCTTTTGTGATATATGAAAATAATGAATAGTAATTAAGCTTAAACTTCATTGAAAGTTTTCACACTTCAAATAAACAATACGAATTATGGACTTCAAAAACATCAGAGGTGAGATACTTCTTAACCACCTCTTTTTTGGAAAGACAAGGTATTGCAGTGCAATAACAGACATAAAAAATATCAGAGGTGAGATCTATACTTCTTAACTACCTCTTTGGAGAAAAGACAAGGCCTGTCATCTGATAAATTCAAATTTCCTTTACAAAGATTTATTTTCGTAGCAAGTTTGATTGAAATTGACCCAATGATCCTCGAGAAAAATGTAATGGATATTGACCATATAGCAAACATACATAAATATATGATAAGGACATAATTTCGTCACAAAAGTTCATTTTTGTTTTTGACTAAGTTGTGCTACAAATGGTAAAAGAAAATCTTCCAAGATGAGAAGCAGAGGTACTGAAACAATGATGTTTCAATAGCTAAGTTGCAATAGGTTTTTTACTTCCTTTCAGTCTAAAGTTTTGGAAAGGCTAATCAAGTTTAATAATAGCTAATGGTAAAAGACAGTAATAGGACGTGTAAGAGGCACAAAAGACCCTATAAAATAATACAGATGGATGGATTTTAAATGAAAACCTTACATTCTTGAAAAAAAAATACCTACCACGACTTCCAGTTTCACAAACTACGCTCAATGGGGTCTGTCCGCTGTTGTCTACACAATTTATATCTGCACCAAAATCAAGAAGCTGCTGTATAATACTCTCAGTGTTGCATTGTTGTTTTACCATACGAAAAGCCTTGATGGCAAGATGAAGAACAGTGCTTCCATCATTATCTTTGTCATTCACCTTTGCTCCCTTTTCCAAAATTCTGTGTACCACTTTCTCTATGTCATCTAAAGTGTAATAATGACTTTTACTTTTATTAAGAATTGAATGGCTTGAAGAAATAAAAGGTGCTTCATCAGAAAAGAATTGTCTCTCCTACTTGAATCACAGACTACGAAATCTACGAAACGTTATATAAATAGTCCTAATGACACACCAGCACAGTTAAATCTAACAACCAATAGCAAATAAAAAGTAGTATTGAGGCCATTTTTGATAAAGATGCAAAAAATCCATGACCACTATGCCACCAGATGAATTGGTAAATAAAACATTACTAAATATCTCTGTTGAATTGTTTTTTAGAATATTGACTTATTTGTTTAATAAACGTGAAAAAAATGATACATTGTATTTATATTTATCCACTATTTGCAATATCAAGACTTTAAACTGCAATAAGAAAATGCATCTACTAATGCCTTTCGCAAAGACTTTATTCTGGACTATTCCTAATCAACAAACACAGAAATGCAATTTCTTTCACAGCGTTTCAATTTGACAGAAATTATTCTAAGATGGATTCGATAACTTATTCTTTGGTTCAACAACATTGCTTTGAATTTTATTATTCCTCATTTTCTAATTGTGAGCTCTCTGCTATTAATGTCCTAATATTCATCAATTTACCTTTCCTTGTTCTAATGTAGTTGCGAAAGCATCTGAAGAAAACATGCAGAGCTGTTGGACCATCATCAATTTTATTTACGTGTGCGTGGTAGTCCAGGAGCAGAGCGATTACTTTAACATTTGCTGAGCGAATCGCTGCTACAAGAGGGTTATTGCGATTGAGATGCAGATTTGGAAGAGCTCCACTTTTCAATAAATATTCAACAGTAGTGACGAAATCAATCTCAGAAGTCTCCCTTCTCTCGACCAGAATAAAAAGTGGACTTTTCTCCGTGGTGTTAAGTTGATTTACCAATATCCCCTTTTCAACAAGATATACGACCATGTCATACACAACCTCACCCGGAGCTGAAACAAATGTATAAAATTAATGATCTTGTATAAACTGAAATTGATTATATACAACTTACTGTAATTTTTCTTATGTAAATACATGTTCATAGACACACCTTTCCCTTTATTTTAGAATTTTCCCCCCAAATAGCCCCGGATTTAGAAATTTATAAAATGGGGTAGGGTTGCAGTTAGCTGCATATCTGTAGCTCGATGGTCTAAAAAAAATTAGGATGGACGACCAGAGAGCTATATATTCACCAATTTAAAAAATGTATATTTACTGCGCAAAAAAGTGCGCACAATTCTCAATTTAAATCTCTATATAATTAAGCTGCCATCTAAAAAAATTAGTAATTTGTGTTCCTAACATATTTTTCCACAACATTTCCCACAACTGATATTAATAGTCCTCCTTGGTCTGAAATCGAGATCATCGAAAATTTCTCACATTTTTACTGCCTTTTGGGAGGCAAAATAATTCGGACCAAAATCGCTTCACAAGTTGATATTACCATGTTAACGTTTCTTCAGAATACAAAACATTTAATTCTGATTAACTAAATCTAATTCTAATTTTAATCGAAAATACGTTTCGTCTCTAACATATAAATCTGAACTAATATAGCAATGTGTTTGCAAAAGTTCCGTCAACGCAATCTGAAATATTCAAATACTGATAAATCAGGTATATATAAAATAAAATATGAAGATAAAGAATAGTAATCCAGCTCAAAAGTCCATTAAAATAATGAAAAGTTAGGCAAATACGGACCTCTAACAAAATAATCAGAGGTGGGATCAGGTGACATAGAGTAAGCATCCCCTGTCGACCGGTCACACCTGCCATGTGCTCCTTGTCATGATCGGGTAAACGGAAAAATTTGTAGACAAATCAGTGGGAAGATAACGGTCTAACAATTTGCATGAAAAACGTCAGTCAGCATTCGACTTAATGTTAGATTGTATTTGCTGACAAGGTCATTGCATTGACCACAGAATTTGCTAAATGTTGACTTTTAACTTTAAATGTGTTACAAAATTATAAGAATATTAACATGTTTAACAACGTCATAGGGAAAGAAATAACAGACATAAAGACTTAAACAATATGCAAAGTATGATTGAACATATATGTTTTGCATGAAGCTTGGACCAAATTGTTATGCCACACAAAATGAAAGTATAAATAGGCAAATTTTTCGATGATCTCAATTTCAGTCTATGGAGGGCTATAAAGAACGGTCTGGGAATTTTTTGTTCTGCAGGTAGCAAAGAATATATTTGGAATATACGTACCCCAGCATGCTAGAGGTTTTTGAGTCGTTTTGTGTCTCTAATAGGAGCGTAGGGACAGTAAACAAGCGTCTTTCTTATAGGAGTAGAAATACATGCTAAGTTATATTTTGAGATTCATGTAGAATTCGAAGCTTAATTATATGGAGATATAAATTCAGAAACATGAGTACGTTTTTGTGTGCAATAAGAGTGGATCCTTAGGTCTCTAATCGTCCTACTCAATTTTTTGCTCTACTGGTCAGAGACCAGAAGAGCTTATGCGATAGTTAGGTGTCCGTCGTCCGTCTGTCTGTAAACAATTTTTCAAAATGCTTCTCCTCCTTCAGTTTTGGTCTGATTTCAATTTAACTTGGTACACAAGTAGACTACACTAAGATACATAATTCTGTAAATCGGGTTTTGATTTCGACGAAGTGTTGCCATGGTTACTAAACAAAAGAAATTTCTGTGAAATACTTTTAAAACACTACTCCTCCCAAGTTTTATTTGATTTTAATATAACTTGGCATGCAAGTATACTACTTTGATATATATAATTGTCTTTATCGTTCTTTTTATTCTGATAAATGATGTTGCCATGGTTACTAAAATCGAAATTTCTGTATAATTCTTTTAAAGTAGATCTATTTTCGCACTGTGTCATTAACAAATTGTAAAATCGGAACCACGCTTCCTTTTTTCGAGATTTGATTTTTTTATAACTACAATGGTTTGACTCCTACTCGGCGTTTAAATATCTGATAATGGTTTTGATGTAAATCGGTCTCGTCAACGAAAATTAAGTAACAAGAAAAGAATGGAAAAAATTTTAGCTTGACAGAGACACGATGGGGTAATAAAGATATACCATAAACGACATTTCTGTGGATGAGAATGTGCCGATAACATGGACAACGAGCATGCTATCAAAGCCGATGCGAGACAGTCAAAGAATACTGTCGGCGGGCAAGTTGAAGTTAATACTGATAGCTCGCAAAAGAAGGAATTGGCTTCGATTTGACAGCGACAATTTTAATAAATTTCATTATTTCATACATCAAAATATTAACTTTGAATAATTATCACTTTTATAGACACATACACCCCCAACCCCTGGTCCTGCAAACCCATCGGATTAAAGCACAACGCAAAAATATTTTTTATAGAATAGAAAGAATAGTATTAAATGAAAATAGTTTATTCACTTGCAGCACACCAACTTTCTGTACCCAGATCATTCAGTTTGCTAGGATCGGTCAATCACTGTCAGATTCATGGTCTCTAATTTTACTGACAAGTGATACTTTTTAAAATCCAAATCAAAGTGAATTTTAGGGACAGTAGGTATTGGATGTAATTAATTATTATTTCACATATGTACAACTTGATAAATACACTCAAACTACAAATGTATAGTAAAATATAGCTAGATATTATTTTTGGGTCCTTATAGTGCAGAGCTTATGCCATGAACAGGAATGCGTCAACGTTTAATTTTTTTTAGGTAAATCATTTTCTTAGATGTTATTTTTAAAATAGAAAACACTTTCTCGAAGATTGAGTCCATAAAAATATCTAAAAATGATCAAGATTGACCTATGCAGCATACTATTATTTTCTCATGCAACATTTTGATACGTTAGCCCCGAGAAAGTGTACATATTTATAATAATATACGCCAAACAATGATTAAATATGATTTAGTAACATATTTCTATTCAATTTTGAGTAGTTTCACTGTCTATCTAGGTTTTAATTCTTATTTATTGACAAATTTGAAGACAGGTGCATTTTCTTAAGTTTCAATATTTGGCGTTTCGGGGTATGTACTGTGTGAGAGGCAATAGCAGAAAATAAGCATGTTGACATATAATTTTTCTTATGTCTATCCATTATTGGGATGTGTGTCTATGTTATATTTTCAAGCTTGAGGCCATTTAGTGCCCAGTATATAACTAAAAAACTTAAAAGGCTACTCCTCTAACAGTTTTAGTCTGATTGCAATCAATTTGGCCACAAAAAGAGACTAAACCAAGGATCATTATTCTATTCATTGCTGTTGCAAAGTTTCAAGTCCAAATGCTACTTTCATCTGTGTTCAGTAATTCAGATGTGATAAAAGAATTAAATAGATTACACGATCAGAATGTACTGGTTCCTGCTGACAAAGCAGGTAACAACATTGTCTTTGTTTGTAAGGTTCATTATATAATTGTATTTTAGAGGAACTGGGATTTAATTCTACAAGTGGTTATCCAACTTATACCCATAGCTCCATTTCTAAGGAGGAAATTCTTCAAAATCATATGTCAGTTTTGAATATTTTAATATTCCCAACAACCAACATGAATTTTAATTACCATATCTATATTGGATTCCGAAACTTCATAAAAATCCTTACAAACAAAGATACATAGCGGGTTCCAGTAAATGTTCTACCAAGCCTCTTTCTTTACTCCTCACTAAAATATTAACAGTAGTGAAGAAGAAACTTCAGGAGCACTGTGCAACAATGTATTTGAGAAGTGGTGTAAATCAGATGTGGATACCTAAAAATTCCAAGGGACTTTTGGAAAATTTTAAATCACAAGATTTTACCAAAATCAACAACATGAAAACTTAGGACTTTTCAATCTTATATAAAACCATTCCCCACGACAAATTGAAGTCCAGACTTCTTGATATCATTGACAGCTGCTTTTTCAATAAAAATGGAACTCGTTAATTTACTTACCTTGTCATTGGTCATTTGCAAAATTATTTTATTAAAAAAAATTCTGATTGTAAACACAAGTACTCTGAAGTTGATATTAAAAAGATGCTTGAGTTTCTGATTGACAATATCTATGTGGTTTTGAAGACCAGGTCTTCCAACAATCTATATGAATTCCCATGGGTACCTATTGCGCCTCGTTATTAACAGACCTATTTTTGTATTCATATGAAGCAGAATTTGTTCAAAATTTTATACGTGAAAAGAAGAAAACACTTGCTGTGGCCTTCAACTCGACATTTAGATATATCGACGACGTATTGTCAATTAACAATGGTTATTTCCATTCTTATGTCGATACGATATATCCCGGTGAGCTTGAAATAAAAGATACCATAGAGTCTGACACATCTGTTTCATATTTGGATATTTTACCAGAAAATGACGTTAATGGTTATCTAAAAAGCAAACTTTATGATAAACGTGATGATTATAACTTTTCTATCGTCAACTTCCCTTACTTATGCAGCAATATACCTTCTTTACCTGC
This sequence comes from Saccostrea echinata, assembly GCF_033153115.1. NCBI lineage: Eukaryota > Metazoa > Mollusca > Bivalvia > Ostreida > Ostreidae > Saccostrea > Saccostrea echinata. The sequence continues at coordinate 780,164 of NW_026889757.1, read as the reverse complement.
ATATGGGGTTTATATCTTTCAGTTGATTCGATACGCAAGAGCACGCTCTACGTATGAACAATTTCTGAAAGAAGGAAAGTTATTGACAAACAAATTGATGAAACAAGAATATCAGCATTCTCATTTAAAGTCGTCATTTCGTAAGTTATATGGTCGATACAATGACCTTGTAAGAAAATACAATTTATCATGAAGTCAAATGCTGACTGAAGTTTTTTTTTTTATAATTATTGTTAGGCCATTATTTACACACTGAGTTGTCGACGGATTTTCCCGTTATTTCCCGATCATGACAAGGAGCACACGGCGCGTGTGACCGGTCGGCAGTAGATGCTCACTCCTCCATGGCTCCTGATCCCACCTCTGATGTTTTAGAGGTCCGTGTTTGCTCTGCTCCAAAATTTGTATTGTTTAATGGACTTTTGAGCTTGAATACTGTTCGTTATCTCCACATATTTCATTGTTATAAATACAAACCAGTAGAGCTACAGTCTCGTCAGAGACATCTGGTTCAGAGACCAGTCAGCTGCAGATATATAGCTAGGTTGAGGAGAGGATGTTTATTTTTATGGTTTACATTTACAAACCACAAGGACAGAGCTTTGATAGAAATGCTTGCAACAAGTACAAAGCACCCGTTAAATGATTCATAAACATGTTCCAAAAGAGCTTTGGCAACTTAATATTACATTCTCAGTGACGTAGACAGCTAATTAATGCAAAGAGTTTGGAGCTGCCTGGAATCTCTCAGTTGGTCCGGGGAAAGGCTTAAGTAAGGGGTGGGTTCAGTGAGATTCTGAATCTCAGCAATTCGAAAGTTTCTAAATTCATTAAATACTGTATAAATGTAAAGATGGCATCAGTGTGTTTTAATATAAATTTAGCATCGAGACTACTGCAATGATAGAAAAAGACCCACTTGAAAATCGAAGAAATCAGATGAACACTAAACCAACTTTATACATTTTTCATGACAAACATTGTAATGGCTTAATTATGCTACGTTTTCTTGTTGAAGAGGCGAAATATATACATTATTCAAAAATGATTTTTCTTACGACCCGACTCATCATACATCAAATAAAAATAAATCCTTTACGTATGTGTTGCATAACAGAGCAGATATGAAGAAAGTGTAGAAAAGATTAATTTATTTTTCATATGTACTTGGAAAAATTGGAATTTTTTGAAGGACTTGACATTGTTGAACAATGTTCGAAAAATCTCGTAATTCTACAGGTGACTCTCGATCTCTCGAAGTTCAAGGGACCGTAAGAAAAGTTCGAGAGATCGGGGGGTTCGAGAGATAGAAAGTGAATAAAATCCGGAATTTTCAGTTCCGACCATCATTGTTCTACAATTACACATACCGGAATTGTATGTTGATAAATGTCATAACAGATAATTCACTTCATTTCAACAACAATGATCGTATTTTGAATAAATAAAATGATTATTTTAAGTTTAATATTTATTTGTTCTCATTTCATGATTACATGAAACCTGAATAGAAATTGTCGCTTTTGCTATCCCCCGGGCGCGGGCTTGATCGGTCCTTCACAAGATTGCTCGTAATGGGTAATTCTTGAGATAGGATATCTTGTACAATATTTGCCAAACTGGGTTTGTGTAGACTTTAATAATATTAAAGTTCATAATCAATGGAAAATTACTGACACGTCCTAAAATTATTTTCTCAAAATTATCGTCTCGTCCAGTCAAAATAAGTTGTGAAGCAATTTGTTTATAATTTACCAATTAAACAATTAATTATATCTACACTCGGACGACTCAAAAATGTAGTATCATCTATGTAAACATCCAATTGTCCATCCCAGCCCCAGGCGTTCACTGTTATCTAGGTAAGTCCAAACTGCATTAATTTTACGCTTGATTGACGTGCATATATGCGCATTCAAAACTTCTCGAGAGAATAAAAAAAAAAAAATGAAATATGTGTAACGGGACCCAGGTCTTGGTTCGAGAGATAGAGAACTTCGAGAGATCGGGAGTTCGAGAGATCAGAAGTAAATTTGCTTAGTTATATAGAGGAAAAAAACGGGACCGGAGGTTCACTTCGAGAGACGGAGTTCGAGCCATCGACAGTCACCTGTATTTATTTGTAAACACAAAACTCTTTTTCAGCTCTATCAAATCCACTAATTAAGAAGTATGATAAGTTCTATCAGATAATTCATAGTTTACCTTCTTTTAAGCAATGATGGAGACATGTATTCTGCAGGTCATCTTTTTCACAAAGATTGGCTCCCTTACTCACTAGAATTTTCATCGTGCTTAACCATCCTTTCGATGAAACTATATGTATAGCTGATAATCCTGTATTGTCTCGTTTTGTTACTGTTAATCTGTCACAAGCAAGAACTGACACTATCTCGTCCCTCAAACCCAAGAGTTTATCCTGAGTGTCGTCGAAGTCGTAAATCCCCTGCTTCAAAAACAACATTAGCGGTGTGTTCCCATCGCCGTCCACTTCATTTAATCGTCCCCCGTGTTTTTTGTATATCCGTAAGAAATTCAGACATTCTTCATGAGATACACTCTGTCTGTCTGAAAAATGTATCGACAGAACATTATGCAGTTTTGACAGAACATTATACTGTTTTGACAGAACATTATACAGTTTCATATATGTCCACATTTTTTTCAGTTAATGAAGCTTTTAACGTAGTGTCCTTTTAGTAGAGGGAAAGAAAATCTATTCTCGACTAGATTTAAAAAAAATCAAATTTAAAGTTAATTTTTAATTATAAAGCTTCAACATTCTAATACTACGGAATTCAAATGTGACGAATAGTTTTAGCTCAACTGGTCAGAAACCAGAAGAGCTTATGCATTAATAAGGTGTCCGTTTGTCTTTATATGATTTATCAAAACGCTACTCTTCCTACAGTTTTAGTCCGATATTTCAATAAGACATAGTGCACAAGTAGGCTAAACTAAGATACATAATTCCAAAAATCGATTTTTGATTTTGACAAACGTTGTTGTAATGGATACTAAAAATATAAATCTCTTTGAATTCTTTCAAAACACTTCTCTCCCTACAGACTTGGTCTGATTTCAATACCACTTGGTGCACAAGTAGACTATACTGAGATACATAATTCTACGTATCGGTTTTTGATTTCGACACAGGGTATTGCCATGGTTATTACAAATAGAGATTTCTGTGAAATTCTTTCTAAACCCTACTCTTCCAACAGTTTTGGTCCCATTTCAATATGACTTGGTACATAAGAGGTCTCAAATAATAGTACAAATGATTCTGAATATGGTTATTGATTTTCAATTGGTGTTGCCATGGTTACTAAAACAGAAATTTCTGTGATTTTTTTTCCAAAACCTACTCCTTTCACAATTTTCGTTCGGTTTCAGTAAGACTAGTTACACAAGTAGATGACTCTAGGAAACATATTTCTTTTTACTGGTTTTTAATAACGACAAACGATGTTGAGATTGTAACAAATTTTTTTTAGAAATATCTGTGCGATTCCTCCTCCTTCAGATTTGGTACACAGGTACACTATACTTAAATAAATAATTCCATTCATTGGTTTTTGATTTCAACATTTGATGTTGCCATGTCTTAGTATTAAAATTTCTATGAAATTCTTTCAAAATATTACTCCTCCTACACTTTTGGGCGGAAGGTACACAAATAAACTAAGATTCATAAACTCAGACACATCTTTATAATATGTACACACCAGTGGAACTACAGTCTCGTCAGAGACATCTGGCTCTAAAAAAAGTAAATAAACAAATGAACTAATAAACAACACGTACACAAATAAAAATGTAACAACAGTAGCTTTTGAGGTTTTCACAATCTTTTAAAGTTGCAATGGCATCAACAAATAACAGAATATGAATCTAGGTACAGTATGTATAGTATCCAAGTGTACCAACTTTTATTGAAATCAGACTAAACCTGGAGAATTAGCATTTTCATTAATTAAATTATTACGGATATTTCTATTTAAGTACTAATGGTAACACGGTCGTGCACATCAAAAACCCATAAAAAATTGAAGTGAATCAATGCCTCTCCTTATTTTCAAAATATAGGAGAAATAGCGTTTTAAATGAATTCTTGATTTCTATTTTAATCAAAAACATGGAAACGGAATTATTTTACTTTATGTGCCAAGTTTAACTAAAATCAGGCCAAAAATCTAGGAATACAGAGCTGCTGGATAGCCAGATAAAAAAATTTATATCTTCTGACGAATTAAAAATTCGTTCAGACGAATAAGATTTGTCTTTGTTAAGACAAATTAAAAATTTCCTTCGGACAATTTAGAATTTTACATGTACGGAGCCCGTTGAGGCCAGTTCAGAGAAAGAAATACTTCTATTGCGTTTAAATGCAAAACATTACGTTAAATCACAATAATCTTTGCGTTTAAACGCAATACTTTTGCGATAAAATGCAATAATTTTTGTGTTTAAACGCAATAATTTTGCGTATAAAGGCAAAACACTTTGCGATTAAACGCAATCTTTTGCGTTTAAACACAATACTTTTGGCGTTTAACCACAATAATATTTTTGCGTTTAAACGCAATAATTTTTGCGTTTAAACGCAATAATATTGCGATTAAACGCAATAATTTTTGTGGTTAAACACAATAATTTTGCGATCAAACGCAATACTTTTACGATTAAATGCAATAATCTTTGCGTTTAAGGGAAATAATTTTGAGATTAAACGCGATAATCTTTGTATTTAAAGGCAATCATTTGTATCAAACCTTGCAGAATACAACGGACCCACGCATATTTTATTTCCTTCTCTTTTTTACTTATTAGGAAAATGTGTATTGTCTAGCTTTATAGAATCAGATTCCTCCGAGCAAACGCTCTTTGAAAGGATAAATCACTGATGTGAATTTATATAGGAGAAAAAAAATGTCGGGTTGTAAAAACAAAGGCAACCTAAAAACGTGACATGTTTTTAACTGATTAGATCGCTTTACTCTTAATGAATACTTGGTCAGTTGCTTGCAATCACAAATCACTTTTCTCTTTGTTTTTTCTACTTTGAAACAATTTCTTCAAACAATTAGAATGGATCTTCTAAATAAAAGACTAAAGGAGAAAAAATGATTAATAAACTATCCCCCCACGTTGCGGTCACGAAGTTCAACACATGTATAAATGGGTTCAGGAAAAGATCAATGAAATGTTGGAATTACGTACAACATGATGAAGTATTTAGACCTTTCCTATGGTTGTATACAGTAAACACAAGAACACAGGTGATTGAATCATATGAGATCAAAATCAAATGAAACAGATTGATCGATGTGTACTAGCAAATTGACAAGGTTTTTTTTAATACCATTGAAACGTTCTTTATTTATGTGATACGTAAGCAATTGACCAACGGCTTAATTAAGAGTGTTGGGTTCTAATACGTTTAAGACATTCTGATTGTTAGGAAGCCATTGTTTTACTACAATTTTCAAAAATTGGAAAACTTTGCAAAAAAAGACAGAACCAAACGGTTCTTTGAAGTGTCGGATCCCAGTAACTATAACCTTTGGCTTATTGATGTCTAATTTTGAAACTACAGTATCATTGTGTTTAAATGCAAAACGAATCCTTAAAAGGAAGGATTATTGCGTTTTAACGCAAAGCGTTATATATATATATTAAAAAAAATTAAAAAACCAAACAAAAACCAAAACCAAACAAAAAATAAAACCTAACCAATCAAAAAAACAAACAAACAAACAAACAAACAAAACAAAAATAAAACAAACAAAAACAACAACAACAACAAAAAACAAAATAAAAAATAACAAACAAACAAACAAACAAAAAAACCATCAAAAAAACAAAAAGAAACTTTGAGGGATGGCTCTTGCAATTTTTTCATAAAAGTGGTTAACTTACAACTAGAACCCCACCGTTAAAAGTTTGGCATTACCAGAAAATAGTGCTTTGATAGAAGCTTATGATATTAATTTATGACAAAGCTTATGCGCGTGTCAGGTATGGGAGTGGGATAACCCTCTTTTTTCTCACAGATGTTGAAAAGCACGAGCACTTGCTTTAGCAACATGTTCAATAATATATATTTAGATAATTAAAATGTGTTTGATTTATCCAATAAATTTTGGAGTGGCGGACCCTTTGAACGAGTGGGATTTCGGAATAATGTACCTTCAGAATGGCAGACTTTAAACCTTATAAACTTTTTATATAATATTCAAACTTCCGAATTATCGGAATCAACTTATCTGACTCCATTATAACATGTCTTGTTACGACATGTGTATGTCTTTGCTCCAAAGAGCCATTTATGTTTAACAAATATTATGGATTTCATACTCCCTATAATATATGTATACATCAGGGAATGAATCCTGCAAAATCCAAAAGGAGGTATAAATCTCTCAAGATAATATTACTAGTACCTGTGCAAATATCTTATTTGTCCGAACGAATTTCTAATTTGTACCTGACAACTATAATTTGTCCGAACAAATATCTAATTCGCACGAACAAATATCTAATTTGTCAAACGAATATTTAATTTGTCCGAACGAAACTTTATTTGTCGGAACAAATTTTCTTATTTGTCCGAACAAATATCTATATTGTCCGAAAAATATGTTGTTCGTCCAAACAATTTTTTTTTATCTCGTCATCAAGCGGCACCGTATAGGCATTTTGAGAAAATACCAAACAAATGTTGGTTCTGATCCTGAACGAGAGACGATCTAAAGGGCCGAGAAAACTAATTTTTCTCTATAATAGAACACAACTTGAAAAAGATCCATGAACTTCATCTTGCGTCTGACACTAAGATAAGATCACATGGAATGCTTTTATTTATCGATGTTTAGTGATATCATACAACACAAACATTTATCAACACCGACATTTACTTTATCAAGTGATTCTAAATTTCAAGCGCAAATCTCAGTTCATCACGCGAGAACTATCATGGCTGCTTGGGAGACCTACTGCAAAACACGCAGATTTATTTTACTTGGTTTTCGCGTATAAATGGCTATGATGTTGATAATGAATAAAAATTCCGTCTTATTGGAAGTAAGTTGAATGAAAAAACAATTTATTTTGCCTGCAGTCGCCCGTATCTAAAAATATATTTGCACCATTACGGAGATGCAGTGGAATTGTAACCCTTTTCGGAAAATATCAGATTAATAAAATCAGAGAGGGCTACATTATTGCAGCTAGATAAATTGATGTCACATAAATTTCAGCACGTTGTTTAAATTCAGCATTTCGTGAATTCAATGCTCGTTATAATGACCTTTTTGGCAAACATAACCCATCGTTGGGTTTGATTTCGCTTACATATTTCATACCATTTGTTAGGTCTTTGTTTTTATACTAATTTTGATTACGGAATATTCCGCCTACCTAATCAATACATAGGGCTCGTGGCGATTGTGACCGATCGAAGAGGAATGCTTACTCTTTCAAGACACCTGATCCAACCCCTGAAATTTCCTTGGGATTCCAGTTCACAGATTTTTATTGTTTGTAGCTTTTATTTTTTGCTTTTTTAGATCGATCACTGTTAGTTATCTTCACCTTTTTCAAGTGAGGAAGCTGAAATCGTTCAAAAGTTCATGGGAGGATTCGTTTGAACAGACTGTATGAAAAAGTAACGGGAAAAATTAAAACAGAAGGGAAAAAAACAAATTTAAGAGTAAAGAAGAGGCCCAAGAGCCTTAACGGTCACCTGAGTAGAATATAACAAGTTAGAGGATCCATAAACTGGTAAATGAAGTTTTGTTGCCCCCCCCCCCCCCCCCCAAAAAAAAGTATGATTAGGAACAACAAAATAATTGGTCTAGTAATTTGATGTCCCCTATTTATTACTTTTACTACACAGACTATTAACATATATCTCTTTTTAACCACATATCATTACCTCTCACATTGGCCTCTCTTGGCCTTTGAAGAACATTTAAAAAGATAAGTTATTTTTGTCTTATTTTTATTCATCTACTATTTCCAAGTCTACTTGATCATTAAAACTATGAAAGTACTCTTTGTATAATACAATAAAAATTCTTGCATAATTCTCTTATTCTGTTAACTTTTCAAATACATTATTTACTGTAACAGTGATTAATTATCAAAAGTGAATGGCAAAGGGGAATAACTTCGCTCAGTAGAAAACAAATTAAAAGAGCCCTTGCAGGACCAGAACACTTAACCAAATGGTCCAGATGTTTAAAATTCTGGTAAAAAATACCTTTGCTTATTAAAACTTTTACTCTGTCTGCTCCAAATATGCCCAGGGGCAGAGAAGCTTTTCAAAGAAATAATGCATTTTCACTACATATTCACATACCCTAACACCAGAACCCATGACCCAGGGTCATAAAATTTATAAATTTGGAAGATATCCTCCTCATCATAACTATGCAATTAGTTGATGATTTTCAAAGAATTCACACATTTTCATTATATTATCAATGAATCAACAAACACCCACCAAACACCAGAACCCCTGGGACCACAAGTTTTGAAGCGCCCTTGTTCATCATAACTATTCACTTTGTTTATCTGCTCAATATCCAGGAGCAGACAGGATTATTTAAAAGAATTATACTGCATTTTCATTATATTATTATAAAAGCCCCACCCTTACACCAAAACATGTGACCCAGGGGCCATGAAACTCACAGTTCTGAAAAAAGCACCCTTGTTCATCATAACTATACAAGTGTTTCTTTGCTCTATAACAATGAGTAGAAAAAATACTTTGAAAGAAATTATGCATTTTCACTATAAAATCAATATACCCCCCCCCTTCCTTCACCAGAACCCCCGACCATGGCGCCATGCTATTTACAATTTTAGAAGAAGTATCCTTGCTTATCTTAACCATGCAATCCTTTGTTTAAATGATATCCATGAGCATTGAAGATTTTAAAGAATTAATGCATTTTTCACTACATAATCAACAGAGCCCCGCCCTAACACCAGAACCCCTTACTCAGGGGCAATGAAATTCACAATTTCTGAGAAGGCAGCCTTGCTCATCATAACTATTAACTTAGTTAGGTTATTTCATACCCAAGAGCAGAGAAGAAGATATTAGAGAATTAATGCATTTTCACTAAATAATCAATAGAGCCCTGTCCTAACACCAGAACCACTGACCAAGGGGCCATGATATTAACAATTTCTGAAGAGGCAACCATATTCATTATAACTATGCACTAAGTTTGTTTATTTAATACCCAGGAGCAGAGAAAAAGATTTTCAAAGAAGTCATGCATTTTCACTATATAATCAATAAAGCCCTGTCCTAACATCAGAACCCTTACCCATGGGCCACGAAATTCACAATTTTGGAAAAGGCACTTTTGCTCGCTCATCATAACTATGTACTTTATTAGTTTATTTGATATCCAGGAGCAGAGAAAAAGATTTTCAAAGAATGAGCGCATTTTTACTGTATAATCAACAGAGCCCCGCCCTTACACCAGAACCCCTGATCCAGGTGCAATGAAATTCACAATTTTGAAAGAGGCACTCTTGCTCATCATAACTATATACTTAGTTAGTTTGTTTAATACCCAGGAGCAGAGAAGAAGATTTTCAAAGAAATTCATTACATGTATATGATCTATATAGCTCCGTCCTAGCACTAGAACCCCTGTCCCAGGGGCCATGAATTTCACAATTTTGGTAGAGGGCTCAATGTTTTTTACAATCATGCCAACAATTTGACTGCTTGATGTCCAGGAGTAAAGAAGAAAATATCTAAAGATTGCATTAATTTTGGTGGTTTTAGCCCCACCCCTTAGGCCCCAGGAAGGCAGGGACCATGAAATTCACAATTTTTGTTCCCCTTCACCCATAGATGCTATATGTCAAAATATTTTAAATTGGTTCAATGGTTTCAGAGAAGAAAATGAAAATGTTCAAATTTAAACGCACACGGACGACGCACGATGACAGACAAAAACGGATAGCAATAGGTCACCTGAGTGACTCAGGTGACCTAAAAATTAAATTACTTTCATAATGGTATTGACGTGACCAGCACAGATGTAAAATTCCCTTTCGATCCTTTTTGATTGACAAATCGGCACCTTTCTCTACCAACGACGTCATGAAACCAAAGTGTTTTCTCTGTGCTGCTAGCAAAAGCAAGGAAGTAAGATGATGTTTTTCGCAAATTTCTCCTGTAAGCAACGTCTCTTTCATTAGAAACGACAACCATCTGTAGTCTGTGTCTTTGTATCTGAAGAAGTAATGTTCTTGGTTTTCTTTGTATACTTTCTCTGCTTTCTGGAAAACTGTCTTCCCAGTTGCATCTTTAATTTTCACATCAGGTTTCTTCTTCATCAGTAGCGTAAGAATATGATATTTTACATCCTCACCTACAAGTTGAAAATTAAGATAATTTAAGAATTTGTATATCAAGATTTTTTGCGTTATTTAAACTTAAAAGAGCTCATTCGATGAATATTGCTAAAACGAATTTGTAATGACTTTGTCATTCTCTTTCTCTTAAATTGAAATGGCAATAATCAAGTACATTGATATTATTGATTTCTATACAGATGTTGAACCAACTATTTCAATGTACTTTTATATAATTTTCAATAGTACTTAAGTCAGCTTCCACCTTTAATTGATTTTTTATATCAACTAAAGGTACTCTGTGCGACCTCATAAAATGATTCTTAATTAAACTAATGCATCCAAAATAGTAATTCAAATAAGTATTAAAGATTACCCAAACCCTTAGAGTCAAATATTGTATGCAATGCCGTTCGCCCTTCATTGTCGACCATGTTAACATCTGCTCCTCTTTCTAACAACCTTTCTACAACCATGTCTTCATTTTGTTCACAAAAGTAGAGGAGAGGTGTTTTGCCAGAGCGATTTTTCCTATCTACGTCAAGCTCCTGGGGCGTACTTAACATTTGTAACGTCACATTTGCAATTTGTAATCTATTTTTGTAGAGTGTAGCATCATTTTGTTTCTCCCAAAATGAGGAAAATAGACTATCACATATACATGCTGTCCCTTTCTCCTGAAGCAGTACGTTAAGGAAGGTAAAATCATCTGAAGAGATAAAAATAAAATATAATTTCAATTAATTATTGAAAAACGAATTACGGTATCATTTCAAAAGAATCATAGTGACTTAAACATGAGCTGCATTAATAACTGTGATATATTACCCAAAATGACACAATGTTTGAACATATTTTCTCCTTCATAAAAGGGATCAGCTCCTGCTGCTAGTAGCTTTCGGAAGTCCTCTGCATTTGTTTCTAGGGCAAGTCGTAATGGAATATTTCCATCTCCATCTTTTGTATTTGGATTAGCTTTGCATGACAGTAGAATATCCAATACAGTATCTAGGTTGCTGTCCAATATTGGTACTGTACGAACGAACCATTTCGTTGTTGTCTTAAGAATTTCTTGGTTTCTATTCTGGGTATCTAAATTAAATGTAATCTCATGAGGTAAGTTTCAATTGTATTTTAATATTTTGAAATTGGGTAAGACTACCTATATAACCTCTTCATTTTGCAGATAAATTTACCTTTCTTTAAATATCGATGTAGAGGTGTTTCTTGGTTTTCACCAATATGATTCACGTCAGCGCCATTGCTAATGAGCAACTTTAAAACATTTGTTTCTCCAATGGTCACAGCAATATGTAGAGTGGAATCTACACCCGGTTTACATTGATCAGACTTTGCTCCAGCGTCAAGTAACAGAGATACAAGTTTTTCCAAATGTAATTCGGTCTGTTCTTCGGAATACATTGATGCCCATAACCTTGGACGTGGTGATTCCTTAACAATATGTATATTACCACGAACAACAGAGTTTTCAAGGACTATTTCTAAAGGGTATTTTCCAGTGTTGCTTGCTATATTTGTGTCTGCCCCGGCTTCTATCAAAGCCTTCAAAGTCTCTACCATGTCATCTAGGATAGACAGTGAGTTAGTTTCACTATGTTGAATTAATGTGACAATTTATGGTCAATAGTTAAAGACTGCAAAAGATTTTCAAGTTATACAGATCGATTAAAACAGAAATTGAAGAGAATTGTTTATCGTCCTATCGTTTTTTTTTTACTTTTTGAAGTCATTGAATGTATGAAATCTGATAATTTATAAATGCATTTCACAGTCCGTAGTGGTTAAGGTGTAACACAATATAGTACATCTATTTATAATATGTCACTATAAATAAATGACTAACTTACTTATTAAGAAAGCTGATATTTGATTCTCAAACATGTCGTGTACTTACCCGCATTTTTGGAATCTAAACATTTTACTAATGGTGTGTTTCCGTCTGACCCTTTTCTATTGACATTGGTCCCAGCTTTCAAAAGCAATTCAACAGCATCTGAATTTACCTTTGATGCCAAACATAGCGGATTTTCTGTCCCAATGTTGGGATCGGCATTATGCTGTAAAAGGTTAGAAAGAATTGCCAAGGTATCTGATCTGAATGGACATGACAACAGATTGCAAAGCGGAGAGGTCATTTGCTCTGTCTGGATATTGGCATCAGCTCCAGCCTCTAAAAGATAATCCACGATCTCTTCTCGCATTGTTTTGTATGCTACAATAATAGAAACAGTGATCGATCGTTCATAGAAAGCAAGTGATAGCTAACTTCTCTTCTTTTGATATTAATCTAAAGGGTATTAATGAGGAAAGGTATTTTTGTTTTTGTACTAATCTAGGAATTCTCAAAACAGATATCAACAGTACAACATATGAAAATTACAACTTTTGCAAATAAATGATCTTAATTTCAATTGACTAGTAATTTTTAAAGGCTTAAAATGAGTCTTAAAAACATGCTGAAGAACCAATAAAGGGTACACCTTTGGTCAAATCTTTATAATTATTTGTATTTATCACAAAAATAATTGTTAGAACATGAAATGTTGAAAGACTTTATATCTGCAAATATGTAAGCGTTTTTCAGTTGTAAAACATTTGAACAAACAAAACTATTCTTTTAATTTTTTTGAATTTTTTTGAGATTCAAAAATATTCATGTATATATATATATATATATATATATATATATATATATATATATATATATATATATATATATATATATATATAATTTGCATAGATATGTTAAACTACCTACTTTTTCCTTCAGCAAAACTGGAAACCTGCTCACGAAAATATCCTGGAAACAAATAAATAAATATATATATATATATATATATATATATATATATATATATATATATATATATATATATATATATATATATATATATATATATATATATATATATATATATATATATATATATATATTATAGTTGTAGAAGAAAATTGACGTCTTCAACCCAAAAATGGTGTTCAAAGTGATTCAAACGGTTTTGCCGAAATAGAATATAAATATAAGATAGAGTCAGTTAATCCATTACTCAAATGAGGACATAGAATCTTAACAAGAGTCCCAAGGGCCTTAACGGTTACCTGAGTATTATTCAACACTGTAAAGGATCCACAGAAGTGTGGTAGTTGTACTTAGTTTTATTTTCTTTTAATTATGCTATATATTTTATTTCAGGAATTTCATTCATTCATCATGAAATATATGGAGATAACGAACAGTATTCAAGCTCAAAAGTGCATTAAACAATACAAAATAGGAGCAGAGCAAACACGGGCCTCCAAACATCGGAGGTGGGATCAGGTGCCATGGAGGAGTGAGCATCCACTGCCGTCCGGTCACACCCGCTGTGCTCCTTGCCATGATCGCGAATTAACGGAAATCCGTCGACAATTAATTCAGCAATACATTTACATAAGCGCTGCGCTTGCATTACTAATGTGTTATTATTCAGTTTTTGTTTAAAATCATAAACATCCTTATTTAAATAATGGTTTTACCCAAAGACTATAGGTTAAGGTAGATATATGGATTAGTCTATTTATAAATAAGGGTATTATCTGTTTTCATACATTCTATGGGTCGGTTGGCATTGTTTGGTCAGAGATGTCCATTCAGGCGAGAAACCTTTGTTTTACTATTCCATTTAGAGATTTTGTCTCAGAAGGGTGTAGTCAGAGTTCTGTGTCTGTTTATTAAGATTTGATTTTTTGGAGTATATCAAACACCCATAAACTGTAAGTAAAACTTTTATAAAATGCATCTAATGATCATACACTAAAAAATAAAGATAATGAATGAAAATAAAGTATTTTAAATTAAACTTGCTAAATGAGTATGAATGTGCTAGAAGAAAGTTCTAAAGTTATTAAAGTTAAGATTGATATTGTAAAGTAGGAGCTAGTTATGTTTTAATCTAGCTAATTCATGTAGATCTTTGGAATTAAGATCTGGCTTTGAATTATTATGATTTTATAATTTATTAATCTATTAGATCATCATGTAATAACTCTTATTAAGTCATCCTGATTGAGAGAATACTGTGTAATCACTCAGTTCCAAACACTGGTATGTTAAACTCATATTTTTAAAGTATTGTAAATATTTCAGTGTAGAGAAATATAATTTATATCAATAAATTCAATCTGAGTTTCAAAGAGTTATCACCCTTTGAATGCGTTTGTATGAAGTGTAAAGTAATGACCTAAATGAATGTTTTATGTGTTTAAATTGTGACCGTTTTGTGTTGTAAAGTGAATGTGCTTGTTATATGTTGTTTATGTATTCATATGTTCTTTTTGTTATTTTAGGGTTGATTAAAACATTTATTTAATCTATAAATTCAACAGTTTGAAATCAACGTCTATCTCCACGGAATAAATAAGAATCTAACCCTACATACTCTTGTCTATATTTGATCTACAAGAACCGGTTACAGAAGTATAAAACAAAATAATAATAGATGAAGCTATTCTGCCCAAGAATTTCAAAAATCTGGTAAAAATACCCTTGCTTATTGTAACGTGCGAGACATGAGTGATATCCTTGGGATCGTACTTTGGTTTTCCCAAGTGTTACAGGGATGATAATGAATGCAAAATATACAAATACAAGGGACACTTGTAAGGTATTCAAAATATACAAACAGAGTTTTTGTCACTTGCCTAGTGCTACAATTAAGTACAAAGAGAAATCTCTAATTCCTGTACATTTACTCGAGATGATGGCTCTTGGCTACACATACAACTTACATGTAGCTGCTTGCAACTTGGTAACACTTGGTACAGATACTTTCCTCTTGGACATACAAAAGAAGCTATTATTAAATATTGTTACAAGCACTCGCCACTTGGCTATACAACGTGGCTATTTGTCACCTCGGCTTTCTGATCACTTGTTCACTTCAATAAAGTATAAAACAATTTTAGGTTGTTGCCACCTAAACTCTGAACATAAACCTGATAATAAATCATCAATTGTCAAACAGGACACAACAGTATACATGTACACATACTAAATATAACTGGCCCTTTGATACATAAATAATCTTTATGTCACTCTTTTATAATGCCTTTCAAGCAAGAATCCGAATTTGAGCATGCTTTTCTCAAACCAAACAATCATTTTTATTTTGTTTATATATATATATATATATATATATATATATATATATATATATATATATATATATATATATATATATATATATATATATATATATATATATATATATATATAACATTCTTTGTTTTGTAATCTCAACCAATAACGTAAATTAAATTAGATACAAGGATTTCTTGATTTTACACAATTGAGCAAAGGGGAGTAATTCTCATTTGCTTCACTTACTATGATTTTGTAATCTGTTTGCCTCCTAGATACCAAGGAGCAGAGAAAAAAAACATTTACTAATATTTATACATTTATATTTATATTATTGCATTTAGTCTGTTTGTTTAAAGAATTAATGCATTTTGCTATATACTCAATAGAGTCCCGCCCAAATACCAGAACCCCTGATTCAGGGACTATGAAATTCACAATTTTGGAAGAGACACAATTCCTCATCATAACTATGCATTTACCTTGTTTACTTAATACCAAGGAGCAGAGGAGATTTTCAAAGAATTTATTTTCAGTATGTATTAAATAATCTCTCTCCCCCCCCCCCCCCGAACTCCTAAAAAGAATTGAAACATTTTCACTATATAATCATTAGAGCCCCGCCGTAACACCAGAACCCCTGACCCTGGGGCCATTAAATTCACAATTTCGGAAAAAGCACCCTTCCTCATTATTACTATATGGTCAATTCATCGGCTTAATACCTTGGAGCAGAGGAGAAGATTTCAAAGAATTAATGCATTTTCACTATTATTCATAAGAACACCGCCCTAATACACCAGAACCCCTGAACTGGGGGCCATAAAATTCACAATTTCGGAAGTGACATCCTACCTTTTCATAACTATGCAATTAATTTGTTTCCTTGATACCCAGAAGCAGAGGAGAAGATTTTTTAACGAGGCCGAGTATAATTCGAGTGCGCATGACTTTGCGCAGGTTTTTAGTTTCAGGCAGTCGTAGGTGCAACACAACACCTATCCTAAGTATTATAATTTTGATACAAAATTAAAATTATTTTACATTATCTGTAACGTTCATGGGTCTTAAGAGAGCTGGGTGGTTGTGGCCATTTTCAGACTATATTGATCTCCTTTAGAAGAAGAGCTCCCTATAGAGGTATACAAAAATGATCAAATTTTAAAACTAAAATGTGTGAAATTTGTGTTTGCCAAATGATAGTTGACAGCTTAAGATATCATATCTAAAAAATTAAGTTCTATCTGATGGTTAATTTGTTGACCCCCAGCCTCCTTAAAATGTGCTTTTAAGGACATACGCAACCTACCTTACCTACTGATAATTTTTCAAGATATTTTTAATTTAAAGATTATAGTGCCATCAGATGTTCATAGACAAAAAAATCAGTATGCATTACCAGGGGTTTTAAAAAGATATCAGCTGATGAACTACGCAGCTAGGATACGGCTGTCCGAAGAATGTCACAGTGTACCAGCCGTGAAAACTTCTCTGAACTATCTACATATGACGTCATAATGGCGTATGACGTCATGTCACTGCAAAAATGACGGGGACAGTGTCATAACTTTTACATTCCTTTCACATCACATGTAGAATTTTCTACGTTGATGTTTAATTCATGTGTCTAGATTATTGTTTTAAGGCTGTTATGATGGTGAATATTTGCAGTATAATATCGTTATTACTTTTTCTTGTCTAACATGTACGTATTCAAATAATTACAAAAAAAGAATGTGAAATGCTCCCCCATACACGCCCGTAGACAGACTTAGAATTCATAAATCTTATATATATTAGACTGGCACAAGTGAATAATAAGGATTAATTAAAGATATTCTGGGTGAAATATGTCCTGTAACTGAGATTTGCTGGGGGATTGCATGTAATTTATCCCATTTTGTATAAATTGCGATGAAGAGTGGAAAATGACCACTTGTATGTGGTTAAGTTGAATTTCTCGTGAAATATTTTCTTAGTAAATAAAATTCATACTTGCCCCCAGCACTTTTTATATACCCAAGAATACGTTTAATTAATTTATGTAACAAGCCGTTCACAATAATTTTGTTTTTCACTTGTGCCGATGCGATTTTTGTGCAACATTTAAGAAAATTTATAAGTGTCCGTCACGTGATCAACACAGTCATGTGACATCACAAAAATGCTTTTTTATAATACCTTATTCAGCTCTCTTTACAACTTAACTGTGTATGTATACATAGATTACAAATTGAAATCAAAACATAGCTCAACATAAAATAGTATATACATGTATCTAATACATATTAAGCCTTCGGACATCCTTAACATAGCTGCGTACTTGTATAATTCAAAGAAAAATATCTGAAAATAATCAACATATATTCTAGATGTTTTGTTTATCCAAACTTGTTTAAGAAGAAGTGTACAACAGAATATATAGACATTAAAATGCAGCACACAGTTCCTTTTAGTATTGGAACTCTTCAACTCCAGGGAAAAAAGACAATAAAGTCTAAACTACGTTGCGTATGTCCTTAAGACAATAATTAGGAATAAACGCTGAAATGGCTTTCACGACGTCACTGTTTTTGGTTCTGTAAGCAATGCATGACGCTGAAGAATGACGCATGACTCGTTTGAGTATTCAAGACGTCCATGGACATTTTATTAAAAATCGTTGACAGAATATTAGAAGAAACATACCAGCAATCTAAACATCGTTATTTTTACCAAAATAATTCACCTGACCGGTATATACAAAATGTATGAAGCAATATGGCAAATTTAGAGGTACATGTATATGGCATCGAAAAAAAATAAACTTTGTAATAATTCCTAGACCAAATCAGATGGTCAATTTTTTTGAAATTTCACAATTTGGTGACTTTTTACAATAACTTTCATGTATTTGACTGAAATGGAAATCCCTAGGGCAGAAATACAAAAAATATGAGAAAAATGTGATAATTTGGAGCTTTTCCAACAAATTTCCATAGGGTCCAATAGTAAAATTTGACAACTTTTGAGATGGCCCCCTAAGAAATCGGGATGGTAAACATTTGATTTTTTTTTATCTTAAAATACTTAATATAATTGTAAAACTTCATTCAAGAAAATTTATTAAAATATCTAGGGTAGCAATAATTAGACTCGGCTTCGTTAAAACAAACATTGCATTTTCACTATATATTGAAGAGACCCGTCCTAGAACCAGAAACCCTGACCCTGGGGACATGGAATTCACAATTTTTTAAGTGGCCTCCTTCCTCATCATAACTTAATATGTACTTAATTCATCGGCTTATTTCCCATGCGCAGAGGAGAAGATTTAAAGTATTAATGCATTTTCACTATGTAATAATTAGAGTCCCGCAATAATACACCAGAACTCTTGACCCTGGAGCCATGAAATTCACAATTTTGGAAAAGGCACCCTTCCTCATCATAGTTTTGTACTTAATTTATCGGCTTAATACATTTTCACTATTATTCATTAGAGCCCCGCCCTAACACCAGACCCCCTGACCCAGGGGCCATGAAATTCACAATTTTAGAAGAGACACCCTACCTCATCAAAACTTTACATTAAGCTTGTTTCCTTAATACCTGAAACAGAGGAGATGAATTTCAAGTAAATAATCACTATATATTCAACTGAGCCCCGCTCTAGCACCAGAACCCCTATCCTGGGGCCATAAATTTCATAACTTCGGAAAGGGCTTAATGCTTATTACAATCATGCCAACAATTTGACTGCTTGATGTCCAGGAGTAAAGAAGAAGATTTTTAAAGATTGCATTAAATTTGGCGGTTTAAGCCCCACACCTTAGCCCCCCCCCCCCCCGGGAGGGGGGCAGGGACCAAGAATTTCACAATTTTTACTTTCTTCACCCATAGATGCTATATGCCAAAATTGGTTGAAATTGGTTCAGTGGTTCCATAGAAGAAGCTGAAAATGTTTAAATGTTAACGCACGACGAAAACAGATAGCAATAGGTCACCTAAGTAAACTCATGTGACCTTAAAATCTATATACATGTTACAGTTCTTTACCTGTCCTTTCTTGCGAAACAGCCATGGAAAGCGCTGTAATACCAGATTTACTGACATGATTAACTAGCGCTCCAGATTCCAAAAGAACTTTTGCTATTTCGTACTGCTTTCTCTTTAAAGCATTAGTTAGGGGGGATTCACATCCTTCTGGGCAACAATTCGGATCTGCACCCTTAGATATCAGATCAATCACATCTTTGCTTTTAAGTTTTTCAGCGTCTTTGACATAGGAATTCAATGGGCTGTACCCGTTTTTGTTAACAGCGTTGATATTGGATCCACAGTCCACAAGGGTAACTAAAAGTTCCATATTTCGGCCATCCGAACCTAAAATAATCATCATTTTAACAATGAATTTTATGGCCTTATTATTGAACACACCTGTTTTAACTTTTCTATATCATCTATATCATCAGGGGATGTTTCCTGATCCCACATCTGATGTTTTCAAAGGGTTCAGAATTTTGCCCCGTTTATATTTTATATTGTTTACAGGATTTATAAGATTAATCACAGTTCATTATTATCACCTTTTCCATTGATTACATATAAGAAGTTTTCATCCAACAATATATCATATCGATGATTGTTTATTTTCCATATTTTTTTCTGACCCAAACAACAAGAGAATGTGAATCTGATCTTTCAATGTTAGGAATGACGAGTAAATAATCAACCTCAGTAGTTATTACGGGTCTAGATAGGCGGGTCAACTGAGTGCACTTTTTTTTTTACCCCCGAGTTCTAAAAATAGACCTGTGGATGGGTCTAAAAATAGACCTGGATGGGTGTGTTTAGTGCACTTTTATCCCCCAGAGTTCTAAAAATAGACCAGGGATGGGTGTAAAAATAGCTACACCTGGGGGATCTAAAAATAGACCCAGAATTGATTCTAAAAATAGACCCAGAATTGATTCTAAAAATAGACCCAGAATTCATTCTAGAGTGTACAAAAAAACCAAAACAAAAAGGATTTTTGAAATATTTATATCATTTAAAGAACAATAATAACAAAAAAAAAAAAAACAAAAAAAAAACACAGATCACCTTCTTTGGATTTTTGCTTTCAGTTTATCATTTATATTGGTATTTTCAAGTTTTCTTTTGTTACTCACTGTGTTAAGAGTGTTTTGTACATCATATAACATCACACAAGGAGTGCTTTTTTGTTTCTGAGTCTTTTTTTCGTGAGTTTTCACTAAGTGTTGATCTTCAATACACTCATTTCTGAGGGGTGGTGAGTCTTTTCTTGTCTGGTAAGAACTTTTTTTCATGTTCTTTTCCATCATGTTGACTTGCCCTTCTAATTTGGATAATCTTTCTTGTATTAAACCCATGCCCGTGTCCTTACTTGTTTTTTTGAAATCCTCCAGTAAATTAGCAATGTCATTCATTTGACTCCTCAGGATCCTCATATCTGTTTTGGTCATGGATTCTGTAATGTGATGTATGTCCAAATCCATTCCAATGGGATCTTCTTTAAGGTCATTCACTATCCATTCCATATCTTCTTTGCTGATTAATTCTGGAAGATTCTCATCTGAAAAAAAACATCATGAAGATTTATCATTGCATGTATCCTATGTTTGCCTATTTTTTAAAAAAAAAATACTAATTCAAAGACAGATGGTATGTTATGTGTTTTACATACCTTTTTTCCTCATCTCTTCTTTGGGTTCATGAATGAGGTAGACCGCTAAATCCAATGCAATAGAATCTTTAACATCATTGACAATCCATTCCATATCTTCTTTGCTCATCAATTCTGGAAGAGTCTCAGATGAAATATCTTCTTTGGTGATGGGTTCAGGAATGTACTGATACATGTCCAAATTCATTCCAATGGGATCTTTAAT
This sequence comes from Saccostrea echinata, assembly GCF_033153115.1. Classification (NCBI taxonomy): domain Eukaryota; kingdom Metazoa; phylum Mollusca; class Bivalvia; order Ostreida; family Ostreidae; genus Saccostrea; species Saccostrea echinata. The sequence continues at coordinate 758,738 of NW_026889757.1, read as the reverse complement.
CTCATTTATCATCCATTCAAAATCTTCCATGCTGATCAGTTCTGTAAGATTCTGCTCTGAAACATCATTAGGATTCATCATCATTGACTTGTGTGTCCTATATCTATTCTCTTTGCCAAAAAAAAAAGTATTCACTGAAAGACTGATGCTCTAACTGACTTCACTCTTGAGTTTATATACCTTTTTTAGTTAAGGGTCTCGTGCAAAAAGCACGAGATGAAATTCTTAAAACACCTGCACAGAGGGTCCTGTACCTAATCTTGGCTGGGTCTAAAAATAGATACACCTGTTGTGTGTATAAATACCCACGCTGGTCAGCTGTTAACTGTCATTCCTTAGCTAGCTGATTTACTAAGGACCAGAGACGATGGCTGAGGAATTCCACGAAGATTTATTTCTTATTCCCGGAATCGAACTAGTCTGTTACTACTCGGTAAGAAGAATTTCTGATGGGGAGGAATTGGTGAAATGCCCTATGATGCGAGTTCAGCTTAGTACCGACACAAAAGCAAGAAGAAGATATATTACCCCAGAGGAATTCCACGAAGATTTATTTCTTATTCCCGGAATCGAACTAGTCTCTTACTACTCTTTAAGAAGAATTTCTGATGGGGAGGAATTGGTGAGATGCCCTATGATGCGAGTTCAGCTTAGTACCGACACAAAAGCAAGAAGAAGATCTTTGACCCCATTTGGTAGGCCAGAGCAGACCAGATCATCATCGCCTCCACCCCCCGAACGCTGAGATGTTTTTTTGTCTTTTTTAATAAAATATAGACTTTCTCATTGGAAATAAAGTGTATACAAATTGTTTTTAAACCAATCGGATTCTATTCATCTTAAAAATTTTATCTTAAAAGGTCAGGATTGAAAAGAATCTTATATTCCCTATACAAGTCTATACATTTAGACGCTGAGATGTTTTGGTCTTTTTTATAAAAATCTAGACTTTCCCATTGGAAATAAAGTAGATACAAATTGTTTTTATAAGTTTCCGATGGTATTCATCTCAAAATTTTCATCATCAAAGGTCAGGATTGAAAAAAATCTTATATACTCTATACAAGTCTATACAGTGATTTTCTGAAAATGGCTGACCTTTGACCTCCCTTGTGTTTATGTTTAGACCGACGCTAAGTTTATTTCTACACTTGTATGAATTCTTTTGATTTAAAAACCCTCTCGACACTTTTCCTTAGGTTCGATCTTAGGATAGACATTAAGTTTTCTTGGTGTCACACTTTTAAAAGTCTAAAACTCCTTATTTTAGGTATTCAGGTCAGTCAAGGTTAGGCCTTCGGTTCGGCATGAATCAGTCTGTTCTAAACAACGCAGAAATGTCATGTATGAAAAATACTGTGAAATCATCCTCAAAACTTACCTTCGTTCTTTCACTAGAAGGTTTGAATGGATATATCATTCCATAATATGTTATTTAATCCAATGTATGTATTCACAAACACAAAATAACACAAATTTGAATTCTCCATGATTTTTTGAGCTCTGTTTCATCCGGGCTTTTAGGGTGCTCTCTTTTCGGGTCGCGCTGTGTGTATAAATACCGACGCTCGTCAGCTGTTAACTGTCATTCGTTACTAGCTTATTCCAGCGACACTTACGATGGCTTCCCTGTTCCATGAGAACATTTGGATTGAACGGGGCGTAGAAGTAATTTTACAGATGGTAGTGAGGGACCAGAGAACGGGAGAAGAGTTTGCTGTCCTCAACATGGGAAGAGTCAGAGTGGGTGATGTTGCCAGCTTTTCCAGCCGGAGATCCAGACACACTCCATATTCCAGGCACAGTCCCTACAGGAGACCAACACCAGCAGATTACCCTGACCCAATATACCATCCGCGGCCGGAAGAGGAAGGACGAAACTTTCACCTACCAGATTCTCCAGAATCCCCCCCTTCGTCACCAGCAGCAGGGGTAAGAATCCAGCAGCTCCTCAACGCTGCAGTTCCACCATCACCACAGCCGCAGGACCGGGCCGTGTTCCAGGGTTGTATCCCCGGGTGGGGGATACAAGCACCCGTAGCGGAGGGGTATTGTGTGCTCTGCTTATGTGACGGTGAACAAAGTAATTTCTTCTGCGGCCGATGCCTGCAGAGGCCTGCGTGTTATCTCTGTGCAGCGCGACTAATCGACAGAGGAGAAGGCTGTCCCCTCTGCCGGTATGGCTGCCCAGAGCCAGCCCCTGTGCCTGCGCCCCCCACATCACCACCTCCACCATCACCGAGGAGACCTCTCTCCCAGAGGAGAGAGTTTGGGGAGTACAGCCGCCAGGCTGAGAGAGGGATTTCAACAGGCCGAGGGCGAGGCCGACGTCCCAGGGAGTAAACCCTGTAGAAAAAAAAAACAACAACGGTCCTTTTAAGGACCAACCAGGGAGTAAACCCTATAAAAAAAAATCAACCAACGGCCCTTTTAAGGGCCACTTTAATGATTCGAAAAGATACCTTTTTTGATACACAGTTGGTTATTAAAGAAACGTCTCATAAAAAAAACACTCAAGGGGTCACGGTTGTTTTAAAAAATTAAAATTAAATTAATTTTATTAACATTAATTTTTTTAAAAAAAAAAAGAAATAAGAATTTTTTTTTTAATTTTTTTTTTTATTTTATGAATATAGAACTCTTATTTTTTTTTTTGAAAGATATTTATGAACACCTAATGATTTTTTATTTATCACATAAAACACTTATAATAAAACAGCAAGTCAGTTAGAAAAAAAGGCTACTCATTGTGACGTCATCAGTCCCTCTAGAAAGAATAACAACAAGTATATATTTTTCTTTTTGTTTATTTGTGAGAACAACAACAAACAACAATAATAACAACAATAACACAATTTTTTTTTTACAATACATTTTGATAGAAACATTGACAAGTTTGTCCATGACCTGTTGGTCTTTTATGATAAGTGTCTTTAAACCATTGAGCTACATAATGATCTCTTTGTAAAGCTGTAGGATGGTCAAAGGGAAATAACCATTCATCTGCTTTGATTTTCTTCATATGTCTTTGATGTAAATAATATACACAATATTGTCCACACACATCGGTATTCCAATCTTGATATCGATACGGATTATAAATCCATTGATGACCATGACGCTGAATAAAATCTTGAATTTCTTTTTGTAAGGGAGGAAATCCATAAGAATCAAAATATTCTACCACTGGACTGCTTACATATAAACACACCCAATGTTCTCCAGGTTGATCTTGAGGATCTGTGTTGACTACAATGGCTTTTTCTCCAAATTTTAATTGATCTGGTAATAAATCTAAAGGATACACTCCACCAAACGAACTCTTTAATTCTCTAGATAACACTTCTCTCAACTGTCCTGTATCCATTAGTAATCAATGCTCACTTCTCTCTGTTTGTTGATTTCTAAGAGGTTATCAAATTCTGCATACACCACACAATTTAAAGTGGTAGCCGTATTGTTAGTAAATTGGACTTCTACTCTTAAATTTCCTGTTTCTATGAGATGGAATTTATCCGATTGGGCTTCTTGATCTTTCGTGAAATCCCAGCCCCATAAAGTGTATCCGTTTTTATACTCTTCTAAGGTAATGTCCGGAGCCCAATCTTCTCCTAATTTTCCCAAAGCTTGATACATACTCAGATAAGATCTCAGATATAAATCTTCATTAAAATTAGGTTCGAAACAACGAGTCATCATGGTCTCTCCATTGATACTAACATCTAATTTTTTAATCCCAAAATTTTGAAAATTAAAGGGATTTTTAGTTTTATCTCCATTAAAAGCCGCATTCTCCACAAACCCTAAAATAAGCCTTTTTGGCATCTGGCCTTGAAACAGATGATCCGTAATCTTAGATTGAGTTCCTGTAGGTATGGTAAAACTTTTGACTTCCACTCTTATGGATATTTGGCTCTGTGAGTATTCAAAGTTTGATTGATCTGATTCATTAAAGTAGGGGAAGGTTTCACTTTTCTCACCCACAAGACCATACTTAATATTTTGACTTTTCCCGTATTGGCTTGAGCCGTCATCATGTAGAAATCAGGTCTAGCTCGATTAAATCTCAAACGGACGTCCACTCCGTTCGGTAGAAATCGATCTTGTTGAAACAAATCCAGATGTAAACGATCCAACAAAGTAATTTTCTTACTAGCATCTATGGCTTCATGACGTTTTCTGTATCCTTCGTTTTTAGAATTGGCTGGGTATGCTGGGATGATGGGTTTGTTAATGGTCACATTATTAGAAACTGCAGCAAAGGTCTGATTATCAGCCACCCCCAGATCTGCTAGCCCCCTTTCGTCCATGTGTCCTGCCGTATCTTTTTCCCATAAACTACAAGCTTTCATTTGTGTGGCTAAAGTTCTGGGTTTGTAAGACAGTAATTTCTCCAGATAAGCTTTGTAAGGATAAGTATCGGTCCCTGGAGTGATTATTTTTCCATTGACATTGACATCAATTTCCGTAAACAAGGAATGTAAGATATTATTCACTGGGGCTGTTTTAGCAGGATCTCCAGCCAGATCACTTCCATCATTTTGGACAAATTGACATACCATTTGAAGATAAGTTTGAGATAAATCTAGATATTGATCTCCTTGTCCTTTGATTTCAAATTCGATCGGAGCTGTCTCGGAATCTAAAGTACTAGAAATAGGGTAATATTCTTCCCATTTGGACTCTTCTAAAGCAATATTAGTGGGAGGGACTTGGAACAATTGTAAATTGTCCATCCCACAGGCACAGGAATCGGGTTGTAACATGATGTCTGTCTACCAAGATTGATTTTTCACAAATGAAACTCTTTTCCCTCACACTCCTCTATTTATAGTCTCTCTCAGTCAAAGACTTCTAAAGACCGTGTTTTCTTCTTCACTGGGGCTGTTAATGGTACATTACCTCCTTGATTTTTTCTTTTTCTCTTAGGACCTCCTCTAGCCAACAAAACTCTTTCTGTCTGTTTTCTTTTTCTTTTCTTACTATCTCCTAGATTCATTTTTTGTTTCACCATTCCCGAAGTATTTTTCAGGGCTTGTATTCCGTGAGTTTTGATAGCGTCTTTTAAAGATCTCTTATTTTCTAACACATCTAACCCCGTTCTAGCAGCAGCGGTCAAGGCATGTTTAGCTCCCGTTTTCAGTAAATCCGTAAAAAATCCTTCCCCTCTTTGATGGTTTTTTGGGGGTGAATAATAATAAGCTGGTGGTGGTGGGGGTGGGGGTGGTTGCTGTTGACCCCCTCCTAATATTCCACCTAATAGATTACTGACTAGTGGAGCTGCTAATTTTAACACCGGAGCTAAAAGACCAAACCCATGTCCTTTTTGTCTTAATAAACCTTTATGATAAGTCCATCCGTGTCCTCTCTGTCTTAATATTCCTGGATGATACTGCATGGTGATCACTGTTCTTAAAAACTGACTTTTCTGCACTCTGAGGACTTCCTTTTATACCCCCTTTTTTTTTTTTTAGGGCTGAATACAATATAGACAGCATATCAGACAAACCATGACTCCCAATAAGATGTAACAAAAAAGCTGTACACTCATCTCAGTACACTTTTCTAAAATGAAGTTTGACTAGAGTTTTTCCACTTAAAAAGGGCATGGGTTTTCCTAAAGGTGTCATGATGTGTATCTCAATGGTATCAAAATGTTTTTTACTCAAAGGTAGATATTCCGCACGGATGGGTTCCCATTTACATTGATTGTCTTTGTGTTCAAATTGACAAGGGACCACTCTTAATAATTTCAAGGCATTCGATCCTACGGTCTGGGGTTGAATCAGATCACAATACACATACATGGATTTTAAATTTCGATATAAATCTACAGTGTCTGGAGCCAGATAACTGATGTTAATCCATTTGGTCGTGTCTTCTGTCCAATTTTCCGGGACTAATTTAGAATCATGAAATCCTAATTTATAAGCCAGACTTAAGTGAAAACGTAGAAAGATGGGAATTTGACGTAAATGAGTGACATAATTCACTCGATTGAAATCCTTCCGATAATTAAATTTCATCTCAATTTTTGAGGGTTTTTCTTCTTCTTCTTTCAGGTCTTGTATCACTGTCTTTAAGCTCTGTTTTAAATTTCCATACACATCATCATCGTCATCACTTCCTTGATCTGTGGGGTTTTTTTTCTCGGTCCATTTGTGATACTTTTTCCAGATTTTTTTCATGGTCTGTACTAAACCTTCATTGATTTCTGCCAGGATAGCTGTAGGGTTGGGATAAGGTCCCGGTCTAAATCGAAGTCGATACAAATTCAATTTCTCTTTAGGATCATAAGTACCGATTAACCAATAAGCTTTACTCCAATCTACTAAAAGCTGGGTTTGTTGAAAATTAATGGGAGTACTTTTCAATAATTGAAACCGTCCCCACTGGTACTTATCGGGATCCTCGAGATCCAGTTTCTCTGATGGTGAAACGCCTTTAAAAAAAGGTGGAACTTTTTCCACTATACACACTTCGATATAAGATTCATCCTGACTTATATTTTCTATACTACAAGGGTAGATCATTTCGGTTAATGCTACTTCCCATTGACCATCCGTTAAATCCACAGATTGTGGTAATAAAGTTTTAAATTGAGCGGTCGTATTCCCCGGAAAAGATTGCATGGAGCTATCACTGGGTAATGTCATGTAAAAACCACTGTTCTCAGCCATGTTCAGTAAGAGACTGAGAGATATTTACTTCTGACCTTTCTATTTATAACAAACAATATTTCTTTTTGTTTTAAACAAATTTTTTATTTTTGATATATTTACACATCTGTCATGGAAATCACTTTTTGAAACACCTCAGCTTCGTCTTCCTGTTCCATCTGGTCTTTAATCTTTGAAAAAGGAATGCGACAGTACAGGTAGTTTATACGGCCGTAATGGATTGGAATCCCCAGTTGATCTTTTTTCTGCTTCCGGTGGAATAAATCACGAAGACAGTCTTCTAAATTCCACCACCAGTTACTTTCTTCCAGAACAAAGGGAGTCTGAAGATTACCATGACCTGTGATCGCCCATTTGTATTCATAATAGCAGTCCTTCATTCTCACCCTCACTTTAGAAGCTTTAGGATGTAAGAATTTCACTCTTTTTTCCATCCACACATCATGAATAGAATGTCCTGGATGGGTTTCAAAGAAATCCAGGATGGCTCCTACTTTAGTTTTCATCCAGGGTCCCTCCTTGTCAATACATCCAAATAAACTCTGACAAGACCAACGATACTCCATCCCTAACTATTGTTATGCTCTCTCTTAAAGAATGACAGATTTTTTTGTTTTTTTAACAAAATATCCCTTTATTTATACCCTTTGTGTATCTAATTTTAGACTCCCTAACTCCCCTCGTACTTAGCACGAGATCTAATTCTTAAAACACCTGCAGAAGAAGAAGAAGAAGGATACTAATTTTAGACCCTTTTTTTTTTGGTTACTATAATTAGAGCACGAGATCTGATTCTTAAAACACCTGTAAAAAAAACTTTTTTTTATGGCTAAGTCAAGCTACTCATTGTGACGTCATACTCATTGTGAGGTCATAGAAAGAAAAAGAATAAGAGATTTGTGTTTCTATCATTTTTATTCATAACAAGAACAAATAATTTCAAACATCATTCAGAATAACAAACATATTTATTCATAACAATAACAAACATTCAAAAAAACTAGGTTACTGTTTGTGTATTTGTAGTCTTTTTAGGGGTATGATGCATCATCGTAGGACTAGGCATAATGTATCCTACGGAAGAACTCACACAGACCATCCAATATTCTCGATTAGTATCATGTAAAGCTAACATGACCACACTGGTAATGATAAGAGATACACAAATGAATAATTGGGCAAAATAAACAATTTCTTCTCGAGGCACTTTCTCTCCACAAAATTTCCAATGAGGAGTTATTGAATGAGATCCGTTTGGGGAATCCATGAATCGAAACTAGGAGGATATCCTTTCCACCGCACTTTGACTTCTTGAATGATTTTTTTCCCTACACGTCGCTTTTTATACCCCAAGATTTCTTCTACTTCGTACACATCATCTTTTTTATTAATCTGTTGTAATTCTTTCTCGTAAAAAGTGCCTTCTAATTCCTCACCATGATCATCTTGGATTTTATACACATAAGGATATCTTCCAGGCACTCTTTTAGAAATGGTAAACAATTCCGTAGTCCAATTGGGTAAATATCCTTTTTCAAAAGTGCGTTTAGCTTTACTAATGCGGACCCGATCTCCTTGTTTAAATTGAGGTTTTTTAGAGAATGTTTGAGATTTTTCCCCATATAAAGTTTTCCAGACTTTTAATACATTAGAAGCATTCACTTGAGCTGGTGCTCTTTTAATACTTCGATGATAAGAATGATTGTAAGCATATACTAAATCCGGTAAGACGTCTACATACCGTCTGGTTTTATGACGAGTGAAATAACGCCACATGCGTGCTTTGAGGGTTCTTTGAAATCGTTCCACGATACTGGCTTTAGTGTCCGTATTACGAGTGGTAAAAAAATGAATGGATTTAAAAGCTTGTAAGAATTCTTTATTGGTAAATTCTTTGCCTTGATCAGATTGAATGCGGATGGGACGTCGTCCGTCTTGTTGAAAAATCTCTCGTAATCCTCGAATCATTTCCTTTCCCGTTTTCTGTTTTAAAGGCACCACCCAGGCATATTTAGATAAGACGTCAATGGCACACAATAAAAACGTATATCCGTCATTGTGTTTCTTTAAACTGGACACATCTGCTAAATCTAATTGCCATTGTTCGTCTATATCGGTCACTCTAGTTTGTTGTCTCCGGAATTTTCTTTGAATGGGTTTATGTAAAGTATAAGTATCTTGTTCTTTTAACCATTCTCGAATCCTTTTCAAGGAAATCTTATGTCCCAGACTTCTGACCTGACGATACAAAGCTTGTATTCCTCCGTACCCTCTTTTAGGATCATAATAAATCTCTTTTAAAATGTCTTCCACTGGTTTCTTTTTCATATCTTATTTAGGTAATTGAAGCCAATTTTCCTCGATCTGTTCTAATCTCTTTTTAGGTAAACTTGGACTGAATTTAGATTTTTTGATGGCCTTCGCTAAATTTAACAGAGGTCTAAGAGTGGATTTTTTTATTCCTCTATCTCCTACAGGTCTACTAATAGGGGTCAAAAATGAAGAAGCATCTTTAAATCCACTATCACCCTCGTCCTCACTATCACTGAAGATACTTTTAGGAGTACTGATTTTTCCAGGTTTCTGCATGGCTTTTATAAGGTTTCCATTACTCAGGTATTCCAGAGGAGTACGGGACTCTTTTAAAGCTTGAGCAAATTGTTCTAATCCTGTAGGAACCGGATGATTTTTACGAGACTGAGATCTCATACTATCAGCCATTAAATCCACAATGTTAGAATTGGCAACTTTTTGACCTCGATAACTAATTTCACCTTCTTTATTCCAAGTTAACACTTTAGGGTTTTTCTTTAAATGATTTAATAATAATCCAGCTTTTCTTTTCATTTTTTTATTGACGGTTTCAAGAATTTCATCTTCAATCTCAGCTGGGGCTGCTGGTGATCCTGTTGCTGCTGCTGCTGGGGCAGGTGGAACTGGTCCTGCTGCTGGAGCTGCTGCTGCTGGAGCTCCTGCTGCTGCTGCTGCTGGTGGTTGAGCTGATGGTTGAGCTAATGGAGTTTTTGTAGGTTGTTGTCTAGCTTTTTCTAAATAATTTCTATAGCGATGAAGTTCTTGACCATATAAAGCGACTTTTTCTTCTGGGGTTAAATCTTCACGTCTTGTAATGTCCTCTAATTCCTGACCTAAACTGAGAGTAGTTTGAAATTCGGGAGGTTTCGGTAATTTTCCTTTAAGTTCATTCAATAAGACTTCAGGAACTAATACCATTTTACGACTCATTTTCCCCCTAGGAGAGATGCTGCTCCTATAAGTAAAGGACCGAGTAAAAGAGGGAAGAGGCCTCCTTTTTGCTGGACTAACAAAGCTCGTCTTTTCTGAATAGATTGAGGTTGAATTAGTCTCCTTAAGATGTGTTTCTTTGGAGCTAGTTTTCGTTTCTGAACCGAACTGAGAGGTAACACTCCTTTTAATAGGTTGTAGACAATCTCACAAATCTTCAGAATACAATCTCCAGAACAATGTTTTAAAATACTTTTCTTTAAGGGTGAAGAATAATGAGGATTAAATAACACTCTTAAAAGAGGCCCATGAGATTTTAATCTTGTAGAACAACAACTCTTCTTCTTCTTCTTCTTCTTAGCCATCCTTTTCAAATAATGAAGAGGTGTCCCTCACTGTGTCCTCCTTTTATACTCTTTTTAAGGAGGAGGAGCATACATGCCATGTTTGTCTTTCTCATGTTTATCTCTATTTTTTTCGGTGACATAGATTTTGGAACAATATCGGCATTTATATCTCATTCCTTTTGGAAGTTTAGGTGTAGAAGCAGATAAAGGTTGAAAGCGGGCTATTTTAGGAGTCTGTATGGGTAGTTTAATTCCAGGAGAAGGAATTCCTACATTAACTTGAGGAAATAAATCCGGGGCTCTTTGACTGCCTATGGGTGCCATAGCACGACCCATTCTCATTTCAGCTTGTTTTTTTAATAACTCCCCAATAGTTTTTTGTCTTTGTTCTTTATAATACTGATTGATTTCGTTTTTTAAACTTTCAGGCATAGCTTTACGTTGAGCTGGAGTTTTTGGAGTCGTTTTTTTCTTTCTAACACCAGTAGGGGTTTTTCTTTGAGCAGCAGTTTTTCTCTTTTGAGTAGGTTTTTTCTTCTTCTTTCTGCTTTTTTGAGCCACTCCTCCTACTCGGACCATCCAGTCGGGAAACACTCTTTGATTCTTATTATTGACTCTTACCACTACACTTTTCAAACGACGAGCACGTCGTTTTTTAGGGGTATTCCATTTAAATAAATGACGAATGATGACTCCTCCTAAAAATCCTGCTCCGCCACGTTTTAAAATAGCTTTTTTTCTGTCTTCCTCAGTAGCTGATTTATCAGCGATGATACCTAAATCTTGACGATGATGATCAATAAATCTCTGAGTCTGTTTATTAATGGGTAAGACTCCTTTCATTAAATTTCGAGCTCCCATAGCAAACCAATTCAATAAGGCTTTACGCCCTAATTCAATTAAATGAGCTCGCTTAGCAGGATCTTTTTCCCGCTGTAAACGTCTTAAAGTTTTCACTAATTTACTCTTGGCTGATGGTGCCATGATCAGAGTTGAATGATAAATGACAAGGATGAGGATGATACATTTTTATTTATACTCTTGAGGCATGTGTATAGTTAACAAATCAAACAATCGACTTCTCAATCTGTATTCGTCTGGGGTGTGTGGACCTAAATCCACCAAGAGATACCCATGAGGAACATTGGTAGCTTCTTGATAAGCGGACATCAAATGAGGTAGAGCTAACTGACGACTCAAGACACTGATTTGAGATTTGTCTCGGGGATTTTTAAACAAGACTAAATAATGAGCATTCAAACTAATGGTGCGATGTGATGCTGCCCTATCAAATAAATTCTGAGTGATGTAAATCACACTAGTATTCCGATGATGAGCTTTACGGGTAAACCAATCCACGATCGATTCAATGGCTTTTCCTCCCATCATGTCGTCAAAAATGAGTAAGTGAGGAATACTTAAATTGGCCACTAATTTCTCATCGTCTTCGGGAATATTTCGAATGAAGGAGACCCGATCTGTTAAAGAAGTGTAAGCAGGTTGCCATTCCCGATAACACCACACAATTTTTTGTGGAAGGGGGGTAATCCAATGTAAATTTTCTATTAATTTCTTGACAAATTCCGTTTTGCCTGATTTAGAAGGTCCTGCTACCACCATGGTAAATTCATGTTTTAAAAGAAAAGAGGGGAGAGGTGTCTCCTCAGGTTGCATGATGACAAATGAAGACAAAGGTAGTTTCAATGCTTTATTTATAGTTAATAACTATCATTTTTAATAACCATAAGGTAAAGTGTTATAATTTTTCAAGATCTGTCTCTTGTCATAGACAATTCTATACTTTTTATCTAAAGGTACTGTCTTGACTTGATGATCTCGGGTCCTCTGTATTTTATAAGGATAAGACACTGTGACTTCATCCATTTCTTTCTTGAGCATTTTTTCTAAAGTCTCTAAGGATACGATATTAGAAGCCCGATAATTGAGTGTTATTATTGTTGTTTGTTGTTGCTCTCACAAATAAACAAAAAGAAAAATATATACTTGTTGTTATTCTTTCTAGAGGGACTGATGACGTCACAATGAGTAGCCTTTTTTTTCTAACTGACTTGCTGTTTTATTATAAGTGTTTTATGTGATAAATAAAAAATCATTAGGTGTTCAAAAGTATCTTTCATAAAAAAAAATAAGAGTTCTATATTCATAAAATAAAAAAAAAATTAAAAAAAAAAATTCTTATTTCTTTTTTTTTTTTTTTAAAAATTAATGTTAATAAAATTAATTTAATTTTAATTTTTTAAAACAACCGTGACCCCTTGAGTGTTTTTTTTATGAGACGTTTCTTTAATAACCAACTGTGTATCAAAAAAGGTATCTTTTCGAATCATTAAAGTGGCCCTTAAAAGGGCCGTTGGTTGATTTTTTTTTATAGGGTTTACTCCCTGGTTGGTCCTTAAAAGGACCGTTGTTGTTTTTTTTTTCTACAGGGTTTACTCCCTGGGACGTCGGCCTCGCCCTCGGCCTGTTGAAATCCCTCTCTCAGCCTGGCGGCTGTACTCCCCAAACTCTCTCCTCTGGGAGAGAGGTCTCCTCGGTGGTGGTGGAGGTGGTGATGTGGGGGGCGCAGGCACAGGGGCTGGCTCTGGGCAGCCATACCGGCAGAGGGGACAGCCTTCTCCTCTGTCGATTAGTCGCGCTGCACAGAGATAACACGCAGGCCTTTGCAGGCATCGGCCGCAGAAGAAATTACTTTGTTCACCGTCACATAAGCAGAGCACACAATACCCCTCCGCTACGGGTGCTTGTATCCCCCACCCGGGGATACAACCCTGGAACACGGCCCGGTCCTGCGGCTGTGGTGATGGTGGAACTGCAGCGTTGAGGAGCTGCTGGATTCTTACCCCTGCTGCTGGTGACGAAGGGGGGGGGGATTCTGGAGAATCTGGTAGGTGAAAGTTTCGTCCTTCCTCTTCCGGCCGCGGATGGTATATTGGGTCAGGGTAATCTGCTGGTGTTGGTCTCCTGTAGGGACTGTGCCTGGAATATGGAGTGTGTCTGGATCTCCGGCTGGAAAAGCTGGCAACATCACCCACTCTGACTCTTCCCATGTTGAGGACAGCAAACTCTTCTCCCGTTCTCTGGTCCCTCACTACCATCTGTAAAATTACTTCTACGCCCCGTTCAATCCAAATGTTCTCATGGAACAGGGAAGCCATCGTAAGTGTCGCTGGAATAAGCTAGTAACGAATGACAGTTAACAGCTGACGAGCGTCGGTATTTATACACACAGCGCGACCCGAAAAGAGAGCACCCTAAAAGCCCGGATGAAACAGAGCTCAAAAAATCATGGAGAATTCAAATTTGTGTTATTTTGTGTTTGTGAATACATACATTGGATTAAATAACATATTATGGAATGATATATCCATTCAAACCTTCTAGTGAAAGAACGAAGGTAAGTTTTGAGGATGATTTCACAGTATTTTTCATACATGACATTTCTGCGTTGTTTAGAACAGACTGATTCATGCCGAACCGAAGGCCTAACCTTGACTGACCTGAATACCTAAAATAAGGAGTTTTAGACTTTTAAAAGTGTGACACCAAGAAAACTTAATGTCTATCCTAAGATCGAACCTAAGGAAAAGTGTCGAGAGGGTTTTTAAATCAAAAGAATTCATACAAGTGTAGAAATAAACTTAGCGTCGGTCTAAACATAAACACAAGGGAGGTCAAAGGTCAGCCATTTTCAGAAAATCACTGTATAGACTTGTATAGAGTATATAAGATTTTTTTCAATCCTGACCTTTGATGATGAAAATTTTGAGATGAATACCATCGGAAACTTATAAAAACAATTTGTATCTACTTTATTTCCAATGGGAAAGTCTAGATTTTTATAAAAAAGACCAAAACATCTCAGCGTCTAAATGTATAGACTTGTATAGGGAATATAAGATTCTTTTCAATCCTGACCTTTTAAGATAAAATTTTTAAGATGAATAGAATCCGATTGGTTTAAAAACAATTTGTATACACTTTATTTCCAATGAGAAAGTCTATATTTTATTAAAAAAGACAAAAAAACATCTCAGCGTTCGGGGGGTGGAGGCGATGATGATCTGGTCTGCTCTGGCCTACCAAATGGGGTCAAAGATCTTCTTCTTGCTTTTGTGTCGGTACTAAGCTGAACTCGCATCATAGGGCATCTCACCAATTCCTCCCCATCAGAAATTCTTCTTAAAGAGTAGTAAGAGACTAGTTCGATTCCGGGAATAAGAAATAAATCTTCGTGGAATTCCTCTGGGGTAATATATCTTCTTCTTGCTTTTGTGTCGGTACTAAGCTGAACTCGCATCATAGGGCATTTCACCAATTCCTCCCCATCAGAAATTCTTCTTACCGAGTAGTAACAGACTAGTTCGATTCCGGGAATAAGAAATAAATCTTCGTGGAATTCCTCAGCCATCGTCTCTGGTCCTTAGTAAATCAGCTAGCTAAGGAATGACAGTTAACAGCTGACCAGCGTGGGTATTTATACACACAACAGGTGTATCTATTTTTAGACCCAGCCAAGATTAGGTACAGGACCCTCTGTGCAGGTGTTTTAAGAATTTCATCTCGTGCTTTTTGCACGAGACCCTTAACTAAAAAAGGTATATAAACTCAAGAGTGAAGTCAGTTAGAGCATCAGTCTTTCAGTGAATACTTTTTTTTTTGGCAAAGAGAATAGATATAGGACACACAAGTCAATGATGATGAATCCTAATGATGTTTCAGAGCAGAATCTTACAGAACTGATCAGCATGGAAGATTTTGAATGGATGATAAATGAGATTAAAGATCCCATTGGAATGAATTTGGACATGTATCAGTACATTCCTGAACCCATCACCAAAGAAGATATTTCATCTGAGACTCTTCCAGAATTGATGAGCAAAGAAGATATGGAATGGATTGTCAATGATGTTAAAGATTCTATTGCATTGGATTTAGCGGTCTACCTCATTCATGAACCCAAAGAAGAGATGAGGAAAAAAGGTATGTAAAACACATAACATACCATCTGTCTTTGAATTAGTATTTTTTTTTAAAAAATAGGCAAACATAGGATACATGCAATGATAAATCTTCATGATGTTTTTTTTCAGATGAGAATCTTCCAGAATTAATCAGCAAAGAAGATATGGAATGGATAGTGAATGACCTTAAAGAAGATCCCATTGGAATGGATTTGGACATATATCACATTACAGAATCCATGACCAAAACAGATATGAGGATCCTGAGGAGTCAAATGAATGACATTGCTAATTTACTGGAGGATTTCAAAAAAACAAGTAAGGACACGGGCATGGGTTTAATACAAGAAAGATTATCCAAATTAGAAGGGCAAGTCAACATGATGGAAAAGAACATGAACCAGACAAGAAAAGACTCACCACCCCTCAGAAATGAGTGTATTGAAGATCAACACTTAGTGAAAACTCACGAAAAAAAGACTCAGAAACAAAAAAGCACTCCTTGTGTGATGTTATATGATGTACAAAACACTCTTAACACAGTGAGTAACAAAAGAAAACTTGAAAATACCAATATAAATGATAAACTGAAAGCAAAAATCCAAAGAAGGTGATCTGTGTTTTTTTTTTTTGTTATTATTGTTCTTTAAATGATATAAATATTTCAAAAATCCTTTTTGTTTTGGTTTTTTTGTACACTCTAGAATGAATTCTGGGTCTATTTTTAGAATCAATTCTGGGTCTATTTTTAGATCCCCCAGGTGTAGCTATTTTTACACCCATCCCTGGTCTATTTTTAGAACTCTGGGGGATAAAAGTGCACTAAACACACCCATCCAGGTCTATTTTTAGACCCATCCACAGGTCTATTTTTAGAACTCGGGGGTAAAAAAAAAAGTGCACTCAGTTGACCCGCCTATCTAGACCCGTAATAACTACTAACCTCCATTCTGCTTCTTATGTGGAATTTTTTAGAATCTAAACATTTTCTTACGACCATTGATATGCATAAAAAAGCAGCCTAGTTCTCCCCAATGGTGAAGAACAATTTTTCAGTATAGAATAATCATTAAGAAGAGTCTGGAAAAGAGCTTATTCCTTACAACATCTCAAAACAAATGAAATGTGAGAAAGATTATGATGGAAACTGTCTTTTTCATTTATTACAGTTTTCAAATAGTAGTAGCTTTGTACAAATGGAAGAATTAAAATTTTTGATTATTAA
Organism: Saccostrea echinata; assembly: GCF_033153115.1. Taxonomy (NCBI): domain Eukaryota; kingdom Metazoa; phylum Mollusca; class Bivalvia; order Ostreida; family Ostreidae; genus Saccostrea; species Saccostrea echinata. Next base: position 742,261 of record NW_026889757.1, on the reverse strand, counting down.
CTCCTGCGATACTCCAATACCCCCTCTTATTGCATGGAAGTTGCGAAGGCCTATGAATTTTGCATTTTTTCCATACCTGATCGCTTAAATGCGTAGGCAATGCTTTTAAAAGATCTCACTGTTATCCGAAACACCACAAAAAACATTTCTGGATATGTCTTGATATAGTTATTCAACTTTTAAGTAGGAAAAAGAAAAGAAAATTCAATAGAAATGAAAGATATTTAGAACTGTGAAAAAGCTTAACAAGTTTTGAATCAGGTTGTCACATCATCTAACGTCAAGTGATTGCTCTGTGAATCATATGATGCCAATTTAGAACTAAACTCTTCACATTCTTATTTGCGACAAATGATTTTGAAGATAGCTATATAAATTCATAAAAAAGTGGTCTTTTGAAAATACATGTATTCATTAATAATAATTAGTGTGTACTGTTGTTCTTGAGAAAGTTATTACATTCTAATAACTTTTAAACTTTTCACTGTCAAACGCTGACTCTGGTGGACCTGTGAATTGTATTACCTTAAAATTATACTACATGATTGTACCTTTTAGGAGGGGAGAGCTGGAAATTTTGCACTTATTTCGACGTCACTTTTTAAATGTTTTTAATGTAATAACTTCCAAAATGATGTCAAAATCCCGTGTTTTTATTATACTGAAATATCGCGTTTTATTGTCCACATGAGAACAACGCAATAGGGATGTCAAATGGTTTTTTAAAGCAAAGATTTTTCAAAGAAACTTTGCATGGAACTAGGGTATGACTGTAAGAATGGTAAATTAAATCAGCAACTCCATAATTTATTTTATGGTTGGTTTATAAGCACAGTTTATGACCGAAAAGGTATCAAAGACATTTATTAAAGATATTTATTTATATGATTTAGCCGGACTTTTGGTCCATTATATAGCTCTCCACTGTATTTAACAAAACATATTCTATATAAATCTGAAGAGTAACAATACAGTTTTTCCACAAATGTATCTTGAGTAACACGACCCTTATGAATAAAACGTACTCAAGTCTTCCTTTAGACTTGTTTTGTGCGTATTTTTTCAAAATATTTCAACTTAGGTGATCCAAATCTCATTATTACTTTCAACTTTCAACTCAGAAAAATAACTATGAGTTTCATTGTTAATTACAGCCTTATTTATTTTTTCAGGAGTTAAAATTTGCGAACATATCGTGTAACAGTGGGGTTCAACTACCTGGGCGCCATTTTGATCTTTATGAACATATATGGAACACGCTTAGCTAAACCTCTCCCAAGTTTTCACTGTTCCCGCAAACTGCTGTAAAACACCTGACGAATTAATGCCAGCAAATTTTGCAACACCGTCCTCTATTCTCCTGTGATCATCAACTTTGTCATTTTCTCGCAGTATCGTCTCTTTTACCCAATATTAAGCGCGAGATTCGATAATAACATGCTAAGTTTGACACACTCTTAAACAACCTCAGAACTGTAGTAGATCCTGAATATAAATACATATTACAGATTGTAATCTATGTAAAAATTCTTCCTGGCAATTCTGTCCGTTAGCGTGCATCCAAGTAATGAATAAGAGTTGAGTTTAAAAATTTTACTTCGCTGAAATTGTGTCTCTTGTTACCTTATTTTTATGTCCAGTGTACTAGACACCCGGGATTCTGATGTCATTTTCGGAGATTTTAGAATTTGTACATATTTTTTCTGATCTTTTCAATGATATAAAACTCATAAACTTTCGTTAAACGGTTAATATTTTATTAAACAGTTCTCAGAACTTTAAATGCCCTCGTCTATTATTATTAACATACTGGATTTTAACTATCCCACCCTCCCTGTCGCCCGAGTGGCGCAGTGGTTAGAGCGTCTGCTCTAGAGTCGCGAAGTAAGGAGTTGATCCTTACGTCGCGGGTTCGAATCCAACTGTGGGAAGTGGAGACCGGTCCTTCGGATGAGACCGTATAAACCGAGGTCCCGTGCCACAGTAGGTGCTGGCACGAAAAAGATCCCTCACTGCTCAATGGTCGTAAGTGCCAAGTATAGGACAAAATTTGCAGCTCTCCACCGGCAAGTGGTGGCGTCTCCATATGAGTGAAAAATTCTCGAGAGGGACGTTTAACAACATACAAACAAACCCCTCCCTCCCTCTTTAAACATTCATTTAGAGTACATGAAAAATCTTGCACTTTAAAATGAAATTTGTACACATTTACATGTTTTTTTCTCTTATTTCAAAATATTCCTATGCACACGCTTTGATCTAATTTTAATTCAAATAACATTAGAATATTCGCAGTTGTAGCCTTGTCATTCTGTGGAGAAAAAAATTGTAAAGATCGTACATTTTCTATGCAAAAACTGAGAAGCCATATATAACATCTTGCCTGAGCCCCAAGGACCATAATATGAACAAACTTTGAGTTTATTTTACATGATGTTGCACTCATATTAATGTCCAAAACAGAAATTTGATTCACAATAATTTTAAATCATATTCCTTTACGAGAGGCCCAAGGGTCTTAATGGTCACCTGGATATAATACGACACTGTAAAGAACCCATATAAAATAAAACAAAATAATCTGGAAGATGAAGTTATATTGCCCAAAAGCAAGAGAAATAGGATGATCAGGCATAAATAAAATAATAAGTTACAAATCTTCAAGAAGATCCATTTACTTTCCTGTATTTGCCCCCATTTTTGACCATCATTAAGCAAATTTAACAAAACAAAGGTAAACCCAACTAATTCCCTCTTACACTGGCATTTCTTGTTCTTTGACGAACATGCACTAATGTACAAAGATAAGGTATTTCTGTCTAATTATATTTATATATTATTTACAATCTACCTGACCAATAAAAAAATATGAAAGTACCTTTTGTATTGGATATTGTAAAAAACTCTTGTATAATTCTCTTGTTCAATGGACCTTTCAATTACATTATTTACAGTGATTAATAATCTAGGTGAATAGCAAAGGAGAATAATTTTTTTCAGTAGAATACAAATTAATAGAACCCTGCCCAGCACCAGAACACTTGACTGAATGGCCCAGAATTTCTAAAACGGGTAAAAATACCCTTGTTTGTTACAATGTACTCTGTCTATTCCTTGGATGCCCAGAAGGAGAGAAGATTTTGAAAACAAAAAATGTGTATTTACTATATAATCAATAGAGTCCCACCCTATTACCAGAATCTCTGACCCTGGGGCCATGAAATTAAAAATTTCGGAAGAGGCAATTTAACTTTGCTCATCATTACCATGCACTTATCGCATCTGTTAATTACCCAGGAGCAGAGAAGAAGATTTTCAGAGAATGAATGCATTTTCACTATATAATTAACAAAGCACCGCAGTGCAACCAGAATCACTGACCTAAAGGCCATAAAATTTGCTCATCAAAATTATGTACCTAGTATATATCTAAGTATCTAAGGACAGAGAAGAATATTTTCAAAGAAATAATGCATTTTCAGTATATATTCAAGAGAGCCCCAAGACACCAACACCAAGACGCCTTACCCAGGGGTTATGAATTTCATAATTTTGAAGAAGCATCCTTGCTCATCTTAATCATGCAAAAAGTTTGTCTGCTAAATACCCAGGTGCAAAAACGAATATATTAAGATAATTATGCATTTTCACCATCTGATCTGTAGAGCACTGTCCTAACACCAGAATCCCTTACTCAGGGGCCAGGAAATTTCAAATTTTGAAAGAAACATCATTGCTCAATCATAATCCTGCACTAGATTATCTGCTGAATACCCAGGACTGGAAGGAAGATTTTCAAAGAAATAATTCACTTTCACTATATAATCAATAGAGCCCAACCCTGACACCAAAGCCCCTGACCCAGGGGCCATGAAATTCACAATTTTGGAAAAGGTACCTTTCTTATCATAACATTGCATTTAGTTTGTTTGATAAATACCTAGGAAAAAAGGTTTTCTAAGATATAACACATTTTCACTATATAATCAAGAGCCCCCCCCCCATGAACCCCTGACCCTGGGGCCAAAAATTTCACAATTTGGAAGAGGCACCCCTGCCCATCATAACCATGAACTCAGTTTATCTGCTTAATACCCTAAATCAGCGAACAAAATTTTCAAAGAATTAATGCATTTTCACTCTATAATCAATAGAATTCTGCCCCAACACTTCAACCCCTGACCTAGGTGCCAGGAAATCAACAATTTTGAAAGAGACATTCTTGTTTATCATAACTATGCACTTAGTAAGTTTTCCTTAATACCCCAGGAGCAGACAGAAAGATTTTCAGAGTTTCACTATAATCAAAAGAGTGCCCCGTCCCGAACCACTGACCTTAAGGCCAAATTAAAATTTTCATAATTTTGGAAGAGGCACCTCGTTCATCATTCATGCTAGTTTATCTGCTTAATATATGAGACTGCGGAACATTAACTGGCAAGATAGGAAATATGCAGCTTACGTCATTTCCATCTGTTAGAGGCAAAGCATTTGACGATAGAAAATGACATGGGCGGGTAAAATAAGACGCGGACGTCTGAGAAAACATTGGATTGAAATTCTAGTTTCCAATTCATTTTCAATCCACCTCAGCAGTGTTACTGATTGATCCAGAAGACAAATTATTTTTATTCAGGAATAGTTTGAAATTATATAAATCAGAATTTTCTGTCCATTTTTTGAAGGAAATACAAGATGCCCATGGGCCTTCACGGTTACCACCTGAGTATTATGTAACCAGTTTTAAATCTTCTCTTAAGTTAATAAGAGTAATACACCAATTGTTATTGGGGACCTAATAATCACGTTTTATGTTGTCAAAGCTTGGTCAGGAACATAATATTTAGGCATATGCAAAATCCATCATATTGTTTGATAGTTTGAAAATAGGATGGGGTATACATTCGCTCCTTGGACATAAGATATCAGGGCTTAATTACCCTTTCAATCCCCCGCTTTTGCGAATACGAAGGGAAAATAAATCTCATTGTCTGTGAAAGCTGGCTGTTACAAAAACTTTACCCTGGGACATAACTTTTGAATGAGAAAAATAATACTGGGCTTCTATGTCTTAACACTCAGCTTTATTATTATATTGTTTAATGATGTCAACTCATTTCACCTCGAATAAACCACATTTGGGAATCCTATAAACCAAATACAGTTCAGTATTAAATATGACAGAAAAGTAAATAAAGCCAGGGCATTTTATTTACTACAAATTATCGCTTAAATAGCATGTGGTCGTATCAAAATTTCAACGTCCATACATGTACATTTTTTCGTTGATATCGGAAATGTAAAAGAACTAATCGTCAGATAATTTATTCTACCAGAAGATCAGTGAAATCTTTAGACGTCGTATTGCCATCTTACAAACATTCGACGCTGACAGTGACCGAACAAGATGGCGGCATTTCTGTTTACATAGGGTTATTTTCGAGAAATTTTCACAGTGCCTAATCAATTTACTATGGCCAAGCACTTTCTCGAAGATAACATCTTATTTACCTTGACAAATATGTTGAAAAGGAAATCTATATAAAACAAATTGCAATGAAACTACAGTCTGTACCAAAACTATTTTGCAGCAAAGACCCGTAGGACCTGCCAGTTAATGAAAACCACAAGCCCCCTGTGGAAATTAGGAGGCCCCCTCTATTTTCAGCACATTTACAAAAATCAGAAAAAAGTGTTGCTTATAAATATTCATATATCAATAGGCCTTATGATTACTTTGATATTCAATTTTCTTGAAATGTTGTCTATTGTTAAATCTGATCTAGAATGAGAATGTAAACAAGTAGTGCAATTATTATCTTCATTTTAAAGGTGCTGTTATATGAAAAGAAATCTGCAGGAGACTAGCTCCACTGATTGAGTCTGAAGAAGTGACATACTTATCAAAGTTTTTCCCCCGTACAACGGCTGACGAAAACATAGCAATAGGTCACCTGGTAAACTCAGGTGACCTATAAATGGGACAAACATTTGATTCCTGTTTGATGGGGATGGGTGGGAGTGGGGGCTAAAATAAAGTGGAAATAAGATTCTTTTGTAGTTTGGACACCTCTCCCCGTTTTGCTTGTCAAACATTTTTCAGTGAAGAAAAAAATTATTAATATCTCTTGTTATCCTCAAAATGAATATATTCTATCAAGTGAAGGTATGAACATAAATAATTAGATTCGACAAGATTTGCAGCCCCTCCTTCAAGAATCAAATGACCCCTGAAAGAAATATCCCTATCTTCTATAACTTTTGCATGTGCTTAAAGACGTTGGCAAAAAACTCTGATATAAACAAGAAGTCTTTGAGCCAAGGCTCACTAGTAATACCCCCGCTTTGATGTGAATATACACTCTGATGTGAACGTACACAAGTTCTGTTAAGGACAGACATAGGGATAAACAGGAAGATGACATCAGATTGACATCGGATTCAAACAAAAATAAATCCCACCATATGACATGCCTAAACAAAGAGTGTGTTAAAATTTCCGGCATCTGCAATGAATAGTTGCTGAGAAAAAAGCGACAAAAATTAGTTATGTATGGTACGGACAGACACATGGAAAACCGGAAGTTGACATCGAATTCGTACAAAAATTAATCCCACAATATGGATTGCCTAAACAAAGAGAGTGCTAAATTTTCGAGCCTCTGCGATGAGTAGTTGCTGAGAAAACTGTGACGAAAAATTTGTTACGGACGGACAGACACACACACACACACACAGACAGACAGACACATAAGGGTAAAACAGTATACCCCCCTTTTCTTCAGAGCGGGGGTATAATTAATTTGAAACGTTTGCATTATAGCTCAGGTGGATTGAAAATAGATTTCGTACTAGAATTTCAATCCAATGTTTTCTCAGACGTCAACAGGACAAACGAGGAATCAGGTACCATGCAACATCTGCCTTGAGCCCTTTATTTTACATATATATCAATCAGCAGAAAAACAGTGGCAATAAACGTCATTCCAAATTAAAAACAACGACAGGGTTATCTGTAAGTCATGTTGACTTAAAACAAAATTATTATGTAATTATAATTCATTGTTTAGGTAAAGACACTGAAAATGTAAACTAAATTACAGTGTGTGGCTGACACGGCCCGCTGGATCAAAAAAAAAAAAAAATCTTAAAGTGATTTAAAAGACAAACATTTTAAAGCTATATATGGCGTATCTGAGCTAAAAAATAAAAATACGAGATTGTAGATACACATTATATATGTTATTTACGTTCAAATTCAAATTTTCACCGATTTTGAACTTGAATAACCTCGTGTTTCCATAGTTGAATTGACTTTAAACTGTATCTGTTATTTAAATGCGGAGTCGGTAAATAAATCGGTTATTGTTTTAAATTTCTAATATCTTTGAAACGTGATTGATTTAAATTGTGTAATTTACAGGAAAGTAGTATCTTTCTATAAGGTAATAAAACAAATAGAAAGATTTTTTTAATATTAGTTAGCCTGAGCTTCTAAAAAATACGCCATATATAACTTTAAAAAAATAAACAAATGCAGAATAACAAATTTCTATACATACATAGGTAATGCAATGCTGTATTGCCATTTTTATCTTCTATCTTTAAATCTGCTCCACGTTTGATAAGAGCCTTGATAATTCTTTCTTCGCCCCATTCCGCAGCAAGCATTACACAGGTTACGCCCGACGCATCCTTGGTGTTTGCTTCAAAATTTCGGTTTAACATCTCCAGAACATGGTAACTACGTCTACGTTTGATTGCAATGTGTACCGGTGTCGCTCCACATTTTGATTGAACATTAACAGAAGCCTCCGAGTTTAACAACAAGTTAAATATGGTGTCAGAAGAATCCTTCTCCTCATCAACGTTTTCATTTTTACATTCATCTTTAAGATAATAAGCCTCATCAAGTAAAGCCTCCTCCAGAGACACTTCCTCCCACATTTCCATATCAATGTCATCCTCCTGACGAAAAGGTACTCCTAGAAGCAAATACGAAAAATACCAAATAAAAAAATATATACGGATATAGAAATGTATTCATTTTATTCAACACAATAATATGTATTTTTCCAATCTGCTTTTGTTTTACATGTTACAAGTCAATTGATGTTTGGTTAACTGCAATAATATTACCATAATCATAAAATAAAAATAATGGAACACAAAGATATATGATTTGGACAGAGGTTCTTATTGCACAGTTAGTAAATAAAGATAAGATTATCTTTTCACAGCTACTAGTACATGCTAGATAAAACAAAAATGCACACTTATAATACCCCCGCTCTGATGTGAATACACAAGTTCAGTTATGGACAGACACAGTGATAATCAGGAAATTGACATCGGATTTGTACAAAAATGAATACCAACATATGGCATGCCTAAACAAAGATTGTGCTAAAATTTCAAGCACCTGCGATGAGTAGTTGCTGAGAAAACTTCGACCAAAATTTGTTATGTATGGTACGGACAGATGCACGGATAAACAGGAAGTTGACATCGGATTCGTACAAAAATTAATCCCACCATATGGCATGTCTAAACAAAGAGTGTGCTAAAATTTCAAGCATCTGCGATGAGTAGTTGCTGAGAAAACTGCGACCAAAATTTGTTATGTATGGTACAAACAGACGCATGGATAAACAGGAAGTTGACATCGGATTCGTACAGAAATGAATCCCACCATATGGCATGCCTAAACAAAGAGTGTGCTAAAATTTCAAGCACCTTCGATGAGTAGTTGCTGAGAAAACTGCGACCAAAATTTGTTACGGACAGACAGACAGACAGACACACAAGGGTAAAACAGTATACCCCCACTCCTTCGGAGCGGGGGTATAATAAGTCTAGATGGGCGAGTTTAAATATAAAACATTGATGGTTCATATAAACTTTATCTCGGTGCGTACTAAATATTTTTTTAGGAGTCAATACTTATTTAAAAACATTACTCAATTGCTGGCAACAGACATGCAGCGCTGTTGACAAACTTTCGCCTCGATGATTAATTTCCGATCCCAGTTTAAGTAGATCTCTAACTAAGTCTAAAGGTGACACCTCTTGATGTTCTGTCTTCTGTACGGTTGAGAGTTTTACAGCTTTGATCAAAGGAGAATCTATGCCCTCTTTGTCAAGATTTACACTGGCGCCATTTTGAATAAGAAAGTTAAGAAGTACTTTTCTTTTGTATAATTCTGCACAGGATCCTTTTTCATCCAATAACCTGCTTAGCAGGGAGGCCTTCTGTTCATTACTGTTTCCTGAAATGTGTTTAAATGAAAATGAATGTTAAAAATCTAATATGATTCTCGTCGTATTGTATTTTGCTGTACTTACAAAAAAAGGAAATACAAAAGACATTACTCAGCCAAAAACCTCTGAAATTTGGCACCTTACACTTACAGTATGGTAGTTGCAAATAGCAGTAAATGGCTACCAGATTTGAAGTCTATGTACTAAATGAAACAAAACTTATGGAATATTCTTTTCAATCAGAATTCATGAACAATGAGCAAAAGATTTGTTTTCGGGCGTAACACTTGCTTATTCCATACAAAATCAGAAGTTTCTATGATCGTTCTTCAAAAAAATAAAGAACTGCAATTTTTGCAGCAGAATTTGTTTATGGCAAAAAAGAAAAATTGAAACTAGGGACTTGCATCTTTTACTCTTCAAAGCAAGTGATATTGAGCTTGTCCAAATAACACGGGTTAGGGTTGTACCAAACCCTCTGTATTTTTAGCCTTATGTACATGTAAACTTTAATGTTACATACTCTCTGTATTTTGAGCCTAATGTAATTTTGGATGTTTTCCCCTTTCATATTGGCCAAATCAAGAATTTTATAAAACTTTTGACCTGACCTTGTACAAGTTGTGACTAGAACATTATAAATTTATACTTTTGTAGCCTTTATCCTAATCCTCGTGTAATTTTACCTAGTTTCAAGACGCATATCCAGTCTCAAGCTACTTGAATGTCACCTTTCAGATTCTAAAGTACCTTAGTTTAAAAGATATCTTTATCTCACAGTATTATTCATCTTACTCCTATCATAAAGTTATGCATAATCAAAAATCAGAATTTAAGTCATAGCTTTTTTTTTCATTTTGAAAATACCAATTGCCTGACTTATCATCAAGGGGTAATCTTTTTGTTTTGATTCGTTTGCAAAAATTTTTTTGCATTTAGAAAATTCAGAGATTTTCAGCGATTTTGAAACAAATTCAGGGTTTTCCCCCCAATCCCTTAAACGCCCCCGTGCTTTGATGTCACATAACCTGGATTATAACCAAAGTGCTATGCATTTTTCAAAATATGTTTGCAGAATTTCTTATTGTTTTCATACGCTTCAAAGCGTTTTCTCCATTTTTCGTCGATTTAAAAAATGCACATGTTCAAAAGGTATTATTACTTTTACAAAGATTGAGAAAAAAAATGAAAATTTAAGAGTTAATGTCTGGGAAAATGTGGCTGGACAGATAGATGGACGGCTGGACACAATTCAAATATACTCCAAACTTCGTTTGTGGGGGTTAAGAAATTATAATTTCCTATTTAGGTTCTTTACCTAGGAATATAATACAAAGATGTAGAGGCATGTGAATCTAAGATAGTTTCGTATTAGTACAAAATAAGACAATCAAAAATGATAAACTCTTTTACCTGGAAGAACACCTATATGGTTTATGTTAGATTTGGCTTCCACCAATGCTTTTACAATGTCCATATCACCTTCAATTAGAGCAAGTGATAAAGGTGTTTCGTCCATTGCGTCCAATATGTTTGGGTCTGCTTTCTTTTCCAGCAGAAAACTAAGCAAGGGAAGGCTACCCAATCTCACGGCTACGCAAAGAGGAAGCAGACCATGGGATGTTTTACTGTTAACATCAATTCCACCAGCTTCTATCAGGGTCTTAATTACTTCACAACAAGCAGTTGACTGTTCCTTTTGACCACCCTGTTCTACAACATAATGACCATTATTCAATTTCAAAGACAATAAAAGAATTTAAATCAAAACATTTTTGAAAATTTATGTCTTTTGACTAGCACTTAGGGAGATCGAAATTTATTTTGTCTGTTAAATCTTTAGCGGTATATATCTTACCGTAAATTTGTGCAGTCAGGTATTTATATATTTCCTCTCTCTCTCTCTCTCTCTCTCTCTCTCTCTCTCTCTCTATATATATATATATATATATTCTCAAAATTTAAATGAAAAAACTCAAACTTTAATCTATAGTGCTTTTGTCCCATGCGGGTTCATCAGTAGATTTGAAATTATAAACGTTACATTATTCTCGTGACTTTATGTAGGTCACGTTAAACATAATTAAACATACATAATAACAATTTTATGAGGCGCTGAGTTAGAGACTTACAGTTCATCTGATAAGATTTTAGCACCTATTATTTATGCACAGTAATAGATTTTACAAATTTAAAATTACAAATGTAGAATTTACATAATAAAATAATTTGATATTAATTGATTTTAACAGTTAAGTTTTTGTTTAAACGGTTTTATAAAATAATGCTCTTTGGCTTTCGGAATTACGGATGTAAACATAAATGTCACATAAACTAACAAATAAATCTCTGAACTTCCGGATGCACAAATTCCTTATAAAGAGTAGCATTATCCTCAACAAGATTTATCATCTTGAATACCTTAGACTTTCTCTTAAGATAATATTCTGTACTAAACAGCCAAAAGGGATGAAGAAACAAGAGTGTCAAGATGCTGAAGTTGTGTTCCTTATATAACCTTCTATGACCAATCAGCGTTTTTCTTTTTTGTCCGGAGGATTTATACTCAATCCAAACGCTGTACGGATCTATTAAAATTCCCAACAATTCCCGATTTCCGGACAAGCTGGATTAAAACCCTTTATAAACATTTCATGAACAGTACAAGTCCGTGTCCGGATTATTTTAATAAAATAAGACACTAAATTATGTTATTGGTTTTATAAATAAACATATCTAAGACTATGTAGTTTTTCTGTAAAAATCGAGGCGCCTTCTAAAGTAGTGCGCGCAGCGATATATGTAAATACGGAAGTATGATTTCACAACTTAGTGCGTCGATGAGATTCATAAAAAAGACAACAGTTCACATCATTAGGGAAAAATAGGCAAAAATAGGGTCAGCATCATATTACAATGATTCAAGATAAAAAATAATATACAACATAGTTAAATAATAAAAAAATCAGGCAGCAGAATCGCAAGTGAGTACACAACTTAAAAGTTCGAGAGCGGTAAAATGACGATTGCATCAAGAAATAAATAATCAAATAACTCAATACTGCACAAAGTAGAATTATAGGTAATTATAGATAGTTGTAATTTAGTATCAATTATCATTTTACCGTATTTACGAAGGAATTTAGACAATGACATTTGTAAACAAATGATCGAAAATGGGGGATGTCAAAACATGAACGGTAATACTGCAAGTTCTGTTAACCAAATCTGAGTTGAAACAAGGCAAAATAAATACTGCTTAAGCTTAACAAAACACTTTAAATTTTAATACAATGATTATAGTGAATCCCCCAATGAATTTAACAATAAAGAAACTAGAACTGTCCAAATGGGACAAATACCCCCAGCTGGGTTTTCAGAAAAAGGTGCAAAATCACTAATATTTTATGGATCTAAGAGGTGTTCACAATTTGCTTAAACATTTAGAGTGAAAATATAATTAAACATATTTTTTAATGAATGAAACTTAAGTGCAGCCTAATAAAACATCAATAGAAATAATTACATTGTTTTTTTTATGATATTGAAAAATTAAATTGCAACTATCTGTCATCTTTGTGAGACATAACACTCTGCAAATTCATTGTTGAAAAAAAATTGAAATATCATTTTTAATTATACAAAATCAAATTTATCTTGATAAATTTACATCAAAGTTTTTTTTTAAAATAAAAGGCTAGTCATCCAGTAAATATGTATTTTGACAGACTATAAATTACAATTAAGAGAGTTAGAGAACAGAGAACTTTAATTCTTCTGCCAAATTCCCAGGAGATAGAGATAACACCTGCTTGATCAGAGATGCCCTAATAGCTTCCCACACTGAACTCATTAATCTTTATTGGATGCATGTCCACTCATTACTCCCAAGGAATAAATGGATTTATACTAACTGCTTGTAATGCACTGTGTATAATAGAAAAGCATATCTTTGTCATTCCATCGAAAACAAAGACTTTTTTCTTTTAATTTGCTACAAAGCTTTATATAATGAAAAAAAAAGAACTGTGTAATCTTGATGCAACATTTTTAATTTTACTGCATGACTCTGGGATTTGTAGGGACTTTCTATCCAAAAACTTTTTTTAATACTTGGTGATTTTATATTTAGTTTTAAAGAGTAGTTTTAAGCTGCAGTTCACATTTTTGTACAGATGTACCAACTTGCAGTTCTAGATTCTATGTCTTAAACCTATATAGACCCAAAATGACTTAAGTCAATAAAAATGAAAAAAAAAACCTGTAAAATGCAGAAAAATTACCCAATAATGATGAAAATAGCAGGTGAACACACATATGGTGAATAATGAGCGTACAAAATTTCAGAAAATCTATGCAATAGTCTCTTCTGAGAACAGGTCGGACAAAATCAAGTAATAAAAATAAAAAAAAACCCTGTAAAATGCAGATGATTTCATGATGAAAATACCAGGTGCACACCTTCATATGGTGAATAATAAGTATACAAAATTTCAGACATATCCGTGCAATAGTCTCTGAGAGCAGGTCCGGACAAAATCTCGTCTACAGACAGACGGACATTGTGATTCCAATATACCCCCTAAACTTCGTTTGCGGGGGGTATAATTACCACATGAAGGTCTCATATATCACATTACTTTTAATGTCGTCATTGTGTTTAAATCAAGGTGTGACGAATGTCAGCTTCGTAGAAAAATTCTTGTAAAGGTGGTGATTTAAAAGCATGCATATTTGTACTCTAATAATATATACTTGTAGTCATTCTGTAGTCGTCCTGCTTTTTACATGTACTAGGCTAATATTTTTACACCTCAAGGGCAGTAAAATCATACAAAATTGACTGAAATTTCCGTAAATACACGTAATTCGTACTAAAACATCCGACTATATATATATATATATATATATATATATATATATATATATATATATATATATATATATATATATATATATATATATATATATATATATATATATATATATATATATATATATATATATATATATATATATATATATATATATATATATATATATATATGAAATCAGTATTACAGGTATTTCCTAAGGCAGTCAGTAAAAACAGGTTTCTACTGAAAGGTTAAGGAAACACATGAAATTCCTAATTTCACATGTTTACCACACACATATATATCATCAACAGAGTTTGTATATTTTTTATTTAACTTATTATTATCATATAAAAGATAATTTTTGATGAAAATCAAACAGAACATACAGATAATAAAGGAATTATGGATTGTCTTATTAAGTTCTCTGAAAAATTATATACTAGAAAAGATATATCTGTTCAAGATATCTAAGCCTATCTTGAAAATGTTAAGTGCACAAAAATCTCAGAAAACGAAAAGAAAACGTGCAATGAATTAATTACAATGCAAGAATGTGAAATGGTGGTTAAAATCATGAAAAATGATAAATTTTCTGGACAAGACGGATTATCAGCAGAATTCTATAAAGTTCTGGAATGATTTAAAAGATTTATATTATGCTTCTCTTCTCAAAAGTATTGAAGTAGGAATGCTGCCGCTTTCTCAAAGAAATGCGGTAATCTCATTAGTTTATAAAAAATGTGAAAACGACAACTTGAAGAACTACAGATTTCTAAGTCTAACTAATGTTGACTATAAAATATTTGAGTATGTATTAGTTAACCGTCTACAAAAGATAGACGGTAAAATTATCGTGAACAAAGTGCATATATTAAAGGACGATATATTGGCGAAAACGCACGACTGATTTTTGAGGCTTCTGAATACGAATACAATTCAGCAAATAATTTAGATGAAATATTATTTTTTCTTGATTTTGAAAAAGCTTTTGTTCTATTGAATATAAATTTATGCTTTAAACCTTAGAGAAGTTTAATTTCGGACCCAATTTCATTGGGATGATAAAACGCTTTTAATACACCTAAATTTAAAATAAAAAATAATGGGTGGATCTCTAAACCACGTACAATCTAAAGAAGAATCCGTCAAGGATCTGCTCTATTGTTCATTTTTGTACTAGAAATATTAGCTATTCAAACAAGCATTCTGAGAGTATTGCATTAGCAATACTAGTCCCCTACCGGCAAGTGTAATCTGGTTCCCGTTAAAAATTGAAAATGTCATAATTCCGTCAAAAATCATTGAAGCGGAACGAAATGCAAACTTGATCTATAAGTAATCAAGGTAAAGTCACAAACCAAAAATCAGCTCAATATCTCCAAGCGTTTAGAAAAAATCGCGGAAAACCCGTAAAAATTAAAAAGGTCATAATTCCGTCAAAAATCAATGAAGCGGAACGAAATGCAAACTTGATCTGTAACTCATCAAGATACACTCGCATACCAAAAATCAGCTCAATATCTGCAAGCGTTTAGGAAAAAAGTGCGGAAAACCAAGTGGGAGAGACTGACAGACAGACAGAGGGACAGACAGACAGACGGACGGACGGACAGACAGACAGACAGACAGACAGACGGACAGACTCAGAGGAAACCTATAGTCCCCTCCGGTTTCACCGATAGGGGACTAATATGAAACGACAATGATATCAAAGGACTTTCATTTCAGAAAAGTGTGACTACTATTGATGATCTAGAGATTATGTAACATGCCGATGATTGCACAAATATGTTAAAATATACACAGTCTTTCAGAAAAGCATTGAAAATAATTTCAGAATTTTCAAAAGTTTCTGGACCGAGACTTAATTTAGAAAAAAACAGAATGTCTATTAACTGGCTCACTGATAAATGAGTACGCCAATGAGACATATATTGATGGAGTTAAAATCGCGAAAACTTGTGTAAAATCTCTCGGTATTTATTTAGGGCATGATAAGGTAGAATGTTAAGGAAAAAATTGGACTAGTAAACTTGAAAAACTTGAAAAATACATAGTGTCTGGAGAAGACGAAATCTAACAATATTCGGAAAATGTACCATCATAAACACATTATCTATTTCTAAGATATTGTATATTACAAAATGCAAAAATCGATTTTTTCAAAAAATGTTTCGAAGCTCATATATAATTTCATATGGAAAAAAGAGATAGGATTAAAAGAAATTATCTTACTAGTCCCCTAACGGTGAAACCGGAGGGGACTATAGGTTTCCTCTGAGTCTATCCGTCCGTCCGTCTGTCTGTCTAGCTGTCCGTCTGTCCCTCTGTCTGTCTGTCAGTCTGTCCCACTTGGTTTTCCGCACTTTTTTTCTAACCGCTTGCAGATATTGAGCTGATTTTTGGTATGTGAGTATATCTTGATGGGTTACAGAATAAGTTTACATTTCGTTCCGCTTCAATGATTTTTATCGGAATTTTTCAGGGTTTTCCGCAATTTTTTTCTAAACGCTTGCAGATATTGAGCTGATTTTTGGCATGTGACTTAATCTTGATGAGTTATAGATCAAGTTTGCATTCCGTTCCGCTTCAATGAGTTTTGACGGAATTATGGCATTTTCAATTTTTAACGGGAACCAGATTACACTTGCCGGTAGGGGACTAGTATTGCTAATGCAATACTCACAGAATGCTTGTTAGTCCCCTACAAGTGAAACCGGAGGGGACTATAGGTTTCCTCTGAGTCTGTCTGTCCCTCTGTCTGTCTGTCAGTCTGTCCCACTTGGTTTTCCGCACTTTTTTCCTAAACGCTTGCAGATATTGAGCTGATTTTTGGTATGTGAGTGTATCTTGATGAGTTACAGATCAAGTTTGCATTTCGTTAACGTTCCGCTTCATTGATTTTTGACGGAATTACGGCCTTTTCAATTTTTACGGGTTTTCCGCAATTTTCTTCTAAAGGCTTGTAGATATTGAGCTGATTTTTGGTATGTGGCTTTACCTTGATTACTTATAGATCAAGTTTGCATTTCGTCCCGCTTCATTAATTTTTGACGGAATTATGGCATTTTCAATTCTTAACGGGAACCGGATTACACTTGCCGGTAGGGGACTAGTATTGCTAAATGCAATACTCTCCGAATGCTTGTTGGTAATGTCGAGAACGGTAGGATGGGAATCGTCGATGTTGAAAGCAAATTTCATGCTGCAAAGACATCGTGGATTAGCAGAATGGTTAATGTAGAAAGTGTTACACATCGAGTTCTCAATAATATTTTGCAACAGTACAATAAACAGAATTTGATATTATCAAAACTAGTGAGTGTTACTTTTTCGAATTTGAGTTTTTTAAAATATTAAATCTGCCGAAATTTACGGCAATGTGTTTACAGTTTTTACCAGATGTAAAATGCAAAGAAATGCCAATAATTTAGAGAATAATAAACTTTTTCAATTTAATTCAAACCCCCTGTGTTTTAAAAATTGGATACAAAGTGATATTTTATACATTAAAGATATATTTGACGAATCAGGGGAAATATATGATATCAATTATTTCTTGAACAAATTGAATAGAAAGAATAATATATTGGGTGAATATTATACGCTTAAAAACCTGTTTAAGATTATAAACAAAATTTTGACTGTTCTTTTGCTAAATACGTGAAAGTAAAACCAAATTTGCATTTTTTATTTAAAAATAATGTTGTAAAATCAGTACGAGAGATAAGAAACAATTTTATTACTATCATGAAATTTCAAAAACCATTGTTTGAAAACCGATAAAAAAAATATTTAATGTGCTGGATGGCTGTTTATAGAAAAATATTTATAAAAGTAAGATTTTGAATATGTACGAGAGGAGAATATCAGAATTTAATTATAAATTATTACATGGTATTTTGAACAACAATGTTTCTGTAAGCAAGTGGAATAAGGATATTTCTCCTTTGTGTGAAAATTGTGAAAGAAGGTTTGGGCTTTATTGTGCCCTAAAAATTTTATGTTCTTAAAAAGTTATGAAATTGTCTTAAATATGAGTTGAGTAGATGATTGTGAAAAATCATGAAAGAATCTGGCATTAAGGAGGACCACTGTGCAAATATGACGTCATTAATCTGTTACATTTTAAAGTTTTAAACATAACAAGAGGCCCAAGGGCCTTAACGGTCACCTGAGTATAATACAACAATTTAGGGGATCCATAGAGTATAAAATGAACTGAAAGGTGAAGCTTTGTTGCCCAAAAGCAAGAAAAATAGGATGATCAGGATCAACAAAATAATTAGTCTAGCATTCAGTAACAGTTCATAATTTAGGTTCTAATCTGTTCCCCATTATCACTAATCACCATACAGTATATTAACAAACTATCAGTGCTTCTATACTATTTTTGGCCACTTGCATACCTGTAGCTCAGGTAACCCTGATTTAATAGGTGATCTTGGGATCAGATAACCCTGTCTTAAACCTGGCTTAAGCTGTACTCAGGTGAGAAGTACTTGGGTTGCAAACCTGTGACTCAACTCTTTCTTACCTGAATACGGCTTAAGATTATCTCATTCCTTGAAAATAATGGCAACAAGACAGAAGTCAGCAAATTTTTCTGAATTAGAAAAAGAAATTTTGTTAGAGCTTATCTATGGTAGGAAGGACATCATAGAAAATAAGCAGAATGATGGCAGAATGGTTAGTAAGAAGAACACAGAATGGATAAATATTGAGAAAGAATTTAATTCTAGTCACGGTGTAAACAAGAGAAACATAAGACAGTTGAAATCATTATGGAAAAATCTGAAAGCCAGAACGAAGTCTGCTGTTCCTAAGGAGAGGAGAGACAAGAAAAAGACAGGCGGAGGACCATCTGGGAAAAGCTTGGATAAAATTTCCAGCACCATATCCGAAATGCTTCCACAGCAAATTTTTAGTTTGCCAAATCCATATGACGATGATGCAAGTCTCCATTGGGATGAACCAGAAGATGACAATGAAGATTCAGATGATAATGACGAGGTATATTTTGTCAACATTATTGCATTAAAACAATTTTAATTAAATTTTTTTGCATACATGTACATGTATGCGCTGTAGATTTCTTATTTTTCAACCTGTACATATAATTCCGCGATCCTACCATTTTTGTCAAATTACGAGTGCATGAAAAAATCGGGCGCACCCAACATTTATAATATTTCTATATAAATAATCAGCTATTAAAATAAAAGCGTGATTTTAAAATACGTGAAAACAAAATCTCACGATTTTACAGTGTTATTAATTCCTCGCGTTTCATGAGGAATCCACTGTATGTATGCTTTATTGTATTTTTTTTTTTTTTGACAAAACCATTACATCAATAATATATTTTATTTACTCATAATAATTACAATCAATGCTTCACTGTTCACAGATATTGACAACCAACACAATTCAGGAGGATGTGCCGATAATGTCGGAAGAATCCGCTAAACCGCCACAACCAGCGTCCAGAGTTCCTGGTACTAAATGAAAAGCTGCTGGTCGAGGACGTCAAGACCAAGTCAAGAATAGGCTTCTGGAAATTGCAGAAATAGAACATAGTAAAAAGGTGACAATCCTTCAGTTGAAAGAGGACATACTAAAGTTGAAGAAACAGAAACTAGAGAACGAAATAAAATTAAGTGAACATAATTTGCCAGTACCTCCAACCACTACATGTGGGGGTAAAGATTCTAACAACAACAGTGGCTATTTCTGGCAGCCATATGCACAATGAATAGTATTTTGCATATTAACAAATATAAAGCTTACGATAAACATTTGAGAATTGAAAAATTAAATTTGTAATCAATTAAACTTACTTGTTCAGTTTTTTACTGAAAATGTCTTATCAAAACTGCTCTTAAAGCCTGTCCCCTTGGTTTGCATTTGTTGGCACCGGAACTGGAACAACTATATCTCCTTCATCGTCATCATCTGGTACCGGGATCGCAGCTTTCCTAGCAATATTGTACAATACTGCGCAAGCAATAATAATGTGCAAGGTTGTAGAAAACTTAAATCACAACTGGTTTCGAAGGCAAGGAAAGCGTCTTTTCCAAATGCCAAATACATATTTTTAAAATTTTAACTCGACTGTTACTCAAAGCAAAATTAAAGCGTCTCTCTTGTGGTGTCCGGCAAGTAAGAAGGGATGTTACTAAAAAGGTTTGAGAGGGTATTCATTATCTGCAATCAAAATCCCAGGAATATTTCTTCTTTCAAAACTAGCACAGACACTACTGTTCTCAAAAATCCGACTGTCATGGGTACTTCCCGGCCATCTTGCAACCACGTTTGTAAGCATTAGATCATTGTCATGAATTGCTTGCACATTGATGGAGAAAAATCCTTTCCTGTTACGAAAAATTTCTGCGGTGCCACCTCCAGGTGATTGTATTGAGATATGGGTACAGTCTATTGCACCCACTATTCCCGGAATACCACTATGGTTCATAAAACCTCTTTGGATTTCAGTTAGTTTATTTCCTGATGGAAATACTATATAATTCGTGTAAAGCGATGCCAATGCAGACGATACTCTCTTCACAATGCTAGAAGCTGAACTTTCGTGAACTCCAAAGAGATCTCCAGAATCCAGTTCCGTAAAACCGTAAAGCTATTAGTAGTTAATCAAGAGGTGATATTGATGAAACCTTCTTTTGTTTTGGCTCCAGGTGTTCCCCAATTTCATTTGATAATTCAATTACTCATTCCTTTCTTATACAAAATCTGTCTATAAATTCCTCTTCGGAATAATTTTAAAAAGGATTTGTCCTGTCTCGTACCATTCTTTCTCGCCTGATAAATCTTTCCACTAAATAAATTTGCTCTATCTCATAAAAATAATACTCCATCCCTTATATAAACCTTCCTTTAAACCTGCCCATTACCTGGTTTACAGTAAACCACAATTCTGAGCTCTACTCAGATAAATCAGAGAGGTCTGCAAGTGATTTGATAATTTTGAACCTGACTTAAGCCTAGATTACCTTGATCCAGGCTTAAGCCAAACATGTGCAAGTGGCCAAAATTTAAGTCCTTGTTGCAAACTCTTACATTGACCTCTCTTGGTCTTTGATGAACATTTAATAAGACAAGTTATTTTTGTCTCATTTTTATTTATCTATTACTCAAAAGTCTAACTGATCATTAAAACTATGAAAGTACTTTTTGCATTATACAATAAAAATTCTTGCATAATTCTCTTATTCTTTTAACCTTTCAAGTACATTATATACAGTGATTAATTATCAAAAGTACATGGCAAAGAGGAATAAATCCTCTCAGAAGAATACAAATTAATAGAGCCCTGGCCAGGTCCAGATGTTCAAAAATCTGGAAAAAAAATACCCTTCCTTATTAAACCATTTACTCTTTTTGCCTCTGACATGCCCAGGTGCAGAGAAGATTTTTAAGTAAATAATGCATTTTTACTACAGATTCACTATATTATCAATAGAGCCCTCCCTCCCCACCGAGAAACACCAGAGCCTCTGACCCTGGGACCAGAAGTTTGCTCAAAATAAGAAACCACTTTGTTTATCTGCTTAACACTAAGGAGCAGACAGGATTATTAAATAGAATTAATGCATTTTCACTATATTATCAAGAGCCCCACCCTTACGCCAGCACATCTGACCCAGGGCTCAAGCAATTCACTACTCTGGAAGAAGCACTCTTTCTCATCATAACTATACACATAGCTTCTTTGCTTTTTAACCAGAAGCAATAAAGAATATTTTCAAAGAAATTTCGCTTTTTCACTATATAATCAATAGAGCCCCCCCCCCCCTTTTCACCAGAGCCCTTGACCCTGGGGCCATGAAATTCATAATTTTGGAAGAAGCATCCTGGCATATCATAACAAATTCATAACAAGTCATAACATGTACTTAGTTTGTTTAAATAGTACCCAGGGGCAGAGAAGATGATTTTCAAAGAAATAAATCACCTTCACTATAGGATCGATATAGCCCCGCCATAGCACACCAGAATCCCTGTCCCTGGGGCCATGAATTTCACAATTTTGGATAAAGCATCCTTGCTTTTCATCACAATGTACTTAGTTTGTTTAAATAATACCCAGGAGCAGAGAAGATTTTCAAAGAAATAATGCATTTTCACTATATGATCTATATAGCCCCACCCTAACACCAGAACTCCTGACCCTGGGACCATGAAATTCACAATTTTGGAAAAGGCATTCATGCTCATCATAACTATGTACTTAGTTTATTTAATACCTAGGAGCAGAGAAGAAGATTTTCAAAGAAATAATGCATTTTCACTATATGATCTATATAGCCCCGCCCTAGCACCAGAACCCCTGACCCTGGGGCCATGAATTTCACAATTTTGGTAGAGGGCTCAACGCTTATTACAATCATGCCAACAGTTTGACTGCGTGATGTCCAGGAGTAAGAAAGAAGATTTTTAAAGATTGCATTAATTTTGGTGGTTTTAGCCCCACCCCTCAGGCCCCAGGGGGGCAGGGACCATGAGATTCACAATTTTTATTCCCCTTTACCCATAGATGCTAAATGCCAAATTTGGTTGAAATTGGTTAAGCGGTTTCAGAGAAGAAGCTGAAAATGTTCAAATGTTAACGCACATCGCACGACGCACGTCGCACGACGACGGACAAAAACGGATAGCAATAGGTCACCTGAGTGACTCAGGTGACCTAAAAAGCCACAAAATGACTCATTTCAGGGGTTATTTCCCTTAAGAAAATGGCGTCCACAGCCGTCACCCACATTAATTCTTGGATATGTTGAGTAAAATCCTTTAAAAAATCACATTTATCAAAATCTTTGTGGGCGATGCATGTGCTCTATATTACTTTATAGAAAATTCTACTGAAAATTGATGTTTTCTGCTACTTTTTAAGAAGATACGGGAAAATGCATAACGTCACAATTAGCACTTAGGAGGTGATTGACAAAAACGATTTGTATCTTCTTACTGCATGAAATTGCAATGATTCAAAAGGCATGAGTTTTATTTTTTTTTTTTTTTACATCTCTTTCATATTTAAGAAAAATATATACATGGCAAAATTTGTATTGAAACCGTAGCTTGATACAAAACATCTCCTGTTTGATTTTAAAAATTTTTGAACCCATATGGGAAAAGGTGAGCCTTTTTCTAAAATTTGATATACTTAAAAATTAATTGTACTTGGATTTTATAATGAAAGTAGTGAAAAACCTTTGCTTTAGAATAGTTTGTTAGCTTTTATTAGCTTCACTATGTATAAGATGAAATGTAGATTAAAAAATGAGAAAATGTCTGAGAGAAATCTCCTACATAGACTGAAGTCTATGTTTTATATTCAAAATGATATTTCCAAAAAGAATGGTCAGATTAGAAGCAATATTTTATGATTTAGGTGATTTTTTTGGTTTAAAAAATTGACTACTATACTTTTTTGTATATTGTTACTATATACTAATATATGATATGTTTGTGACCTATTATGATTTTAATAAAAGAAAAAAAAATGTATCTTATCTTTATGATTTTCAAACCTTGGATCATTATTTTATTTTTTTTGGAAATGATACTTTGATTTCGTAAGTTCTATGGTGGATACAATGACCTTGTAAGCAAATAAAATTTATCATTGAATCAAATGCTGCCTGACGTTTTTCATACTCATTGTTAGGCCATTATTTACACACTGAATTGTCGATGGATTTTTCCTTATTTCCCGATCATAACAAGGAGCACACGGCGGGTGTGTCCGGTCGGCAGGGGATGCTCACTCCTCCATGGCACCTGATCCCACCTCTGATGTTTGGAGGTCAGTGTTTGCTCTGCTCCTATTTTGTATTGTTTAATGGACTTTTGAGCTTGAATACTGTTCGTTATCTCCATATATATATATATATATTTTATATATATATATATATATATATATATATATATATATATATATATATATATATATATATATATATATATATATATATATATATATATATATATAAGAAATGAATTTAATTTTTGAAGATTCATGAGGACATGAACTACGATGCTTCACGCCGGCGCGAAGCGTTGTAGTTCATGTAGCTCGTGAATCTTCAAAAATTAAATTCATTTATTATATTTACAATATTTTTCTGATGAGTTGCTACAAATAACGCCATTCAACTGTCATTTTTAAAGCAAAACAGTTTGCACTATAGTTTTGACGTCAATTACGTTATTATGACCTAACAATGTAGATATTGATGCTCATCCATGGTAGTTCATGAGGAAATGAACAGTATTCCAATTTGCAGACTTTTAAGGAAAAAATATTTGGATATATATATATATATATATATATATATATATATATATATATATATATATATATATATATATATATATATATATATATATATATATATATATATATATATATATACTGGTTAGTGTATATTCCTACATGTATATAGACTCATGACGTCCTTGAGGTAATTTTTTACACCCATCATTTAATTACTGGATTTTGTAATTATTTATTTCTTAACATTAAAGTTCACATTCTTAAAATTGAGCTTAGCGGTAAAACTTACAATAAGTTAAATGTGGTTTTTTTAATATACATAAAATGATTTTTCCTTACCTTTTTTTATGCTTCTATAAAAAAGAAAAGCAATATTCAATTAAATTAGAGAAACTCTATTGGGCAGGGATTCAAGTAGATCAAGTTAAAGATGACCATTGAAACGGTATTTTTTCCCGTTCGAAGTACATTTCTTAAACATTATTTTTCAGTCATACATTAAATTTACATAAGTACCCTCTCAAAATACTAATATTATAAAGAAAACTTTATTTCTGCAAGCATGTTGAATTTTTTATATCAAAAACTTAAAGGATTTGATGATTGGAAGTACAAACATTTAGAAAAAGAAAGGAAACGATTATCAATGGATTCCTCATGAATACGTATAACCTACCTTCGGAGTTTCACTTTCTGCTTAATATTTCTCCAAACTATAGGAAAATTATAACAAATTAATTTTTTCTCAAAAAAATTAAACAGTTCCATAGATTAGATTTTTGAAGTCTGACAAGAAATTCTGAATTACTTAATATAAGCTTTGATATATAAATGCAGATATGAATTCACTATTTCAAAATTTTATATTTACAACTACTGTAAAGACAAAATTTTCATATGATCCACCTGCTTAAAATACTATAGGCTTATATATAGAAACCGTAGTTTAACTTAACACTTTATTGGAAAATAGTTATAAATCAAACTGGATTTTAAAAAAAAAAATATTTCTCTCCTAGCAAAATTCCTTTATGATCAATTTTATTGTCATACAATGGTAATATTCATCTGCACTACATAGAGTTGGCTAATGCTAGGATTTAAACACTTCGTGATTTGATTAATTAAAAATGTTTACAAATGACCAAGTTATTTAAACAGAAGAAGGCAGATGAAACATTTCAAAAACTATACAACCATGTTTATTTTGGGGTTAATTTCATCATTGACAGAATTAAGCAAAAATTGGATTTCATACTTAAGTTCAAAGAAATGCATATTACATACAAATGTGGTCGTCTTTGGCTTTCAAATTCCGTACTTCACCTTTCTTTACTAACTGTAAAGGATAAATAAAGGTATAATTGTTGGAAAGTATAGACCTTTTTTAAAATTTTATATTTACCTCAATGCTAAAATTAATTTAGAGGAAATATATTCTAGTCTCTGTTGCTTTTAATTCTTCTAATGAATATTATTTTAAAGAAGTGAATGGTCTTTTAAATCTAGAGGGTTGACAAAGACAAGAGGTAAAACCCTTAGACAGGTCTTGAAGTAAATCATTCGCTCTTTGAGATTTGTTGATCAGAAAATTATTCTTCCTTAAACAAAGTACTCAAATATAAAAATCATACTTTATCAAGCCATCGCACTGTTTTCCAACAGGAAAGACTATCTTCAAATTGAACAAGCATTGATTTTCCAGAGACTTTAGTTGCTGGCCTTTTCTAAAATATTTTGAATATGGAACACTTATTTATGTATATCACACACACACTTCTTTAAGGATAGAGTCTTGCTTGCATTACATCATATGGGATAAAGAGATTGTTGCTTCCTCAAACTCTTTAGCTGTAAAAATATGTGAATTAACACTACTTTCTGTACAAATCGTAACTGGAATATTTGATGGGCCAGATGTAAATTGATTTTACAAATAAAGCCTCTTACTTGAAGTTGTTTCAAAAATGGTCTAATTTTTTCTGATATGGTGAAAGTATTAGAGATGTCCTCTATTTTTATGAGGGATACTTGATTTCTTGTTAGAGCTCTCATTTGAATTTCCGCTGCTAATCCTTCATCTAAATTGCATCAAAAAAGAAAATTTTAGAAAGCTTATTAGCTTCAGATCTGTAATTCGCTGGTCTAAACAAGAGGCCCAAGGGCCTTAACGGTCACCTGAGTACAACTATTTAGAGGATTCATAAACTGATAAATGAAGCTTTGTTGCCCAATAGCAAGAAAAAAATACGACTAAGATCAACAAAATAATTGGTCTAGTATCTTTCTATCTGTCCCCCATTTATCACTATTACCATGCATACTTTTAACAATATGTCTATATTATTTACCTCTCACATTGGCCTCCCTTGGCCTTTGAAAAACATTTAAGAAGATAAGTTATTTTTGTTTCATTTTTATTCATCTATTATTTCCAAGTCTACCTGATTATTAAAACTATGAAAGTACTTTTTGTATTATACAATAAATGTTCTTGCATAATTTTCTTACTCTATTAACCTTTCAAATACATTATCTACAGTGATCGATTATCAAAAGTGAATGGCAAAGTGGAATAACTTCACTCAATAGAATACAAATTAATAGAGCCCAGGCCAGGACCAGAACACTTGACTAAATGGTCCAGATGTTCAAAATTCTGATAAAAATACCTTTGCTTATTAAAACTTTTACTCTGTTTGCTTCCAATATGTCCAGCAGCAGAGGAGATTTTCGAAGAAATAATGCATTTTCCCTATTTAACACAGCCCTACCCTAACACCTGAACCCATGACCTTGGAATTTGGAAGAGGTACCCTCAACATCATAACTATGCAATTAGTTGAACATTTTCAAAGAATTCACACATTTTCACTATATCATCAAATAGAGCCCCCCCCCCCCCCCCTCAGAGAAAAAAGAGAACCCCCTGGGACCACAAGTTTTAAAAATTTTGTAAAAGCATCCATGCTCATCATAACTATACACTTGTTTCTTTGCTTTATAACCAGGAGTAGATAAAAGAAATTATGAATTTTCACTATATAGTCAATAGAGTCCCCTCTCCCCTCCCTTAAACAAAACCCCTGACCCAGGGGCCATGAAATTCACAATTTTGGAAGAGGCAGCCATTTTCATTATAACTATGTACTTCGTTTATTTCATACCCAGGAGCAGAGGAGAAGATTTTCAAAGATTTAATGCATTTTCACTTTATAATCAATAGAGCCCCGCCCTAACGCCAGAACCCCTGACCCAGGGGCCATGAAATTCACAATTTTGGAAGAGGCAGTCTTGCTCAACATAAAAATGTACTTAGTTTATCTAATACCCAGGAACAGAGAAGAAGATTTTCAAAGAAATAATGCAGTTTCACTATATGATCTAGATAGCCCTACCCTAGCACTAGAACCCCTGACCCTGGGGCTTTGAATTTCACAGTTTTGGTAGAGGGTTCAATGCTTATTACAATCATGCCAACAATTTGACTGTTTGATGTCCAGGAGTAAAGAAGGAGATTTTTAAAGATTGCATTAATTTTGGTGGTTTTAGCCCCACCCCTCAGGCCCCAGGGGTGTAGGGACCATGAAATTCACAATATTTGTCCCCTTTTACCCATAGATGCTATAGGCCAAAATTGGTTGGAATTGGTTAAGCGGTTTCAGAGAAGAAGCTGAAAATGTTTAAATATTAACGGACGACGACGGACAAAAACGGATAGCAATAGGTCACCTGAGTGACTCAGGTGACCTAATAAATTGGATGGATAACCAGAGAGC
Organism: Saccostrea echinata; assembly: GCF_033153115.1. Classification (NCBI taxonomy): domain Eukaryota; kingdom Metazoa; phylum Mollusca; class Bivalvia; order Ostreida; family Ostreidae; genus Saccostrea; species Saccostrea echinata. The sequence continues at coordinate 714,065 of NW_026889757.1, read as the reverse complement.
TACAGTGCCCCGATTGAAAAAAATGTATATTTATTGTGCACAAAAAAGTGCACTGTTTCTCTGTATATTTAAACTGCTATCTCAAAATATTACTTTAAGTGTGTTCCTAATACTTTTTCATGTCTGGGTCGTTCTCTTAGATAGGAAGGTTATTTCTAATTATGTTAAAATTATCCGGATTTCTTGGATAGAACTGTTGAAACGTATGGTACGACATTATTAATGGGCTTGTTTTAAACAATAAGTAGACCTTTTTTCGTGAGATTTTGCTTCGTTTATTCGGGTTTGAATCAATTTTCTAGGATAAAATATCCAATATTTGAATCATGTTACCCTAGGCACACCAGGAATACATGTAATATTCCATACAATTTAGAAAGACCTCTTTGTACAATTAGTTCTGATACGGAATTTTTGGATGCTCGTCTCACGGATTTACAAAACTCCTCCTACAAAGGCATTATCTTTGACATTTTTTGAGTATCATTTGTCCTTAAAAATAATGATGGACATTCTCGATTTTTATCTTATCCAAGTAGTCCAATACAAAAGGACAGTACATTATACTTACCAGGACAAGATAAATTGTCATCATAAAAGGCTCTTTCTGCAAAGTAACAATAACACAGTACAATATCAAGTTATAAGTTATGCTTTTTCCTGGTTAATCTTTTTCATAAATCTTTTAGTTAAAGGCTTATATTCATTATATATAATTATATTAAGATTTAAAAAAAGACATTTTTATTTGTCCCTTTCATTACCATCGGAGGTACGAAATGCCGACGCTCGCTATGGCCCAAAAATACTAGTAGTCATATTGAGAATTTCTAAATTTCTAACACCTTAGTAATTGCTCAGATAAATTCAAATGAACTAGTAAAAGTCGTCAGGATATAAATATTTTTTAAGTTACAAAAAAGTTTTTATTACAGAACACACCAGTGAACAAATCGTATACACTTCTCCCATCTTTTGCTGTCGTCTGTGAATCGGCCCCGGCTTTTAATAAAGCCCATGTTACTGACGGACTTCCATATACTGATTTGATCAGTGGACATTCTTCACTGACATCGTACTTGTTTGGGTCTGCACCCTTAGACAGCATTTTCTGAATTTCAGTCTCTGCATTATCAAAAACCATTACAACCTCTAAAGGATATTTTCCCTTCGAGTTTGGAGCATCCAATGGTAAATTGTTGTCAAGTAGAATGTTCAATATCCCCAAACCTTCATCTTTCATCCTATAACCTGCAAAAAGAGAAAGAGAAAAAAATGAAAAATGAATATATCATCATCATCATCATCATTTTAAAAAAGGAACAGAAGAAAATTGGTTTATTCTATTATGATTATTATATATATATTTCAATTTAAATGAAAAACTCAAACTTTATTATATAGCTCTTTCGCCCAATGCGGGCTCATTAGTAGATTCGAAAGTTTGAGTTTTTCATTTAAATTTGGATTTTATTTTGCCCCAATACTAAGGAAAAATATTTTAATAATATATATATATATATATATATATATATATATATATATATATATATATATATATATATATATATATATATATATATATATATATATATATATATATATATACAGGTAACTCTTGATGGCTCGAACTTCGATCTCTCGAAGTTCTTGATCGCTCGAAGTGAGTCTCCGGTCCCGAATTTTTCCCCTATATAATAACCAAATTTACTCTTGATTTTCGAACTCTTGATCTCTCGAAACCCTTGATCCCTCGAAGTCAAAATGCGGTCCTGTTATGCATATTCTATTGGAATTTACCCTTGATTACTCGAAGTGGCTATGTGTATACAAGGTTATATAATTAGCACCTTTACCTGGACATTTCAATGGCCCCAGGCAGAAGTCGCGGGTCTCGAGGAACGAGATGTTTATTCAGGTAACACTTATGCTGCGAGGTGATAATTGGTTTATAATTAATCATATTTAGCCTATATGCTGTTTAAGTATTTATCAACGACTGCCTTACAATAAGTTAGAGGCGCAGTGTAGTGAAAAGTAGTAGTCGGTTCAAAGACGAAATACTAATTTAATTTTTATTTCGAGTCAGTGTCAAAGTTGAACGAAATATGAAAAAGCAGAAACAGCCTCAATGTCAATACGACAAGTATTATTAGACAAATACAGAATTGCGTTCAATGATCATGTTTGGAATATTCAATGCTATGTACGACGCTGTAAAATGTCGTTTTTATGTAACGAATGTGTAGTATGATGTCCGTATTACAAAGAATAAATAAATATATATGAAATGACGATATACATTTTTTCCTTTACTCACTTTAATGAAATATTCATCTAAATTATGAAAAAATATCGTTGTTTTATAAAAACCACATGTAAGAGGTTAGCACTGCATGAAAATCATTACATCCGGTGAGACTAATTTTAAAACCTGTCAACAAACCCAGAAAATTCCGGACTCTTGAAAACTCGAACTCTTGATCTCTCGAAATTTTTCCTCGGTCCCACAGACTTCGAGTATTTTCTTGATTTAACATTTTTTTAATAATGATCCAACAAAACTCTTACATTTTTTGAGGTTGTGTATTTTAATAGTATAGAGATACAGTTTTTTTTTAATTTCACTTAAATTAAAGGTCACAGTGACCTTGAAATAGGTCGAGACATACCTTCTACCTAAAATGCATAACTTTGCCAAGTTTGATGATTCTAAGTTTAACAGTTTTCTAGCTATGAGCCGGACAGGATTTTTCCATTTGGCCATAGCATCTTAATTAAAGGTCAGAGTGACCTATTTTTAATGCGCGACACACCTTCTACCCAAGATGCATCAGCTGACAAAGTTTGATAACTCTAGGCTTAATAGTATTAAAGTTATGAGCCGGACACGAAAAAGCTAACAGACGGACGGACGGACGTACATGAACGCTATAACATAATACGTCCCGTCTTAAGACGGGCGAATAAAAAATCCAGACACATAATTATAAACCTGCACTAAAAAATCAGGCTATATGAATAAGTTTCTTTAGCTCAACACATGCCTTTCAATACTGGATAAATGCCTGGCAAAGATCTCATTGATATCTTAAGAAATAAAAAAGTAATGCTTAAAATGTCAAGATTGCAACACCTTTTTGTGACATTTTGAAAATTCCGTAGTTTTTGAAGATCTGTTAAATAAATAATAATGGTTTATGTTGGAAATAAAGATTTTCCTGATTAAATTCAATGTATTGAGCTTTAAATTAAGACTGCAATAACTTTTGCTTGACCAAGGTATGGTCACGGCTGATGCTAAAAAATTTTTATACCATGTCTGGAGAGCAACAGATTAAATGTAATGATGCCAAAAAATACTGAACTTAGAAATCTGTATGACAATTAAGTCAAAAAGGAATTTAGAAAGTGTATAACAAAATCCAATAGACCATTTAAAGGCTTAAAAAGTTGTATGAATCACAAACAGCACTAATGGAGTCAAATATCTCTGGATACAACATGTCCACATGTCAGGAATGTATAATTTGATGTTTTGCTCTCCAACTCGGATAAACTTTAATCAGTATATAATCTTTTGCTTTATTCCTTATGGAAAATAAAGACAAAAGGGACATTTTTATCAAATTAATCTATCATTTACAGGATCTGTCCGTGTTTTGGATCCATATTTCCACGGCCAGGAGTGCAACACATTTATATAACGATTCAAGTTCAATGATGAACAGACTCCTATTCATACTATCAAGTATCGTTTGATCAATAAGCATCTATTTGAATGATTTAGCACTAAATTAATTAGAGTTGTGTTTTTTTTATCTTTTAAAAAAAAAAAAAAAACTAAGAAATTTTAAAAACAACGCTGAAAAAAACTTGTAATAAAATTCAGATAATTGCACCATGGTTTTACTGATACAATGGATCTGATGTTTTTATGCTTCACAATTCTACTTTAAAGTCTTACATGCTCTTGGTCAGAAGTGCAACAAAAATGTTAGAATTATCAGTGATCATATTTGAATAAATATAGACAAAAAATGATGAGTAGAATGTTTTTGGTTGATCTCATTTGCTAACAGTGTTTGTCCCATGAAGTAAAATGGTCTATAATATAAACCTTTATCTTACTTATTTCAAGCTAGTTTTACGATATAAATAGGGAATAATTTTTGGATATAAAGCAAAATTTGCAACAATTTTATGATTTTTTAACCAAGACGTATTGGACTTAAGACATTGCACAGTTTCATCACAGCTTGATGTTGCCAAAACGCTATGAATTTTTGTGCTTTGTGGTTTTGATTTTAAATTTTACTCCAGTCAGGAGTGCAGCAAAACTGTTTTATAATTATCAATGAAGTTCACCTCTCTTTACTACAAAATAAATTATAGAAAATACTTGATACAATTTGTAGCTGAAATCATTATGTATATATCAACAAATCACAGACATTTTTGGAAATTTTAAGTCAATTCACAGAACAGTTTTCATCATCAAACATATATTTTTTAATATATATATATATATATATATATATATATATATATATATATATATATATATATATATATATATATATATATATATATATATATATATATATATATATATATATATATATTACATAAGCAAATTTTATATATTACATAAGCAAATACTAGTAAGCAAATTTTGAAGTCAAGAAAATATAAAAACTCTCTGTAAATAAAAAGAAATATCAACAACGAACTGCTATATAAAATTAGAATGAGATATTGTGTTAAATATTTTAAACAATGCTTGATAAAAAAAAACATACCAGATTTCAGGAGTGCAACAAAATAAGGTAAAATACGATCACTTTAAAAATCGAACTTTTTAAATAAGAAAACTTACGATATCAAACTTCTGTTTTGGCTTAGATTTGAAGAATGGACAAAACTGACAAAAAAGTAATTTTTGGAGAATTTATTTCATTAAAGTTTTTTCATATCAAAACTTTTCAAACCAAAAGTGAGACAATTAATGTTTTAAAATAGCAAATTAAAAGCCTTTTTTCACATATGCAAGAGAAGAAACCCAGTTTTGGTTAAGATCTTACATAAATATCCCCGAAAGAAGACTGCAATTTCTTTTGATTATGAGAAAGTCTTTTAGAATGTAGTTATATTTTCTTTTGTTTTCAAATGAAGTTATACAGATAAAAATTCTGCAACTTTTTTATGCATTGTCAATTTTATTGTAACTTAAAAACTGTAAAATTTTAACTAGAATGTATATACAATATATGTACGCGTTGATTTTTTTTTAAAATTTAGTTTGCTCGTCATTTTTTGAATTCGTTCTTAACTATTTTGTTTCGCCAGTTCTTAATGACAGATTAACAGATTAATTTTTGTGAAAACGATATATAATGTAAAGCGGACACATTTGCTCCCTCAGTTTTCCTTGACGTTTTGCTTCGGATAAAAACAACATTTACAATGCTGTTTGAATATAATGTCAAATTGTTTTTTACAAACTCGTAAACGTATACTTTATGAATTAATCAATATTAATTTTATTTTACGTTCATTTTTTTCGTATGTAGAAATTCACAAACCTCTCCTGAAATCATTAGGAGTCAAATAAGGTCAGAGTCCTTTTCTTTAATGGAGATTTTAAAAATTCTGTGATTGAAACTTATACATATACCACTGGATTATTTTTTATCTTTCATCAATGAATACTGTTATCTCTATAACTAATTTTTATGATCATTTTTCTGCTGGTACAAACAGTTTTTAAGATAAAAAATCAAAGTAAACAAGAAGTCTGTGAGCCAATGCTCACTAGCAATACCCCCGCTCTGTTGTGAATATACGCTCTCATGAATCCCACTATATGGCATGCCTAAACAAAGAGTGTGCTAAAGGTGTGTTCAAGCATCTGCCTTGAGTAGTTGCTGAGAAAACTGTGATGGAAATTTGGTACGGACAGACTCATGGATAAACAGGAAGTTGATATCAGATTCGTAAAAAAAAAATGAATCCCACCATATGGAATTCCTACAAAAACAGTGTGCTAAAATTTAAAGCATTTGCAATGAGTGGTTGATGAGAAAACTGCGACGAAAATTTGGTACGGACAGGTGCACGGATAAACAGGGAGTTGATATCGGACTTGTAGAAAAATGAATCCCACCATATTGCATGCCTAGACAAAAAGAGTGCTAAAATTTCAAGCATCAGCAATGAGTAGTTGCTGAGATTACTGCGACGAAAATTTGGTACGGACAGACGCATGGATAAACAGGAAGTTGACATCGGATTTGTACAAAAATCAATCCCATCATATGACATGCCTACACTAATAGTGTGCTACAATTTGAAGCATCTGCGATGAGTAGTTGCTGAGAAAAACTGCGACAAAAATTTGTTACGTACAGACACACAGTCCCACAAACACACAGCCAGATAGACAGACACAAAAGCTAAGGGTAAAAAGTATACATCTCTCCTCTGGAGCGGGGGTATAATTAATTAACTTGAACAAGAGTTTCTGTTCCATCATAAACAATTTTGATAAACCTGTAATTTTTTAACGTTCAATTACATATCATTTTATAACAATACAAACATATAAGGGTTTTTTTTAAAAAACGAAAATATCTTATAATGTTTGACGAAAACATCGTCACGTGTTGAAAAGTGCCTTTAATAAAAGGCAGTGTACCCGACCTGTTATAAGTCTAAAACCTTACGTTTTTGCAAGCCGCACGGCTCTCCACAAACTAAGGCAAGACTTACAAGCCTATAAACAATACTTCCATGAAATCCACGAGTTTTTCAGGCCTAAACAGTGCCTAATTCCTTTAGATAGGAATGTAGTTAGTAACATGGCTTTATTCTCTTAAATGTACAAACACACATTGTAGAAAAGAGGTAGGAAAAGACACAAACATAGAAAGAGAATATAATGCATGTTTATACATGTACATAGTACATGTATAGTACATAGCACAGTACGAAATATCATGTAATGATTGAATTATTTCTATCCAGGATTTGATTAACTATGTGGAGAAAATAGTCTTGCTTGGTACTGTCATACATTTTCGCCTAATTCAAGTTCATCCTGGTAACGACATTCGGTTTATTAAATCTATCAGGGCAGAATTACTTTTGCGTATGCATCCAGAATATTTCTTTGCTTTTTCTCTCATTATCGGCTCATTTTGGGTTATGGTCAATAACCACTACTGTCATGTTCTCCCATTTGCTACCTACAAGGATGAAATTGTAACGTGCAACGCGGCCGAGCTGGTGTGTGGTGATTTGTCTTGAATCACCGAGGCGTTACACTCAGGTTCGTTAATCTGTTATAACCCAGATTTTTGTTGACCAAAAATAATACATATACAACTTTAATACAAAGGGCTTCTTCTTGATTGGCTAACCACAAACTTTGGTCAACAGGTGTCTCCCGTAAAGAATTTCTTCTTGTCCTGCCACTTCACGGGTACAAGTTTCCTGTCATTTCTCCCACCTCTGTGGTATGCCACCTCTTTCTCAAAACCAAGTGACTGCCTTATTCAGTTCTTACGTGTTTGATCTTACTAAACACTTAGCTGTCTATCCCCCGCAACTGTCTGCCTTATTCCCTTATTCAGGTCTTACAACAATGTGTAGGAGAACAAATGGCCAAAGTTTATCAGCTCTTTCACTAGAGAGGTATATTCAACACAATAAAACGGCATGTATTATCTCAGTGCAGTCCCAGCGCCTATACAGTTTTGATCTACTTAAATGAATTTTTAGTGCTTAAAAAATTAATTAAAACGTATGCCCAACGTTTTATACGAAACTTAATGACAAAATCAAATTCCCCATCAAAATGTTCCCCAACTGGTTCATTGAGATTCTTGGTCTGAATGGTTGAACGGTGATTATTAATTCTCCTGCGTAGATCTCCCCAACATACTGTTTAGAAAAAACTTTACAGCTGATAAAATGATGATCTGATCGACATGACAAAGTCCGTAGCATTCTTTAGCTGCGGTCTGTAACGGGGCTGTTAAAGCTGTCTGTGTCAGAGCTGTGATTTTCTGTCAGCGCAAGTTTTAAACCCCAGGTTGGTAATGGGTTGTTCAATCTGGTTCTTACTACCATATCCTTTAAAGGTGCTTAGACACAGATTTGAAGTTAATATTTACTCAAATTTTCTGTATAATTTCATGACTTATATGTTGCTATAGCATTTCATAAGAAAATTTGATAAAAATCTAATTTTATCTGAAAGTTATTGAAACTTCGAATTTCAGGACTCGTTTGATAGACACATCCTTGCACTTTCACAAATTTTAACTTTATCCTTAGTACTTTAGAAAAGTAGCAATTTTGTTGTTTATTAATGAAAAATATTAAAACTATAATGCAGAAATTCCAGAGTTGAAATGTAGAAAGCAAAATCCTCTCACCAGTACTGTCAGTCCGTGCTCAGTGGTGTGTGCAGAGTTTAACAATTGAACACACCCGGTGAAACGTAAACATTAACAACAGAGCTCGTGTCCTGTTAATAAAAACAGTTTACGCTTCACGGGTGTATTCAATTTGTTAAACTCTGTAGACAACTACACAACACTGAGCACGGCCTGACAATACTTAAGTGAGTGGGTTTTGCTTTCGCACATTTTTACTCTGAATTTTCTGGATTATAGATGTAATATTATTCATTTATACACAACAAAATTGCTACTTTTCTTAAGTATTAAGGATAGAGTTAAAAATTGTGAAAGTGCAAGGATGTGTTAATCAATTAATTTGAGAAAATATAATTTAAACTTCAAATCTGTGTCTAAGCACCTTTAAGTTCCTCGGCCTTTAGGCAGCCAATGGAGGTTTCTGAATGACTCCTGGTTTCCATTTCTTTTTATCTGAGTGAAGAATTGACAGGCTCTTTTTAAGAATACCGCTGAGCTTCTTAAGGACAGGATGGTACGTATTTATACATTTTTTTAGAAATAGAAAACTTGAATATTTTAATGAACAGAAAGTGGTCTAAAGAAGAAATCACATGTGCAAATATGATATGTTACCAATAAACTTATCTGATGGCCAATACATAGTGTATCTAGGCAGTTTAATAATTCCATTCAGAAACTGTAAACCGAGAAAGCCTTCATCTCGTCAATAGTGGTGTCTATCCACCCCTGTGCTCCACACTGGGCAGAATAAAAGTTTGAGTTGTCCTCAAGAGTCAATAGAACCAATAATAGCATAAAATACAACAAAAGATTGGAATCTGAGAATCTGAATTCAGCTGATGAAGTCTCGACAAAGTCTAGAACATCAAAGTCTTCCACAACTTCACTCAAGAAGTCAGAATCTCTAAAATCGCTAGGTTGGCTGTCAAGGTCAAGCAATATTAACTCTGTATTCCAATTATCATTGCTGTCTGTCTTACTTCCAAAGGTATAATAGCTGTTCGAATCATCCTAGTCACAATCTGACACAGAATGAGAAGACTCGTCGTCAAATTCTTTCTCTGAATCTTTATCTGATGATTCTGAGAATGAAGAAACGTTGCATGAAGCCGTAATTGGCTTCATGCCGATCCCGATTGAGTTTTTATTTAATTTTTTTTTTGGTAAATGCTTTTTGGAACAAAATTGTAATTCGTCAATGAAACCATCTATTTTGAGAGTATTAATTTATTGGAACGAAAAGTTGATTTATATGTATATTTCAGTTGTTTGTTTTGTTTTGTTTTGTTTTGTTTGTTTTTGCTAGATATTTCAACATTTTCACATGCATATCATATAAGACGAACGTAACATTTTATGAATTGGCCGATATTAAAAACGTTTCCTTAATTATGAAACGAGTTTATTATTCTCTTCATGAGACAGTTAATCTCCAATACATCTGATTGAATTAACTCTTTGATTTGAATATTTTCTGAATCTGTTCAAATTGTTTTGTCACAAAAACTAGATACGTGTTTGTACCGCATGGCTTTCGATCGCGGCAAATATCACTAGAATAATGGAAAATGCGTATTTGCCATTCAAATACACATACACAGGGAAAGTCCTATTAATTGCTCAAGTTATGTGCAAACTTTCCCTGTTATTGTTGTAAGCTGAGACAATCCAACCGTATTCAGGTTTTTTTCTTTTTTTTTTCTGTTTTCGTTTTCTGTGAAATTCTTTGGTTTTTAAGAACAATTTATCCGTTTTACCTCCTACAACAATTTTTTTACTAATGTCCACAAGATTCCTAAGGTCCTAAATTAAATACATTAAAAATGAAATGACTATCTTCATACAGAGATTTTGAATATGCAGAAATGAACGTAAACCTTATTGTGTTCAAAAACTACTCACTGTAGACCGTCATCTGACCTGTTGCAGACAGGTAGATGAACCCTTGAGGATATAATTATTACATCTTGGCCTAAACAAAATGGCACCAGTCATGATTAAATCATTTTTATCTTGATTTAATAACAAGAAATACACAAAGATTTGTAATGAAATAGAGACACAAAGGGTTTAATTTCGTGTGAAACATGTACTTAGTATGTTGTTAAACTTTTCTCTCACCATTCGATTTAGGCCCCCAGCTCGCTTCGCTCGGTACCAGATCTCATGGTGCTCAGGAAAAGATTACCAACATATATTTTAAGATAACTTAAAGATGATCTTTTATCGTACTTTAAGCACCTATAAGCCGTCTTTAAGCCAAGGAAATGTTTCATCTTAAAATGTTTTCTTAAAATGTAGTTCATGGTCATACATGTAATTAAATTCAGCAACTGTATATACGAGGGTTGTTCGGAAAGTTCGTGGACTACGCCAATCTTCGTTATACTATCTTCAAGAAATTTAAAACGAGCACATTATCATATGTAAAAATATTTATTTTGTTTAAGTGTGAAGTTTCATTCCATGTGATCTGATAGAATTCATGTTATTTAATTTTATAATAAGCACGTTTTGTAACTACGGAGCAAACTCAACAACACTGTAACATCAAAAACATACCGACATGAGATTCTAAAAAATACTATCCCTATACATTTCACAGTATTGCCCAATACCAATGCACTCATTAAAATTTTTTCTCTATCACTTGAAATCTATATTGCTAACAATTGTTCCAGTAGCATCATTTTCTTGGTCAATGTTATATTTTTTCACTGCATAAGTGTGCTTTCACAAGATCAGCATCTGTGAAGTGCCAAACTCTTAGCATGACGTTACTAACTTTTCAATGTTTTTTATATTAAGATTTTTACAGATAATCCGTTTTCTCACAGATCACCATCGTCTAAGCAGAGTAGTCTATCATTCAAATACCGCTTGTAACATGTACACACACATGGATGGCTCGCTTTTGACATATTTTCTACTTCCTCTGGCATTTTTAGAGTTTTATCTGGAGTTTTCCAGAGTACAACACAAAACTGTACGGTTATCTGCTGCTCCGTGACGTTCTACGACGTACATGTAATCTTTTATGACTTTTTCAATGAGGACTACCTATCTTCTGAAACTGATTTTTTTTTTCAATGAAGCAAAATATTGAGTCATAATTTGGAATCAGAAACTATGACGCAATTTTTAATTTGAATGTGTAGAATTTTTCCGTTTTTGTGTCATTTTACAGAAGATATGACTTCAGACATTATTTAGCGTCTTGACTTTAAATTGCAAAATTTTGACCTGCTCCGTGATCCGATTGTCGCATTTTTTAAGTCTAAATAAGTTTGAAATAAACCATGATATTTTAAAAATTTTTAATACACTTTATTTGAATTTACTGTTGAAATGATAATTCCAAATTTGGATAAAATATGACTTTTAGTAAAAAATTTATGACGGCAGTCCATGAACTTTCCGAACAACCCTCGTAAGAGCCCCCTTTGCCATTTTAGGTTGGCAAAGTTTGTTGGCGATTTGAACTTTGATTCACTTACTTTTTTCCTGTGATCCGTTCATGACCTTTCTTTTTGACAACTTGCAACATACATCCAGTGGTGTGAGTTTATTTTCTCCAATATGAGTTATGCTAGATCCAGCCTTGATAAGCAAGATAACAAGTTCTTCTGCTTCATATCTGATAGCCTTCATGAGCAATGAGTCTTCGCCTTCTTCAGCTGTGTTTAGATCGGCTTTTTTGTTCAACAACAAACTGAACAGTTGTTTTATTTCAGTTTCTGTTTTGACTTTTGCCTCATTTGTTTCGCCATCTTGGTAAAAGTTACTTCTGATATTTCTAGGAACAGTGACTAAAGCCTGAAAAACGCGTTCAAGGAGACGGGTTCCTTTGCTATCGACGGTATTTGAATCATTTCCTGCTTCCAAAATCACAGTAAAAAGCTCTCTTTTCTTTGGTGTGTCTATTAAAGGAAATTAAATTTGTTTCGGACAATTGTTTCAGTATATTTCAGTATATTAAAGTACCCTTTTCTCCGAGTACTATAGTACTGTCTTTTAACAAGTTTTTATTTTGTACATTAACAAAAAGAAAATTGTGTGGCAGGACTAATTTCAGCATGATGTCAAAATTGCTAACTGGTGACTTTAAATCAACTGAATATAAACGATGTGAAAATATGTTTCACAAAATTGATATGACAGTTAATCATCGCCCTTATTTGGAAACAGCAATACGATAAGGGTCAAAGACTTATTTTTTGTACTTAAGAGATGCTTAAAATGTATTTTTAAAATGGATATCTGATAAGTTATTAGATAAATTAATAAATTAATTAATTTTAGTGATTGTTTCCCATGTAGATGTATATTTGTAAAACGTTGAAGCTTGATAATTTGAAAAATGAAAGAAATTATATACCTAATGGGAAACAATGAAAGATCGCCAATTCTCCATCAGCCTCCTTTTTGTTGACGTCGTACCCAGCATTCAACAATAACTTCGTCATCTCTATGTCTTGGGACTCGATAGCCAAGGCCAATGTAGATTTTCGTTCCTTAGGAAACTGAACATTTATGTCAGCTCCATTGTCGAGGAGACATTTAATTAGGTCAGTTTTCTTTTGTTGTCTATAAGAATGACGATAATTTGTTCTAAGTGCCACGAGCAATGGCGATTCCCCTGCGTTGTTTACTTCTTTGACCAAACTCCCCGCCGCTAGTAGTTTTTGAACTAGTGTTAAAGGTGCTTCTGGGAAATATGATTCTATACAAATATAAATAATCTCAACATTTTATTCACATATCGAGAGTCTTTTATGAAGAAAATTATATTATAGACAATATGTTAGACTATAATCAAATGCCAATACTCTTACAATCCAACCCTTAAAAGCAATAACCAATTGAATATGAGACTTGCTTTAAACATTTGAGCAAAAATATATCTGAAGAAGAATACCTGGTTTATGCTATTCAAACATACCCATTTCACAGATGATATGTAAAGCTGTGTTTCCATCTTCATCCTTTTGATTCAGGTTTATTCTATTTTCGATGAGAAATTCTGCAACTTTGTACTTTCTTCTCTGTAGGTAATGAATCAAAAATGAACTAGCATTTCGTGGGTCATCTAAAACAGCACCTTTCGATATCAAAAGTTTAGCATTTTCAACCACAGTTTCCTCAGATGAGAAGTATTCTGAAAGCACCTTTCTTAAGAGATTTGTGTCAAGTTCACTTTCGAGGGTCTTCAGTGATATTGCACAGTCCACAAACGCAAGCATTTGATCTGAAAGAATGAATTTAATATGATGCATAATTCAGCATTGAATTTAATTTAGTTAAATTATAAACATGGCAAAATATATCAGCAAAAAAAAATGAAAGCATATGGACTACAATTATACATAATCATGTACTACACGTAACGGTATATTTTTTCCGCTTGAACGCACACAATACACAGGTAATCAACAGTAATGGGGTAGTAAGAAGATCATAATACTTCTAGTCATATGCTATAACTATATCATATGCAGCTATATGACACAAAAATGCATTCAAAACTGCGTATAGTTAATTACGATATTGTTTTGGTATTCATAATTTGCTTCACAGTAAATCCTTGCAAGCATTTTTTAACTGAATTAATACAACATTTTCGCAATCAGATTGGCTTCATTACTGGGAAAGTAAACCCCTCAGTTGTAACGTTTTACCAGTTGTTTACGTTGTGGCCTATACCAAGAGGGTAAAGTCTGTAATTAAAGTTACATAATGAGCCAAAATCATGTATTTCTTTTAAGATAATTGTTTAATTTATGTAAAATATGAATAAAGCGAAGTTTTAACTACTCAATTGCACTGTAAAGCAAGAAAAGAACTGCAAAATGTAAGTGCCGAAAAGCAAAGGTTGTATCTATCGCTTAGTTGTTATCGTCAATGTCAACAATGTCAAGGTCACGCGACTTATATTCATAGAGTGAAACTTGCAAACAACATTGAATTGGAGCAAGCAAAAGTGAGGAATAAGTTCTGATCATTGAAAATTGTATCAAAATCCTCGGTCATCCGACATTTATATCTATGGAATTGACACCATGATAAATTCTTCAACTTTTCTGCGCATGCGTACAATAAAGAGGAAGAAGTGAAGCAATATTTTTGTGTTGGGGCAAACTAACATTATTTTTACTTTTATTTTTTCCACAAAGTAAATTTTTTAGGTTCTGAAACTTGTAATTTTCTGAAACCTAATATCTTCAAGAATTGAACAAAATTTGCATGTGTCATGCAAAAATTCTACTTTTGTCAATTTTCCCCTTTTTCCTTCACGGTGTTTCTTTAAAAAAATGTATTGCATAGTGTTCCTCCTTGTGTAGAATGGAAATTTCAATGTAACAAACCTTTTAAAAGCAAATGATCTGCTAATATTTTTTTTAAAAATAAAACCCAATTAACGGTTACAACTTTGTATAATGAATTGTGGTAAAACTTGCATGCATATGACCAGTAGAAGCCTTGCCAAAGCAAGAATTGACCGCTTTTTATTGATTAATATTATAAACCACCCTCCACCCCCAAAAAGTTGGGTCGGTAAAACAATAATAATAGAATTTAAGAGTGCATTTATGTAAGAATTTATAATAACACCCCCCCCCTCCCCCAACGAATTTACACAAAATCCCTTTTCAACAATTTTCCAAACTTATTCATATTCATTCTTTAATATGAAATGGCATTTTTTGTTTACATTCCATATTATATTGACAGTATAGTCATGTGAGTTGGAAAAGCAGTAATAAGAGTTTCTACATGGAATCCAATTTTTTTAAGTGTAAAAAATTGGACATCAGTTGTATTTTGGTAGGCAGAGCTTGAGATGCTACACATTGAACGTCCACTTACAATAATTAATATATCAAATGATAGTTTTTCTCAAATAATAATATTTAACTTTTTGTTTTTAGAAACGTCTCATTTTTTATGTTTAAGTTAAAAAAAAATTCCCAAATTTTCATTTTTTTTTTTAAAATTCTTGAAAGTTTGTATCGGTCGGTCTTGAAGAACATTTAAAAGAAAAGTGGCCAAAAAGCTTCAAATTACACCACTTGGAGCCTTTTTAAACAAAATTTTCTCCGGGGAGACCCACCGAAACCGCACCCATGAGAGGGGGACACGACACCCCTCTGTAACAAAAGGCACTGGATTATAAATAACTAATTTGATTTGTAAACATAAGCCATCAAAGATGTTAAGTTAAGGTTTTTCCATCCTCATGTGACATCATAGGTTTTTGCAAAATCTTTCATTAATTATACTTTGTGCTCATTATAAAGGAGATGGGTGAACAAGTGGCGCAGAATGCCTATAGCTTCAGATATATAAAAATCATTATCAATTTGTGAATTTAGTATTAAGGGGAAGAAGGACCTTGAGCTGAAAAAATACTTGTCATTCAATTTTTTTCATATTTTGTATATTTCTAATTATTATATAAGTATGTCCTACATATCTTAAAGCAGTTATATCATTAGGTTTCTTACCTAATTTTAGAGATATTGATTGACAAATACTATGCCCTACAGTATCAAAGTGGAGTTTTAATTCTCCATGTTTCCGGGCTCATTACTCCGTTCATAATAAGATTTTTAAGCATATATTAAAAATATGTAAGTGGATATGTTTCTTTTAAAATATACCAGAGTATGAATAGGGTTTAAAATTCGAAAAAGCAAGTTTCTTCTATCAAACTGCATCTGGATAGGGTAAATTACGTGCTTTTTAAGACAAGTTCAACAACAAAAGACGTAATTTACAAAGTAAATCTATCATTCAATATTTTTAAATTTACGTTGAAATGCAAGTTTTTCAAAATATTGATTAACTGTAAAAATTTTGAATGGTGAAGCTGGCCTCAATATTGCACAGGACATCGTTAAAGAGGACATAAGCATGACAAAAACGTGTCATGTTTACATTTCTCGAGTACGGGAAAAACCAACTATGACGTCACACGTAAGCTAACAAAGCGAAAAAAGATATACCTACATAAGATTTCCGTCATCAGCCATGCAAAAATAATTTTTGTGTTCCCCGTTTCTAAAAATATTTCATCATATACCGATAATGACCTGTTTTTAACATAATAATGCCGCCCCTGTATTCACCGAGTATGATCTTGCTGTACTAACAGATCGTGTATGACGTCACCGACTTGCTGTACGCGCAGTTTGGGGAAGCAGAGGAGTGGATCAATCTTTTTCATAATTTGTTATTGTTTACAAGAATGTTAAAACTTTTTTTTATTTTTTTGTATAAGATGGTAATTAAAGATAAAAAATTGTCAAAAATTTATACAAGAACTGATGCTTTACAGGTTTTGCACTTCTATAAACGGAGACTATGATATTTTTTTTGCAAACTCTGAGGATAAACTTTAAAAAATAAGGACAGAGGATCCACTTTATCGAAAAATTGTGTTATAGTATGAGAAAATGATCTTTTTTGCCCTCTCTAGTGTGTGTATGCAGTGTTTAAAACTCAGACATTAAGGGCTGACTACTAGTAAAAGTTGTCAGTCCTGCCCAAGATCTACTAGCCCGGGAAAATACTTGTCTTTTATAAATTTGATTATGTGACTGGAACAAGTCACCATAACTTCGAACCAGAAACTATAGATTGATAAATTCTTCCCCTTGGCTTGTTTCATTTTACTACCAATACTATTAATTGATATAAAAGAAATTTATCAAATATATGAATTTTAATTATTGAAAATTTTAACTCGTCTAGCCGGGCATCAATACATGCAAATTTTTTCGCCCGCTGCAAAATTTGTGCGTCTCGGGCGGTCGGTCGGGCGCACGGTTATTTCAAACACTGGTGTATGATATTTCAAAGGCAAATAATTTCAATCCTAGTGGGATTTTTGCAAATTATGGAGATTTTGCATGAATTATACTTTAATTTTAGATAAAATATCAAGGAAAATTTTGTTATAATTGAGATTTATTTTTCACATTCATGTTTTATTTGTTGCACTATAGACATTGCACTCGCCTTGTTCGCCTATCTTCTTTATTGATTAGAAGAATGCTTTTCAAAAGATGTAATAAAAATATTGTTTAGGGAAAGAATCTAAAAAATTATTATTTTGTATCAAATAATTATTTATTCTTTAAAAATTGTGCAAGGACGAAAACTCCAACTTTGGATCTTTTTCATGCTTCCATCGTAAAATGGTTTCCTTGATGAACAAAATTTAAACATATTTATAAAGTTGCAAATTATTTGGAAATTTATATTTCAGAACTATGTCATTTGAATGAGTTTTTAGGTGATCTTCTTTCTGATTACCAAAAATGTGCATTTTTAATGCTTTCAGATACTTCTTTTATTTAAATAAAAATGTAGGTTTTCTAGTTTCCTTAAGGAAGGCAAATATTCTGGTAGCCTGCATTCCTAGATGCAATATTCATTCAAACGTTTCGAAATAGGGCTTCTATTAACCTTGGAATGAATCTTTTTTTAAAAAATATATAAAACTAAACACGTAAATAGACAAACGCCATATTAGTTTTCCTATATCCGATATCAGTACTGAAGTAAATCCTTCGTATTTTTTACACCTGACTGCTTTCTTGTCGAATTCCTGTGTAGAATCGACGAAAAGTGTTCTTATTGGTTATATTACATTACATTTGCTTACATTTAATAGCAGATAAGGTGTATTTCTGTTTGTTTGTACTGCACTGACCTGTGCAACTGATGTAAGTTTCTTTGGTAACTTTCCCTTCTGTCGTGAAAAAAAACACACATTTACTCTTGTCGCTACCGAGAGTTTTGTAACAGCTATGTAGAATACGTCCGTCCAAACCGATGAAAACTTTTTACACTGAACCTATACCAAATGAACAGCTTATATTAGGGCCATACAGCTAACGGAAAATGCAGAGTAATATGGAGGACAAACATAGATCTCTGCCTTTAACGAATCAGCTTTAATTTGGTTACTCATCCTCAAAATGTAGGTCAAATCCAGAATCCAAAGCAAGTCTGATAGCTTTCATCCCTAGATGAATAATTCATGCAGGTTTGTCTAGATAGGCTTATAGTTACTTGGTATTGGACTCGCTCTAAAACATTAAGCTGGTCATTCATCCGGAAAATTTAGTTAGACCAAACATCTCAAGCAAATCTGATTGTGTGCATTCCCAGATGTATCATCAACGCAAGTTTGTTTTAGGCAGGGCTTAAGTTAAACTGAATGAACTTGGTCCAAAAACTTGATCACTCATCTGGAAAATGTAGCTCAAATCAAGAATCACAATCAAGTCTGGTAGTGTGCATCCCTAGATTTACCATCAATGCTTGCAAATTTGGTCTACCTAGGACATAAAGTAACACTGGAGTGAACCTGTTCCAAAATCATAAGCCTGGTCACTCATTCGGAAAATGTAGGTCAGGTCCAGCATCCAGGCAAGTCTGGTGGTGAGCATACCTAGATGAATCATACAAGTTTAGATCCAAATATTTATAGTTACTTGGGAATGGACCTGCTCCAAAAAGTTTAACCTGATCATTCATCCGGACAATGTAGGTCTGATCCAGCATCTGAAGCTAGTCTGATAGTGTGCATTCTTAGATGGACCATCTGCTCAAGATTGGTCAACATAGGGCTTATAGTTACTTAAGAATGAACCTACTACTAAAACTTTAACTTTGGCCACTCTTCCGGGAAAATTATGTCAGGTCCAGTATCTGGAGCTAGTCTGGTAGTGTGCATCCAATATGTATCATCATCCATATATCGTCAACAGAAGTGTCTTTTGACGACATAACCGAATGATAATCCTCGCTTACTTATATCTCAACTTTCAAGAATTAGAAAAAAAGCGATGTAATCCAAACCCAAAGTAATTTTTTGCAATCAATTTGCGTCACAATCAAAAAATGATTCTATTCTTTTCCTAGTGAACACAGACAAAATTAGAGGAAACCATTTTAAATTTCAAAAATTGTTACATCGCATTAAAAAAAAAGAAGTTATATCGAATAAACCTACATAATCAATATGAACTATTGCCCTGCCATTTCTTAAGAAGATATTTTCCTAAAGATTTCTGTCAAATTTGCCCCCTTCTTTTGATGAAACCCAAGGACTGTGATTTGAAATTTGAATCTATACTATGATGATGTATTAAGGTCTGCTTTGGTTCAATGTTTCTTAAATGACCCAGCTTTGTTTTCTCATTCATAAACCAACTCTGCTCAAGGAAAATTGGCCTTTCAAATAAATGTAAATCTAAAGTGAATAAAACAAGAGACCACAATGCCCACCTGGGTCAATTAGGCCCTGCCGTTCTGCATAAGATTTTTCCCCAATAAACAGGAATTTTTATGTAAAATATTTGTCGCCTTTCTTTTGTCCCACCCGGTCCTATACAATGGGGTTGTGATTTGAACAAAAATGAATCTACGGTACAAGAGGATGCTTCCACATTAATATGATTCATCATGGCTTTGCTGTTTTAGGAGTTTTAAAAAATTTTCCCTACATAATCCATATTCTGGCCCTACACTACCCCCAGGGACCATGATCTAAACAATTCACAATCTACACTACCTCAATAAGCTTTCACCTAAGTTTCATCTTTTCTGGTCCAATGGTTCTTGTGAAAAAGATTTTTTTTTAAGATTTGTTCCTATAAATTTCGATTTAACACTTTGATCCCCTATTGTTGCCCCACCCTACCTCAGGGATTAGTATCTGAACAATTTACAATCTACATACCTCAGGAAGCTGTCATCTAAATTTCATCTGTTCTGGTCCAGTGGTTCTTGAGAAGTAGAATTTTCCTTAATATTTCAATGTATAACTTCCGTATTGTGGCCCCACCATAACCGCCCCCAGGGGACATGCTTTTGAACAATTTACACTACTTAAGTAAACTTTCACATTATATAGTCTCAGCTTTTCAGGTCCAGTGGTTCTTGAAAATAAGATTGTTAAAAATTTCTCCTATATATTATAATGTAAAACTTTGATTCCCTTTTGTGGCCCCATCCAACACCTGGGGGCCATGAACTAAACAATTTAGAATCTACAGTACCTTAGGAAGCTTCCACTCAAGTGTCAGCTTTCCTGGCCAAGTGGTTCTTGAGAAGAAGATTTTTAAAAAGATTTTTCCTATATACTATTTTCTATTGTGGCAGCACCCTATCCCCGGGGGCCATGATTTGAACAGTTTAGAATCTACGCTAACACAGGATGGTTCCACACAAGTTCCAGCTTTTATGGCCCAGTGGTTCTTGAGAAGATTTTAATGACCCCACCCTATATTTGTCTTTTCTTGATTATTTCCATTTGGAAGGGGGCTTTGCCCTTCATTTGAAGAATGTAGCATCCCCTTAATCATGGGATGCTTTGTACAAATTTGCTTAAAATTGGCTCAGTGGTTCTTGAGAAGAGATTGAAAATGTGAAAAGTCTAC
This sequence comes from Saccostrea echinata, assembly GCF_033153115.1. NCBI lineage: Eukaryota > Metazoa > Mollusca > Bivalvia > Ostreida > Ostreidae > Saccostrea > Saccostrea echinata. Next base: position 693,163 of record NW_026889757.1, on the reverse strand, counting down.
AGACGGACGGACAGACAGACAGACGGACGAACAACGGATGATCAGAAAAGCTCACTTCAGCTTTCAGCTCAGGTGAGCTAAAAATGAAAAGTTACCAGGCAGATAGAAGGAAATTCGATCAAAAAGGTTCACTTCCACTGCACCATGTTCTCAATCACATGAAGCGATGGATCATGTGACATTTTATGTACAAGTTAAATTGATGCAAAGCATCAAATCGGCCGCAAAAATATATTTATTATTTTAAAGTATTTCCACAAGAAAGAGTCCAAAGAAAACAAGAGGTCCAAGGGCCTTAACGGTCACCTGAGTATGATACAATAATTTAAAGGATGCATAGAGTATAAAATGAACTGAAAGGTGAAACTTTGTTGCCCAAAAGAAAAAACAAGAGGCCCAAGGGCCTTAACGGTCACCTAAGTATAATACAACAATTTAGAAGTTAAATACACTGATAGATGAAGCTTTGTTGCCCTAAAGCAAGAAAAGTAGGAAGATCAGGATCAACAAAATAATTAGTCTAGTATTCAGTATCAACTCATAACTTAAGTTCTAATCTTTCCCCCACTTAACACTATCACCATGCAGACTATTAACAAACTATTAGTGCTTCTGTACTATTTTTAAACCCATATTAAGACCTCTAGCATTGATCTCTCTTATGGTCTTTGAAGAACTTTTAATAAGATAAGTTATTTTTGTCCCATTTTTATTTATCTATTACTTACAGGTCTACCTGATTATTAAAACTAAGAAAATACTTTTTGAATTATATGATAAACATTCTTGCATAATTATCTTATTCTATTAACCTTTCAAATACATTATTTACAGTGATTAATTATCAAAGGTGAACGGAAAAGGGGAATAACTTCTCTCAGTAGAATACAAATTAATAGAGCCCTGCCCAGGACTAGAATGCTTAGACAAATGGTCCAGATGTTCAAAAATCTGGTAAAAATACGCTTACTTATATCATTTAAACTTTTACTCAGTTTTCTTCCGATATGCCCAGAAGCAGAGAAGAATTTCACAGGGACAATGCATTTTCACTACAGATTCAACAAAGCCTTACCCTAACACCAGAACCCAAGACCAAGGGTCAAGAAATTTACAAATTTGGAAGAGTTACCCTCATCATCATAACTATGGACTTCGAAGTATTAACACTTTTCCACTATATTATCAAAAGCCCCCCCCCCCCCCCCATTATGCCAGAACCCCTGACCCTAGGACCACAAGATTTAAAAATTCTGTTCGAAACTCCCATTTTCATCATAGCTAAGCAATTTATTTATCAGCACAACGCTAAGGAGCAGACAGGACTAATTACTGATTAATTAATAGAATTAATGCTTTTTCACTATATAATCAATAGAGCCCCCTCCCCTTTCCTCAAGAACCCCAAAAACTGAGGCCATATATTTAAAAATTTTGGAAGAGGCATCCTTGCCTATCATAATCATGCACTTAGTTTGTTTAGATAATCTCCAGTAGCAGAGAAGAAGATTTTCAAAGAATCAATGCATTTTCACTATATAATCAATAGAACCCCGCCCTAACACCAGAACCCCTGGCCCTGGGGCCATGAAATTCACAATTTTTGAAAAGGCATCCTTATGCATCAAAACCATGCACTTAGTTTGTTTAAATAATCTCCAGTAGCAGAGAAGAAGATTTTCAAAGAATCAATGCATTTTCACTATATAATCAATAGAGCCCCGCCCTAACACCAGAAAACCTGACCCTGGGGCCATGAAATTTACAATTTTTTAAAAGGCATCCTTATGCATCATAACCATGCACTTTGTTTGTTTAAATAATACCCAGGAGCAGTGAGGCCATAAAGTGAAATAAAATGTTTCAATGCCTGTAAGTCTTGTAAGTTTTAGGACCGCCGATTTATTAAAACACTCTGTGATTGTCAGTAACGTGCAGACTTTTAGGCCTACTGTACAAAAGAGCCAAGTCTGCATTCGTTGAATTTGACATTGTAACGAAAGTTTCAATGAAAACGATAAATTTTATGACGCATCTAAAGGACAATCGTATTCCGTATCATAAAAAGACTATGCATATTTTTATAACGGCATTTTTTGGAATGAACAGTCATTACTGTATGCAATAAGTTTTAAATTTGAATGGAATTTAGAGTAACAGGTATTTTTAGCGGTCATTATTTATAATGACCGGGTCATTATATCCCACGTGCAATGATTACTGTAAATGGTACTTTTTGGAGTCATTATTGAGTTTAAAAGCCTTCTAATCAAATCTGAGTATTCTTCATTTCTTAATAGAGGTTATATATATATATATATATATATATATATATATATATATATATATATATATATATATATATATATATATATATATATATATATATATATATATAGGATATTCAATGTTTTGTAGATGAATATGGAATTTATTTCACGAGTGGGACAGGGTTTTTGATATTTTCACGAGTGCGAAGCACGAGTGAAAATATCAAAAAATCCTGTCTCACGAGTGAAATAAATTCCATATTCATCTACAAAACATTGACTTTTCTGTTTATTACATTTTCTATGATTTTCCCTTTGCCTCTGTCTTTTCTTAACAGTGTCATAAGCTTGACGTCATAGTTGAGCGGTTGAGACGTCATAGCTTAGAAATTGTGTGTCAGATTGAAAACATTACATAGCATGGATTTTAGCAACATATTTAGGAAGAAATTTGCAGTTTCAGCTCTATCAAGATGCTTAGTTACTATCTCTATCTTATGACAGGCCAGAAATTATTTTTTACTTACTTTGATATCCTTTCACACTGTGAGAGAATATCATTTTTGGTATTCTTTCACACTGTGAGAGAATATCACTTTTATTCTATAAATAAATCACAGTATTTCACTATTGAAAATGTAATATATATATATATATATATATATATATATATATATATATATATATATATATATATATATATATATATATATATATATATATATATATATATATATATATATATATATAATACAATTAATTACCCCTTATGAGGTCAACATGGTAAAATAAGGATCCGAGACCTGGCCCACGAGGTAACCTGACCTGACCGAGGCCGCGTAGCGGCCGAGGTCAGGTCAGGTCAGCGAGTGGGCCAGGTCGAGGGTCCTTATTTCACCATGTTGAACTCATAAGGGGTAATCAATTGTTTTATTATACCGATATAAGTTAAGGCAATTTTTGTAAGCTTAATTACTAAAATAATCAATTACATGTATAAGACCTGTTATCAGTGTTCCATCGGGATCGGGATTTGCTAGTGAAGTTGTTTACTTTTCGGCTGCCAGTCTTGTAAGTTTTTGCACCGCCGATTTATTAAAACACTCTGTGATTGTCAGTGACATTGCATTTTTATAAATTCACAGATACCATTCCTGACTACAATGACAATCTGGTGCAGACTTTTACTGTACAAGAGAGCCGAGTCTGTGTTCGTTGAATTTGACATTGTATTGTAACGAAAGTTAATTTCAATGAAAACGATAAATGTTATGACGCATCTAAAGGCCAATCGTGTTCCGTATCCTAAATATACTATACATAGTTTTATAACGGCAATTTTTGTAATGTACAATCATTACTGTATGCATATTTTTTTTTAATTTGAATGGAATTTGGATTAACAGGTCATTTTTAGCGATCATTAATTTTATTGACCGGTCATTATACCCCACGTGCAATGATTCCTAGGTCATTATTGCTGTAAACGGTACTTTTTGGAGTCATTATTGAGTTTAAAAGCCTTCTAACAAGCCAATCAAATTTGAGAATTCTTAATAGAGGTATAATAGATATATATATTTTCCTGAACTTCGGTGAGTTTAAAGATTCTTTTAGAGATAGTGTCATGTGTTTTTCATCAAATTGTTTAGATAATATTACCACACAGACGTGAATATCCCTGTGTGCAGAATAATTATGAATTCGTACCTATTCTTGTTCAGAGATTTGGTTATTTGTGACGTAATCTTATGAAAAGGCATTCCTTATCAGTTGTGTCAACTCTGTAAGATGTCTGCACTGTCTGTCTCGTTGTTATCATTAAATTGGATACTTTTTTAAAAATCATGTAATAAATGATTAATGTAATACTATGTTCTTTTTATCTATGGACTCAAAACAGGGTCAATATATGGTTACAAGGACCCATGCAAAGAAAAATGAAGTTGAGGTTATCCCCCTCTGTGTTTTGGTCCATAATACCCGATATGAGTTTAATCAACACATACATGTATCACCTATTCTGAAGCCAATCATTGCATTGTACTCTCTATTCAAAAAATTCTGAGGTAAACAAAAAACCTGTGTGTGGCCTGTAGACACTTAAGGATCATTTTACGTCTGTCTGTCCATATGTCTGCCACACCTAATATCATGAGAACTGCAAGAGGTATTGATTTGATATATTATGCTCAAATATTGTTTGGCATTAAGTTTTTTCTTTGTAAAAAGCTAAAGTAACCGATCTCGTACCTTTGAACTTGACCTTTTGACCAATGTTGCAAAAAATTCATAATGCTGATATACAGCATATTCTTTGATCCCTGAGAAATAAGTACCTGTTATTTAGCGTGTGCGCTGTTTATCTCAAACATTTTGATAAAAGAACAGTGTTACAGTCCATTTTATTTTGACCTTTGGTCTACTTTTCTAGACAATTAATTTAACGATGTCTTTTGAATTTTGAGAAGCAGTACTTTGATAATTAATTTCTATGCGTTGCATGTTAAACTGTATTTTTTTTTAACTTTATGATGTACATGTTATCACAAGACCTGAAATTAAAAAAAAAAAATTGGTGAGTTGTATGAAATTAAATCGGAATCAGTATACCGAATTGGATGCTTACTCCTCCATGACACCTGATCCCACCTCTGATATTTTCAGAGGTCTGTGTTTGCTCTACTCCCGATTTATATTGTTTTAATGGACTTTTGAGCTGGAATACTGTTCGTTATCTCCATATTTCTTTGTATCAAAATACCTTTTACTGTATGTTAAGTGAATACAATGCACAATTTTGACTTTATTATAGAAAGACGTAATGGACGTATCCATGATGTCATGTACACAACTGTTTACAGTTTACAGTTCATGAGTTAGAATAAACACTGTAGAGTAGCAGTGTATTTCTTCACTGTAACTGTCACCACATTGGTGCCGTGACCTGGTTCAGAGGATATAAAGAATGAATGTAAACCATCTAAAGAACATATTAAGAATTGGAGTCAAAGCGGAGCTACAAAGTAACATTTCAAGACGATTTCAGAAAGTGAAGATAATCAAATAACAGAGGAGTATCTTTAAATGTAATTGTGAGCTTCACAAAGAATGGTAAAACTATTTATAAGTTCCTGAACCTTCTGACATTCGGATTCCCACATAATATGAAAAACTGTTTCATCACATGTCTGACAGAAGCTACACAATTTAGTATCTTTCAAACCAATTTTATATAAAATTTTATTTGTAACTAAGATATGTTGATTTATTCTGAATTGTAGCCATTGTAATTTAGAACTTGTTGTGCATTGAAAAGGAATTTTGTATAGCATTTCCCATAGGGAATCTTGAATTTCAAAATGTTTACTCCATTTCACTTTTGAGAAAGGTACTGCATATTCTGTGTTCAAAATATTATAGATAGGTTTTGTTCCTTTTTTAGATAAACAGAATAATTTTGAATAAGAAGGTAGAATGGGCTTTGGGTTTGATTTTTCTTTGTTTACTTTTTCTACAGCCATAGCTACTTCTATAACTTTCTGTAGACTCGCATAGGTTAAAATATTGGTTTCTATATTAAATTTTGCTTGAAGTTCTTTTAATTTTAGAAAAGTTCCCTTCTCATCTAACAAATCTGAAATAAATAGTACACCATTGATAAACCATTTAGAGTAAAAAATGGGCTTATTGTCAATTTTGAGGGTTGTTTTATTGTGCCATAATGGTTGAGAGATGAAATCTTCCCAGGAATCTATTTTCATTTTGTCTTCTATATTTTTTAAGGCAATTAATGTATCTTTCCAAAAATTATTAGTTATACTTTGTAAAATAAGTTCAATGTAATAATTTTATTATTATTAATATTATAATTTAAAACCCGCCTTTTGAATTTTGAGAGGCAAAATTTCGATAACTAGCATACATATCACAACATGTTAATGAGTTTGTGATACATGTACTGTACATTGAAACTGTTGTATATACAGTTACGACACAAAATGAAATTTAGATACTATAAAAATACATCGGTATCGGCATACCAAAATTGACTGTACTTCAAATCAAGTTGTAGACTGACAATTGCAAAGACAAACTGAAACCTCCCTAGTCATGAATCTGGGGTATTGAATGATTAAACAATGAATTAAATGACAAATTGGTATTTCTAATAATTTCAATGCAATTATTCATTTTATTCTTCAGGGTTGGGGAATCATATTTTTATTCACCTACCACATATATTCTGTCGAAGTCTTTCTGTCCGTGGATATCTTTTCTTTGCACGAACTATAATATTAGCGACAGATAAATAGATGACCACTCTTAGATTTATTTACGTCTTTAAGGTTTTCCAAAGGTCAAGATGTCCAAAAATTTAGTTTTACAATAGCTCCAAAACTATGTGAGGTATAAAGTTAAAACTTTTACAGTTTATAAATATATCATTGATTAACAGATAAAAAGTATCAATTAAAAACAAATATTTAAAAAAATATTTTTTGAGGGAAAAAAATTCCAAAAAATTTGCATATTTTAAAAAAAATGCACCTGCTTAATTCTGTGCTTTTAGTGATAACCATCATTGAAAAAATAATATATGTTTATCAATGAAGGGCAAGTTGGACGTGAATGGTCTCTGAAAGGCTGTTATTGAAAGCTTGACATGTATAAAGACAAGACCCCTATAAAATCCGCCATTTGCAATGTACTTTCGGTTTCAAATCTTAACATTTGGACAAAATAAACAAGGAAAACAACTTTTTAGAGTCCAACTTGCCCTTCATTGATAAACACATATTGTTTCTGCAATGATGGCTTTCACTAAAAGTATGGAATTAATTTGGTGTATTTTTTAAAAATATATGCATTTTTTTAAAAAGAATTTTTCTCGATAAATACTTTCTTTAAGTATTTGTTATCAAGTGATACTTTCTATCCGTTAATCAATGATATATTTATAAACTGTAAAAGTTTTAATTTTATAAACCACATAGTTTTGGAGCTATTGTAAAAATAAATTTTTGGACATGTTGACCTTTGGCAAAACCTTAATGGTGCTTTTAAGCATGGACACACGCGTTCCTTGGAACTCTCTAGTTCGGGTAAAAGGATCGTTTTAAATGTTATTCTGTTTTTAATGATTTATTGCATCTTTCCACCACAACATTTACATGTATATATTGATATTCTTATTTTTGAATTTTCAAAGTATAAATATCGTTTGTCCCCATAGACATCAATGTAATCTTCGTTGATTGGGCAAAGATAAATAAATTTTTGGAAAATTACTTTTGGTAAATCCTTTTCTACTTTAAAATGCTATAAAATTGATATCAGAGCGTTATAATTAAATACGTGCACGTGATTGATAACAAATTAGGTCCTTTTAGGGATGGAAAACCTTAAAGCCCAATTTAATTGTGCTGAAAAAGCGACGATTTACGTTAAAAATTTAAATTATTCCGTTTTATCACAATGTGTACTCATAAACTTAATTATCATTGCGTTTGGAGTAAAATATTGTATAAATTTAAAAGAGATATAATCATTTTGGCATAATTGACAGATATTTAATATTCCTCGTATATTTGCCATTTCGTTTTTGATTTCAAATATAAACTGTTTCTTCATTTCAGATTATTATGTTCCCCAAACGAAGTTTGGGAACATATTGTTTTTACTCTGTTTCTTCTTCTTCTTATTATTATTATTATTATTCTTTTTTTCTACTTTCTTCTCCGGTACTTTTTTGTCCGGGAGTGTTCTCATAGAACCACTCATCTGATTGACATGAAACCTTTTTAGGGTTAATAGGCATGTTGTGTAGGTGTTCGGAACGAAGGTCATTTTGCGCGCACATGCATGCACGTGCGCGCGCGTGCAATGAGTGAAATGACTGATATACTTGATGAAGCCGTAACTTTTATATTTCTTGAGGAATTGCTTTGAAACTCAAAATATAAAGATATATTAGTAGTCTAGACAAGATAACATGGTCAAATTAGCATGACCTCACGCACATGCACGTGCGCTCTTCTCTGATTGGCTGATACAAAAATCTCAATAATTTCCTTGTTTTTTGACAAAATACTTTGAAAATTAGAATATAAGTATATATTATAAGGTGCTACAACATGTTATATAGGAAATTTCTTGAAAACACGCGCATGCAGGTGTGCTGCAATCTGATTGGTTGAAACTTTAAATGTCTATAACTCCCTTGGTTTTCAACAAAACAGGATGAAATTTATGACATGGATAGGCACATAGAGCTCCTACATTATGATACTATCAAAATTGAATGCAAGGCCATGCATGCGCGTATGCTGAATTTTGATTGGCTAATACTTAAAGGGTATATCTCTCTTATTTTTCAATGAAATTCTTCAATATTTAAAACAAATGTATGTATTGTGAGACACTGTAAGATAATTAATGTGAAATATGTAGAAAACATGCGCAAGCACACGCGCTGAAATTTGATTGGCTAATACCCATGTGGCTATATCGGAGTAGTTTTCCAATGAAATACCATGAAAAATAAAGTGTCCATCTATATTACAAAAGTATTGTCTAATTTATTGAAGCTTGTAGGGAATGGGGCATCATAAGGGATTGGGGAGCCGTTTGGGGAACATCTGTAACGGTTCCCGTTACAATTAGCACTAGTTAAATTAGAAATTACCTAATGTTTTGCAGCATTTGATAGCAGATTTTCCATGACATCCTTTCATGATGTTAGCGCCTTTCTGTATTAGGGACTTTATCACTTCTCGGCTACCACTATTTTCTATGGCAAATCCAATCACTGAGTACCCACTCGTGTAGTGGATTTCTTGGGGGTTGGCACCGCGAGCTAGAAACTCTGGAATTAGTGAAGGGCATCGCATGGCGGCTAGACAAAATGTTGAAATCCACAAGTACTTAGGGTTATTAAGCTTTATTGAGCCAGAAATGTCAACTCCTGATCGCAGCAAAACATCTGCATTTCTAGTTAGACTATGCTTGAGAGCCAAATGTATAGGACGCTGACAGTGGCGCCAAACTTCGTTTTTATTTGCTCCATGGTCTATAAGTAATTGTATCATATCGTGATACCCACTTCGTTCGCTTGCCCAGTGAATTGCCTTTTTAGACGAACGATATCCAAGATTCACATCTGCCCCTAACTTGCAGAGCATTGATACTAACTGGCATCTTCCTTCTATAACAGCATTCAACACCTCAGTCGATCCATCTTTTCGAAATCGATTAATCTTAAAATTTCCTTGGGAAAGTAGGAGTTCAATAACATTTTTCCCTTCTTCTGGGTCGTTTTTCCAAGATTCTGTTGCGTAAAAGAGTGCATCATAACCAGCATCTGATAGACTATGAAGGAATAACACATCCTGACACTTGTCTAGAATGAATTGTATAACCTCCACATTTCTCCTTTTGCAGGCATAATGAAATAAATTTAAACCATCTAGTTTGTTCGACCATAAACTTCCTCCATACTTGACCAAAATTTTCAATATTTCCCCTGGATTTCTAGTACTACAGGCAAGATGAAGTAAAGGTGTCCCATTACGGGTTCCATAAAATGGTTTTTCAAAAACGTTGTTCATATCAAAATTCCTTGGGAGAGAAACGCATATGTCTGTAACTTTTTCGGCGCTTCCTTCTTTCACTGCATCGATCAGTTTTTTCTGTAACACTGTATTGTCCCCAGTTAAGTCGCGCGAGGCGACGTCTCGAGGATCCATGATACCAAATTCACTAATGATCAAATCCGGAAGTATTCTTTATGTAAGGTAACTCAGATAGGCCTTTTTTGCTGAGCAACTCTGATCAAAAAACGAAAGTTGAAAGAGCAGATCATTAATAATATGATTCAAGATACGATTATTTACATTGACCCACGTATAATCAAACAAAATGTTATCTGTCTGATTTGAGTTTCATGTCATAATAGCACCTCTGCTGTTTGATACAGAGTCATCCGTGTTGTCATTGAAATATGTGTAATTTTTCTTATATGAATGCCTGGCGTTTTCATTCGTGTCAAACAGAGCACCGCCATATCAGGGATCCATAAAATATATTAAGTTAATCCTGTCCTGGTTAATAAAATTGCAAAGACAATGACAGCTGGGTTGTTGATATTAGTGTAAATTTTTGTTTCTAAAAGCTTTGCTTCTTTAGGAACAACCTTAATTAGTAAACTGACATACGTATTAGGCTGAATTATCCTTGGTTAATACTTGGCTTTGTTACGGTGTAGGAACGGAAGTGTACAGTTCGTCGAAGCGAGTAAACATACCGAACAGGTAGCGCTGCGTACAGTGTGACCGATAATCGAATTTCATTAAGCAAATTTTTATCGTTTAAACAGATTATAATGTATAAAACACAGTTTTCCAATATAACGCACAAAGATAATGAAACTTCAAAGTTGTAAACATTTCACGTAATAGTTTGCGACTTAAATTCATTGCATTATTAGTTATGTAAAAAAGAAAATATAATGACCATCATAATGTAATGCTGAAAGTCTCTGCTTAAGTTTCTTTATCACATTAGTTTAACGTCTTGAAATATTCTATATACACGCTATATCTTTCTGAAGGAATATACTGGCTTTTTTTTTTTAAATATTCACTTAAGAAGCACTTGAAACATCTCACATTTGTACCTGAGAGATTAAGAATGTAAGTGTTTTTTTGTTCATATATTCTTAATGTTTATACAATTTTGGACTTGGGACAGAAAATCTAATAAATTCATCTATTATATTATATTGCTACAAAACTTTTATTATATTGATGGTTAATACATGAATGATATCTCATCATGCTCATGTTGAAAATATGATGAAATGGAAAAAAATATTTTCCTGCAGTATTTGTGAATTAGGGATACATAACAAAATTTTAAAAAATATACATTGATGTATGGATTGATATATATTTTTTGACTGATTTTGAATAAAAAGGACATTAATAATATATTCCTAAAATATAAAGAAATCGTACGTTTATTTATCCTTAAAAACAAAATATAAAAGTAGTTTCGACATCAACGCTGCAATGTCAAGTTACTTTAGTGTATAATGTTATTATAATGTTAATATTATTATTGTCATTATATATATATATATATATATATATATATATATATATATATATATATATATATATATATATATATATATATATATATATATATATATATATATATATAAATCTCAAATATCAAAATTTTACTGTACCAAAAATTGGATTTTTCATAAAGTATATTTATATAAAGGATGATTTAGTGTAAGGATGTAGGATAATCAAGCACGCCCGGAAATGAGTAGTTTTGCTTTTTTTTTCAGTTGAAATATCTATAGAAGTTTCTATACACGCTTTTATAATATAACGGTCTGAAACACTCCCGCAGCATATGTTAGTCATAAAAATCTACCGGAGTTTTAAATGATATAAACTTCATATTTGTGTATATGCTCTTAAAAGCTGAACACGTAAAAGGAAGAGGTTTATCGTTGTCCGCCATTTTCTCTTCTCTAACCTTGTTCCTCCAGCTTCTATATAAGTCTCAGTCTTACTTTACAAGTTTGACTTAATTTTGCGAAGGTCTCCTCCAATGTCATTGCGATATATTTGGACGCGACAAAAATGAAAAAAATGATTTCTCTTTGCTTCTGTCAGGTCAGGAAAATATTAACAAGGATGTACGATATTAATTGCACAGGTCAAGGAAATGAAATTGCACATTCAAGGAAATAAATTATATACGAAAAAGAAACCTAATATATACATGTACTAGCTATACGCCGAAGCGACCAGCTAAAAGGAATCAGGTGTAACGAATTCGATGGGTTTATACATTTATACCCAATGCTGATATCGGAGATAGGAACGCTAATATCCCGTATTCCTATTAACGAGTCGTGTTTAGCTTTGAAGTCCCATCTGCACATGAAGCATGTATTTACCAGTATCAGTACTTATGCCCAGTGTACTATCGAGGTTATGTTAGGAACTCACGGGCACTGGAAGTTAATGTAAATATATAGTCTGTGCAAAAGGAAGGCTATGACACTTTTTTAAGGCAAATTCGGGTTTGGGGCATTGCGGATGTTTTTTAAACGGTTTGACGCTATAAATCGTTTCTATATACTTTACTAACAATATATATCTTGCTTCGTTCCGCATCGATACATTTTACTTGGAGAAAAAACAAAGTGTGCGCCTGTTTTTAGAAAACATTCTAGAGACGGGCACCATGACAACCAGCCACAAGTCAATCTAGTGGCACACGTGACAAAACATACAATTCCTCTGCAAGTTGGTGAAAGAAAATCTAGTGCTTTGGTCGATTCTTGTGCTTCTATTACAATTATGAATTTAGAGTTTTTAGGAAGACTATTTATGCTCATGATAAGTTGACATCAATCAGTTAAGGGTGTTAGTGGCAGACTTTTACTTGTGGCAGGTAAATTAGAGGTGAAGTTAGATATCAATGGTCAGGATAATAACTTTTCAGTTCATGTGGTAGATGGTTTACACCATGCTTTCATTTTAGGGGTAGATTTCTTTTGTGCCGACAACATAAATCTAGGTTTTCGGAGACCAATACACTACACATTCCAGATCACAATGGTGATGCCAATGTTTGTTCAATTTCAACCAACAATGGTTATGCCCGTGCGCTTTGAAAATTCCCCAAAGGTGTGAAATTAATGTACCTGTGCATATTTCAGGACAAAAATTAGGTGATCAAGTACTGTTGGAACAACATGAAGAGTTACATTCTTTTTAGTTATCTGGTCCTAAATGCTTGGTATGTATCAGAGATGAAGTGGTTATGAGGTTGATTAATCCCACCTTTTAGGATGTGTACTTGCCAAAGAATTTTGTGGTAGCTAATATCTGGGATGTACAAACTCGAGAAGCGTATGCCTTAGAAAATGAGATCATAAGTGTCAATGCTTTGAATCCAGACAATTTCAAAAGTCAAAAACCAAGTGGGATTTCATTTGATTTATAAAATTCTGATTTAGATCCAAATAAAAAAATAGGTCTTGCTGAAAGTTTTAGCAAAAGATAGAACTTTGCAATTGACCTCAGCGATCATGGAAGGACAAGTGCTCACAAACATAAAATTGAAATAAAACCATATTCAAAGCCTGTTCGCCAACAATTCTACAGAACATCATCTCAAACTTTAAAAGAGATTCAAAAACAAATTTCAGAAATGTTAAATCATGATATCATATAATCATCAAATTCGGAATTGCATTCGCCAATGGTTTTGGTAAAGAAAAAGAATGGTCAATTTCGGTTTGCTTGTGATTATCGTGCTTTAAACAAAATTACAGTGCCCATGTCCGTTCCACTTCCACATTTAGAAAGTGTTTTTGATGCCATAGGTGAGACACGAACAAACTATTTTACTAATTTAGATCTCATGTCAGGATTCTGGCGAATGGAATTGGATGAGGAAATTAGAGAGAAAGCGGCTTTTATAACAAGAGAAAGTGTATGAGTGGAAACGTATGCCATTGGTCTTATTAATTTCCCCATTTCAAACGCTTATGTCAGATGTGATGAGACGGTTAAATTGGAAACCGGTACTTGCGTACGTGGATGATATTTGAATCTTTTCGCGGTCATTTGATGAACATTTAAAACAGTTAGTTTTTGATCGTGTGAGAGAGGCAAATTTGAAACTGCAGCCATCAAAATGTCACTCTGTCGTCAAAGAAATTAAGTTCTTAGGGAACATTATATCACGGAAGGGAGTACGAGTTGACTCTGACAAGATCCGTGCAGTCAGTGAGTTTCCCATTCCGAAGACACAGAAACAGGTACGTAGCTTTCTGGGTATGCGAACTATTGTCGGAAATTTATCCAAGATTTTGCTAAAATTGCTACCACACTTTATACCTTGTTAAGTAAAGAGAGAAAATTTCAATGGTCTGAATCTTGCCAAAATGCCTTTGATACCCTCAAAGACAAGTTATTATCAGCCCAAATTTTGTCATACCCAGACACATCAAGGTCTTTCATACTGACATGTGACGCCTCTGACAATGCCATTGGGTATGTGTTGGGCCAATTAGATGATGACAATCGAGAATATGTAGTATCCTATGGAGGTAAGTCACTCAGTCAAGATCAGAGGAAGTTCAATACTACCGAAAAAGAATGCTTGGCAGTGCTGGAAGGCATTGTAGCATTTCGAACCTATTTGGTACACAGTAGGTTTACTGATCACAAAGCACTTGTTTGGTTACAAACAGCCAAACACACTGGTCGATTAGAAAAGTGGGCTCTCCAACTACAAGAATACAACTTCCAAATCATACACAGACCAGGTAAGAGCAATTTACTGGCAGTTGCTCTCAGTAGGAGAGAAATCAACCTGGGTTAGGTCAAGCAACAAGTGTAGTAAGAATTTCAACAGAAAATGACTCAGACAACTCATCAGAGGAGGAAACAGCAGAAATGGTAAAGTTAGAGGTAAGTGACACCCAAGTCAGATCCATGGGTATCCAAACTTCAAATGTACCTTTTTCCGACACAGAGAGTGAAGATGAGGAAGACGAACAGCCAGAAAAATCATTAAGTATAAACGCAATCAGTATTCAAACGGAGAATCTTACATATACATTGGTGGATGAACAGGATCCCATAGAAGATGCTTGTTGTGTAGAGATAATTTCACATATACAAATGAGGAACCAGAGACCTTAGCTATTGAGGAGGATGAAGAACCTGAAGAACATCATATAGCATGGTAGGTGATGAGTTGTATCATTGGTTTCAGAAAAACTTTTTCATCAATGCAAGTTTCTTTGATACATCGATCAAACAAAAAATTATAGGATTCATCTCTTAATTCTTAATTAATTCAACTTATGTAACAAATAAAAAAAATTGACATCATGTATTTTCTACCAATCGAAAAAGAGAGGAGGTGCATACTCCAAAAACTGTCACATATTTTAACTCTGTACGAGGGTTGTTCAAAAAGTTCGCAAACTATCTGTATATTTACAAAACCACAATTCAGATTAGAATGAAATTCGGCACACATATAGTCATACACATGTTCTATAAATAGCAGATGTTATGTAATGTCTTGCTCCATGTTTGTGACGTCACAATGTGAAAATGACAAAAAATGGTTGACTCAACTCGAGCAACGAACGGCTGTAAAGTTTAACATAAATCTTGGAAATTCCTTTACAGTAGCATATAATTTGTACAACGTTTATGGAGACAAAAGACTTGCCAGAAGTTCAATCATTAATAAGAATGATTGTTTTAGTGAAGGAAGGGAGTTCCTTAAAAATGATGTTTGTTCTGTTGCCCAGTGAAAGCAAGCTGGAGGAGAGTCCTTAGTTGAGTAATTCGTTATGAAAGATCGCCAAGTTACAGTTACAAAAATAGTTAAATATCTGAACAATAATATAATTATTATATCCCAAAAATTTCGTTTACTTTAGACTTTAAACATATCATATATGACAAAAAGAGGGCGCCCATATTTTATCCACATTGGATAAACGACGCTCCAAAGACATAGGAGTCGGGTTGTGATGGTCAACATGCTCATTCTGGAAAGCATATCCTTATCCACTTATCCTATTGCCGAAATTTGGCCATTTTTGACAGATGATCTGTTCTTGTTATAAAAGATAACTTGCATGGAAAGAAATATGACTCGGAAAAATTTCTTAGCTTCTGTGAACAGACCGCTACGGAGCATCCTATTGCCGAGAGTTGGCTATTTCTGACAAATGGATTTCTTGTTATAAAAATAACTTGCATGGTTAGAAATATGACTCGGAAACATCTTTTATCTTCTGTGAACAGAAGCTACGGAGCATGTCATGTGACCGCCTAGATCACGCGATTCGTGCATGGGCAGAACGGTGACAGATGTGTATTAAAATCGGAGAGGACAACTTTAAAAAATAATGAACACTGAAACCTAGTTTTATTTCTTTCATGGAAGTAATTCAATTAGTTTGCAAATTTTTTGATCAACCCTCGTATATCGTCTTCCAAGGAAAACGGTAATAATGGACAGGCATGGTTTTTGATAGGTATTGGGGTGTCGGGAGGGGGCGGAAAATAATTGCCAAGTTGCCTGAGATCATTAAAGTTTTTTTTATAACTATTTCAAATATATGAATAAATAGAGTATATCCAGTGTTGTAGTTGAATATGGAATTTAATTCACAAGTGTAACAGGGATTTTTGATAATTTCACACAGGCGTGCGAAGCACGCCTTAAAATATAAAAAAATCGTCACAAGAGTGAAATAAATTCCATATCCAACTACAAAACATTGAATTTTCTGTTTATTACATGATTTGATTTTCCCTTTCCCTATGTCTTTTTATAGGCTTTCGTAGTGTCGTAAGCTGTAACATCGTAATTGAGGTTTCATTGATAGCTAAGCGATTATGAGATTGAAAATTGTAAAAATGGATTTTAAAAGCAATTTAATTGGAGAAACTGGCAGTTTTACGACATTCTTCTGATATCAGTTTTATTCAATAACTAAATTACAGTATTTCACTGTTGAAAATGCTAAGAAGTAAATTACCAATAGTTTGTATGGATGATACTCGAGAACTTGCATTGCAGATTCTCTTGCACTCATATTTAGCGTGATTTGTATCTCGAGTACTCCAACTATAAGTTCAGATATGAATTAAACTAGTGCTAATTGTAACGGGAACCGTTACAGATGTTCCCCAAACGGCTCCCCAATCCCTTATGATGCCCCATTCCTTACAAGCTTCAATAAATTAGACAATACTTTTGTAACATAGATGGACACTTTATTTTTAAGGGTATTTTATTGGAAAACTACTCCAATATATCCATATGGGTATTAGCCAATCAAATTTCAGCGCATGTGCTTGCACGTTTTCTACATTTTTCACATTAATTTTCTTATAGTGTGTCACAATACATACATTTGTGTTAAATATTAAAGAATTTCATTGAAAAATAAGAGAGATGTAACCCTTTAAGTATTAGCCAATCAGAATTCAGCATACGCGCATGCATGGCCTTGCATTCAATTTTGATAGTATCATAATGTAGGAGCTCTATGTGCCTATCCATGTCGTAAATTTCATCCTGTTTTGTTGAAAACCAAGGGAGTTATAGACATTTAAAGTTTCAACCAATCAGATTGCAGCACACCTGCATGCGCGTGTTTTCAAGAAATTTCTTATAAAACATGTTGTAGCACCTTATAATATATACTTATATTCAAAATTTCAAAGTATTTTGTCAAAAAACAAGGAAATTATTGAGATTTTTGTATCAGCCAATCAGAGAAGAGCGCACGTGCATGCGCGTGAGTTCACGCTAATTTGACCGTGTTATCTTGTCTACACTACTAATATATCTTTATATTTTGAGTTTCAAAGCAATTCCTCAAGAAATATAAAAGTTACGGCTTCATCAAGTATATCAGTCATTTCACTCATTGCACGCGCGCGCACGTGCATGCATGTGCGCGCAAAATGACCTTCGTTCCGAACACCTACACAACATGCCTATTAACCCTAAAAAGGTTTCATGTCAATCGGATGAGTGGTTCTATGAGAACACTCCCGGACAAAAAAGTACCGGAGAAGAAAGTAGAAAAAAAGAATAATAATAACTAGACTCTTGTTGCCATGGCAACAAAAAAGTCTTCCGTTCTTCTAAATCTGTAAGAATTTGCTTTTTTCTGTGTAAAAAAACATACATATCATATTTACTGTGAAAAAAAAAATAACTGGAAAAAAGTCCTTTCATTACTTAAGGTACTTTGATTTTCATTATCAATCTTGTATAATACATTTTGCACCTATAAGAGATATACGTATATCATTTGCAATTTTTAAAAAAAAATTGTTTGCAATCATTTCTAAGACAAACAAACAGACGAACGAACACCGTACTATCATAAACTTCACTGTGTATATGTTTTGGCATAATTGTGACGGTGTTATAAAAAAAAAATATAATGAATTAAGTTAGTATCACATTAAACGTAAAGTCACTGAGTTTTGTAAAGTTATAATATCAAGATTTGACAGCATACCTATAGGACAGATTATTCAATTACAGTAATTCTTCAGCAATAGATTGATTGATTGATTATACGTATGTTGTTTAACGTCTCTCTCCAGAATTTTTCACTCACATGGAGATGCCACCACTCGCCGGTGGAGACTGCAAATTTTTGTCCTATACTTTGGCACTTATCGCAATTGAGCAGTGAGGAATCTTTTTTATGCCAGCATCTTCTGCGACAAGGGACCTCGATTTATACGATCTCATCCAAAGGACCGGTCTCCACGTCCGACAATCGAAGTTCATAATACCGAGATATTTTATTTTTATTTCATTCTGTTTTTTCACAAGTTTATTGCATCAAATTTACTTAAAGATCATACTTCAAGATCATTTCGAACTCAGGCTACTTAATTGCAGTGCACACAGCGTCAAGTGATTTTGATTGACAGGTCAACACACGTGCACTTCGTGTGATACTTTTTAAGCTGAAAAATATACAGGATGTGACCATGACTGACTATGAAATCAGAAAACAACTAATAAAGAATGGGTGTGACCGATATAGAACTAATTTTTGGTCTGGATCGGGATTAAGAGGGAATCTCTCTCTCTCTCTCTCTCTCTCTCTCTCTCTCTCTCTCTCTCAGACATGTAAATTGAATATTTCATAATTATAGAATATGAAATTCTGTATACATGTAAATGGTAATGTTATTCACGTGTTCCAGATTTAAATCTAAAACGAATATATAATTCAAATGCCTAGCTGCACGAACGTCTCCAAATATTAATCAAGACTGGGGGGGGGGGGGGGGGGCTTCAAAGGAATTAGATAATTTTATGTTTTATGAATTATAAGGAAAAGTACGGACGTCACTTGCATTTACATGATTATATATCATTGCATAAAATTGTGTTCATTCAGATATACTTATCCCACATATCAACAGACCTGTACAATTTTTTTATCATGTTTTTTTTTCAAAAGAAACATATAGTGTACCATTATTTCACACACTCTTTAACTCTTTGAGTATTTCACAAGTATTTCACAAGAATCCAAGAATCGCCTTTTCACATTTTTTATAATTCCTTGGGTATATAGAGTATAGATCATGTGTCATAAATAATTTAACCTTTTATCAAATATACATGTAATAACCAAATCTAATCTATAGATTGATTTTCTTTCTTTTCAGTTACAGATATCAATTTATTTATAAAGGCTTTAAAACAGTACTGTATTACAATTTTCTATCGCTTAATTCCTTTTTTGAGTGTATGTAATATTTTTTAATATCGAAAGTAAAACTCGGAAATCGGGATAATTTCGCATTCAGATCATAGAGAATAATAAATCGTCTGCATTATAGAAGGCTTATAACTATCGTATTCTGAACTTAATATACGAAATAGATAAAACTGCATGCCTGTCCATCACTATAAATGTATATTCAGTGCTTATAATATATTTACTTGAATTAGCTACCTAGCATATATATTAATTTTTTTTTAGATATATTCATGTGTAAATCAATTAACTGTCAATACAGACTTACACGACACTGGCAACTTCAAACTTTACATGCACTGGAAGCGGTAACCAACGTACTGATAAATGTTGAAGAGTGAATATAGAACGTCTAAATATTTTGATATGGAGAGTGTATATGTCTCTGACGTCATCGATACTATTTCCGCATTTATCTCGAAAGTTCTATTCTCACTTACAAGTCAGAGTTATCTTTCTTTGCCCATTGTCTACACACTAGGTAAATAGGGAAAATGAGGGTACCGAAAATCTGCAAAATGTGGAATCTGATTTCAAAACAAATTATATATTCAGTATTTGTAGAATAACCTCTGTTATACATAATAATATCTTGAAAAAATATTAAAAAACAAAAAAGTTGAAAATTGACCAAACACAAGTTCACTTCCGGTTCGGACAGGAAGTACCGGAAACACACGAAAACAACTTCGAAACAAAGAGAATGTCATGATCTAATACCCCTGTAAATTTCACATCTTTACCTCAAACCGTTTCCGAGAAAAATTCCGGACAAAAGTCCATTTAAAAATTGGAAATTCGGCCGTAACTTCGGACCGGAAGTGAATTTTTCAAAAAACGGAATTTTATACAAACTTCATATATCAGCCTACTATCATGTGAAAAATTGTGAAAATCTATCCAACCATCTCTGAGTAATCGCGCTCACAAAATTTGGGAGGAATAATAATAATAATAATAATAACTAGACTCTTGTTGCCATGGCAACAAAAAGGTCTTCCGTTCTTCTAAATCTGTAAGAATTTGCTTTTTTCTGTGTAAAAAACATACATATCATATTTACTGTGAAAGAAAAAAATAACTGGAAAAAAGTCCTTTCAGTACTTAAGGTACTTTGATTTTCATTATCAATCTTGTATAATAGATTTGGCACCTATAAGAGATAAACGTATATCATTAGCAATTTAAAAAAAAATTGTTTGCAATCATTTCTAAGACAAACAAACAGACGAACGAACACCGTACTATCATAAACTCCACTGTGTGTATGTTTCGGCATAATTGTGATGGTGTTATAAAAAAAATATGATGAATTAAGTTAGTATCACACTAAACGTAAAGTCACTGAGTTTTGTAAAGTTATAATATCAAGATTTGACAGCATACCTATAAGACAGATTATTCAATTACAGTAATTCTTCAGCAATCGATTGATTGATTGATTGATTATACGTATGTTGTTTAACGTCCCTCTCCAGAATTTTTCACTCACATGGAGACGCCACCACTCGCCGGTGGAGACTGTAAATTTTTGTCCTATACTTTGGCATTTATCGCAATTGAGCAGTGGGGAATCTTTTTTATGCCAGCATCTTCTGCGAGAAGGGACCTCGATTTATACGATCTCATCCAAAGGACCGGTCTCCACGTCCCACAGTCGAAGTTCATAATACCGAGATATTTTATTTTTAATTTTATTCTATTTTTTTCACAAGTTTGTTGCATCAGATTTACTTAAAGATCATACTTCAAGATCATTTCGAACTCAGGCTACTTAATTGCAGTGCATACAGCGTCAAGTGATTTTGATTGACAGGTCAACACACGTGCACTTCGTGTGATACTTTTTAAGCTGAAAAATATACAGGATGTGACCATGACTGACTATGAAATCAGAAAACATCTAATGAAGAATGGGTGTGACCGATAAAGAACTAATTTTTGGTCTGGATCGGGATTAAGAGGGAATCTCTCCTCTCTCTCTCTCTCTCTCTCTCTCTCTCTCAGACATGTAAATTGAACATTTCATAATTATAAAATATGAAATTCTGTATACATGTAAATGGTAATGTTATTCACATGTTCCAGATTTAAATCTAAAACGAATATATAATTCAAATTCAAGACGGGGGGGGGGGGGCTTCAAAGGAATTAGATAATTTTATGAATTACAAGGAAAAGTACGGACGTCAGTTGCATGTACATGATTATATATCATTGCATAAAATTGTGTTCATTCAGATATACTTATCCCACATATCAACAGACTTGTACAATTTTTTTATCATGTTTTTTTTTTCAAAAGAAACATATAGCGTACCATTATTTCACACACTCTTTAACTCTTTGAGTATTTCACAAGAATCCAAGAGTCGCCTTTTCACATCTTTTTATAATTCCTTGGGTATATAGAGTATAGATCATGTGTCATAAATAATTTAACCTTTTATCAAATATATATGTAATAACCAAATCTAATCTATAGATTGATTTTCTTTAAGTGGCAGATATCAATTTATTTATAAAGGCTTTAAAACAGTATTGTATTACAATTTTCTATCGCTTAATTCCTTTTTTGAGTGTATGTAATATTTTTTAATATCGAAAGTAAAACTCGGAAATCGGGATAATTTCGCATTCAGATCATAGAGAATAATAAATCGTCTGCATTATAGAAGGCTTATAACTATCGTATTCTGAACTTAATATACGAAATAGATAAAACTGCATGCCTGTCCATCACTATAAATGTATATTCAGTGCTTATAATATATTTACTTGAATTAGCTACCTAGCATATATATATTAACTTTTTTTAGATATATTCATGTGTAAATTAACTAACTGTCAATACAGACTTACACTACACTGGCAACTTCAAACTTTACATGCACTGGAAGCGGTAACCAACGTCCTCTTAAATTTTGAAGAGTGAATATAGAACGTCTAAATATTTTCATATGGAGAGTGTATATGTCTCTAACGTCATCGATACTATTTCCGCCTTTATCTCGAAAGTTCTATTCTCACTTACAAGTCATAGTTATCTTTCTTTGCCCATTGTCTACACACTAGGTAAATAGGGAAAATGAGGGTACCGAAAATCTGCAAAATGTGGAATCTGATTTCAAAACAAATTATATATTTAGTATTTGTAGAATAACCTCTGTTATACATAATAATATCTTGAAAAAATATTAAAAAACAAAAAAGTTGAAAATTGACCAAACACAAGTTCACTTCCGGTTCGGACAGGAAGTACCGGAAACACACGAAAACAACTTCGAAACAAAGAGAATGTCATGATCTAATACCCCTGTAAATTTCACATCTTTACCTCAAACCGTTTCCGAGAAAAATTCCGGACAAAAGTCCATTTAAAAATTGGAAATTCGGCCGTAACTTCGGACCGGAAGTGAATTTTTCAAAAAACGGAATTTTATATAAACTTCATATATTAGCCTACTATCATGTGAAAAATTGTGAAAATCTATCCAACCATCTCTGAGTAATCGCGCTCACAAAATTTGGGAATAATAATAATAATAATAAAAAGAAACAATACAATCACTATAAGTCTTCCGTTGTGAACGGAAGACTTAAAAAGAAACAATACAATCACTATAAGTCTTCCGTTGTGAACGGAAGACTTAACTAGTTATAATTGTAACGGGGACCGTTACAGATGTTCCCCAAACGCTCCCCAACTCCCTTTTGGTGACTTTTTTCCTGTAAGCTTCATTAAATAAGGCAATGAAGTATATTGGTCATTTTTTGCATTTCACGCGCGCGCACGTGCATGCATGTGCAGGATGACCAAGTCATCCCGTCTATACTATATATGCATCTTTATATTCTCAGTATCAAAACATTTCATCAAAAAATATATAAGTTCCGGCTAAATCAAGCATATTGGTCATCTTAGCATTGCGCGCACGCGCACATGCATGCATGTTCATAATGACCATGCCATTTTGTGTACACTTATAATATGTCTGTTAATTCATAGTATCAAAGCTTTTCATCAAAAAATATAAAAGTTGCGGCTATATTAAGTATATTGGTCATTTAACACATTGCACGCGCGCGCATGTGCATGCATGTGCATCATGGCCAAATCATCTTGTCTACACTTTTAATATATATATATATTCTTAATATCAAAGCTTTTCATCAAAAAATATAAAAATTACGGCTATATTAATTATATTAGTCATTTAACACATTGCACGCACGCGCACATGCATGCATATGCATGCATGTGCATGATGACCATGTCATCTTGTCTACTCTTTCTATATATATAAATATTTTGAGTATCAAAGCATTTCATCAAAAAGTATAAAAGTTACGATATTATCAAGTAAATTGGTCATTTTACGCTTTGCGCGTGCGCGCACGCGCATGCATGTGCATGTTGACCATGTCATCTTGTTCACACTTTTAATATATCCTTATATTCTGAGTATCAAAGCATTTCACCAAAAAATATAAAAATTACAGCTATATCAAGTATATTGGTCATTTTACCCATTGCACGCGCACGCACGCGCACGCACGTGCGCGCAAAATGACCTTTGTTCCGCAAATCTACATAACATGCCTATTAACCCTAAAAAGGTTTTAACTCAATTGGATGAGCAGTTTCCGAGAACACTCGCGGACAAAAAAGTACCGGAGAAGAAATAAGAAGAAAAAAGAATAATAACTAGACTCTTGTTGCCATGGCAACAAAAAAGTCTTCCGTTCTACTAAATCTGTAAGAATTTGCCTTTTTCTGTGTAAAAAACATACATATCATATTTACTGTGAAAGAAAAAAATAACTGGAAAAAAGTCCTTTCATTACTTAAGGTACTTTGATTTTCATTATCAATCTTGTACAATACATTTTGCACCTATAAGAGATATACGTATATCATTTGCAATTTTTAAAAAAAATTGTTTGCAATCATTTCTAAGACAAACAAACAGACGAACGAACACCGTACTATCATAAACTTCACTGTGTATATGTTTTGGCATAATTGTGATGATGTTATAAAAAAATATAATGAATTAAGTTAGTATCACATTAACCGTAAAGTCACTGAGTTTTGTAAAGTTATAATATCAAGATTTGACAGCATACCTATAAGACAGATTATTCAATTACAGTAATTCTTCAGCAATCGACTGATTGATTGATTATACGTATGTTGTTTAACATCTCTCTCCAGAATTTTTCACTCACATGGAGATGCCACCACTCGCCGGTGGAGACTGCAAATTTTTGTCCTATACTTTGGCACTTATCGCAATTGAGCAGTGAGGAATCTTTTTTATGCCAACACCTTCTGCGACAAGGGACCTCGATTTATACGATCTCATCCAAAGGCCCGGTCTCCACGTCCCACAATCGAAGTTCATAATACCGAGATATTTTATTTTTTATTTTATTCTATTCTCTCACAAGTTTATTGCATCAAATTTACTTAAAGATCATACTTCAAGATCATTTCGAACTCAGGCTACTTAATTGCAGTGCATACAGCGTCAAGTGATTTTGATTGACAGGTCAACACACGTGCACTTCCTGTGATACTTTTTAAGCTGAAAAATATACAGGATGTGACCATGACTGACTATGAAATCAGAAAACATCTAATAAAGAATGGGTGTGGCCGATATAGAACTACTTTTGGGTCTGGCTCGGGATTAAGAGGGAACCTCTCCTCTCTCTCTCTCTCTCTCAGACATGTAAATTGAACATTCCATAATTATAGAATATGAAATTCTGTATACATGTAAATGGTAATGTTATTCACATGTTCCAGATTTAAATCTAAAACGAATATATAATTCAAATGCCTAGCTGCACGAACGTCTCCAAATATTAATCAAGATGGGGGGGGGGGGCTTCAAAGGAATTAGATAATTTTATGTTTTATGAATTATAAGGAAAAGTACGGACGTCAGTTGCATGTACATGATTATATATCATTGCAAAAATTTGTGTTCATTCAGATATACTTATCCCACATATCAACAGACCTGTACAATTTTTTATCATGTTTTTTTTTTTTTTCAAAAGAAACATATAGCGTACCATTATTTCACACACTCTTTAACTGTTTGAGTATTTCACAAGAATCCAAGAATCGCCTTTTCACATCTTTTATAATTCCTTGGGTATATAGAGTATAGATCATGTGTCATAAATAATTTAACCTTTTATCAAATATACATGTGATAAACAAATCTAATCTATAGATTGATTTTCTTTCTTTTCAGTGGCAGATATCAATTTATTTATAAAGGCTTTAAAACAGTACTGTATTACAATTTTCTATCGCTTAATTCCTTTTTTGAGTGTATGTAATATTTTTTAATATCGAAAGTAAAACTCGGAAATCGGGATAATTTCGCATTCAAATCATAGAGAATAATAAATCGTCTGCATTATAGAAGGCTTATAACTATCGTATTCTGAACTTAATATACGAAATAGATAAAACTCCATGCCTGTCCATCACTATAAATGTATATTCAGTGCTTATAATATATTTACTTGAATTAGCTACCTAGCATATATATTAATTTTTTTTTAGATATATTCATGTGTAAATCAATTAACTGTCAATACAGACTTACACTACACTGGCAACTTCACTGGCAACTTTACATGCACTGGAAGCGGTAACCAGCGTACTCTTAAATTTTGAAGAGTGAATATAGAACGTCTAAATATTTTGATATGGAGAGTGTATATCTCTGACGTCATCAATACTATTTCCGCATTTATCTCGAAAGTTCTATTCTCACTTACAAGTCAGAGTTATCTTTCTTTGCCCATTGTCTACACACTAGGTAAATAGGGAAAATGAGGGTACCGAAAATCTGCAAAATGTGGAATCTGATTTCAAAACAAATTATATATTTAGTATTTGTAGAATAACCTCTGTTATACATAATAATATCTTGAAAAAATATTAAAAAACAAAAAAGTTGAAAATTGACCAAACACAAGTTCACTTCCGGTTCGGACAGGAAGTACCGGAAACACACGAAAACAACTTCGAAACAAAGAGAATGTCATGATCTAATACCCCTGTAAATTTCACATCTTTACCTCAAACCGTTTCCGAGAAAAATTCCGGACAAAAGTCCATTTAAAAATTGGAAATTCGGCCGAAACTTCGGACCGGAAGTGAATTTTTCAAAAAACGGAATTTTATATAAACTTCATATATCAGCCTACTATCATGTGAAAAATTGTGAAAATCTATCCAACCATCTCTGAGTAATCGCGCTCACAAAATTTGGGAGGAATAATAATAATAATAATAATAATAAAAAGAAACAATACAATCACTATAAGTCTTCCGTTGTGAACGGAAGACTTAATAATAATAACTAGAAACTCATTGCGAGCAATGAGAGGTCTTCCGTCCGATTTTGAAAATAAAAATGTAAATTCAAGCTGAAAAAGTGAAAAAAAATTTCAGACACTCTGGAGATTGAACCCTGGTCGTCAGCGTGAAAATCCAACGTGCTAACCATTACGCCATTTCAACTCCCGCTTCAAAGTAAAAATGACGAATATAAAGAGTGTAGATTTATCAATTCGAAAACAAATTATATATTTAGTATTTTGAAAAGAGGCTCTCTTAACCCTACAGATATTACAGAAAAATATTGAAGGTGAAAAAATCGATTTTTTAATTTGCTTCTGCGAGCGACCAGAACTAACGACGACGCATTAAAAGGTCCCTTCGCCAATCTAGAAATCATGTTCTATCATTTCTAACACAAAAAAAAAAAAAAAACAAAAACAAAACTCAACATCATTTATAAAGTTGAAAACGTAAATTTAAGCAAACTAATTCTAGATTAAACCCAGATCGCCTTCGTGAAAATTCAATATGGAAGCCACTACACCAGCGCAATTTTACCAGCCATCATCGATGTTTACTTTGTATCATTGCCTGAAGTAACGAGCGTCAGGGAGGTTAAAAGTTTTTTTATATACTGCGGAATTATAGAATGAGAGCTAGCTAGCCAAATTTTGTGCAAGCAGATTCACATCGGAATTCGTTTCTTGAGTTTAAACAATAACAAATAATCTATTACTGATGAACTGTTCAGATACTGTTTACTTCCTTTATTCTTTGTGTATTCAACTTTTTATTCCATGCAATTCCATGTACCTGCATTTCATACAAACGTGTCCGTGTAATCTTTTTCTGCACTTCTGCATCAGACCATTTTTCTACTATGAAAGAAGAGTCACGATACATTACGTCACGAGTAAATCTTCGCGCCTTTTCTTTTAAATGTATGTTCTATTGAATGGTCTCCATTCTCATATATATTATTGTATGTACCGTACAAATTAATTATTTTATTGCATTTGGGAGTCAGAGTATTTATGTTTTCAAAGACAGATTACTTATTTCCAAAATCTACCAGATCCAACAATTCCTTCATATTTCATTGATCCTTATGGTAGTTTTCTTCAACAAGACGCTCGGCTGTCTCCGTAAACTCCGACCTTCCAATCGGCAATCCTCGGCTGACTCCACTACGCTCCATACAAATATACAAATACATCAGCAACATGGTAGAACACCGTTGACATCCGAGGTTAGTGTGCAAGGTACGAGCCACCTGAGGAGCTCCGAGTGTCGACCTGCTCGTCGGAGTGTATGGAGACAGCCGCCATTTTGGACCCGCTTCAAATTTTAAAATGCGAATATCTAGAGTTCGAATTTATCTATTTGAAAACAAATTATATATTAAGCATTTTCAGAAGGGCTTCTATTAACACAACTTCCATCAAAGAAAAATATCGAAAATTAAAAAAGTTTAAAAATTCAATTTTTTAAATTTGCATCTGGTAACAACCGGAAGTACTGACGACGAACGAAAGGTCACGTCCCGGCTAGTATTTATTACGATCAATAATCCCTGAAAGTTTCATATTGATATCTTTTACCGTTCTTGAGATTATCCGCGGACAAAATGTCATTTTAAATTCAGAAAATGGTCCGTAAGTTGGCACCGGAATTGAATTTCGAAATTTTCTCTCAGATAGATCAAGTTCATGTTACGACATATCTTTCCTGAAAATTTCATGTAAATTCGTCTAATAGTCTTCGAGAAATCGCGTGCACAAAATTAGAAAGTCAAAAAAATAAGAATAATAATAATAATAATAAGAAACAGTAGAATCACTATAGGTCTTCCGTTGAAAACGGAAGACCTAATAATAAGAAACAGAGTAAAAACAGTATGTTCCCAAACTCCGTTTGGGGAACATAATAATAATAATAATAAGAAACAGAGTAAAAACAATATGTTCCCAAACTTCGTTTGGGGAACATAATGACTGTACCATCCAACTAATAGTCCCACTTTAGTACTCCATTCCGTAGACAACAAGAGAAATGCTGGATCAGAAAATGGTCTCTGCGTTTTTCATATTTTTGCAACGACCACATTTATTATGTAGGGAATATTTGCAGCCTAAAATGTGAGAACAGTTAAACTGTTGTCCCAAGGTAATGGGAAAAACCTGGAAAAACTTGTGAGATGTCGAAGGCCAATGGAAACAGTTTCCCAGGTCTTCCCAATTGTCGAAGGACAACAGTTTGACTGTTTCCCGAGCTGTCATGAAATATGTGTTTTATTACATAACCTACGGTATAATTTCTAAAAGTGTTGATATAGACAAAATCAATGGATTTAGAAATATATCTTTAGCAGTTTGTACCATTTGTTGAAATCAAACTTATTAAGATGAATATTAATCAAATTTTCATAATGATTGGGGTTAAATCAGAAAAATTAACTGGGTAATATAATCATGCACTAATACATTGATGAATACATGTATTGCTTAGTTAACAACGTCATGATGACTTGAAGGTTTGAATATAACACGCTAAGTCGGACGTTTAAGGCAAGGATCTATAGTAGTAAGTGAAAGGGGTCTATATTTTCCCCAAATTACCCTAGGAAAAGGTGTTCTTGGTCTCTTCTTTGAAATAATATTAAATGAGTATATGTTTATATGTGTTTCAGGATTACTTTACAAATGATAATTTCAAATTAAATTCCATGACAATGCTTCATTTTCTGCATAATTAAATATTATAGACGTAAAGTACTGGAAATAAATAATGACGGCATAATGGATCAGTTCAGCCATGCAACAGTTGAACTTCATTCTGTGACGGTGTAACAGTTAGACTTTTCATGACATGCAAACACATTGAATTGAATCAGGAAACAATTAAAATTAACTAATTAAAATTAATATAGTAGGTTAGGTAATAAAAGAGACCTTTTAACAATGCACCAATGTCATAGGCATAGTCATAGACATCGATCATACATTAGACTAAATATACATAATGTCTCCTTTGAATCGCTTTTACCTTACTCCAAAAAGAAAAATAGGTCTTCATTACATTCACAGGTTCTCTAAGCCGCAACGTATGACGGAAGATAATTCCGAACCAAGCTATCTGTTTTTTAATCTTTAAAAAATGCCAACTAAGTTATAGATGCCCTAATCATTTTCAACATTCTCAAACATAAAAAAGGTTTAATCTATCATTCCACCATATTTCAAGTTGAAGTCTACACCCTGCATTTCCTACATACATGTATATTCACCAACTTTTGCTTTCTAACTTTACATTTATAAACAAACCATGCAGTGCCTGAATATTGCATATCTAAAACAAATCTATGTGCTTCCACTTCATTTAGCTATTGGACACAAAATCATAGGTGATCGATGTCAAACTAGTTGAAAATGACGATCTGAAAGCAATTATTTTATAAGGTCCTATATGAAGTCTTTCCGGTCTTTCCATTGGTGTCATAACTTCATTTCTGTTATTAATTCTGTCGAAGATTATGCCAGAGATGTGCAAGACCTGAATACTTTGTCAGAATGGATTAAATTCTTTAGAAAAATATTAAAGAATCTAGAAAGTTAAAAAAACAAATGCGAACCATCTATCCTTCCGTTTTCTCTAAACCAAAGGTAATAAAAAAAACCTTACAAAGACTAAAAGAAAAATGTAATTTGGTTCTATCTGACAAAGCTTGTGACAATATCGTTTTTGTTTGCAAGACTCATACTACAACTGTATTTTGGAAGAACTTTGTTCTTTGTTTTGATTTGGAAATCCAACTTATACTCATTGTTTCTTTACTAGCTACACATAACTTCTATACTAAAACTGGGGAAAATCTGAAATGCAAATCTGCAAATGTTTTCTACGGAATAGAATGAAACCTTTGTGGGCTTATTTATGTTGGTGAACTAAGGGTTCACTTCATAAAAGAATATCGGGTGATAGATTTCAAATAAACAATGGGGGCCAGCAGCTTCGTTACAAGCACTTTAATGTACCTGATCATTCTATTCTATCAATGAAAGTTAGAATTCTAGAAAAGATTTACCATCATACTAATAGTCCATCACTGAGTACACCTTTCCGTAGACAACGAGAAGAATACTTGACTAGGAAACTAAGCACAGCCTTTCCATATGGAAGCAATGACAACGTCGATAGTATTGGGAATCTTTCAAGTCCACAGTGTAGCAATGTGAATGTCATGGGACTTTTTAACAATACTCAGAGACGTAAGCATAGTTATGGACATCTGTCATACAATAAACCTATTATACACGATGTTTCTTTTGATTCATTACTACCTTATGTAAATAAACAGTTAGGTCTCCATTATATTCGCACCAAACTTTACTCTGTCCCTTTCAAAGTTCTATATGGTTTATTTGAAAAGGCCAAGGAAAGTCCGAGTTTGGATTCTTCGACATCATAATACAAGCTTGGATCTGTGATTATGGATTGCAAATCATAGGCCTTTTAAACCTCCACGCTTTACGGAAGATGACTCTGCTCAAACAACACGTTTGTTCCTTAAACTTCAATTTGCAATCAAAGGAATCGACGCAGTTAATATTAGTAATACTCTTCATCACGAAAGGGTCCAGTCTTGTATTCCACCATAGTTCAAGTTGAAGTCCACACCTTGTATTTCTTATAAATATACTTAGACTATTGCTTCCAAACCTTTTAATTACAAAAAAAAAAACAAAAACAAAAAACAAAACAAAACTAAAAAAAAAACAAAAACTCTACAATGCCTAGATATCGAACATCTTATAATAATAATCCTACGTGTTCTTGTCCTTCTTCACCCTACAGCTATAGTCCTGCTCGACATGTCATTCCTGGTGATGTAAACATAGTTAATAATGAGAACCTTAAATCCCTTATTTTAAAAGGGTCAAAATTTAGGGAACCCTGTTCTTTCAACTGGCGTCATAATTTTATAAATATTATGAATTCTTTGGAAGATTACGCCAGGCGATGGGCCAAACACAAAAAAGAAGACCTTGACACTTTGTGAGAATGGATTAAGAGCATCAGATGGATGTAGAAATCTCGCATTAAGCGATTGAGGGGCTGTATAAAACTATTTATCCTTCTGTCTTTAATAATTCAGAAATGAAAAAAGGTATTAGATAGATTACACGATCAATATGTACTGGTCCCAGCTGACAAAACTGGTAACAACATAGTCTTTGTTTGTAAGGCTTTTTATTTGAATTGTATTTTAGAGAAACTAGGATTTAATTCTACGGGTGGAAATCCAACTTACACCCATACACCCCTTTCTAAGGAGGAAATTCATCAAAATCATATGTCCGTTTAGATATTTTTAATATTCCCGACAATCAAAATGGATTTGAATTACCATACCCTAAATGTGTTCCTAAACTTAAAAAAAATCCTTTGAAACAAAGATACATAGCGGGTTCCAGTAAATGTTTTACCAAGCCTCTTTCTTTACTCCTCACTAAAATATTTACTGTATTAAAGGAGAAACTTCGGAAGTACTGTACAACAGTATATTCGAGAAGTGGTGTTGTGTATCAGATGTGGATACTTAAAACCTCCAAAGAACTTTTGGAAAATTTGAAATCACAAAATTTTACTAAAATCAAAAACATCGAAACGTACAACTTTTCAACAGTTTATACAACCATTCCCCACGATAAATTGAAGTCCGTGTTTTTTGACTTCATAGAGAGCTGCTTTTTCAAAAAAAAAAATGGAACTCGTGAATATACTTACCTTTCTCATTGATCATTTACTAAATTATTTTGTTAAAACGAACTCTGATTGTACACATGTACACACAAGTACTCTGAAGTTGATATTAAAAATGATGCTTAAGTTTCTGATTGACAATATCTATGTAGTTTTCGGAGATCAGGTCTTCCAACAATCTGTTGGAATTCCCATGGGTGCCAATTGCGCCCACTTATTAGCAGACCTATTTTTGTATTCATATGAAACAGAATTTATTCAAAAACTTTTACATGAGAAGAAAACACTGGCTGTGGCTTTCAACTCGACATTTCGATATATCGATTACGTATTATCAAATAACAATAGTTACTTTCATTCATATGTCGACTCGATATATCCCAGTTAGCTTGAAATAAAAGATACCACAGATTCTGATTCATCTGTTTCATAATTAGATATTTTACTAGAAAAATACGTTAATGGTAACCTAACAACAAAGCTTTATGATAAACGTGATGACTTCAACTTTTCAATCGTCTAGTCCCCTTACTTATGTAGCAATATATCTTTATCACCTGAATTTGGGGTTTATGTCTCTCAGATGATTCGATACGCAAGAGCATGCTCTACGTATGAACAATTTCTAAATCGATGCAAGCTACTGACACACAAGTTGATGAATCAAGGATATTAACAGTCTCGTTTGAAGTCATCTTTTCGCAAGTTTTACGGTCGTTACAATGACCTTGTCAGCACATACAACCTATCATTGAGTCAAATTCTGACTGACGAATTTCGTACTAATTGTTAGGTCATTATATATACACTGATCTGTCTACGGATTTTTCCAGGTTTTTTCCCGATCATGACAAAGAGCACACGGCGGGTGTGACTGGTCGACAGGGGATGCTCACTCCTCCATTGCACCTGATCCCACCTCTAAATTTTGAGGTCCGTGTTTGCTCTGCTCAAATTTGTATCGTTTCATTGGACTTTCGAGACTGAATACTGTTCGTTATCTTCATATTTCATTTCTAAGGATGAAATTCTTAAAAATCACATTTCAGTCTTTAAAACTTTCCAGTCACATACATGTAGGGTTCATGGCAGCTGTGATCGGTCAACGGGGGGGGGGGGAATGCTTACTCCTCCTAGGCACCTGATTCCACCTCTGGAATTTCCAGTTTATGCCCTGTTCACGTGTTTGTATTATTTGTAGTTTTTATAAAATCAATCACTTTTCGTTATCTTCACCCTTTTTCATTCTTTTCAACGATAGTGAATTTGATTTACCCTACATAAATTGGATTCTAAACTTCAAAAAAGATCCTAACAAACAAAAATACGCAAATTGCGTTGACAAGCAGATGCTCTACCAAGTCCCCTATCTTTATTCCTCATAAAAATATTAAGTGCTATGAAGGAACAACATCAGACATATACTGTACTACAGCATATTATAAAAGTGGTGTCAAACATATTTAGATTCTTTAAAAAACTCCTATTTTAGCAAATTTTAAATAACATTTTTTTTTTCAAACGTCAGTCAAAAGTCTGACTTTCAACACTTTATATATGTACAACCATTCCTCGCGATAATTTAAAGTTTAGACTATCTGATATAATATACAACTGCTTGTAATTGGTCATCATCTTTGCAGTATAGTTTAGGTGCGCAATGGAAATACATGTACATGTATAAATCCTTTTTTTCAGATAAAAATACATTGCTTACAAAATTGGGTGATTTCTTTGTAATACTTTACTAATATCGGACAAATGTAGTATGGATAAAACTACTTGTTGAAGATAAGATTTTTTATTAAGACTTGTCACATGATGTGGCAGTCACATGATTTTAGCAAATATACTAGCAGTATTTAGGTCATCTATAAATTCAAATATTGAATGGCATAGCCAAGTTAAAAATCTAAGTTTAATTTACAAATATTTACAACATTCTTTGTAGTTTGTGAAATGTGCTGGGAACCTGTATAGATTCTACTATCTAATTGCTGAAATTACATTTATTAGACTGCATGTTCAATACTTTGCTGGTCAGCATTAAATATAGAAATAATTCATTCGTTTGCAAGGTTTCATCAGGTTTGCTGCACTTTTCAAATATCTTACTACTCGAGCTTATGTGTAAAAGAATGTCATGATCCATAGAGGATATGACCTTGACAAATATCGAACATCTGCTCTTAATTTAGAAAATTTAACTTCCCAACATTCGTTACTATCAACAACTATAGAATTAGATAGAAAATACTGTAGGGTAGGAAACGGTTTTTTTTTTTTTCAGAAATAAATTTTTTGTCTGAACATGATATTAATAAAGTTTGACACAGACAATAGGAAAAGATACAATCTATTATCACGACATGAAATTAAGCATATGAGGTGTATATGAAAATCATATTTAGTACCATACATATTAAATTCATATTAGAAAGCATAATAAGTCAGAACATCTTATTGTCATCTGTGCTTGTAAAAAATAGGAAAAAATGTATCCATCAGCAAGAGTTATCTTTCTTTAAAATAATTTTTAAAGATAACTAATAATTACTTCCATTCACATGTTGATTTGATATATCACCGGAAAGCCGAAATAAAAGACATCACAGAGTCCGTCACATCGGATTTATATTTAGATATTTTACTGACTATAGACCAACTGACAATAAAACTGTCTGACAAACGAGATGACCAGCTGTTTCATTGTGAACTTTCCTTATTTATGTAGTAATTTGTCATCATCACCTACCTACAGTGTTTATGAGCATGCTCTGAGAACGATCAATTTTTAATCGAGTATGGATGCTGAAAAATAAGTAGATTTTTCAGGGATTTTGACAACCTCTTTGAAATGCAGCATTTTGAGAATTCTATGTTCGTTATAATGACCTTATTTGTAAGTACAACCTATCATTGGGTCGTATTTTGAATGGCAAATTTCGTAGCAATTGAGTCCTTTGTTGTTTTTATTTATTCATTTATTTTTGTTCTTTAATAAAATTGACTATCTATACATCGGACTCATGGCGGGTGTGACAACAGAACAACAGGATATGCTTACTCCTCTTAAGCACAAATTTGTATTGATTCAAAGTATTTTAAAGGAGAGCAAGTACTATTTTTTCAAACTTTTCCCCCTCCCCTTTATTTGTCGTTTTGTTTATTTATTTAATTTTTTTAAATTATTTTTTTAACAGTAGTTTCGAAAGTCTTTAGTATATGTGTGCATATTTTTAAAAAGATATACCAGGAATCGTAAGAATAACAAAACAGGTAGATTTAATTTTTAAAAAAAATATATAAATATGGCATGTGCTTTCATAACAGAAAAAGAGAAAAAGATTCAAAGTTATCGTTATTTTCCTACCCAGCAATCATCATCTACTTAACATCCTTTCAGCAACAAGTCACACAATTTGCATGAGAGCAATATCTTTCAAAATGAAACGAAACGATAATACACAATGGTCACATGACAACAAATTTTCTACCGTCCAAAGGAAAACGGTAACAGCCATAAACTTTGTACAACCGATTCCAATTTTTACAAAAGAACCACTTTGACATGATGCAAAGTATAATACTTTAAAGTTTCAAAATGATTCACTGGGCAATTACTGAGAAAAATGGAATTGAAATTTTTACATTTCTTCTCTTCCATAGCAACGATGGCCGTTTTAAATATCTTAAGTGTTGAAAGCACCTTTACACTTGCTGATTATAATTTAAGTAAAGTTTCATAAAGATAGTCATCAAAATTAAAGATGGAACAATAACAATTTATCTTCACGACTTCATTGGAGGTGACACAATTATGCACAATTATGTACCAGGACTTTCCAAAAAGTTCAGAGACAATAGCGTTTTTGTCATTTTGAATGGTCTTATATTTATTCATTGTATATATGTACAGAAATGCTTCTGGAGAAAATTCAAATCAAAGTAATTTACTTCTGATTGCTTTCAATTTATATTTTTGAAATAAAAATCGCCGTCTTAGATGGTCGCAGAAAGTGTGCATGGCTCAGGGTTAAAATGTTGCAGACTTGTAAGTAGACTTTTGGATGTTCACGACAAACAGAAATTATACTCAAAAGTCCAGTGAAATAACTCAAACTGTGAGCAGAGCAAACAAGGACCTCTAAAACATCAGAGGTGGGATCATGTGCCAAAGGGGGAGTAATCATTCCCTATCGACCGGTGACAAACGCCGTGTTCTCCTGTGATGATCTGGTAAACGGAGAAAAGTGCTTTTCTCTTCTATAGAAGAAAAAGAGAAAAGATGAGAAAGAAATGAGAAAAAATCAAGACCTACATGCATAAAATGAAATCAAGTAATTTAGTCGAAAGAAAGGCAATCAAATATACATGTAAATTGTCGTTAAAAGAAGTCATGATTCAAATTCTTTTAAATGTTATCGGAAATTTAAAATGAAATAGAATCAAACAAAACAAAAACTGAAAAGAAAATTAACAAGCATTAGATTTCAAAAGTGTGAAAATTGCAGGTCTGATAATAACAACGTGGCATTTTACATCGAGGAAAATCTCACTTATCGTTCTTTTCTTTATTTAAAGTATATATACGAGGATTGATCGAGAAATAATGTCACAACTGCTATATAATCTTTACTATCGAAATTTCTCAAAAAATCTATATATAAATTATACTTCAATCTATTTTGGCGTCTGCCTTTAAATTTCATTCAGATACAAGCAGTATTTTTTTAGAACATTAAAATAAGCACAACGTTAGGTTTCTTCTAACGCAGCGCGACAATAATATACCGACGTCGTTATGACGTTCCTCTTCAGCACTCATTTTTAGTTCATTCAGAAATCTTTGAAATCACTCACAAGAAATGAAATATATGGAGATAACGAACAGTATTCAAGCTCAAAAGTCCATTAAACAATACAAAATAGGAGCAGAGCAAACACGGACCTCCAGACATCAGAGGTGGGATCAGGTGCCATGGAGGAGTGAGCATCCCCTGCCGACCGGTCACACCAGACGTGTGCTCCTTGTCATAATCGGGGATAAAAACGGAAAAATCCGTCGACAATTCATTGTGTAAATAATGGCCTAACAATTAATATGAAAAACGTCAGTCGGCATTTGACTCAATGATAAATTGTATTTGCTGACAAGGTCATTGCATCGACCATAGAACTTACGAAATAATGACTTTAAACGAGACACCTGATATTCTTGTTTCATCAACTTGTTTGAATATAATATATAATATAATTTCATAGATAACGGCAAAAGAATAAGTTCACAATACTTAACGGTGATTAATATCATTCAGAAGTACGTGACAGTCGGGGGTAACGACGTTGTGTTTTTAAAAACAGTAATTAATAGCGGTTCTCTGTAACCAATTAAACTTCTTTGCCACGCATGGTCACCGATTTTGATGAAACTTTGCCCATTATTACAACTTGACACCAGAAACATGTATCAAATAAAATTTCGTTGCTATGTGTCTTGGTTGCCATGGTAACAGCCAGAAAAGTTGAAAAAATTGAGATTTTCAGCTACTTTGAATCTTTATTAAGCCTTAATAAAGACTCAGAAAAACAAACAAACCATTCTTACAAAAACATGACACCTTGTTGCCACTTATGCTGTAAAGAAATTACTTAGAATTTATCTCTAAGTAAGTGGTAACCATGGGTACATTTGGAATACATTTTAGATACTGAAAAATGCCGAAAAACGCTCAATATTCACTTATGATAGGTGTTACATGATGAAACTCAATCAACAACGTAAGAAAAACAATAAAAATATTTGACCTTAAGTAATTAGGTATTTGCAAAATTATTCTAAAAATAACTTCAATGGTTGCCATGGTAACACAGTGTAACCATGCAAAATTTGTTGCTAAGATTGGGTAAATGCTACTATCTTGAGGAAAAACAATAAAATTCATGACTGGCACATATACATCCTTAGGACCTTGCAACACCCACAACATAAGAAAAATTGGGATTGATTGTTACTTTGTAGTGTAACCATGGAAACAGCATACCAGTTGTTTAAAGTGATATTTTTTTTACTGCCTTAGGAATTTACTTACCTTTTAATCAAGAAACATATTATTTGACTCACCTTGAATAGTACTTATCTGGTAGAACTAAGGTTGAATATCATACATTGATAAAGTTTGTTGAAAAATTCAACATTGTTGCTATGCTTACCAAGAAGTGAAAATGTTCGATTTTGTTAATTTTATATTAATATTAAACCCTATGTGCCAACTTTTTTGCATCCAGTTAGAGATTGGTTGGTAGTCAAAATTGAAAGTCAAGTTAGTTGTTCATAAATATCAATCATAAAAGTTTTGGGAATCTACATACAAGGGTGCGTATCTAAGGAAACAGAATATATTTAGATTTTTATTCATATTTTTCGGCTAATTTCCATAGCAACGCTCTATTTAAAGAATTGAATTTGAATTTTTTGAAATGTGAAAATTAGGGTCACACCAACGACTTAAAAAACTGATCATCAGTTATATAGAAATATGCTTCTTAAAAGGATGGGATAAGATTAAAACACTAAAAGAGTCAATTGAAAATCCTTTCGTGGTATTAAAACCATGGCAACCATTGCCAACATATAAGAAATATCATATTTCGTCCTTGGTATATCATACAAGGATCTTTTGTCTATTATTTGCTTGCATTTCAACCTATAATTGTTTTTATCCTTAAGTGTATGACTTTTTA
This sequence comes from Saccostrea echinata, assembly GCF_033153115.1. Classification (NCBI taxonomy): domain Eukaryota; kingdom Metazoa; phylum Mollusca; class Bivalvia; order Ostreida; family Ostreidae; genus Saccostrea; species Saccostrea echinata. The sequence continues at coordinate 653,634 of NW_026889757.1, read as the reverse complement.
AAATTAAATGAATAAAATTATTACTTTTGATTACTTTGTTTCCATAGTAACGTGTATCATAGTTGACATACCAAACATGTTTATCATGCAATTAAGACATCACGCCTACAACTTTCAGAAACAGTCATTGCCACTTGTTTGCTTTGCTGCAAACGTTAACTATAGGACTCTGAACATGGTGAAAAATGCCATTTTTTAAATTTTAGGACATGTTGCTATGGTAACCATGACACGTAGCAACCAATTTTTGCCTGATTTAAGATTACAGTATCAAAGACTTTTATCATAGAGAGTTTGGAGAAATTCTGAGCCTATGCGTGCCAAAGCTCCTATATAAAAGTTCAAGTCATTACAGAGAATAGCTCAACACTTCACAAACTGACCAAATACCCCGCGATCTCAATCCGGGGAGCCATAAATACCTCCAAATTAGCTTAAATAGATATGTGAAAATGCTAAATTATCAACTTGTATGCAGAGGTTTCTTTCTTAGATATGAATTTAAAAGAAAATTGCTTTCAAATTTACATAAATTTTATTTTTTCCGACTAACCGATTAAAGATTTTATAACTTATTACCATCGTTACGACCGAGTAATCGGTTAACCGGTTACAAATTGCCATCCCTAATAGTTTATGTTTTCTTAAGTCACTTAAAGCAAATTTTATTGGAGTTATTTAACAGTGGTTCGAAATGTCAAAATATCAGCAGACACACCTCTGTTTGTAACGGGGAAAGATTCTTCTACACAAATTTAATTTCCAATGGATTCATCAAGTACTTCATTTAAATATTTAGTCTAGAAAATCTTAACAAAACATGTCTACTGAATTTTTTGTCATATTTTATGGTCAGGGTTGTTGAACTTTCACAACCTGATGCTGATATGTCTCAAATACGAATGATGTATTATACAAAGAGTCTAAAGCTGTAGGTGTTAATGCCGGGTCTCCCGTCGAAGGGCGAATCACCTCGGAAAATATTTATGATAGGCTGAGTAGAAACTATTGCGTAAATCACCCAATTACCACTAAAGCATATACCTTATTTCTTGCTGCTATATATATCACATAGACACATTGGATTATAAACGAAATTATTGACATTTTGTGTTGGACGATACTTTTATAAAGAGACATGTTTCTGAACTACATGTATGTTTATGTTTTGCTTAAAACCTATATAGGCAAATAGTTAAAGGACTTTATCATAAAATAAGAGTTTCCTATTCTTACCACGAATGAATTATAATGGGGAATATAATGAAAATAATAAATTAGTGGCAATGTAATGGACTTGTTAAAATCTGAAATTTGAATATTATAAAAAAGTAACGAAAGGCAAAACATGAATGTTCAAAATTAAAATAATTACGTGTAGAATACAAGTCAACATGATGATACTCCCAAGTACATGGCAAAGTGCTTATGGATGGATCCCCCCTCCCCACGCCCATCCAAGAAGTTGGGTGTTTTTTTTTTCCTTAATCATTTTTCTGTGACATAAACGTATCAATGAAGTATTCCAATTCAGTGGCGGATCCAGGAATTTCATAACGGGGGGGGGGGGGGAGTATAAGGCAGGGGGGTCTAGGGTCTGCATTGAAGCACCCAGTGGGTCTAGGGCAAAGCCCTGGTCGGGGTCCGGGGGCGAAGCCCCCTGACGCTGACGAATTCTTACAAATAAGAGATGCTTTTTTCCTTGATTTTGGATAGTGGACATATAAGTTTAACATACAAAAAATTCAAACGGGGGGGGGGGGTGCGCCCGGCGCACGGGCCCTGGATCCACCTTTGCAATTGAAAAATGAAAATATAGCCTCAATGACCTTGTGTCCAAGCATATATACTTTAAATGTCTTAAGTAACTGTTATTATTACATATAAAATAACCATCGAAACCTAGCTACACTCAGCTATTTCTCATTCATAAACTTTGCTGTTAATATTATGATGAAATAACACCCATATTATAAATACATGTTTTATGGTACATTTGAAGATACATGTATGAAATGTAAGTGACTAAGTAACAATGAATTTTTCGTGTATGATTCGTTGTGTTTATTTAAAGTATATGTTTCAATTTAGAATATATATATATATATATATATATATATATATATATATATATATATATATATATATATATATATATATATATATATATATATATATATATATATATATATATATATTGCATACAAGTGTAACCCCCCTTTCTTAGCAAAGTTAATTACAAATGTAAAATTTCATATCTTATATTTAGATATAAGTGGACATTTATAAGCAAATTAAAACTGTTATGCGACCTTCACATGTACAACTCTTGGCATCTACCTGATTATGGAATCTTAACAAGCCTGATCAAAATACATTCAGACAAATACTTGGATTTTTAACCCAAAAAATAATAATAAAAAAGGACAGGGCTGTTAAAACGGGTGGGATGTGTTGGGTACAATAGCACCTCTATTAAAAAGAACTCTCAAAAATATCATATCTGAAACAAAATAATTTTATTATTCAGCTGTTTAAAGCAGTGCTGGGAGATTTTGTTTAATAATGACGAATGCATCAGAACCCACCAAAGTGGTACCCATTTACATAAAAAAAAAACTCTCCCTGCACCCCTTTTCAGAAACCTGGTTATCGTCTTGAAGGATTTATACAATAGCAAGTTTTTTTTTTCCAATTTGTCAAAAAGATATCATGCTTGGATATTTGAGATCTTTGGATATTAAATTGTTTACCGCCAGACTCTTAAAATTTGTACATCTCGACATGCATATAATATTGTCAAAATTATTAACCTCCTACAACTATGCTTCCCTCAAATGAAACAACAGATTTTTTTTTCCTCTTCATTGCAAAACATGTACAATGAAAATCTTTTTTAAAAAAAACTATACATGAAGAAACTCTATTTAATATCAACTTCGAGATTTTTTACTTCACACTAACGAGGAAGTCTAGATATTTGTAAGTAACATATATGAAACATGAAAGATCTTACAAAAGACCTTTATGTTTTCATGTTAATTTCTACTGCCGAGGTATGGGTGCAATGGAGCGTTTTCTTATTTCATTAGATTAAAAAAATGCACCACAGGCTTTTACAATTATAATGCTGATATCTTGGATTTACTCCGCTATCTTCTCATCCTCTCTCTTGTAATTTCCCGTCGTTCTTTTTTTCTATTTTACAATAATTATTAAGATCGTATCAGTGCTGTTGGAAAACTTCACCAATACAGATTCACAAATCCTTAAGACCATTCTAAACCTTAATTAGCATCGCGCCTTTGTCTCCTTCTTTCCAGAAGAGGGGGAATGAGATATTATTATGTTTTGTCACGGACCCACAGGGTGCTCTAGAATGAAATATAAAAATCAATTTATCCTCCGTTATAAAGAAATTTATTTTAACAGACATGTACATAGTTTTGTGTCATCATTTTTCAGTAAGACATTCATTAAATGCATACAGTGTGTTAGAATAAAAGATGCTTGAAGATCGACTGAAGGTGTTCGGGGAGGGAGGTAATACTATTTTAAATCAAATCAAAATAACTCCCCGGTATATTATTTAGAAAAAAAAATTGTATTCACAAAATAACAATGCTTGACAATTTTCTTTTCCAGCAGTAAAGGATCATTAAGATAGTTCATAAGAAGTGACGCGGATAACTTATCGATTTCATTTGCAGAAAATTCTGAATTTTACGGAGTGTTTACTATGAGAAAGAAGAAAATTTTTATTGCATTTACTTTGTAGCGCGTTTTTTCATCATCAACTGTTGGGTTATGTCAATGTTTGCATACTGTTCTTCATTCGTCAGAGGAAGGCTGCGGCTTAAGGATGATGAGAATTTGGATGTTTGTTCATTAAAAGAGACGAAGCCTCATTATATAAGAAGTCAAGGTTCATAAATAGAAAAATACTAAATACGGAAATTACTGATTACATAGCAAGGCCAATTTACTTTGTATAAAACCTATTTCAATGACATTCTCAATTTCTGAAGAGATGTTTTTTCTGTGTTAAAAACATGATTTAGATTGAAATTCTGATTATTTTTTACAAGCTTGTTGATTAGTCGGTATATATATTTAACAACTTCAGAATTAAAAAGTTGATACTCGACCAAGAAAATTATGAACTGGACCCTACTGGATTTTTTTGTTGGTATAACGTACTTTAATATTGGTAAATGTATTAGATGGATAGATAGAATATAAGTAGACCTTACATAACGGTATATGGTGAGTAGTTGAACTTTCACACAGCAGTATGTGCTGTAGACTGTGTATCAGTTGCTTTCTAATATCCGCAATTTCTCATTTAGTAATACAAACCTTAAGTAAATAATATGATACCAAGGATAGCCCACGAAAAACCGAAAGCTTATTTCCAAAGCGGCCCTTTATGCACAGATCTTGATGCGAGCCATTTCTGTGGGAAGAATCTGGAATACCCGGACAAAACCCAGGTGTCCGAGCGGGCAACTACCGGGATATAACTTCCATCTCAGTGGTGAGATGAAAGTGTGCTAGCCCGGACACCCATGGGGAGAACAGGGTATTTATAGGCATTGGCTAATAACTAATTCGTTCGGATTTTCTGAATAAATGCTGTTTAAAAATGTGCAAATCTAAGACTTGTCTCTCTGGCAAGTCTCTAATTTATTATTTTCTAGAAAATGTTCCTATCTGTTTTCTTGTTCAGCAAAACTGATCATTCCTTTTGAATTTTTTAACATGATTCAACTTCTTGAACACACTATACAACCATTCATACTGCTAAATTAAAAACCAGGCTTTTTGATAAACATCTGCTTTTCAATAAAGCAGAACTTAGTCATATCTTGTGGTTGGTCTTACACGAAAAATTATTCTGATTCTACAAGTACTCTGAAGTTGATATTAAAAAGATGCTGGAGCTCTTCATTGACAATATCTATTTCTTTATAGAGCAGGTTTTCCAACAATCTGTTTGAAATCCGATAGTCTTTAACTGTGGTCCGTTATTAAACGACCAGTTTTATATTCTTTTGAAGCAGACTTTACTAAAAAAAAACCTTCTGTATAAACTCTTACTATGGCTTTTAATTCGACACACACACACTCTCTCTCACACACACACACACACACCCTCACACACACACACACACACACACACACACACATATATATATATATATATATATATATATATATATATATATATATATATATATATATATATATATATATATATATATATATATATATATATATATATATATATATATATAGTTATGCTTAACAATTAGTATGAAAAACGTCAGTCAGTATTTGACTTAATGATAGGTTGTATTTGCTGACAATGTCATTGTATCGACCATAAAACTTGCTAAATGATGACTTCAAACGAGACCGTTGATATCCTTGTTTTATAACTTGTTTGTCAGTAGCTTGCCTCGTTTTAGAAATTGTTCATACGTAGAGCATGCTCTTGCGTATCGAATGAATTGGGAGACAAAAACCCCACATGCAGGTGGTAAGGCTATATTGCTACATACATGTAAGTAAGGGAAATTGACGATTGAAAAATTAAATTCATCATGTTTATCATACAGCTTTGTTGTTAGTTTACCATTAAAGTCTAATAAAATATCCAAATATGAAGCAGATATGTCAGACTCTTTGGTATCTTTTATTTCAAGCTTACCGGGATATATCGAGTCGGCATATGAATGGAAGTAACTATTGTAAATACGTCGTCGATATATCTAAATGTCGAGTTGAAGGCCACAGCAAGTGTTTTCTTCTTCTCATGTAGAAGTGTTTGAATTCTTCTCATGTAGAAGTTTTTGAATAAATTCTGCTTCAAATGAATACAAAATTATGTGAGGTAAAATGCCAAATTTTTAGGGAGGGTAAGAGATATAAACTTTCTGTTACATTCTAATATAGAAATTGATATGGCATAGTAACACCTCTATAGTAAGGCTAATATTGATAATATCCCTAACGTGTTAATATCAGAAATGATTCCTTTTTCTGGCAATAGAGAAGACTGATGAGGCCCTTGGGAATCTTCGGAGAGGACTGCTTGACAACTAGAAGTATTGTAGAAAAGATATGAATTCCGAGTTTTCCCGAGGACACTTTGCTTAAATAGGTCTATTTATATTGTCAGATGACAAAAAGACTGTGAATGAAGGGGGAAAAACTCTTCAAAATAACAAAAAAAGAAAAAAAAATTATATTTTTGCTCGAACGACTCTAAAAAATTGCTGGTATACATCATCAGAGTATTAAAAAAACCACATAATGATACAGCTCTGCAATCTCAAGTTGTTTATTTTACAATTTAATGGGAAACATTTTCTTAGCTGAAAATGCATCAACAAGGAAAAAAGCTTTTCCATTTTAGTGAGTTGGCAGGCCTTATTCTGTATCACATATATAGATTTACCCCTTCATTTATAAAATAAACGTGTGTCTGAATAGCAAACCCAATAGTACGTCCGAAAACAAATTTAATTTTCCTCAATAATTCCTGTCATTTGCAAATTTAAGTTTCCTTGAAAAAAAAAAATAGTTAAAACTTAAAAAATTGTTTACTTAGTGTTTCTTGTTTTCTTTTGAAATGGGCAAAATGCTTCTACAAATTAGTAATTTTCTCTCGGAACTTTACTGAGTGAAAAAAAATCATAAATATTTTCAATTTTTCATTGATTTTCATTTAGCTTTTGTGCCATGGCTAGAAATCTTGCCATTCTTTGACAACTTAAGCACTGTGAGTGGCAGATCCTTACGTGATGGTTCCTATACTGAACAAGCTATTCTAAAAGGAAATTAATGTCCCGCTGAGAGAAATGAATTAAGTCGTATAGAAATTTTCGACCTGTGATGTTATATGTTTTACTGTTGTTCATCACTTTGAGTAGTAGGGGATTAAGGGTTGCCATTTGAGCAGAGTTCCAGGGAGAAAAAGATTTTCAGCACTGATGTTAATTCGAAAGTCTACGGGATCCTGCTTTGTTTACATTTTGTATTTATTTCACATTGATCTGATCATATCATAAGAATTTACCTTTCTATACATTGTAATTAGTGTAGAGAGAAATCATCACATCTATTTCAATTAGGATAACAGTCATTAGAATTAATTTAGTACACTTAGTTAACTGAAAACACCCCCGCTTTCTAGTCTTATGTAAGCTTACGTCAAAGTGAGTTTGTGTCACTTCCTTTCATATCTTTAGGAATTGTAAATCAATAATCAGAGCTTCTATATACATTGTAGTGAGTTTAATCATTGGTTGGTTTGATATCACGTGCCAAAGACTAGAAAAGCGGATAGACCGGGTCTTTCTATATATAAACTTTGAAAAAAAATCGGATAAACCTATAAGTTTTAAAAGTAGATAGATAAATTTTAAAAGTAGATAGATATCGACCTCTCGTTTCTAACTCGGTTCTTTTCTCTGAAGTCGTTATATGTATATATATTTATATAATATATATGCGACTGAAGTAAGAAAAACAAAGAGCCAGGTTCACTTTATGCATAAAATGGCCCTGTAGATATACCATTTTATTGACTAATACCCCGTGTACCATTTTCAACATTAATGTAAAGTAGAGATTTAGTGCTTTCAGTTTATATAACAGAATTTCCTTTGAAGAGTCCAGGCATTGAAAAACAGGTGTGAAAATGCATTGAATTTTGCAGAAAACAGGTGTTTTTAAGAACCTTCAGCAGAGAATTAAAATATGAGCACACCCCTCGATCCAAGAATTAAAATGTTTTATAATTTTCATTAAAAGTTTCCTTTTATAATATATTTACACATTTTGGATCGGAGGTTGTGCTGTATACGAAATATTGAAAAATGCATTATATTTTGTCCATTTTTGAAGAAATATTCAGGATATGTGAATACAGTGCAGGAAACTAATTTTGTTACAGCATCGATGCTGATTTGAATGCTTCCTTTGCTTGCTGATTTGAATGCTTCCTTTGCTTGCTGATTTAATGCTAGTAATCTTTATCCTGATGCTGTTTTATAATAAGGTCAATGCTACCGGAAGTAGCATCATGCTACCGGAAGTAGATAATGAATTTCAGCATTGCCATTTAAAGCAATAAAAGTGCCTTTTACAATTATTTGACCATAATATCTCACTATGTATCAGTAATGTGAATACTTTAACCAATATTCTTTCTTTCTTTTTTAATTTTTTACTGAATTAAAACTCATTGATTTTCTGATGCTAGTAGGATAATGCTGATATTATGTAGGTCAATGCTGGTTTTATCCTTTGCTTGCTGATGCTGATCCTGGTAATGCTGTTTTTTAAATGCTGATGCTGATGCTAGCTCGATCCTGATGCTACCAATGCTTATGCTGATGCTGGTTTATGTAACAAAATTAGTTCCCTGCACTGTAATGACGCGATTCATGACGTCATAATGCATTGACTAGAAAGAAAATTACGTCATTTTCAGTAGATATTCATTCACCAAGTGCCCAAGCATTTATTTATTGCCTTGTTAACTAAAACTATACAGTTTTGAATTTTCAGAAATTCACATGGCCAAAAAAGGCCCTAAGTGGCTTTTGCTCTTTGTAAATTAACGCCCTTTTTCCTTTTTATGTAGTTTTTCGTTATAAAATGCCACAGTGCAATAACTTACATTGACCTTCATTTAGACGACAATGTCGAATGTGTATTGAGCTATCAAGAAATTGTTAAATGAAGGCAATGTGAGCTTTGAATCATATTACCCGAGTGATTCCGGAATAATTAAGTGTAAACCGTTACTTTTAACAATGAAATAATGGCAACTAACGGGATTTTTTTAAGCAAGGGTAACAAAAGAGTGGTTTCTTTTTTGTTTTTTTTTTCTGTGAAAAAATTACTTTGTTATCTTTGCTGCAGTTATTTGGATAATTCTGCATTGATCAATCCACTTTTTAAGTTCACCACAGCCATTTGTGTGGGAATATAGTTTAATTTCTAGAAAGATGCAAGTTTTATGGGGGGAGGGGTGTCACAAGATATGCGATTTGTTTTTATAAACATATATATGTAAACAAGATGTTCTGTTACTAGATTTCTCATTTTTACACACTTGCATTAAATTTTGTTGAACTAATGAAAGTTTTGTGCAATGTGTACCGTTGGAAATATTGAATTATGCATATCATAAAAACATTTTATTCTGAAAAAGAGGTTTAATATACAATAATGAAGATCCCCTTTTCTGTCAAAATAAAGCAGCATATCCGGTAGTACATAGTATCGTACCTATGTCCCTTTTGTCTGTTTCTTTTTGTGATCAATTAATTTCTTTCGTGGTGTTTGTTAACTTAGCAGATTACAATAAATCACAAAGATACGTGCGATTCTATGTGTGTTTTATGAGTAATAACGTTTGTGGTGGAAGCCGCCGTCACTGAGTGTCCTTCTCTCTCATGCCGATCTCTGGCCACAACAATGACCACTCCATTCTGTCTATGAGTACGACAGAAATGAGATAATTTGACACAGCATCCTTTGCATAAAATCTTCATAAATTCACTTTTGAAGTTTTCATTCAACCATCCGTACAGAACAGGATTAGTGCAGGCTGAACTTAAGACAAGCATGTGGCATATCACATATACTAAGTTGATGTTTATTGATTCCAGGAAAAGTGCTAATCGGAAATCACTGAGTATGTTGAAAATATTCAGAGGTAACCAACTTAGCGCAAATATAATCCCAATAGAAGCTAGCAAAATATTCGTTCGCCTTTTCCTACGTGAATTCCTTCTTTGTTTCTGCCTTTGAGTGTTTGACCTCGCGTTCAATGCATTTTGCTGGTTTGCCATTCTGTATTTCAGTTTATTGCAAATACGAAGATGGGCTACAGTCACAATAACAATAGGCAGTATATACTGCACCACCATTGAAGCTACGGAATATGCACCCTTTTCTTCCTGTAATGAAGTATCTTCAAAGCAAATACGAAAAGGAATGTAAATATTCATGTCCTTGAACGGTAAATCTGTCTTATGGATAGAAAAAATCAGTAAAGGACTTGCAATGAGAAAGGAAATTATCCAGATTGATAGTAAGGCCGCTACTGCACCGAGTTTCTTCATACTGTCCTTGGTGGGGTACACAATAACTTGGAACCGATCGAGAGCAATCGCTGTTATGCTGATTGTGGAGACAAAGACATTTGTTCCCTGGAACATGGGAACGAATTTGCACATGAATTCTCCAAGTGCCCATTGTGTTCGTAATAGTTTGTACAAATTGATAGGCTGTGTAAATAGACATAGTGTCAAATCTGAAATCGCCAGATTTATAATAAAGATGTTTCTGGGTGTACGCATATGAGGATTTTTGGCGACCACGTAGCATACTAGTCCATTGCCAAGAGCTCCAAAAACAATTAGCACTGAGAAGCAGCATATCAAAATATACTCAGTGGGTTTACCGAATCGGCCTTTATTCATATCTTGATATAATATAGAAAGAAGCTGTGAGTCTTCCATTGTCATGTTTGGAATCAAATATGTTTCATTGAAATCGAATGCTTCCTTATAGTCCATTTCTTCCATGTGTCTACAAACATTAAAAACATAATAAAGGTTAAAAATGTTAATGCTGAAAATAATTACATTTAAAGAAATAAGTTGAGGTGTAAAGAAATGTTTAAACATGGCTAAATAATCTGCAATTTCATTGTTTTCAATAACTACGATTGTTCCTGTCCGATTTGTGGACAAAATCATTCGTTAATGATATATGTAATGGTTTTAAAATATGCTCAACCATTAATTGCAACTCAATTAAGAATTGTTAATTACTATATTAAATATTAAGCTTATTTTTTGGCATTTTTAGTTTGCCTGTATAATTTCTCAAAAATATCTATTTGTTTTTCGTTGTAGGATAGATTCGCCAAAAAATTAAAATGGTAAGCGCTAATAATTCAAGTATAATATGCAAAATCTCGATTTATTTTTACAATCATCTGTTATAAGGTATTTTGTCAAAGGGAAAGAGGTCATTATTTGCCTGGGTTTTTTTTTTTGTTTGTTTGTTTGAGTTGTTTACTCCAAGTTTTACCATTATTACGTTCAATTATCAAAAACAGACAAAGGAAATCTTTAAAAGTGTCATTGGTCAGTTGTTTATACATCAGCAAACATTTATACATTTTAATATGGATAAATTTCAAATTTTAATATAAAGTTGGTGACTTTTATGTAGAAACATGATGATAATACTTTTCACCGAAGGGTCAGTCATGCAAATGTGTGGGAAATGTTATACTTTTAGGACAGTGAAATCATCGTAAAGTCTATATCTTATTTGTTTATGTAAACGTCATCACCGATATACCAGTAATTTGCTGAAGAAGCCATCCATTGAACTATAATTTGATCTAAGGTAATAACAGTAGCACATGAAAATTTTATTAAGCTGATCGACGTTAATCAGTATATCGCTACGGTGTCTAGAATTTCTACGTATGAAGATAATTTCAGACCAATTAATGTGAAGACATTATATTGTCACTTACTAATGTGACATTTCAGTTGATAGAGGGAATACTAAAGCATGCTGTCTCCTAGAACCACACAAAAAATATGTAAAAAAAAAAATCTTTGTGTTTGAAAGTACAAAGACAATTACGTTTTCATTATCTGATTTGATAATCAGCTAAAACAACTACAAGTATAACATTTAAAATGTTTTTCTAAATGCAGCATATTTTTCTCCGATTAAAATAAACATTGTCTTGTCTTGTTACTTTAATACTTGACACCTATTAAACTATCGGTATTTTCAGTGATCTAACCTCGCTCCGTAATCAGAAGGTCTTGGGTTCAAACCTCGGCCGCGACTGACTTAAGTCGATGCAGAATAGGTAGCAATGAAAAAGGTGAAGAAAACGAACAGTGATCAATCTCAAAAATATCTAAACAATACAATTCTGTGAAGAGGGCTTAAAACACGGATTCCTGAAAATTCCAGAGGTGGTTTCAGGTGTCCATGAGGAGTAGATATCACCCGCCGTGAGCCCTTTGTATTGATCAGGTAGACGGAACATTTCGTAGTCAAATTCAGTATAAAAACAAAAGCCTTAAAATTGGTATGAAAAAAGTCAGCCAAAATACGGCAATGATAGATTATATTTGCTAGCAAAGTTAATTTAAACGACTAAAGAATTTACGACATGCTGACTTTAAACGAGGTTGCTGACATCTCTGCAACATCAACTTATCTGTCAGAAGCCTACCTCGATTTAAAAATTGATCGTGATCGTACTCGGAGCATGCTCTTAAGAATCGAGTAAGTTAAAAGATGTAAACACCATATGCAGGATATAGCGGGGTATTACTACATAAATAAGGAAATTTGACGATGGAAATGTTGAAGTCATCTCGGTTGTCATACAATTTAGTTTTTAGTTAGCCTTTTTCATCTATAGTCAGTAAAACATCCAAATATAAAGCAAATCGATGACTCTGTGGTGTCTTTTATTTCAAGCTCACTAGGATATATAAAATTGACATATGAATGAAAATAACTACAGTGCAGGAAACTAATTTTGTTACAGCATCGATGCTGATTTGAATGCTTCCTTTGCTTGCTGATTTGAATGCTTCCTTTGCTTGCTGATTTAATGCTAGTAATCCTTATCCTGATGCTGTTTTATAATTAGGTCAATGCTACCAAAAAGTAGCATCATGCTACCGGAAGTAGATAATGAATTTCAGCATTGCCGTTTAAAGCAATAAAAGTGCCTTTTACAATTATTTGATCATAATATCTCACTATGTATCAATAATGTGAATACTTTAACCAATATTCTTTCTTTCTTTTTTAATTTTTTACTGAATTAAAACTCATTGATTTTCTGATGCTAGTGGGATAATGCTGATTTTATGTAGGTCAATGCTGGTTTTATCCTTTGCTTGCTGATGCTGATCCTGGTAATGCTGTTTTTTAAATGCTGATGCTGATGCTAGCTCGATCCTGATGCTACTAATGCTTATGCTGATGCTGGTTTATGTAACAAAATTAGTTCCCTGCACTGTAATTGTTAATTGATAATACGTCGTCGATACATGTGTATATCTAAGTGTTGAGTTGAAGGCCACAGCAAGTGTTTTCTTCTTCTCCTGTAGACGTTTTTGAATAAATTCTACTTCAAAGGAATATAAAAACAGGCCGGCTAATAAAGAAGCACAATTTGTGCCCTTTGCAATTCCAACAGTTTGTTGGAAGACCTGGTCTCCGAAGACTACATAAATGTTGCCAATGAGGAACTCCACATCCTTTTAATTGCAACGTCAGAGTACTAGTGTGTAGAATCAGAGTGATTTTTAACAAAGTAATTTTGTTGATGACCAATCACAAGAAGGAAAATTTTCGACTTCCATTTTATTGAAGAAGTAGGTCTCTATGATATAAAAAGTCTAGTTTTTAATTTATCGTGAGGAATGGTTGTATAAAGGGTAGAAAGTCTTACGTTTTGGTATTACTGACTTTTGAAGAATTTGGAAAGCTTAAATTTTTCTAAAAGTTCTTTGGAGTTTTTGAGAATTTAAGATACATCTGATTTACACAACTTCTAGAAGTTCTGTACTGTGCTGTAGCACAGTGCATCTGAAGTTTCTCCTTAACAGCAATTAATATTTTTGTAAGGAGTAAGGCTTAATAGAGCAACTGTTCATTCGCCAAGCACTCGACAGTTTGATGGGAAATTTGCTTGTCTTTCGGATAAAACCTTACAAACCGAGGCCCCGTGTCATATGGCAGGTGTTGGCGCGATAAAGGCCACTCACGCAGTCACTGCTCAATGGTACTGAGTGCTTAGTAAAAGTCTAAATTTGAAGCCCTTCACCGCTATATGATGGCGTTTCTGTATGAATGGAAAGTTATAGAATGGGACGTAAAACAACATACAATCATTCAATCAATGATCGAACAATTACCTTTTCTATAATAAACCATATATTATACTATCTTGGGGATTTGGTAAAGAAAGAAAATACATTTTTTATACCCATCCGAACACTGTGAAAAATAAATGACACTACAAAGTCTGTCACATCTGTTTCATATTTAGATGTATAACTGCCTATGGACGATAATGGCCAACTAACAAGTAAACTGTATGACAAACAAGATGACTCTTTATTCAACTTTTCTTATTTATGTAGTTATATTCCACGATCACCTCATTTATGTTCTCAAGCTTATTCTATGCACAAGAGCATGGTCTGAGTGCAACCAATTTTTAAACCGAGGTAAGCTACTGTCATTTCATGTAACAGGGCTTTCAACAACTTTGTATTAAATCAGCATTTCAAAAATTATATGGTCGTTATATCGACCTTATTTGCAATACAACCTATCATTTGTTTGAGAAGTTTTACGCTAATTGTTAGGCGATTGTTTTTATATAAATTTGACTACAGATTACTTCGTCATCCTGATCAATACATAGGGCTCATGGTGGTGTGACCGGTTGACAGATCCTTACTCCTCCTAGGCACCTGATAGAACCTCTTCAGTTACCAGGGGTTCTATCAGGTGCCTTGATCACAATTAAGTTTGTATTCTTTTTAAGAATATTTATATTAATAATTGTTTGTTATCTTCTCCATTTTCATTCAATTGTAAGATTGTTTCAATTTCTTGATTATCTATGAAACTTTAAATTTTGTTAACTTTAAATTGTCAACATTTGTGTTGACTTAAATGGTTGTACTAAGCACCTATTCATTTCTTATCTTATATTTTGAAAAGCAATTTCAATCTGACATGAAAACATAACTCTAGGTGCTAGCATATATTTAAAAAAAATAGTTTTTTGTCATATCCCAAAGAATAAATATTTTTGTACAGTGAAATTTATATGGACCATGATTGAAAGAAATACATGTAGTTTATCGATAAATAAATCATTATTATTGAGTTTTGAATTGAAATGCTGTCAAAGCAAACTAAAAATTTAATAATAGATTAATGCAACTAACTTTTCATTGCATGTTTTAAAAAATAGTTTTGCATGTTTTATGAAAAACAACCTTATAATGAATAAGATAATGACGATAGACGGGAACTATCGATGATTCAAATATTAGGATACTTTATTCTTTTACAAATGATTTGAAAATCAGCAATAAGTAAACAAATTATCCTGTAAATACAAACTAATATTGCATGTTAATAAGAAAGATTAGTTTATTTAATCTTACACCATTTATTAAAAAAAAATAGAAATAAACTTACCAAATAGCTCAACAAGAAAAATCAATGTAAATTTAAAAAAAAGGAAGTCCAGGTTTATCAACCATTTGACCACTGATTCCGAACATCCATTTTCCTGAAATGAAGTGAGCGGTGTCTTCGTAAAGAAAAACCTTCCGAGTCTCTAATAATGCTGCCTTGCTCAGACTATTAATTGCTTAGGAAAGAAGTGGCTTCAAACTGTCACTTATAAACGGAAAAAAATCAATTCCTCTCTCAATTTACCGCTCTCTTCTATATCTCTTATCTACGTCCTGAAATCAGTATATAGCAGGAATTAATACCGATATTTAACATACATTTGATCTCTAAAATGCATTCGAATATACTTTTACAATCATCAGAAATAGATACATGTTCATTTCTGACAGGTCAAAAATAAAGTAAAATAATCATAGAATTTGTGCATTTTCTATCGTACACATCTACATATACGACGGTTGTCCGGTAAAATCATGGACAAGTTGTCTAGACTGAAAAATAATCAACCCTGCGTTCTAAAATTTTTGCAATCTTTAATTATACTTTTTCAACGATATGTAATGTTATATATGGATTCGCCTTACGGCGCATGAATGATAACGTCAGAGTGTCTATATTAAAGCAACATCACGTTTTATCTTGGTTTAAAAAAAAATAATTAAATGAAAAAAAAATCAAAAATGCGGATAAGCCCCGCCTAAATTTGGAAATTTTCCAGATGCACACACTCAAATTTACCTTTATTCCTCCAAAAACACACGAGGAACCAATCTTGCACTTACATGGGGCCTTAAAACTCTGTTGATTTGCATTTGCAAGCTATGGACAGCTCTCTTACAGCATTCAACTTTCTCCATTGCCAGTAGCTCTTCGTCTGTTTGTTTTTGTTCTACCCAGGGACTCGATGAGAAAGCTTCCGCTTAAAAAATATCCATTTCACTTGTATACTTAAGATCTAGTGGGAGATTTGTAATTTTGTATCTTTTTTTTTATCAAGGTCTATGAAGGTGTCATAACTAAAGCTACATCAAACTGCTCTCGGGTGCTACGTAACGTAATCAAACGTCGCCATATTTCGTGTCTTATGTTTACCACTTTCCTATTTCAAATACCGCGAGTAGGGAAACTGCCAAAATTTAAGCAAATGCCTTGCAATTTTTCAAATGACGACATTATAGATAGTGACTTAAAAATATGATTGGTTTTACCCCAGCCTGCTCTATTTCGTACCTTTATTTCAATAAAACACTCGCGTATTCTCTGATGGAACCCTGATTTTTTGGTCTTATGCCATAGGACTATACCCTTTGCACATTCAAATATGCAATCCCTAATCCCTAATATTTGTCTATGTTTTATTGGAATAATTAAGATGTCCTCAAATCTCAAATATTATATATATAATTTCCTGAAACTTTCAACTTAGCATTATTTTACAATAGAAACGCACTGTCCGAGATTTTACCGGACAACCGTCATATTCTTTTATGTATGTTCTGTCCTCTACAAAAAATTAGAATTATTCAATTTAAATTTAAATTGAAAAAATCTAAATTTTTATAGGGGGACATTTCGTTTCAATAATAATTTGCTACACGAGGTAAAATCAAAGACGCCCTGTAACAGGTTAAATCTCTAGGTTAAAAGAATATGCAAGAATGTTATAATTACAGTACAATAATTAACCTTGCGTTTTGTTATTTTGATAACGTACCACAGCAATAAAAAGGACTGTATTTTCACGGCTATCTAGATGTATCTAACTGATAAAAAAATTTCTTAGTGAACAAAGACTGTATATTTTGAGTTTAATGATCATAAAGTGCATGTATCTTAGCTAATGCGTACATAAAAACGTATTGTCTACAAAGAAAATATAAAGTTGCCGATTCGGTGGTTACTGAAATTTCTTAGTCCTTAATTCTTTAAAAGAATGATTTGACAAAGGAAACTATGTAATTAAGAAGCATTCTAATTTTTAATTTGATGAGTACATTTATTCGTACATAAGCAACAAAAAATTGCAGTGTTCGAAGCTTTCATTTATATGTGTGATATATACTCGATATATCCAAGTGAACTCAAAATAAAAATAACTATAGAATCTGTCACATCTGTTTCATATTTGAATGTTTTACTGACTAAATACATTAATAACAAATTAATAATTAAATTACATTACAAACAAGACACCTTCAACTTTTCCTTCGTCATCTCCCTTCTACTATTTATTATTAATATTCCACCATCTGTTTATGTCTCCCAATTCATTCGGTGCGCAAGAGCATGTTCTGTGACCGATTACTTTTTAACCCATGACAGTCTACTGACAAATAATTTGATGCCACAGGGCTTTTAAACAAGCTCTTTTAAATTCAGCATGTCGCTAATTTTAATGTCGTATCAATGATTTTATTTTCAAGTACAGTCAACCTATCGGATTTGGGCTGAACTGTTTCATATTAATTGTACAATCAAATATGGACATAACGAACAGTAATCAAGTTCAAACGTCCATAGAAAAAATGCATATCAGGAGCAAAGCAAACACGGATCAGGTGCCATTGTTTTATGCTAATTTTGACTACGAATTATTCATGTTTTTGTCCTGTTCACGTCCCGTATTGTATACAGGATTTTTTTTTAGATTGTTCATAGTTCGCTATCTTAACCTTTTTCATTGATAACGGCAGCGGATATTTAGGTATTTATCATATGTAGACATTGTTTTGTTTTGAATATACTGTTTATGCCACTATATAGATATACATCTCAGTCTAAATAGACATAATTTTGCAAAAACAATTGAATAATACAGAAAATTAAATAATAATTTTCTCATAAAGGCACGAAAGGTTTCAGAATCCAGAAAATAACATGATTAAATTTTCCATGGCAAAAGTTTCAATCTAAATTAAAAAATAATCATTGTTTCCAATGCTATCAAAGTTTACTTTAGCTTAAATATCTCCATTCCTTTGGAGAAAAATTGGAATGGTTTCTCTTTATATCTTTATACTTCCATTGAATTGTAGTATGATATTTGTTAGCAATAAAGGCTTACCTATATACGCTTTCTTGGTCACTTTATTCAGGTGCTTGGAGTTTTACCTCACTGTTCAATAGTAGTGAGAGCTTACCTTTTATTTTATCAGCTGCCATGCGTGAGGTAATGTCATATTACGTAAAATACAAACTGCGACTTTGTGGGTGTTAATACCTTATATGCACAGGTATTAACCAGACATACCTGCAATATCTGTGGGGAGTAATTAATGATGATCGTCGTCTTAATAGCATTCAACAATTATTGTGATTTTTTTCTTTTCTATTAAGATAGGTTTTCATCCTTTAGCTCAACAATTCCTAAGTGTTAATTATACATTTTCACGGCATTGTTTGTTTTCTCAACAATTAGTCATGTAGTGACTAGAAAAAGGGTAGTATTAACATCGTAATTATTTTATTTTTCTACAACGATTCACCTCAGAATTTATCAGTCTCAGCATAAAGTATAAAACCGTTGAGAAAGAGAGTATAAAATAATATAGAACTCTATTGTTAATTTGATATCAGAAGTTGTAATATTGAAACAGAATTTATGAGAGAGAGAGAGAGAGTTTAT
This sequence comes from Saccostrea echinata, assembly GCF_033153115.1. Taxonomy (NCBI): domain Eukaryota; kingdom Metazoa; phylum Mollusca; class Bivalvia; order Ostreida; family Ostreidae; genus Saccostrea; species Saccostrea echinata. The sequence continues at coordinate 634,706 of NW_026889757.1, read as the reverse complement.
GTGTGTTTGTGGATTATTATTCTATGAAATATAGGTGCAAAGTCGTTTTTGTGCAAAGAAATAATCATCTTATGAAGAAACAATAACATTTCATGTGTTCAATTTATTTTGATTTTCAGTGTTTGCATCGCGTTGCATTCAACGAAACTACATGTCTGTAAAACAGATTACAAACAGGGTTCCTAAGTGTTATTTTTCATTATTCGAAGCAAAAATAAAATGACCTGAGAAAAAAAATTAATATTAAAGTCACTGTAATAATTTTGAAAAGAAATTTTTTTATGTATCTTTCACAATATTTCTCTTCTTTTTGTATTTTATGAAAGCCCATTAGATCTCGCCCCACTGTCTAAAATTTGAAGAAAAGATCTTGTAAATACGAGGAAATTATATCGTAATTACAAGAGGACGTGAGGAAAAGGCCTCGTAATTGTAAGAAAAGTGCTCATGGTTACGAGAAAAATTGTGTACAGAGAACCAAGTTGCACAAACTGGGTGAATAATTTTATCAATTAAAACGTGTTATTGCTTTTATAAAGGAGATGAGTGAAGAAGGCGTGCAGAATGCCTATATCTTCAGATATGTAAAAATTATATTCAATTTGTGAATTTAGTATTTAAAGTAAAGTTCTCATTCTTGAAATTTATGAAATTATGATAAACAACACTCTTCTTAGGAAAATTTTCTCGGCAAAAATTATTCTGTTATTAAAAAATATCAATGTGGTATTCGTGGGGTTCGAACCCTAGCAATATAAATCCTGAGTATCATTTCCTTTGAGACTAACGTGCTAACCACTACACAGCTCCTGTTGAATAGTGACATTTAAATCATGTTTGTGATATGACCCTTGATTAAATGGACTTAAAGTATTTCTCGGAAGTTGTTGTGTCATAAAAGTATATTTTTAAGGTATAGTGTCTTTGCTCCATGTTTTTGTACAAAAAATGTATATTTTTTTACGCAAACTTTTAGGATAAACTTTCAAAAAAACAAAAAAGGAGCTAAGACCCACTCATATCAAAAAAATGTCATAAAGTATGAGAAATGATCCTTTTTACCCTCTTTAGTGTGTGTATACTATTTCACGGGAAATTAATTTCAATCTTTGTGAGATCTTTGCAAATTTTGGAGATTTTACATAAAGTATACTTTAATGTTAGGTGAAATGTCAAAGAAAATTTTGCTTTAATTGAGATTTAATTTTTTCACCTTCATGTTTGTCGCACTATAGGCACTTCGCTCGCCTTGTTCGCCCATCTTCATTGTTTCATGATTTTTTTTTATATTCCCAACAATCAAAATGAATTTGAATTACCATACCTATACTGAATTCCTAAACTTTATAAAAATCCTTACAAAGATATATAGCGGGCTCCAGTAAATCTTCTACCAAGCCTCTTTCTTTACTCCTCAGTCTTTTTGGAGATCAGGTCTTCCAACAATCTGTTGAAATTCCCATGAGTACCAACTGCGCCCCGTTATTAGCAGACCTATTTTTGTATTCATCTGAAACAGAATTTATTCAAAAATCTCTACATGAGAAGAAGAAAAAAACGTTTGCCGTGGCCTTCAACTCGAAGTTTAGATATATCGATGACGTATTAACAATAGTTACTTAAATATTTTTAATTTTCGAAACAATCAAATTGAATTTGAAGTACCGTACCTATATTGGATTCCTAAGCTACATAAAAATATTTGCAAATATTCTACCAAGAATCTTTTTTTTAATCCTCACGAATAAATATTATCAGCAGTGAAGGAGAAACTTCAGGAGTACTGTTCAACACCATATTCGAGAAGTGGTGATAATCAAATGTTGATATTTGTAAAACTCCAAGGAACTTTTAGAAAAGGTCTTCAAAATTTTACAAAAATCAATACCATCAAAATGTACGACTGTTCAACACTTTATATCACCAATTCCCACGATAAATTTACGGAATTTCCACCATCCTGTGATGTCATAGGATTTTGCAAAAACTGTTATTAATTTAAATTCATACACCATAGAAATATATTTCTTGGAATAATAACAAATATAGTTAAGTAAAAGAATTAAAAAATTGAATATTTTCTATATTTAATCAATTATTCAATCTCTAACAAATATTACCAAGGACAATAACTCCTTCTCGTGTATCTATATTCTGGAATTTTCCTTATTGTACTTCTAATGTAAAATAGTTTCCCTGATATTCACAATTCAAACATAATTATTTAGGAACTTTCAGCATCACAATTATGTATTTGAACCATTTTTTCACATTATTTTTCTAATACTGTTTACTAAAAATGTACGATTTTTTAATGCTGACATATGCTTCTGTTTGTTTATGTCTTAAATCTTAAGAAATATGGCAACCTATATATTTTTTGCGATTATTTATTAATTCAAACTATATTCAATGAAAATAAAAGCAGTTTTTCTACTTTGAACCCATAAAATTGCGAGGATGGATATACCTTAAGAACAGGCTTTTGGACATCATAAACGACTTCTTCCTTAAAAAGAATAGGGCTCTTAAATTTAAATACTCTGCCATTGGTGATCTACAAAATAATTTTGTTTAAAAACATTCTGATTCTTATCAAAAGTACTCCAAAGATGGTAATAAAAGATGCTTGAGTTTCTAATTGACAATATCAATATGAGTCATATAGATTAGGTCTTCCAACAATCTAATCAATTTCCTATGGGTCCTAATTGCGCCCTGTCATTAACAGGTGGTTGCAACAAGATTTTGCTTTTGAAATGCATTTTAAAAACTATTAATTTTTTTTATTAATGAACGTTATTTCGTTATTGGTTTTTACCGGGTTTTTTAAAATGCATTCTTAAATATGATTATATCAATAGTTGACTTTATTTCAAAAGTGGTTGCAACCACTATTGTAATAACGCAGACTATTGAAATAATCATTCTAGGAGTGGTTGAGAATGCATCTCAAAACCCAAACCACGTATCCACACAATACGTAAGTAATGCTCATCTGTGAAATAATTATTTAAGTAGCAAGTTTTTTTATATCAATAGTGGGTGTAACATTGAAATAAAACCTACTATATGTACTTAAAAACCTTGTACTTTTCAATAGACAATAGGGGCACTGGGTCACACTGCCTACTTTTATTCTTGTTTATAATATAAATATCAATTGATCCTTATTTTCATTTCAGAAGTGGGCTTTCTATAATAGTGGTTTAATGAAATCACAACCATTATTGAAAGAATTATTTCATTTGTGAACTTGAATAGTGGCTGTTACCTGGTTTAGGTTTTAAAATACAGTCTCAACCACTATTGAAATAATTATTTTAAAATTCTGCGTTATTTCAATAGGGTTGCAACCTTGTTTGCTTTTGAAAATCATTTTTAACTACTATTAAAATTATTATTTCATAAGTAAAGGTAATATTAACAGTGGTTGCAACCTGGTTTTGCTTGTCTAATACATTTTAACCACTACTGAAATAATTATTTCATTAGTAAACGTTATTTCAAAAGTGATTGCAACTTAGTTTTAGTTTTCGTTTTGAAATGCATTCTCAGCCACTATTGAAATGATTGTTTCAAATAGTGGGCATTATTTCAATAGCGATTGCAACACCCGTGTCACGGCAGGCGTTGGCACGATAAGATTCCTCACTGCTCAATGGCCCTGAGTGCCGAGTGAAGGTCTAAATTTGAAACCCTTCACCAGTATGTGGTGATGACTCTATATATATGAGTTAAAAATTCCCGAATGTGATGTAAAAACACACAATCATACAATTAATCAATCAGTATTATATTATAAATATTGTATGTAGTTGAAGGTAACATTAAAACTTTTGATCCCAAGAAAACCATGGCGCGGCCGAGGTAAATTGACAATGGTTTTCTAAGGGTGAAGATTTTCAATTTTACCTTCTACTATATGCAATATTTATACTTGTATAGTGTTTTTTTTTAAAGTTTACATCTATATAAAGACTGAACATCATATCAAGAACTGGGCTTTTGAGTCTAAATATTTAGATTTTTAGAAGTGACCTGTCAAATAATCTTTCTAAGACAATCCCAACTCTGTCTGCGTAAAGTACTTATCTCTTGGGCCGTGTTAGAATACCGATAATATCAACATGTCGATCACCTTTACACTGTTTGCATTTTGTGTTCTGTATATATTTGAGGTACTGTAAAGTCTTCGACACTTTTGGTGAATTTCCTCAACCAAAACAGTTTCTGATTTCATTTTGTTTTATTTCAGGTTAGTCATGGCCAGAGAGAAAATTACATCTTCAAAGGTAATATCTTATAGTTTAGTATATATTATCACCTGTCATATGTTTCATTACCACATAATACTTCATTTTCCGGCATATTCATATTTACAGTAACTTTGTAAAAGGTAGAGATCTCGAACCCTATATTTGATGTTAGATGCTTTTCAAAGTACAATTCTTGTGTATTTCTATACTTAAATAAATTCGACTTTTTATTAAAAAGAATTTCAATAACCTACATACATGTACTTGCTTTTCATCTAATTATTTACAAACTGGATTTTATTCCAATATATAACAGACAGTCTAATTTATAACCGACAGTAGCAACTTCTTCTTTCAATTTAGCTTAGTCCTTAAAATGAAGCACATTGAATCATCATTAGCCTTACTAAAAGTATAAATGATATGGCCTTGGAAATAAATTGGAAAAAGCTCTTGTGAAGTTTTTCACAGAGACAAAAAATACACAATCCACAGAAAATAAATTTTCAATGCAGACCAGACGAATAAATCTCGTCTATGTCTATTTATTGATGAGTAGACTTCTAATCCAATAACTGTTTCAACTCCTCAAATTGCCTTCTTTTATCATTTTTTTTTCATACAACTCTTCTTTTTCTTCGTAACATTCTTCATGAAGATTTGACAAACCATTGATAACAACAAATTCCTACATAAACATCATTATTATCTGGTTCTATTTCTAGCTATACAGCAGAAAAGGGGCTTATTGTTATTTAAGACTTGCCAATTGTTGATTGAAATGACATAAGAATTAAATTGTTTTGGTACATTGTTGTGAAGACGTCATCGGGAATTCGGTAGTTTGTCTTTTTCAATATAAATAATGAACTACGTCTGTGGAATGAAACAGTCACTCTCAATATTAGGTATAAGTTATGTGTTTTCAAAAGAATTTTATTAAGATGCTAAACAAATCTTTTTACGTAAGTCAGAATCATTACCAAGCAAATCTAATATATCAACCATTATTTAAGATTCATAAAACGTAGAATTGTTAACAAAATCATACTCGTAAGAAGTGTGTTTGGACTGCAGTAAAAATAAATACATAAACAAATCATTCTACAGATACTGGCACGTGCAGTGACCTATATAGGGTCTAGATCCAGCTGTGTCATAAAATGATGTAGCAATGTTGTATTTGCCACCGGTTGCTGTAATTGACAGGTATTACAGAGTCTTCGGATGTTGTGTTAGATGTGACACGTGAGGAGGGTGTTAGGATACAGTTCAATGCCTTGGACGAGGATATCATATTAATTCTGACCAAAGTGTCTCCCACAGACTTCATGGCGGGAAATCTACTGGTTGCTATAGTGGAAGATGATGACATACGATCCTTATATATTAATTTCCAAGACGTAACAAAATTATTGTCAAGATTAGCTATTATTTTGGTATAATTCTGGAAATTTTGTAATGTAGCAGCAAAACAATTTTTAAGAAATTTTATTAGTTTTTTTCTATAGCGGAAAAAAATATCAATTTATAATTTTTATATTTACTGATGAATCTACACCATTCAGTCAGCTGAATGGTCACTGAAAGTTCTGGAGAGGACACTGAACTCTGCCATTCAGTCACCTTTCAGTAGACTTTCAGTCACATTTCAGTTACCTGAGTAACAAGGTTTCATCCTGTGAATCAGATTTATTTATTCTGTGCATTCTCCTTCGATACTGAAAGTTCTTTTTGTTTCAGCATGGTATTGAGTTTTACAAGGAGGTTAACGGCCGAGGATTTTTTTCTTTACAATGTTTGCCTTCGGATGACACTGACTGTGCATTAGTAAGTCTTCTCTTTAATCATGTATTTTTCCTTATCAGAATGACTTAGTTTAAGAGGACCTGCAGTCATGTTCTATGATCTGTTTTACCGGCAGTGGACACTGCATAGCTCTGCCTGAAATCACATTAAAGATGGTTTTCTAGTAACATACCGTCCGGGCAAACGGGAAATTTCATTATGTGTAGAATATCAGTTAATCGTTTTGCAAGAATATTTTTTGCCATCCCCTTTTACTTCACTTGCATCATGTGGACCTTGGCATTTAAGGAATTGTTTTATTATGTATTGATCACAATAAACCACGGACAGTAATACAATTTAGATACGTATATTACATTAGTTTTCGGTCTTTACGAGCTGATATTCTACTGAAGGTTTTCTTTTCTTTGCCTGCCTCTGAATATCCCTTGGTAATTAAAGATAACAAAAATGTATACACAAGAAATATATACATAAAACATACATGATTAAAGGATCTCATTTGACAACTAAACACCTTGTTTATTGGATTATTGATCTAATCATCAAATTCAGAGAAGTCTTAAGATGTACCAGTATAAACCAGAGCAAGGTTGCAACGTGTTTATGTTACCCTGCAAAGTAATTAAATGAGTTGCTACCTAATTCATGCCAAAAATTGAATCATCGTATTGATTTTTTTTTTTTACATATGATGCAAATTGGATGTCCACAACTTTGATTGATTGTATATTGTTTTACGTCCCATTAGAGAATTTTTCACTCATATAGAGACGTCACCATATACCGGTGAAGGGCTTCAAATTTTGACCTTTACTCGGCGCTCAGGGTCATTGAGCAGTGAGGGATCTTTATCGTGCCAACGCCTGCCGTGATACGGGGCCTCGGTTTTTAAGGTCTCATCCGCAACATTCACTTCAAAGTGCCGAGCGCATGGCGAAGGAACAGTTGCTACACATTTTTAATCGACTTAATCCACAACTTTGAAAGATATTCCAAAGTTTCCTGGAATCATATCATAGAGACATAAGTACTTATTAAAGATTAAGCTATACTTGTATCTTCTAGCTAATGACTCTCAAACGTTGAAAAAGATCTTCGCCAAACTAGATTTAAAAAAAGAGAAAATCTGAACTGGATAAAATGTGTTGTAAGTTTTAGTTTCATTAGTCAAAGAGCAGGAGCACAGGCAATCCATATGCGTTGTATCAAAGTTTTATGTAAACTAAATTTAGCTATGTGCTTTTTGAAAGAGTTTTAATCAAAATTAAAATAAAAAATGCAAAATATTTAAAAACAGTGCCTATTTTGTAAGCTCCAGTATTTTTTTTGGCGTATACCCATAATTTCATCATTTTTGCTTGAAGTATTCTCGGAAAAATAATATCAATTTGTAAAAGCAATTTATTTTGCGGAATATAGACAAATTATTGTTGAGATAAATATGCACACAGTTCTGAGCTCTACAAATTAAAGTTGGGCATTTCTTCCTGCAACCTCCCCTCATTTTTCAAATTATGCAATTAGCTTAATTGTTTTGATCTACCACACACCAATTATACACAGTTAAAGAAAATGTTTTAATTGTGGAAAGGGAATAAAAATGCATTTTTTAAAATAAATAATTTCTTTTTTAAATCACCATTCCATCAATTTAGGAAGGTTCTATATTCATGAAAGATCACGAAGTACTTATTGGACCGTTGCCAGAGGACAGTAAACATCCGGGGTCTTTGAATCGAAAAATACACAGAATACAACAAAGAAAGCTAAAAGGTATCAGGGTATTTCTAATCGTATAAAAAAGATTCAGCTTTCAGTCTAATCAAATGTACAGTGTATTTAGTTGTGAATGTAACAAGATTAAAAACAAGCTTTAGATGTCTTTTTTAAAGTTACAAAATAGCAAATCCTGGAAAAGTTTATCTACTGGAACACTTCATTAAATATAAACTATAGATCGACATTCTTGATCATTTGGCTTTTGAGCAGCGATGGTAATGAAAATGTTTTTTTTTTTACTATGAGTTGTGTTTTTGTTTTATTCTTTAAGAAAGAAACTTCTCTCTGGAATTAAAGTAGATCACTCATCTGAAACATTTCGATAAAAAGCATTGTTTCAAATGTGTTTCACATTAGTATCTTAAAACAATGCTTAATTTTATACATCCCATTCGTATTAGCCATACACCTTTGTTCAACAATATGCTGTGGGATTTTGAAAATACAAAGTGTTCATAAAATGCTGATTAGCCTTATCCTGTAGAATTGAATAAGGTTTCGAAGTTTCAATTTTGATCCCATGGGTCCATCAGAAGCTTTTTAAGGTGGTACAAGTATTAAACTTGTCAATGTAACTCCTACATATTTTAAAAAGGAATGAATTTCTGGTTAGAGGACTGACTTCAAAATTAATCGAGAGCTACGGTAACTTATAATATCAACATCTTCAGTAATGATTTGTCTGAGTGTATGGTATACTTCTAAATTTGCTAAAATTCACATGTCACAATTACTTTTTTAATTATGTCGGTCACTTGAGGTATTCCAAACTTTTCCTAGTCCTATCTTGCCCATTTAAAAAAGTTGTTCCATTTTTGGGGTGCATAATACCAGTCTTGGTTTGGATTCTTCGTGCAACCTATTTTTATGCATTAATAATGCATACATTGTTTTTGTAAACTACCATTTTCAGGCCCTGTTATGGTTTGTTTAACAAAGTTGTATATCTGATACGGATGAGGGTGCATAATTTTAAACTGAATTTGAATTATGCATGTGACCTGTATTAAAAGGAAGAATGATCAAGTTGAAACATGTTGCATAGATCAATTCATAAATGGACATACATATAAGTATGGTATTAATGTGGATAAAATTATTAAGAAAGGATGTCTTCCTCGGATGTTGTATTATTTCAAACATATAAATTCTGAATGTTAGTACAAATCCTACATTGATTTTGCTTAAATAAAAAATAAATGCATCAGGGGATTTATATTAGCAATGGTGCTTTAAACGTTGTATGTAAACTATATTTTTCTAAGAGTTATCAAGTAAATATAGATCCTAAAAGAGATCCATTTCTAAGTACATGTAATTACAAGTCCAACATTGTCCAAACTTGCACAGACATTACATTGGGGGATACGTATAGCCAATCATATTTCGTGTCTCAGGTTAATTTATTTCTCTAACTATTTTTAATTACACTTATTAATTTAGTAATCTCAAAATCTATCAAACATCAATAACCTCAAAACATGTGTATTTTCTAAGCTTTATACAATTATTCCTCACAAAAAATTACAGAACATGCGTTTGACTTCATAGACAATTGCTTCCTCAATAAAAATGGAACTCGTAAATTTTTCGATTGGTCGCCTACAAAAATACTTTGTTAAAAATTATTCTGATTCTACATACAAGTACTTTGAAGATATTAAGAATTAAAGATGCTGGGAAGATATTAAGAATTAAAGATGCTGGAGTTACTCGTTGGCAACATCTATGCAGTCTTTGGAGACCAGGTCTTCCAAATTCCAAAATGGTCGAATTCCGGTGGGAACTAATTATGCTCTTTTACAATTCGACATTTTTTATATTCCTATGAAGCACAGTTTATTCAAAATCTTCTACATGAGAAAAAGAGAACTCTTGTGATATTTTACTCGACGTTTAGACATATTGACGATGTTTTATTAATTAACAATAGTCATTTTCATTCATATGTCAACTCAATATACTCCAGTGAACTCAAATAAAAGACGTTACAGAATCTGCAACATCGATCCTGTTTCATATTCGGCTGTTTTAATAATAGGTGATAATTGGCAACTAATAGCTCAACCGTATGATTTTTCCATTGTCAACATTAATATTTGTGAAGTAATATTCTAACATTCCCTGCATATAGTGTTTATCTCTCCCAACGGATTCGATACACAAAAGAGTTCTCTGAGTACGATCAATTTTTTAAACCGAGGAAAGCTACTTACAAATAAGTTGATGTTACAAAAATTTGAACAATCCCTTTTTAAGGCAATTTTTTTCCGCAAATTCTACGGTTGTTTTAATGACTTTGTTTGCAAATACAACCTTTCGTTGGGTCCTATTTTGTCTGAAATGTTTCACCCCATCTGTAAGGTCATTGCTTTTTTGCTAAATTTGACTACAGAGTACTCCGTATAAATAATCAATACATAGAGCTCACGGCGGTTGTGACAGGTCGACGGGTGATGCTTACTCCTCCTAGGCACCTGATCCCACCTCTGGTGTTTCCAGAGATCCGTGTTTTTGTCCTGTTCACTATTCGATTTTTTACTGGATTTATGAGATGAATCACTGTTCGTTATCTTCGCCTTTTATATCATGATAATCTTATATCAGCCCAATTGTTATAGATTTTATATTGACTATAACGAATTAAACAAAAACATACACACAAACTCAGTCAACCTAGAATTAATTTAGAGGCCTCGTGGTTATAATAAATGTCAGACAGAAGCTTATAGCATGCATTGAATTGTTTAATGAAGACGTGCACCGATTCTTAATTTATCTCAACACTTATACTAACAATTTAATTTATTTCAAACAATATGCTAAGAATTTGAATGAGAATACTGTTGGATATCGACCTATGAGCATCCTCAAATCCATACATTAACAGTTTGGCTAATATCGCTGAGATTCTTAACAATAACCGTTTTCCGTGTATTTCAAAGGAAATATTTATCACTAATCCGACAGTTTCTGGAACATGTATAAATGAGGAAAGTGTTTCCCTATAACAACACTGTATTGTTACTGTATGCTTTATGGGCTTTTAATGTCGGATTTACATTTTCATCTCCGGTTCTTTGCTTTAATCAAAGCTTTCCAAAAGCTAGGAAATCCAGGTCATTAACTTAAGGCATAAGACTGTACATTCTCCGTTCAATTTCAGGAGTTAATGCCGCTGCCTAAATGTTTTCCTGTAAAAGCTTTTCGTAGAAATTGACGGCAAAATTTAAGTGTTTAGTTAGCTACTTAAGCCTAATGAAGTCTGTTATCAATGAAGACGTAAACCATCACATACTCCATACAAATTCTAATTCTAGAAGGAAGAAACTAGAAAGAAATCTTTATTTGTTTATTATTTTTGAATCTGATTATGCATATAAAAAACCAAATTTTCAGTTCATGAACTTTACAAAATACAGTCAATGTCGAGGAACCTCCAAATCTTAGTATAGTCATATCGAGAGCTGACTGTTGTAGGCGACATACAAAATTAGACCTACAATTATAAAAAAAAATTACATTACAGTGGACATAGCTTAAGACGCTAGTGTCTGTCTTTAGCAACCGGTTGTAATCTTCATGACTGTAAGGAGAAAGCAACACGGTATCCTGTATTTGGGGTTTGCACAGAACAGATTCACCATTGACTCTTTGGACAAATGACCCGAGGAGAAATTCATGTCTACATGCTATGTTCTCTATGATGAAATGTATGAAATGAAGCCCTGAGGATCATAATCAGATCCTCATAGTTTTAAACAGAAGCAGGTCTAAGGATTTGGGCTTAGTCATCCAAAAATTTTCACCTTGTTAATCAATGGAACCCAAAGTGCCACATTCTTAAAAGCACTGTAGATCACGTTTGGTATACTCATTAGCGAGTTGATTCTGATATGTTTAAAAAGTTGTCTGTTTGCCCTCATCCGACCGACTGCCATAAATTGTACCGATTCAAAACTTTTTTAAAAACTCGAGAAAACGAGTAATATTTTAATATATTTATTTATTTCTGAATTTTTTCATCCCCTCAATTTTTTTGAAAAAAAATCTATTAATACCTTTGATTTCCATATGTTTTCTATAAATTCAGTATTGATGTTGAAATATTTTTAATAAAAATAAAAATTATCAAAAAAAAAAAAAAAAAAAAAAAAAAAAAAAAAAAAAATTAAAAAATTTTTAAATCCTCTGTCGGGAGAAGACAATCAACTTTTTTTTAAATTGACAACCAATGTGAAACCGGGAAAGCATATATTCACAAAACATTGAATGAATTCATATCAGGTATCCTGTTTCTTTTTATTGAATTTTGAATCGCTACGGACTTTGAACCTCGGATTTTTCCGATTGAGAACTACATAGATCGACTTTACCCTTTAAATAAGTTGTTCTTTGTTAAATTCTTCAAACGTGTCTTAGGTCTTTCACACTTTGAGTTTGGTTGCAGTGGTTACAGCGTTTTCCTCTGGAGTTATGTATCGAATCCACTGAGTGAAGTAGAGACCGTTTTCTCAGGTGAATCCCTATAAACCAAGGTCCCATGTCGACGTAGATGTTGGCATGAAAATATTACTCAAATGTCAATAACCATAAGTGTTGAAAATAGGTCTAAATTTGCAGCCTTCCACTTGCAATTGGTGGCGTCATAGTATAAGTGAAAAATAAAAATAAAGGGACGTAAAGCAAGCAAACAGCAACAACAACTTAGTAGCATTTGCTGCAGAATTTCTGCAAGCTCCTTGATATCTTAAACTGGGAGGCCTCTGCTTAATTCTTCAAAGAGACCACCGAGGTCATTGATTACACAAGCAAAGGGGTGAACATCTTCAGCAAACAAGGCCACAATACACTTGGTGTTTGATCATGATGACGAGTACATTTTGGTCCTCTCCTATTTTCATCAAATTTATATGTATTTTTATCGGGATTTTTCGTCCAACTGCCATCATTTGGGGAAGAGTTGAATATACGTTGTTTTGTTTATGTGTCTGATCAATGATAATAGCAGAGAATGTTTTCTTTTTGTTCCGTACTTCAGATATTTCATGGCATTTTAAGGAGTTTCGCCATGTCTCTAAGCAAAGTTTCTGTGGTCTAGATCAGGGAACAGGTTCAGTATAATGCGGTGCAGGTGTTCATCTTAACTCTGATTACTAATGTTTGGACTTTGAATTATTATTGTGTTGAAATGTGCAATATCAACAAGCTTAAAAAGACTGTTTCTTCGTCTAGATCAGCTTCCTTTCCTTTTTTGTATACATCTATGTAAAGATTAAACAGGCTAACTACTAGTAAGCATTTGGTATAGCATTTGGCATCCACGTCTTCTGCGTCCAAAGGACTTATTTTTGCTAGTAGCAGATGCAAAACCCCACTTAATTTTCGATCTGTAGTGTGGCTACTTCGTGAAGATCATCTTTATTCTAATTTTCATCTGTATCCTTTTATCACTAAAGAAACTCTCTGTCTCTCGGATACTGTGCATTTTTGCAAACTTTGAGATATACGCTTGCAAACATTGATGAACTTTTCACTCTCAGTGAATGTTTTAGTGACCTTTTGCGCCGTTCCTAACCCTATATTTTATGATCAAAGCATTATTTGTGATCATACCTTCTTCAAATCCTTCTTGACCCTCACAGAGCCTTTTTTTTAACTGAAATGGTTAATGTCCAAAATTCTGGAATCCAAACAAATCATGTGAAACTGTGTGTTTTTTTTTTCTTTCTTTTGTACTTGTTAACACCTCTGCTCCTTTTTATTTACAAACAATTTCCAGTTTGTTTATGGGTGAATATACTTGAAGTAGACGTAAATGATCCATAAGTTAAAACCCCTTAGAAATGTATATTAGACCTTTCCAAACCTATAAGCAATTTATGAATAACTGAACTGGACACGTGGATATTTGTACGGCGTAAAATTTTGCGATAAATATGTTAGAAATGGTTCGCATTTGGTTTTTGCGATCGTTAAAGAATTCACAAAGTGTCTGGTTTGTTCTTTAATACAGCACCTCTCTTCAAAACCGTTCTCAGGGTGATACATTTTGCAAACCCCCCCCCCCCCCCCCCCGTCCACGTTTGCAGTGTGTCAATGTTAAAAGAAAATACATTTGAATATAATTTATTTTATAGTGAGTGTTTTTTTCTCAGAGACCAGAAGAGCTTATGCAATGATATAATGTTCGTCTGTTTGTTTGTCCTTTGTTCTCTAAACAATATTTCAAATCGCTACCTCTCCTACAATTTTGATACGATTCAATTAAAAAATGCATTCAAGTAGATTAAAGAATATGCATAATTTTGTGTTTCGATTTTTAATTTGGAAGAACAGTGGTGCCATGGTTTTCATCAATATATCAATAGATGTTTTATATGAAATTCTTTCAAAAATCCCTTTGTCTAATTAAAAATTTTTTAAAAAGACTTTGTTCACAAGTAGACTATATTAAGTGTATCAAGTTTTATAAATATATTTACTTTTTCATTATTCGTGAAATACGTTCCGTGGTCACTAGAAATGAAAGTTGTAAAATTATTTCAAAATGTTTTTCCTTCTACGGTTTTTGCCGTATTCCAATAAAATTTGGAGAAGACGATAGTGTCTTCCTACGTTTGCAAAAAATCGAAAATTTCACATGTCACTGGTTTTGGCTGTAGGAATGGTATACAGAAAGGGGAGAACAAAAGACATTACTAATACTGTAATGTGTTAAGATTGACCACAAGTAAAGTATTTAAAAATATGATGCAAGTCTGATAGTGCGGAGAATGGTAAATGATGAAAATATTTCGCTCCCCGAACAGTTTTTGTCCGATTTCAGTATGCACATGTACACAAAAATTTTTGATTTCGGCGAATGAAGGTTCCATACCTACAAGAAATAGAATTTTCTGGAAAAATTCATTCTGTTAAAACGCTATTCCTCTTACAGGTTTTCTTCCAGTTTCAAAAACCATGGTACACGAGAAGATTATAACTGTGTATGGATTTTTTACTTGTTTTTTTATTGAGACGTTATATTTTTGGAAGTCGCTAAGGTATCATTACGTCACAGTAAAGCCCTTTTCACAAAAAAATTAAGTTCTTGCGTAAGATTTTAACTTAAGAATATCTTAAGTGAAATATGTGAAGATAACGAACAGTATTCGAGCTCAAAACCCATTAAACATTACAAAATAGGAGCAGAGCAAACACGGATCTCTAAGACATCAGAGGTTGGATCAGGTGCCATGGAGGAGTGAGCATCCCCTGCCGACCGGTCACACTCGCCGTGTGCTCCTTGTCATGATCGGGAAATAACGGAAAAATCCGTCGACAATTCAGTGTGTAAAATAATGGCTTAACAATTAGTATGAAAAAATTCAGTCAGCATTTGACTTAATGACAGATTGTATTCGCTTACAAGGTCATTGTATTGACCATATTCATTGTATAGAACTTACGATATGATGACTTTAAACGAGATTGCTGATATTCTTGTTTCATCAACTTGTTTGTCAATAACTTACCTCGCTTTAGAAATTGTTCATACGTAGAGCATGCTCTGGCGTATCGAATCAACTGAGAGATATAAACCCCGTATGCAGGTGATAAGGGTATATTGCTGCATAGCTGAGGGAAGTTGACGATTGAAAAGATAAAGTCATCACGTTTATCATAAAGCTTTGTTGTTAGATTACCATTAACGTCTACCATTAAGACAAATCCTAAGTCTTTTCACGAAAGCATTCTTAACAGATTGAACTTAGATTTCACTTACGACAGACTTCGTCCCTAGCAACGATCTCAATAAGCTTTATAATACTTAAATAAGTGGACGAAAATAAAAATAAGGGTCAGTTTTCAACATTTGTCAGTAAAATACATTGACAACAAATATCGAGTGCAATCGATTGTGAAGCAAGGAAGTTTGAAATCTGACGTCATCACAATCACATGTCTGACGTAAAAGTTGGTCATACGAAAATCTTAGTGAAACTTACATCGTAAATATTTTGTAGTATATTTCATTTAATTTTTTGACAATAATTGTGAAAAAAAGTATAAAATATTTTTGTAAGGTGCTTTAAAAAGTTCAATTTAACATGTATTTTGGTTTTTGTGGTTATATAATTACAATGAAATCAGTTTTAAAATACTTAAGAGAGGGTTAGGGCTCTCGTAAAGTTACGACAGATTTTGCACTAACGACTTCCTTAGGAACTTTTGTGAAAACGATTTTTATCGCAAGTTTTCACTTAAGATAAAAATATGTCGTAAGATTTTTTTGTGAAAAGGTCTACAGAATCAAAATCAATAGTATTGTGAGAAATCTCTCTTTGCTGGTCAAAAGTTAAAATTAAATGACGGTCAATATTTTTCGGAGAAGTAATATCAATTATGAAGACTGTTTCTCTATATAATATAGGGACTATTCTTTACTGAATATAACAATTTTCTTTAGTCGTCGTACTAATTTTCAGTCGCGAGGATAAAAAGTAAATTTAAAACATGTATGAAAAATTTCCAAAAACAACAACAACAACACAAACAATCAATCAATCAATCAAACACAATGTGCTGATCAACGAACTTTATCACGCCCATGATATCGTTTGTCTGTTCTTCTTATTTTTTCAGGAATGAAAAGTTTTCAACATCACTTTTCGAATTTACAAAAAAAGTTCATCTTTGGTTTACAAGACCACGTGTATCCCATTCCTGGAAATGTCAATGCAACAGTGGAGGTGCTAGTATGGACAGATCTTTCGTATATCAGTTCATTTCATCAACTGGTTCACCATCCTCATGTGGAAACAGATATTTTGAAGTATGTGGCTACAGTTGTGCACGCGGTTAGTTTGTTTTATATTGATCTGTCTACGATCAGTAAATCTTGTCCTTACATTTCGAAGTAGATCTTCATTTAGTGCTCTATTTTAATCAAAAAAGCATTTATATCAGTTACAAAGGGAAAATTTAATTAACCAGAATTTGGAAAACAATTAGGTTTGCAAAAAGCCAAAACTCACCATGAAATATACAACATTCGCCTTTGCAATATATTAAACATAGTTGAAACTTACTATTTCCATACGCCGTCTCCACAAACAAACTTTAATATTGCTTATTGTTAATAAAGATTATGAAAATTCTTCATTTTTTTCTAAACAACAGGGAAATGAAATGTTTCACAATGGAATAAAGGATCCGTCATTGAATATCTCGGTATTCTTAACAGGTGCTGTAATTTGTAAGGTAAACATTTTAATACATTGATATTCCAAAAAAATCTCAATATTTCCCTCATTGTTTTAATAGCATGGTTCGGTCTAATTGTAGTCAGCAAACTGCAGTAAATTTACCTCAGACTTACTACATAATGGAACTGTAGAGAACCACAGGGCTTTGGACTTGTTTGCGGAGACTCTAGCGTCGACCTATAGTAACCATACGCTCAGGTTCCACTATGATTATGCAGTTGCCTTCACTCGGTAAACACAAATTTGCAGTTTTATTAACTCCCAAGACACTAAGTGACATTTATATTTTTCTGTAAAGATTGTTTTATTTATACAGCCTCGTCAAATACTTTTTTTACAATGAAAAGCGAACTTGGGTTTTTCATGGCACTGAAATCATTACCATTTCCCTTACTAAAGCGATGATATTGACACCGAATTTGTTCGCGTTATAATCATATACATATTGCGCTTCGATGATCGCGTCAACCTTTATTTCAAAAGCAAACAGCAAGCAGGATATATGCTCAATTGATACCAAGTTTTTCATCATCAATTACAAAATAGGCCCGTCCCCTTGATAGAAAGACTAAGTATGGTGGCGCTAATCTGATTTGTTTGACACTGATTGATGAGGACATGGAATTCCAGTGGCAAGCAAGTGCCAGTCGTCTATTCACATACACCAGTAGACATAGAATCGCGAGTGAATTGTCTGTAAATTAAGCCATGTACAGCCTATATAATTGAGTTTTAACATATATTGTACTGATATAGATAGATAATATGGATTATTTCGATTTTCGTGACTTGAAAATAAAACAATTTCAAGAAGACTCAGAAAAAAACATCGATAAATTTGATTCCCAGAATTTCCTGTGCTGTATTAATATACTGAAGAACAAATACATGTATGCACATGTTGATGTCCAATATTTTTTGAAGGTCTCTTTTCTTCTCAAGATTCCTTCCAAATAGATTTTTTTTTAAATTTACAGTCTTAACATCCTCGCCTAAGATGGATAGAATAAACAGAATTAAGAGAATTTTGAGCTTTTTTTTGGCCCTGTGAGTTTTTGAAAAATCAAAACTCAGTTTTAGGTTACAATGCATTTAAAATCACTTGGACCTTTGGTTTTTATCTATTGAAAATGACGACGTAATATTCTCGCTAGTCAGTGCAAATGAACTTCGTTATTATTCCCATTTCCCCAAAAAATGCCAAATGTTCAAGCCGTTTTTCGGTGTTTTATATAAAGCTGTTAGCACAACCTGCAATCCAGAATTTGCAATTATGTAGTATTAGAATTGTTTCTATAAACATGTTTAACCGTTCACGGTAGCTCAGTCGGTAGAGCGCTCGCTCCGTGATCGGGAGGTCGTGAGTTCGAATCTCGGCCGCGACTGACCTTAGTTGATAAAAAATGGGTAGTAACTGTTCCTTCGTCATGCGCTCGGCACTTTGAAGTGAAAGTTGCGGGTCCTTCGGATGAGACCTTAAAAAAAGATGCCTCGTGTCACGGCAGGCGTTGGCACGATAAAGATCCCTCACTGCTCAATGGACTTGAGTGCCGAGTAAAGGTCAAAATTTGAAGCCTTTCACCGGAATATGGTGACGTCTCTATATGAGTGAAAAATTCTCGAATGGGACGTAAAACAACATACAATCAATCAATAAACATATATAATTTTTTGGATCGAGGACTGTGCTGACATTTTAATTCTTTGCTGAAGGTACTGTAATACACCTGTTTTCTGCAAAGTTCACCAACACTAACAATTTTACAAAACCTATTTTCCAGTACATGGACTCTCAAGAAATTTATCACAGGAAATGAAACAGTCTCTACATTAGTGATGTTTGAAATGGGACATATAGTATTAGTCAATTAAATGATATATGAACAGGGCCATTTTATGTATAAAGTGAACCTAGAGCTCTTTCATTATTTTTTAAATTGTCAAAATAAAATTTATTTTTGTAATATCGATGATTTAAAGATAAGATCGATAAACATACATATGCACATGTACACTCTATATATATCATACCCCAAGTGATTCTTTATACCCGGTATATCATAGCTGGCGTAGTCTTTGATCGTCTTCTTTGATCTAGGGGAAGGGATGGGGAGGTATGTAAAATTAAACAGCTTTGTTTCGATCAGTGAGCATGGTATTTTGAACAATTGCTCTACAAACATATTTACCATGACACCCTAGGTAGCGGGTGTCATGAAATATGCCTATAGAGCAAATAATGTTCATAACACTATGGTCATTGAAAAACATTGATTATTTCTTGAATCAGTTCAGGATGTTTTAATGTGATGTAAACAGGATTATAAATTAAGGTCTAGAAAAGCCGCTGACCAGGAATGCCTAGCACTGGACATCAGTAAATCAGAAGAGTGATTACTGTATTTCATTCCATTGACAAATTGGCAGAGGAAATAGAAAATCAATTTAGACCTGATTCTGATGCTACCAGTTCTACGACCGCTGTAGAAGAAAATTATCATACTCCAAGAGCATAATTTCCGTAAATCATCTTTAGACGCAGTTTGGTTTGAAAACTTCTGTATAGTAAACACAATAACCACAAAACACTTCCTTTTTATTTTACAGATACGATTTAGTCGACGTAAGCGGTACACCGATTGGTGAGTTATTTTAAAGTAGAATATTTATTGTTTTCCACCCTCATACCATAAATCTTTTTATTAGATTATCTCAGACTCTGGGGAAAATCGTAAATCTTAATACCATGAATTTGATTGTTCACACTTAAGAAAGACGCTCTGTTATCAGATCATCGATCTTTTTATTAGGTTGTTTTTTTTTTAAATTTAAGACAGAAAGCTGTTATCTTGATGTTAGGTTGTTTTTATACTTAAATTGACTACGGATATTGCGTCAACCTGATCAATACATAGGGCTCACGGCAAGTGTGACCGGTCGACAGGGGACGCTTACTCTTTCTAGGCACCTGATCAAACCTCTGGAATTTCCAGGGGTCTGTGTTTTATTGTCCTGATTACAGCTTAGTTTCCGTGTTTTTTCTATTTGCATGTAGTTTTGCATACATATATATATATTATGTTTGTTAAAGGTCGTGTATTATCATAAATAATTAGAAGGTACTAGTATGCAATAGAGAAAGTTTGAAGCATAAACAAAAACCATTCAAGGCAGTATATACAGGCCCGTAGGAAGCAATTTCACTTTGAGGGGGCACAACCATTCATTTTCAGTTGAGGGGGCACTTTCAACTGCCAAAATTCCTTGACAAGCAAAAAAAAAAAAAAGGTCATCAGACGTTATTAGTGAGGGGGCACAAGCATATAGTAGCTATGTTTTCTATAGTATTCTATATATAGGCAAAATTACTGGGGGGGGGGGGGGCACGCCCCCCCCCGTGCCCCCCCCCCCGGTTCCTACGGCCATGATATATAATTGAAAAAAATTAAAAATATTATCTTTGAACTTATATTATCTTAATATCAACAGAATACGGGCAATAAAAGTAACCTGAGGCTTAAATAGATAATTCTTATCAATCAGTTTTATTTGGGGGGGGGGGGGGGGTAATATTAGATTAAAAACACAGTATAATATCATGACTTATATGTTGCTAGAGCATTTCATACAAAGATATCATAAAAGCAACTTCTTTAATCATTCTGTCACGTGACACAGACGAAGCTAGAGGTGTTTTCAGCCGCTCTGTGTTTTTTTGACAATTTCTTCCGAATCTGAGTTTCTTCTTGAGGAATATTTAAGTTTCGGAAGTCTAGTGTGTGAATGTGTATGTTTGGCTTCGGGATTTTTCATCAAAAACTCATTGTAAAAAAGTTTGATTTCGTGTATATATGTGTGTTGATTTCATCAGTGATTTCTTCTCACTTGTTTACCTGTGTTTTTCACCTGACGATGGCTGAGAGTGATTTCGACTCAATCTCTTCCACGGTCGATAGAACATCAAAGCCGTTATACTTAAAGAACAATGACCTCCAGGGTTCCTCTAAAAAACAGATCACTGACTTTGATCTTATTGACCCAATAACAAAAGTAATCGGCGATGATCTACTGTGCGTGCAACTTGACCGCAATCTTTGGAGAATTTACCTCAAAAGTACAGAATGCAGACTTAAGCTTCTCACACAGGGTATTGATATCAATAGTGTATCCTACCAGTTTTATGATACGAACCCATACACCTCTGGTGCTACATCTGTAACTCAAAAAACTCTTAAACTACGGATTTGTGGTCTCCCCCTCTCTGTTGCCGATTCCGCGGTACAGGAACTACTTAACAAGCTGAATGTCAAATTAACAAGTAAAATTCTGTACGAAAAGATCCGCCATCCAGATACAAACCGGATGACAAGTATCCTAAATGGGACCAGGTTCATGTATATTGAGCCTCTTCCAGACGGAAAATATCTACCCAGAATTAATTACTGTGGTGGTATTCAGTGTAAACTTTTTCACTACGGTCAACCCAAAAAAGACATAAACCTTCTATGTACAAATTGCTGGAAAACTGACCACACTCGCTCTAATTGTACATTCGATACCTGCTGTAAGGTATGCAAACAACCTGGCCATTCCCCCGGGAATGAAGCATGCCCGCATTACCAGCCACAAAAGCATTTGACCCCTTTCTGTGGTGCAGAGGATGTTCTATCCAATTTTTACCCATGCAATTTGGATATATTTGGTGTCAAACACAAGTCGGCTGAGCATGCCTTTCAGTACATTAAAGCAATAAGATGTGGTGACCTAGAGTCTGCCAATATCATCAAGGATGCCGATGATGCCCTTTCCGCTCTACGCCTAGGCAAAAAAATTAAATCCAACGAGCAGTGGGAGTCTACCAAGGTGTGTGTCATGGAGGAGATCTTGGAAAACAAATGTGTCCAGGTACCTGTTTTCAGAGATAAATTGTGTACCTCCAAGCAATCAACAGTTTTTGTAGAAACAACGTACAACAATGAGTGGGGATCTGGACTTGACCGTGATGGTACGTGCAACACCAAACCTGAACACTGGCCGGGAAAAAACACTCTTGGTGTCCTTATGAAAAAAATTGCAAAAAAAGTTAGAAAAAGAAAGCTAAGTGATCCTACAAAAAATGAAAGAAAACAAAAACAAAAAGAACATTCAAACCAACGCACAATAGTGCAAATGCTACATCAACTTAGAGAAATGTCTGACAGCGATGCATCTGGCTGTAATCCTGACACGGAGAGTTCCGAGGATGAGAAGTAACTGTATTTTCTCCGGTCAGACTGACGCAGCATTTCATGAACTATGGTATGTGCTTAGTGTTATATTTATTTATAGACAAAAATGGCATACTTTAAAAATGCTATCATGAATTGGTATAACTTTTTTTTTTTACTTGTAAACTAATTACACTTATATTAGCGTATTTCCCTTTTTTCTTATATGACATTATTATACAGTTATATCCACCAGAAAAATGAAAAATTTAAGTTTACTGTCGGTGAATGTAAGAGGTCTTAATTCGCCGGAAAAAAGAGCCAAAATTTTTACATGGTTAGAAGAGAGTAAAATAGATATAATACTTTTACAAGAAACTCATTTTGTTGAAAAACGTGTGGAAAATTATGATAGAAAATGGAACGGGAAAATAGTACATGCTTTTTCAGACTCTCCTTTTAGTAGAGGAGTTTCCATTCTTTTCAACAGAGATTGTAATGTAGATATTTTAAATGTACATAAGTCTAATGATGGAAGGAAAATACTTATTAATGTAAAAATAGACGATAATTTATTTACAATCATTAACGTATATGCACCCAATAAAGAGTCAGATAGGTTAGCCTTCTTAAACACTCTCAACAAATTTATTTCTTCTTTTTCTGCGCAAGATAGTACGATCATAATAGGAGGTGATTTCAATTGTAATTTTAATAAAGAAAATGACAAATCAAATAAGAAATTGAATAAAATAGTAAATAAGCTCGACTTAATCGACGTATGGCGTAATAAAAATCCTGCTAACAATGGTTATACATGGTGTGATGCAGAAAGTTGTCCAAAGAGTAGGATAGATTATATTTTTGTAAATAAAGACTTTATAGAACGTGTAAAAAATATTATTGTACGACGAATTCCAGGTACTCACAATAATAGCACACGGTTAAGTGACCACAGATATCTTAAATGTACTTTAAATCTTAGTAAACTAGAAAGAGGTGCAGGTTACTGGAAATTAAATGTATCTCACCTTGAAAAGGATGATTACAAACACGGTATAATAGATATATATAACAATATTGATGAAACGCTAGATCCAATTTTGAAATGGGAAACTTTTAAAATAAGTGTTCGTGATTATTCTATTAAATACGCAAAACAATCTAAGCATAATATAAAATATAAAGTAAAACTGCTTGAGGAAAAAATCGATAATATTGAATCATTGCGTAGTTCAGAAATTAATATGAATGAAAAGCGAAAACTAGAGAAAGAATTAGATGCAATGTATGACGAAATTGCTAAAGGAGCTCAAATAAGATCAAAAGCGCAATGGATAAGCGATGGAGAGAGAAATACAAGTTTCTTTCTAGGATTGGAAAAAAAACATCAATCAAATAATACGATAACTGAATTAAAAAAGAATAATAAAACATTTGCTAGTAATAGTGAAATTTTACAAGAAATGTGCCTTTTTTATGAAAACTTATATACAAGCAAATCTGTTGATGATAACAATATTTCGTCTTATTTACAAGACATTGAATGTCCAAAGCTCAATGATCGCGAGCGAAAGTTTTGCGACACATTTCCAACATTTGATGAATGTTCAGATGTGGTTCATAATTTAAAAAGCAACAAATCTCCAGGTTTAGATGGATTACCAGGGGAATTTTATAAATGTTTTTGGAATATAATTGGACCTCTCTTTTACGAAGTATTATTAACTGTATTTGAAAAAGAAGAATTACCATATTCTCAGCGATTGGCACTTATCACCCTTTTATTTAAGAAGGGTGACAAGAATAGTCTTAAAAACTACAGACCATTAAGTTTAACAAACACCGATTACAAGATTATAGCCTTTGTTCTCGCAAAAAAATTACAAAGTGTCATAGATAAATTAATTAGTAAGGAACAATCGGCATATATCAAAGGTCGCTACATAGGTATAAATGCAAGATTAATTTTAGACATTTATGAATATTGTATGGAAAATGAAAGAGATGGATTATTACTATTTTTAGATTTTGAAAAGGCTTTCGATTCAGTCGAGTGGAATTTTCTTTTCCAAGTTCTGAAAAAATTTAACTTCGGTGATAATTTTCTCCAATGGATGAAAATTCTGTACAATAAACCAATATTCAGAATTAAAAACAATGGATGGATTTCTAAAACTTGTAGCATGAATAGAGGTATTAGACAAGGATGCCCTATTTCAGCTCTATTGTATCTATTTGTGGCAGAAATATTGGCCCTTAAAATTAAAAATAACAATGAAATACAAGGTATTAATTTATCAAACACGAAAAGAGATATAAAAAATATTCAGCATGCAGACGATGTCACACTGGCTTTAAAAGATATATCTTCTTTAAATATTGCAGTAACGACTGTTAATGAATTTTGTAAACACGCTGGCTCAAAAGTTAATTTAAGCAAAACACAATGTTTATTACTAGGTAGTCTTAAAGATAAATACACCAATGTAGGAGGCATACAGGTAACTAATGATGCTGTTCGATGTTTAGGTATTCACATTGGCCATAATAAAATTCAATGTTATGAATTGAATTGGTTAAAAACTTTTCAAAATATGGAAAAACTCTTTGAATCTTGGAAAAAAAGAAAATTGACTATTTTTGGGAAATCATGTGTCGTTAATTCATTAGCTACGTCACAACTTATTTATATGGGTTCAATATTACCAATGCCCGATCCCGAACATATTCGACAAATTAAAAGCAGCATATTTGACTTCATATGGAATAAACGCGATAGAATTAAAAGAGATACTGTGATCGGAAAACAGGAAGATGGTGGAATAGGTGTGATAGATATTGAATTGAAATTTAAGGCCTTAAAGGCAGCATGGACTAGATTCCTAATAGATAAGAATTGTATACTCAGCGAAATAGTAGAAGGCTATTTGAATCGTCTTAATGTTGATATCAATTATATATTAACTTTATCGGAGACAAAACCCTCAGACTTTAAAATCATTTCAAACCTCCCGAATTTTTATAAAGAAGTATTCTGTAGTTTTAATGATTGTAAAAGATATATCGATGAAACAAAATTATCTAATGTAAGTTTTGCTCAGCAACCAATATGGAATAATAATATGTTTAAATATGCAAACAAAACAATATGTTTTAAAAATTGGATCCAAAGTGGGATAACACATGTTAAACACCTTTTTAATAAAAGTGGACAATTTAAAACTCTACAAGAATTGTCCTTTGATCTGAAACAAAAATCGAATTGGTTGTGTGAATATAAAATAATAAAAACGGCAATCTATAAAAAAGCTTTAAGATTAGATATGACTTGTTGTTCATACATACAGACTATAGGAAATTGTTATTTTAATTTTATCAATGGTGCATATTGTATTGAAGATAAAAAATGTAAATTTTTCTACGATAATCTACTCTTTAAGAAATTTAAAGCTCCAAGTCATCAATTAATGTTTAAAAAAATATTTTCTGTTGCTAAAGAGAGTTGGAAATTTATATATAGAAACAAAGTAAAAGACATTTATGACAAAAGAATATGTGAATTTAATTACAAATTGTTAAACAATACATTATGTTGTAACAGTTTTCTTTTTAAATGCAAATACAGAACATCTGCTTTTTGTAATATGTGTGATGAAATTGAAGATATTAGACATTTACTTTTTGATTGTGCACATGTTCAAATACTATGGAAAAATTTGAGTTCTGTGTTAAATTTTGATATACAGTGGAAACATGTCATATTAGGGTTTTATTCTGAAAAGAATTCCAAAATACAATTTTTGAATACCTTTGTGTCTTTCCTAGCGTATAAGATATATAAATTTAAAATGTTTTGTAGATGTCAGAACAAAACTGAAACAAATGATATGTTACTCTCTTATGTAAAAAATAATATTAAAAAAAATATGGACTTATTAATGAAGTTAACGAAAACTCATATGTTTGAAAATAAGATAGTGTCATTTGTAGAATTGCTATAATAAATATTTGTTACTCTGTTATTTATGTTATACTAACTATCCTGACCCGGGATAGTTGGAAATTGTAAATGGGTTTGCACAATGATTAATAAATTTAAAAAAAAAAAAAAAAAAAAAAAAAAAAAAACTTCTTTAATCTGGAAATTATTTGCCCACTTTCAAGAAGTACACGTAATCCATAATACGTAAGAAAAGTAGAAATTTTGTTGTATGCTTATAAAAAATATTAAAACTATAGTCCCGAAAATTCAGAGTAGAAATGTGAGAAAGCTTACCAGTATTGTCAGTCGGTGCTCAGTGATATGTACATAGCGAACAAATCGAACACGCCCGGTAAAACGAAAACATTAACAATAACAGAGCTCGTGCTCTGTTTAAGAACACATATGTTTGGTGTGATGTTATTACGAATTACGTTGTCCTTAAATTCTAAGAATATTCATGTAAGTTCAATTCGTTAAAATAAAGTTTTTTTTTTTTTAATAAAAATAAAAATTTAAAATTGTAAACAATACAACTGTGTCTCCAGGCCCCTTTAAGTATGTTAATGAGGATTTTTCATAAAAATACTCAGAGGTTTCTTGTATGAAAAGTGGGCCATTGACCTACTTACATGTATTTCAAAGTGGAAAATAGCACCACAATCATAAGTCTACAATGTACAATAGGTAGATTTTTCTTTTGATGTCTGAGTAAATTGCATCACTAAAACATTGCTGTGTTGTCATTTCTTTGTTCTTTCAGACTAAGAATTAACCTTTTTAGTCCGGCATTAGTGAGCACGCTGATACTAATTGTAATATAAGAATGTATAGTCCTTATATCGTTCAAAATTGAAATGTTATTGAACAAAAAATAGAACCGTGATTAAATTTAGCAAGCAGCTTAAGTTTAATCTTATATGTGCAGTGGGTATTTTTAAACATTATATTAAGTATTGATCATACAGAATTTGAAAATTAACTTCTGATTATCGTTAACCGAATAGATGGATTGAGGAACATCGAAAATGCGACGGACAAGACCAGGATTTGAAAACCTGCCGTAAATAAAATAACGTATTATACTTTAAACAATGTTTTCATTTTCATCAAAAATTCTTTTTCCTGGAGTTGAAAAATTACAATTGGCAGTAGTTTCTTAATATATGGGTTCCAGTTCATCATTGTGGTAGACTGGATAATGAGAAATACCAACCATAGGAAGAGAGATATACGGAAATTTATATCCACGGTAGAAGACCTAGACTATGCAGACGATCTTGCACTTATTTCCAGCAAACACAGAGACATGCAAGAAAAGACCAGGAGATTACATGACGTCGCTGCATAAACAGGCTTAAAAATTAGTGTTGACAAAACAAAAAACTGAGAAAAAATGGAATAAAGAATGATGTCATCAGGATAAATAACAAGGAAGTAGGAGATGCTGAATTATTCTCTACCTGGGTGTCACAATGGACAAGACGGGAGGAACTGAGGCAGACATAGGGAGTGGCTTAGCCAGGACTGCTTTGTCATCCCTCACCAAAATATGGAAGTCAGCACAATACAGCATAAAGATCAAATTTAAGATCTTCTACACGAATGTTTTTTCTGTGCTGTTGTATTGTTCTTAACTATGGAGAACCACCAAGAAAGACGATGAAAAGTTGGACACATTCCATCAGAGATGCCTTAGAAGGATCCTAAAAATACATTGGCCTGAAAAGATATCCAACCGACAATTATATGAGAGAGCAAGATCCATATCTGTATCAAGGAGGATCAAAGGAAGGAGATGGAGATGGATAGGCCACATCCTCCGAAGGGAAGCCATCTGGCATATAAGAACAGCTATCACATAGGCCCCTGAGGAAAAGAGAAGAAGAGGACGACCAAAGAAAAACTGGCGACGCTCTGTTGAGAGAGAAAGAGATAAACTGGGTTGGAGCAGCTGGAAGGAGGGGCAGGTTGCTGCCAGCGACCATCGTAAGTGGCGTTCTTTGTTGAAGGACCTCATGCGTCCTCCGGGGCACGGGGAGGATAAGTAAGTTAGTAAGTTTTTGACATCATAGACAGCTGCTTTTTCAATAAAAATGGAACTTGTAAATTTACTCACCTTGTCATTGGTCATTTGCAGAATTATTCTGTTGAAAACATTCTGATTGTACATACAAGTACTCCAAAGTTGATATAAAAAAGATGCTTGAGTTTCTGATTGACAGTAGGTATGTGATTATTGAAGATTAAGGCTTTTAATAATCTTTGAAATTCCCATGGGTACCAATTGTGCCCCGTTATTAGCAGACCTTTTTTCTGTATTCATATGAAGCAGAATTTTTTTTATTCAAAATTTTCTAATGAAAAGAAAAAGTCTCTCTGTGGCCATCAATTCAACAATTTAGATATATCGACGGCATTTTATCAATTAACAATATTTATTTTTATTCCTATCTTGATTCGATATATCCCTTTGAACTTGAAATAAAAGACACCACAGAGTCTGACACATCTGTTTGATATTTGAATATTTTACAAGTGGAAGACGTTAATGGCAACCTAACAACAAAACGTTATCATAAACATGATGGCTTCAACTTTTCTATCGAAAACTTCCCTTATTTCCCTGAATTTTCTACAGATTTTTCCGTTTGCCCGATAATGAAGCACACGGTGGGCATGACCGGTCGACAGGAGTTGGCACGATCCCACCTCTAGTGTTTTTAGAAGTCCATGTTTGCTCTGCTCCAAATTTGTATTGTTTCAATGGACTTTTGATTATACTCTTCGTTATCTTCATATTTTATGATTTTCTTTGCTATTCGTTGGGTAATAGCATTGTTTTTCTTTTGTTGAAGTAACAGTCCAATGTTGATATTTATTATTTCTGAAACATGCACATAATATTATATCGATATTGAAAGCGGACTGTCAGAGGTAAATTTAAAATTGTGCGAACGAAGGAATAAAGTAGCAGCCGTCATTTACCCGAAGTATCACTATAATGAAAGGTCGTTAATATACGTGATCAACGTTTTATTTCCTCGATTAGGAAACCAAGTAATGGTTATAGGCCGATAACTGTCCATTCTGTGAGAGGAGAGAACTTTTTTGGAGGGCCATTAAGCCCGGAATCAGTTCTTCTTTCTGACAGAATGGACATTTTGAAGCCTAAAACATGCCCAACACAGTAACTCTATTGTCGACGGATTTTTCCGTTATTTTCCGATCAAGACAAAGAGCACACGGCGGGTGTGACCGGTCAGCAGGGGATGCTCACCCATGGCACCTGATCCCATGCACCTCTGATGTTTTGGAGGTCCGTGTTTGCTCTGCTCCTATTTTGTATTGTTTAATGGACTTTTGAGCTTGAATACTGTTCGTTATCTCCATATATTTCATTGTATTTATAACCTACTATCTAAGTATTGTTTCTCCTTAAGACTTAATCTACTTATTGGAGTGTCTCAGTAAAGGGGTTGTTTACAATAGAAAAAATAGCATTCATTGTAATTATTAACTTATTTAACAGTTAAAGGCAAGTTCTATTTTTGACTGAATAAAGAATATTAAAAAGAAAAAAAAAACATACATGTAGCTTGTATATGATAAAATACCCGACATCTACAGAAGCATAGAGAGTCATGTTACAATGGTTAAAGAACAAAAATATTGGATATTTCTGACTGAATAAATATTATAAATAGAAGGCATGAAATTCGAACTCCATTTTCTTGTGATTGTGAAAGTTTAAAGAATATCTTCTTCAGAGGGAGAAAGCATATCTTTGACACAAATTAATTATGACTTTTAAGTTGCAGGACAGTTAAAGGTATTTTAGAGGACTGTCTGGGGCCTTTTAAGAAACATAATTTTAAAAAAGATGACTTCATATAAATGTTAAAAATTAAATATCATGTTAATTCCCAAGTTGAGGCATAATTTTTTTATGAGTTCATTCTTTTAAGTTTGTCCACAATACCATGTTCTTTTTTGGTCAGTGCAATGACACCATGCTTCTTATTGTAATTTACAAGATACATTGATGGGTTGCAAATTACTAGCGATAATTTGTCGACAGAGAGTGGCAATTTCAAACAGGCTGGCAAAAAACCCATTCAGTTACAATGAAATCTGTAACAATAGACGAGATATCAATTTGCAAAACAATGAACCTATCCTCGGAACAAAAGTTAAAAAATTGACAAAATTCATGACAGCATTCCCTTCATATAGATCCAGTGAAATTGGTAACGCCCCTAGGGCAATAATACACATTTAATTCAAAGGAAGAAATATCGTTCGATGCCAATTATTATAGCTCGCAAAAGGACTGCAACAAGTAATTCTTGTGTATTGCTAATTTAATTGGCATGTGATGTACGATGCCTAAATGACTAAAAATATTGATTCATACTATAAATGTATATTATTTTCCTTTGAAATCTATATTTTTAAATAATGATATATAAAAAAAATTCTGTCTGTCAGCAATTTTTTTTATTCCCAAAAGCAAATCGAAGGATTATTGACCTGTGTTGAGGAATATTGTCAAAATCGTGTCACTTTTTAGCTCACCTGGAATGCAATGAGCTCTACATTTTTCCGGCGTTCGTCTGTCTGTCTGTCCGTCTTTAAACTTTCCACCTTTTCGACTTCTCCAAATCACTCGGCCAATTTCAACCAAACTTCTCCAAAGAATCGTTGGGTTAAGGAGAATCAAGTTTGTTCAAATGAGGGGTCATGGCTTCTTTCAAGGGGAGATAATTAAGAATTAGTGAAAATTTGGTGGTTTCTTTTAGAATTCTTCTTCTCAAGAACAACTGGGCCAGAAGAGTTGAAACTTAGAGGAAAATTTTATGTTTTAGTGTAGACTCAAGTTTGTTCATATCATGACCACAGGGGGTAGGGTTGGCCACAAAGGGGGATCCAAGTTTTACATAGGGATATATATGCAGCTATATTTAGGCTTCCCGAAGCTTAAAAAATGCGTTCAAAACATAATATTGTATTACGGTGTCGGTTTCGATGTTTGTAAGTTATTTACTTAGGTACACACAATAGAGGGTTCTCTCGGCTATCCATTAACACGTTTGTATAAATATTACATGACTTTTTTGTTCACGTGACAGTCATTTGTAATTTTTTTAAAGTGTTCCACATAAATCTCGTCGGCGCAGCCGATAATCACACTAATGATTAACTTTTTGTTTATATATTAAATGAACTCATCGTATCCTTGTGTACTCGAGATGTGCTTGGGAAAAGTCCTACTTTTACTTCAGTTACAAATATTTCATGAGAAATTTAACTTATACCGAGATTTGAGGGTATTTTCCAAACAGTATCGTAATCTGTGTTAAAACTAAAGCCATCTCACATTTTTCCCAAGCAAGATTCAGTTAGAGAACAAACTCCTGCAGATTTCCACAAAAGATCTAAAATGAATCTTCATTAATCGCCTGCGCCAGACTCTTTTGTACACGCATAATAAAACAGTGTGCATTTCAAAAGTATGTTTTTCCTAAGCATTTTGAACAAGCTGAATTTTAATTAAGGGTAATCAAGTGAGGTATTTTTAAATATTCGGACATATAAGATTTAAAAATACAATTAAGACTCGTGAATTTTGCTACAGCGTTCTGAAATTTCACATGCAGTTAAAAATAAGGGGTAAAGTTTATGACATTCTCCCCGTCATAAAAGCTCATGATCAGGTTTGCAGTGACTTTACGTCATTTTCCATTATGACATCATGTGTTGGTGGTTAAGAAAAGGCACAGAGTGCAGTGTAATATTCTATGGTAAGCCTTAAACTGCCCGCAATATAGGGGAAAAAGTTTTAATCCTCTCAAAAAATCCACGTTTAGTGATATTCATATGGAAGATTCCTCGAGAGATTTAGGTTCAAAGAACTATATGCGGTATATGCACATTTTTGCCCCCACAAAAGTCATATTTTGAACATTTCTTGAAATGTACTGAATTGTATATATTGTTGAGAAATCTAAATTAACAAAAAAAATTTATAGTTTCGAAGTAGATTATTGGCAACTTTTGTTTCTATGACGTCAAAAACCATTCGGATTTTGTATTATTTTTCAGAAAAAGGAAAAAATAGACAAAATTTGTTCAATTTTTACTATAAAATTTATAGAGCGCAGGCCTGCTCAAGAACAATATTTACATATTTCATTGATATTATCATTCTACACATTATATCAAAATATTGAGTTGGAGCAGACCTGCGCTCGGTGACTTTTACTCAAAATATCGACGTAATGTACACTTTTTTCGGTATAAATCATGGAAATTTTGAATTTACGTCATCTTTCTGACGTCATATCTAACATATGGCGTCATGGCTTATGGAAATATTCAGTGATTTGAAGTCTGCAGATATTCCCCTGTTTTAGAACATAATTATATATTTCTCCGTCAAAGTTTGATTTTGGGGGCAAATATTGGTCATTACCGAATATAGTCCTTTGTTCAAATCATGAGACCCCAGAGGGTAGGGTAGGGTCACAATGGGGATCAAAGTTTTACAAAGGAATATATAGGGGAAAAATCTTTAAAAACTCTTTTTCTGAAGAACAGCAACGCCCCTATTAGTCATATTAATATGAAGGCATCCTCGCGTAGTTTAGATTCAAGTTTATTCAAATCATTACACCTGGGGGTAGGATGGGGCTACAACAGGTGATCAAATTTAACAGGAGTATATAGGAGAAAAATCTGCTGATGAAGAACAGCAGGGCCATATTGATTAAGATGAGCGTTGTGGCCCATGGTCATCTTGTTTGTATTGGTCTCATTGGAAAGGCCTCCGGGCTTTAAAATGTATTGTACCAAAAATATTGAAAAATCCTAGTGTCCTTTAATTTTGTCCAGCAAACATAATGAAACGCTTAGAAATAAAGGTGATTAAAACGTGCTATTTTTTCAGGTGTTTCTTTTACCGACGATATCTGCTCAATAAAAAACGGGAAATCATCATCAATCATTGAAGATCAAGGAGGCTTCACTTGTATAGGGACTTTTGTTCATGAAATGGCCCACACGTGAGTTACATAACTTTTATATGGCCACTCATTCACGAATAAATGGTTTATTAGATTAGGGACAATCACTCATGAGTCATCTCACAGACACTTGATTAAGGACATTTGTTCATGGCCCAGCCCGCTCTTGTTTCAATTCACTTTATCAAAGACATTAGTTCATGAACATTCCCGCCACGTCACGTATAGGAGGATATTTTGAACAGATTGAAATACCAAAAAATGAATAGAAAAAATTAATCTTGTGCCAAAAATCGACCTTCAATTTGGATTCGAAAAGTAAGCGTTGGAAAATGAACATTCATTAAATTGGGCGACATTTTCTGCATTAAGGGTTAAGCGAATGGATGGCAATTCTTTAATATGTTAAAGATTTTTGCGAAATAAAATCATGGAGAAAAATGTGTATACGGACCAGCCATTTCGAATGCTAAGAAAACACTGGAAAATATGCTGATGTTTTCAGAGATTCTTTTACTGTTTAGTGACTTGCACAAACATACATTTTAAAGTGACTGGAGTATTAGTTCAAAGCTCGTAAATCGACGTCAACTTTTATTCATTTTTTGTAAATTTTTCATTAAAAATGTTTTTTTTTAATACTTTGATATCGTTTTAATCCCCTTGTTATGTATACTGGTTTTTTTCCTAGAAAATCTGACGGTACTATGAAATCTTACAAAATTGCCCATAGATAAGGTACATTTGTAAGTTCCCTAATTTTCCTTTGTGAATAAAAATTTTGAAGATACCTTTTTTCCCCCTTAATACACTTGGTTTCTATAGAAGAATAATATCATGAAATACTTGGTTTAACTGCATGTGTATCCACATTTTACTATCATTTTACTATCTTGTACAGGTGATTTTGTCGTATTACTTTAATTTTTTGGCCCTTGGGGTAAATATAGTGGATGAATGAAAATTTATTAAGAAAAATTTTAATCAGTATATGAAAAACCTGGCCCTGACGGGGTTTTTTAGTGCTCCATTTCTAAATGAAAATTTCAAACAGAGTTAGTAACTACTGAAGTCCAAAGAAATTAATAAGATTCCTTTTTACAGCTGCGGCACATGTCTGTTTGTGACACAATAAATACATCTCATACAATTTGGAACGCTATTATAACTTATTTGTCTTTCCCTTCAGACGTCATTGGGGCACATTTTCCCTTTACATAGAGTGTTTTGTTTTCTAATTACATATAAATTGTACTCTTGCGTTCTTATGTGCTAATTATCGTGTTTTAAAGGACACGTAATACTCTACATAATTTACTTAAAGCAATTTATTTCAGAATTAACTCGTTATCCTATCAGTAGGTTCTGTAAGGATAGATACTCAAATATCTATTCAGATCTGGAGAGACGTTTATATATCTCTTTTTCTTTATTTCTTTATAGCCATCGTTCCGTGTTCTTTGTGAAGATAGTGAATTATTGATAGCATTGCCTAATGAGTACCGACCAAAGTTTTCTTGTAAGAACTAAGACAAATCTTACCTAACTAGTATGTTGAGAGTCAGGGGCCTTCAGTTTAGTTTTTAAATCAACCTGTCCTATCGATTGGCTCGAATGTTTCCATCAAAGTAACTGTAAAATGTTTTAACCAAACTAAAAGATTTTTAATCACAAATATTATTTAATTCTTTTTTTATCTCAATTTTTTTGTCTCTTCGAACAACACGAATTTCAATTTTTTTCTTCACAAAATAAATTAAGAAATTATAAATGTATGTGAAATATTTTAAAGAAACAGTTTTGAACTAAGCCATAATTATAATATATTTTTATCAAGTAACTTAAGTTATTTCTACAATTTTACTAGGACTATACGTTTATGACATTATGATAAACAGTATTTTACAAAATTTTACACTAGGCTGATTTCAGTTGTAAGTTTGTCACATTATCAGAGAGAATTTTAGTGAATATCAATGTAAACTATTTAATTGCTGCATTCCTTTTTAATTTATTTTAGTTTAGGCTCAGATCATGATGGTTGGTTTCGTGGACAGGAGTGTGATCCCAACAATGGTTACATAATGGATGTCGTGTCGCCGCTAACCGTTAATGGCTTCTATTTCTCTCAATGCACGGTCAATTCAATCAAGAAAAACCTACTGTAAGTTTCTTCATAGGTTGTAATGAAGTAAAACTGTTTTATTTTTACATATTCTGTACGATTATCAAGTTGTATATCGACGGTCAAACAGATTATTATTTGTCATCTCTACACAGAGATAAGTATAGCACGTATAGTATATTCATTTATAATTGCTGTGTATATTCTTCACGTGTTGTTGTGCGTGGAAATTGTCGGATGATGCTTTTCTGTAATTTTAAACCTCTGCCATGAATTGGTTGCTTGAAAACATTTGAGAGGATTCAATGCCTACGTGTCACTTAACAGAAGGTATTCTCGTTACAAAATATAATAAAATGGAAGTCTACTGCATGTTAACTTGATACCAGAAGTTGTAATACTGAAGCAGAATTTATTAGAGAGAGAGAGAGAGAGAGATCCATTGCCCATCATCTCATTTTCAAATTAAAATTAAAAGTTAATATCAATTAAAAAATCACGATAACAAGCGAGAACAAAAAAAGAAAGAAATTAATAGGTAAACTCTCTATGACTTTGGAATTTTGTTAATATAGTCAACACTTGAAAATTCAAAATGCATGACAGAAAGCACAGGTACGCAAAAGCCCACTTCCTTGATACCTTGAGGAAATCATGTTGACAAAGAGCATGCTAAACGAAATGCCTTTGGAACAATATTGTACCCTAAAAAATCCTTACAAAATATTTTTAAAACGTCAGAACAATGAACCAAGCTCCATGAGGAGAACTAATGTCTCTCAACTGACGAGTTGTAGGTTTGGTATTTGTATACTTGCTTTGAAACAGATAAATTTGATCAGAGAAAATAACATGGTTTGGATAGTACTGTAAACCAACTTTTATTCGCTTGCGAGAAATATCCGCGAGTTTCGCGACCTACTTTAACTAGCGAATATTAATCGCCCCGAACCATTTATTCTACTTTGCATTAGTAGAGAATGTTTCCTTAGTTGCGAACATTGTGTTCGATCTAAAAAAAAAAATCTACAAAACAAATCCGTGAATAGGGCATACAACACGGGTCCCGGAAACTTTAGGGGTGGGATAAGTGCCTAGGAAGAGTAAGAATCCCATTTTGACTCTTCACACACGATGTGAACCTTATGTATTGATCAGGTAGACGAAATATTCCGTAGTCAAATTTACTATAAAAACATAAGCCTAACAGAATACCACCCAATGATAAGTTATACATGTATTTGCTAACAAGATTATTATAAACACCATAGAATTCTCGAAGTAGCCTGTCTTGGTTTAAAAATAGATCATACTCAGATCATGCTCTTGAGTATCGAATAAGATTGGAGACCATATGAAGGTTAAAGCAGAATATTAGTACATAGATAAGGAAAGTTGACCATGGAAAAGCTGAAGTCACCTCGTTTGTCATACAATTTAGTTGTTAGTTGGCCATAAAATGAGTAAAACATCCAAGAAGGAAACAGATGTGGCAGACTATGTGGTGTCTTTTATTTTAAGTTTATTGGGGTATATCGAATCGACATATAAATGGAAGTAACCATTGTTAATCTATAAAACGTTGTCGATATATCTGAATGTCGAGATGACTTTTGCAAGGGTTTTCTTCTTCACGTGTAGAAGTTTTTGAATAAATTCTGCTTCATAAGAATAAAAAACAGGTCGGCTAATAAAGGAGCACTATCTAACAGTTTGTTGGATTGATTGTATGTTGTTTAACGTCCCATTTGAGAATTTTTCATTCATATAGAGACGTCACCATATACCGGTGAAGGGCTTTAGACCTTTACTCGGCACTCCATTTAGCAGTGAGAGATCTTTATCGTGCCAACGCCTGCCGTGACAGGGGGCCTCGGTTTATAAGGTCTCATCCGAAGGACCCGCAACTTTCATTTCAAAGTGCCGAGCGCTTGGTGAAGGAACAGTTGCTACCATTTTTTTTTTATCGACTTAGGTCAGTTGCGGCCGAGATACAGTACCAACCAGACCCAACCTGACACCAAAGCAGTCCCAGAAAGCAGTCCCCGGGAGTGCTTTGGGACCGCTCTGGGACTGCTGTGGGACTGCTCTGGGACCGCTATGGGACTGCTCTGGGACTGCTGTGGGACTGCTCTAGAAAGCAGACCTAGCAGTCCCAGGGACTGCTTTCTGCACCTGCTTTGTTCACTCATGCGTGAAAAAGGTTCTGAGTGACATGATAGCTCCGCCCCTTGTGTATTCTGAATTTGCAGCTCCTTGTTGTTGTTTTGATTACTTTCTGCAGAGAGGTGTTTAAGATAAAAGCAAATATAAAAAAAACAAGTATTGATTTCTTACAAAAATTAAATAAATAGAGAAAGTTATACATATAATGACTGAATGTCTTCAGAGGGCTGTAAATTTACACAACTGTAGTCTAGAATTAATTTTAAGAAAATAAAAGTAGTTAAAAAAGGAAGTCAGAGGATGATTTTTATCCCTTAAATTAAACTTCAATACAGGTGTTTGTAAATTAATGCTGTCAAATTACATATGTACCCAAAGTTTGCACAAGCACTATTTAAAAAAAAACAAACAAACAAAAAACAAACAAACTTGTCATTTCAGTAAGATACATGTATTCAGAGGAACGTACTGTACTGGATTTTTTTTCTTAATTGAAAAAGCTAATACCATGCTTAAAAAAGAGCACTCCATGCTATTTTTTACCACCCTCAAATAAAATCTAATAATTTATTTAATGACCATGAAATAAAATTATTCTACCATTCTTCTGTCACATAAACAATGTGAACAATTATTCCGGGATTTATTTATGAATTAGTTTTTAATTTATCAACAAGTCATTGAAAGAGTACATTTATTTAAAAAATAAACATTTGAAAATATCAGGAATTGGGACTTGTTTCTTATTTCTTTTCTTTGTGTTTACCTGGCCGGTTAATACAATGGGATTGTATAAAATGGTGTCAACACCTGAGGTTTCAATCGCCTTTGGGCATAATTAGCAGAAAGTCAATGCATGTTATTTGGGTATCAGTGTTACATATCACTGAACACGCTGGTCAACATTGACACTAATTTCAATCTATGTCATGCAAAAAATCTTAGTTTCAATAATTGTGTATAAATTTATTTCGGGATTGATTAATTTTGAACATAATCTGAGGGTTCCATTTGCGTGATTTACAGATGTACACTCGAACATTTATATAATAAAACACTTAAAACTGAGAATCTAAAAATAATTAAATTGGGAAGTCATTGAAAATAATCATGACTGAAATACAATACTCGGCAATGTTTAACAAAGAATTTTTCAAAAGCTCCAATACTTTAGAAAAATGCATTCAGAGTATAGTATGGGAATCGGCCTTGCTCTATAATTATCATTATCTATTTAAAGTTAATTCTGGTATAAAATAAACAATTAAAGTTTAATTTCCTATATAAAAAAATAAATATGAAAACCAATATCAATCACAAAAAATGAAGAAGTTGGTTTATTTTGGTTAAAAATTAATATACCAAATAATTGTGTTTAAATATTCATGTTATTAATAGGTGTGAACGTCTTCTTCATTCAATAATTATAATTTGTTTCTATACGCGTACTGTGATTTTCTTAACAGTTCAGAAATGACTGTCGCGTAAGAATTGTAAATATTTGTTGATACTACTCAGAAAGAATTGCTCATCAATTTCAACTGCCTTTTATATACAATGTAGTTACATTGTATATTGGTAATCTCATTCTGAGTAAGCTCCGCCCATTAAATTAATTAACCTCGCCCACTGGGACTGCTGGGACTGCTTTCTGGGACCGCTGTGGGACTGCTCTGGGACTGCTGTGGGACTGCTCTGGGACCGCTCTGGGACTGCTTTAGCAGTCCCAGAAAGCAGTCCCCGGGACTGCTCTGGGACTGCTTTGTGTCAGGTTGGGTCTGGTTGGTACTGTACGAACTCGCGACCTTCCGATCACGGAGCGAGCGCTCTACCGACTGAGCTACCGTGACGGTCAACAGTTTGTTGGAAGACCTGGTGTCAGATTACATATCAAATGTTGTTTATGAGGAATTCAAGCATCCTTTTAATATCAACGTCAGAGTACATGTTCTTATGTGTAGAATCAATGTGATTTTTAAACCAAGTAATTTTGTTGATGACCAACCACAAGATATGAAAATTTTCGAGTTCTATTTTTATTGAAGAATTGGCTGTCTGCGATATTAAAAAGGTTATTATAATAAATATTTAATTCATCGTAAGGAAGGGTTGTTTTAAGTGTAGAAAGGTCGTGTGTTTTCATATTTTGGTGATTTTAATTTTTCTAAAAGTTCTTTCGCGTTTTTTGAGTATCCACATCTGATTTACACCACTTCTAGAATATGCTGTAGCCCAGTACGTCTGAATTTTCTCCTGCAGTTCATATTTTTGTATTTAGTAAAGATAGGGGCTTGGTAAAGCATTTGCTTGGCCCGGGAATAAATCTTTGTAACGATTTTTTTTTTTGGAAGTTTAGGAATCCAGTATAGATAGGGTAGATTGAAATCACCTTGATTGACTGGAATGTTAAAAGTATTAATATTCAAGTGGAAGGAATTTCATCTTTAGAAAGTGAACTGTGAGTATAACTTGGATTTCCAAACGTAGAATTAAAACCAATTTCTAAAACACGGTTATAATAATGAGCCATACAAACAAAGACGATATTGTTAATTACAAGCCTTCTCTGCTGGAACCTTAACAAATTGTTCATTTGTCGCAAAGTAATACATAAAAGTATAAAATTAATACTTAGGGAGTTCAATAACAAAAGTCAAAGCAAATTCTATATCAAAGACGATAGTAAAGAACAAAATACAAAATAAAACCCTCAAACCTACCAAAAATGCTGCAAGTCTAAGTAAGATGAAACATGTCTATCATTGCAATAAGAAGATCTAGAGGGGCTATACATACAATAATATCGATTTAATTTTATTTCATAGATTTTATTAAGGCTTTGGCTGTGCGTATCAAAGCAACCACTTGAATTTTGATCATATCGCGATTTACCACCAAAGTTCATGTGCGATCAAGTCAATGATGATCACACAGAATTATTTAGAATAGAGTTGAGTAAAAGAATAAAGATGACAGGACCTTCTGCCATCTGAATATTGATTGGGCCATGAATAAATTCACATTAGTTAACAAGAAAGGAAGTATACTGATCTTTATTACTCTTAAACTCAAAAGTATATTCTTCCTCTTTTATCGGGAACAACTGTAAAATCTTTCAAATAAATTGATTATGAATAGACGCATGTTGTTAATTCAAAATCAACGTAAAAGCACCGACGAGAAAGGATGAATTTAATACCAATAAACCAATAGTCATATATAGCAAAGAGCGGGAATAAGCTGATGGTATTTACAATTTACTGCTACGATAGGCAGAAAAAGGAAGGAAATTGTTGATGAAACTTTAGGCGAGGAATGAAGCATTAAAAAATAAACAATTAATTGAACATAATCTAATTATTTTATATTTCAAAAAGATTCTCATCTTGGATTATTATTTTTTTCATAAGGTTTCACAATAATTGTGTTAGTAAACTTTATCACAAATTCGCAAGTCCATCACACTCTACATTGTCACGAGGTCCTTCATGCTTAACACTGACACAAATTCACAAGTCCAGCTCACAAAGCTGTAGGCTAAAGACTTCAATTTTTCTGTTGGCTAAAGACTTCAATTTTTCTATCCTCAGATTCCCTTATTTATGTACATTAATATACCATTATCACCTGCATATGAAATTTATATCTTCCAGTTGATTAGATACGCAAGAACATGTCTACGTAGGAACAATTTCTAAAATTTAAGCTATTGACAAATAAGTTGATAATACAATGATATCAACAGTCCCGTTTAAAGTCAACCTTATCCTTATCCTACCTCTAATGTTTTAGAGGTCATGTTTGGACGTTTGAGCTTGAATACTGTTCGTTATCTTCATACTAGTATTTCATGCAAGTTATGTACCATCATTCTAATAACAGCGTGTCATTTTGCTTAATCGAGAGTGCTGAAGTTTCAAATGTTGATAAAAATATTTCTCATTGATTAAATATTTGACTTCAATGAAACCATACTACTTTGCATATGAAACAGAGAATCCAGCAATATTGTCAGTCAAAGTCTGTTTTAATTCTTTTAATCATAATGCCATATTGAATGGCAATTTCCCAAATATGTTTGCTCTGAAACCCTTAAATACAAGAAAAGAACCCTAAAGTTTTAGGTATATTACAAAACTTACGATTAACACATTAAAATCCTAGCATTTCATTAACGGGACTTGGGAACATCAATTAAGTAAAATGTATATGATTTTTTAAAACTCTTTCACTTGCAAACGTGTAGCAGTCTAGCCTTACTGGTTTATTTATATATATTATTATCATCCTGTCATGCAATTCACAACAAATAATACATATGATTGTAGGAAGCTTAATGGGCTTAAATTAACCACGTGTTGCTGCTTACTATTAATGCCATACTTGTAAACAATCATTCAATGCGATTGGTCAGTATTATCAGTGGTATCGTTAGTTTCCATGTTTCATATGCAAAGCAGTATTTATTTCATTGAAACCATAAAATGAGTACGTGAGTAATATGGTAATCAATTTATGAAATTTTACCAAGGTCGACTAAGCAAACTGACACGGTTATTGGAATGATAGTAATTTTTTTTTTTTTTTTTACATTTTCGACTTCTCTAGAATTTCTCATGCAAAATTGAATTGAATTTGCCACCAAATTCTTTGGATGACGGGATTCAAAGTTTCATGAAGAGAGTATGTGAAAATGTTCTTCAAAAAATAAAAACAGTAGGAAAACAATTAATTATGTATGAATATTACCAAATAGTTTCAAATCTGTTCAAATCAAGGTTCAGGGGCTATAAGGTGGGCCCATAATAGAAGGAAAATATTGCTTTTATAGCAATATTAAGCAAAAAGAAAACCTTTAATCTGTTCGTTTTCTAGATCAGCAAGAGCATTGCTAATCAGATAAACAGAGAAGCTTCCCCTTTCATCAAGAATAAAGTTTAGTCAAGCCATATCCCCCTAAATAAGAATGGGAACCAAACTAGGGTTTGAAGCTTTACATAAAAAAGTAAGGGCGGTCTTTTAAAAAAGATTCAGGAACAGAAGTATTGCATTACTTTAAACATCCCAAATATATGGAACATATTTTGGTAAAACCATGGTTTCATGAGCAAGGATTAGTTCCGCTATAGGGATCTGAAGTTTTTTTCCTAATATTTAAATATATTAATTGGAAAAGCAGGACTACAATTTATGAAATTAATATAAAAAAAATTTTCTTGTGTAGAACAAATTCATCATTGTTCAAATCAAAGTCCCCTGGGATAGAGTGGATTTTCAATAGAGATCGAAGTTTCAAGTAGTAATATAATGGTGGAACCATCTTCAAAAATTTTCTTTCAAGAATAACAAGACATTAATAAGTGTAATTGTTAGACAACCTATCGATGGAATGCAGATTGCTATTTGTTCACATTCTGGGTTTCTAATCTTTGTTAAGGCTAAAGTAGGATTAAAGTTTTTACATAGCAGAAGAATACTTTTATTAGAATTTTGTACCACCTATCAACTATAAATTGTCCGTGAAATTGGAAACTTGAAAATATGCATTATGATTGAGGCCACGATTAAATATGGAGATAACGAACAGTATTCAAGCTTAAAAGTCCGTTCAAACAATACAAATCAGGAGCAGAGCAAACACGGACCTCTAAAACATCAAAGGCGGGATCAGGTGTCATGGAGGAATAACATCCCCTGCCGACCGGTCACACCCGCCGTGTGCTCCTTTTCATGATCGGGAAAAACGGAAAAATTCGTAGACAATTCAGTGTGTAAATAATGGCCTAACAGTTAGACTAAATGATAGATTGTATTTGCTGAAAAGGTTAACGTTATTTAAGTCAGGTGAGTGTTTCTGCCGATGGGCTCTTGATCATTTAAGCTGCCTACGTCTTAAATCTTTATTCTCTCATAATGCTACATATACA
The DNA here is from genome assembly GCF_033153115.1 of Saccostrea echinata. Classification (NCBI taxonomy): domain Eukaryota; kingdom Metazoa; phylum Mollusca; class Bivalvia; order Ostreida; family Ostreidae; genus Saccostrea; species Saccostrea echinata. Next base: position 591,170 of record NW_026889757.1, on the reverse strand, counting down.
TTTCGCAGGGGAAATTATCTTTAATTACCACAAATTTACTGCTCTATACAGATTCCAACCTTTCCTTTTTCTGTTTATTCATTATCTGCCTCAGGAGTCCTTATTTGTCCTGATCTTCTTGCTTTTCAACAAAGTTTTTAGGTTAATTAAAGTCTCACTCTGCAAACAATTTGATTTTCTCTTCAACAAAATCTAGCGACTGTTTTTAGAAGGTCACTCTAAGTTCTTTTTAGATCCTCATCCAATGATCTGATTTCAATGAAACTAAGAATACATGTTTTTTGTTTTGTTTTGTTTTTGTTTGTTTGTTTGTTTTTGTTTTTTTTTAATTATTTCATGGTCTTATATTGGTTACTTAGAATCGAATAGTTTGTGAAATTCTTGCAAGTAAAATGATATTCCTCCTACGATGTTGATCTTATTTAAATATTTTTGTCTGGATTTTAGCGTTTCTTTAGTTTTCTACAGAAGTTTACTAAATACATGTTTTCCCTAAAGGCAACATTTTCTGTGATGAACCTTAGACATTTATCCTTATTTTTAAATGATATAGAACTCCCTAACAGGGGGCACTATAAATGGTTTCGTTAATCATGGACAGGAAATAAATTGTTGGATTATCGAGAAAAGTAGCCCGTTAGGGGTTCAAAAAAGTAATTTAACGATAAGTACCGCCTCAAATCCATATCATAGATAGAAACTGTAATTAAGACAAGGTCATGTAAAGGTCAAGAATGACTTGGACAGAAGACTGTCGAAAATACCCTTCAGGAATTCAAAATAACCTCCTCTTCTGGAAAACTGTGCAAGTTTTGTTTCCAATACGATTGCACTCGATTGCATTCTTATTGAAAAAGACAAATGATATGTTTCAAAGATTTTTTTCTTTATCTTTTCATCATTAATGGTAATGACATATTTAATCGATTTTATTTTGAATTTCAAAGCCCTTTGTCTTTTGTTATTGCAGTAGACCCGAAGCCTTGTGTGTTCTGGATAAGCCTCGGATAAATCATCACTATGACGTTTTGACTAAAGATGCTCCTGGTCAAATCTACAACGTCTCCGAACAATGTCGTCAAATTTATGGAACGTCTTTTTGTTTGGTATAAACATTTAGAGTCCTCATCTAAAAAAAAAAAAAGAGCAAATTGCTCTTGAAACAATTGATTTAATGGGTTGTTCGTGGAAACTGGAAAAATATTCTTAAAAGTCACTTAAAATCTTTGCACACAATTTAATCCATCATTGCTTCTTGATTACTTTCTTTGACTTGATTAACTGCATCAAATGGATTGTGTAAAATTAGGAATAATTAAACCGTAAAAATATCTACAAGAGATTCTCAGTCTTCAAACTGTCAATATGATTAATATTTTTTGGTCTCTTAATTCAGATAATTTCGAAAATATAATTCAAACTTTCCAAACTAAGCTAATATTAATGATTTTTTTCCCATTTCATGTCATATTTTCTATAACAAAGCTTATGACTGGAAAATACGCGGATGCTGTGAGGGATGGAGTTTGGCTTGCTCTTTACTTTACATACAGACGCAGTTTTAAATAAAATCATTATGGATTGTGCCAACCTTTCCTTAAAGCGGAAATTAATATTGCAGAAAGAAAATTAATATTGCCGAGAGAAAATTTAATAAAGAAAAAGTCGGTCGACACTCAGATAATATCTAAGTATTAAATTAAAAATGGAAAACTTAAAAAAAATTTATGAAATGTCTTGTACAGCAAATACTCTTAAAAAAGAACATATTATAATTGATTTAAATGTACGGTTTTATCTTTTTTGATAAGACAGATTAACAATCGATCCATGTCTGCTTTCAGTACGTTTTAATATATAAATTTATAGCAAAATATAATTGGCAAAAACTTTCACTTTAATACAAATGTACATTTAGCTACTTAGATTTTTACTAAAATTGTTAATGTGTACGCATTGTTTCATTTACTAATTAACTAATATAACAAAGTAATAAAATGAGAGAAAATGTCAGTTGATTGCATTTATGAGATTCAAATTTGAATTCAACAGTGATTATACAAAAACATTGCTTTTTCCTACAATATATATATGACTCTTGAGCCCACTAAACCTAGAATAAACTTGTGTAATTAGGGTTTTATCAGACTCTGGTGAATTCTTAGATTGTATATTGTCTCTTAATTTCAGAGCGTCGGAACGACATTGGAAGACATTTGCCATAAATTGTACTGCTGGGATCCAGTGCTTTCCAACGTCTGTTCAACAAAGTCTTCTGCCGCCCCCGGAACGTCTTGTGGACATAAAAAGGTTATTTCTAAAGCAAGTTAATTAAGCTTCTAGTAAGAATATTTTATATATATATATATATATATATATATATATATATATATATATATATATATATATATATATATATATATATATATATATATATATATATATATATATATATATATATATATATATATTAGGGATGTCAACGAATAGTCGACTATTCGACTATCAGTCGAATGGACCGACGATCGAATAAGGAAACGACATTCGAATAAATAAATTCAATAAAAGAGTGATAAAGAGATGGAATTCTCATCTTAAAATTGAGAAACCTTCTTTCCTCAGACACAGTTGATAAGATAATTTTCCTCATTAAAAACTGCTGACTTTACATGTAGAGAGTACAGTAATTAGAAATGCTTCAATTCCGCGATAATTATTTGTCAATTAATGTGTTGTTTTTTTGTAATAAAATTATCTCACTATACTGGGCTTTGTTTGTAAAATTATTAATTGGACTTGATCTCAAACGATTTACACATTATAGCCGTGACATATTTGGACACTACGATAATTATTATAAAATTAATATTCTTTTACAAATTTCAAAGACATTATGATAGCCGGGACAAAAATTATATTCAACTGTTTAACATTATCACAGACAATAATCTGGCGTGTGGATAATGTGTGTTTTAACCCTCCCCCAATTATTTTAATAAGCTTTAAGAAATATATAGTACTGTCATTTTTTATCTTACTTAAAAAAACGTCTTTACAGACAGATTTATGGACAAGATTTAATAAATATAAACACGCTATCCACATTTTTGGTGCATGTGAACATCTGTGTGTAACATTTCTTGTTACTTTTTAATAATTAGAAAAAAAGGTTTTGGGGTTAAATACGTCATATACCAATGAGGTTTGAAATAAAATTTTATTTTCCGAAAAAGATTCGACTATATTCGACTATCGTTCGAATAATGCAATCGAATATTCGACTAAAGAAAATAAATATTTTGACATCCCTAATATATATATATATATATATATATATATATATATATATATATATATATATATATATATATATATATATATATATATATATATATATATATATATATATATATATATATATATATATATCAAATGTCAGATGACTCCCTGCTAAATGTATGCAAATGTCAGATGACTCCCTGCTAAATGTATCCATTTTCTTAAATCATCGTGCGTAATGACCCACCAATTTGTAACAGGCAAATCTGTAAGTGGCAAAATAATACAATGTGTTGTTGAAAAGTTTGCTCTTGTTAAATGAAAGAAGAATCAAAATTACATTTACTATTAAATTTTAAGAAATGAATCTATGTAATACATTGCAGGTCTGATACTGTTGATATGGACATATTGGGAGGGGTGGGGTGCGGTTGGCAACTATATATTAAGCACTGTTTTCTGTTGTTCGGTACTGGCAAAATTATTGAGTGGGATACTACTGTAAATTAGCTTTGTTTTCAAATATAAAGTATATACTGGCAAAAATATTGGCACCCCACCCACCAGTGTCCCCTATTGGCCCCACCCTACCTCGGGGAGGCAGGGGCGATTTTTAACAAATTAAACTTTTATCTTCACTATCTTTTCTGGCTAGTAAGTTAATTCTTGGGGAAAAGATTTTTAAATTTTTTTAAAATTAAAACTGCATTCTTAAGTCCATAAGAAGGTAGATGCATTAGGTTTATAAATTAAAACTACAAGATATAAAATACAGATTATCAATAAATTGACACGAATCCGTCAGTAAAGCATGTAGCAATCAACTGTGATTTTATTGATAAATTTGATATAAATTCAAAAATGTTGGTAAATTAGGATTTTAACACTTGGAACTGATGTATTTATTGTTATTTATCTCCGATTCCTACCGGCCAGGTGAAATGTAAAGATATTGAACAGTAAACATTCTCAAAAAGTCCATTTAGATAATATAAATTATGAGCAGAGCCTCTGAAAAAGGAGGAGGGATGAGATGGGGGAGTAAGCATCCGTTACCGACCAGTCACACCCGCCGTCTGCTCGTTGTCATGATCGGGTAAACGGAAAAATCGGTGTGAAAATAATGGACAAACAATTTATATTGAAAAACATAGTCAACATTCAACCCAACGACAGATTGTATTTGCAAACACTGACAATGTATCGACCATAGAATCTGCCAAATGTTGAATTTCAAGGAGTTCGTTAATATCCTTGTATCATAAACTTATTGGTCACTAGCCTACCTTGTTTTAGAAATTATTCGTATATAGAACATTCTCTTGCCTTTCGAATGGGAGACACAAACTCCATATCCAGGGGATAATGGTATATTGCTACATAAATGAAAGAAGTTTTTCATAATGTGTAGTTGGCATTTTGCCATTAATGTCGTTTTCTAGTAAAATATCTAAATATTAAACAGATGTGTAAGACTCTGTGGGATCTTTTATTCCGAGTTATGTGGGATATATCGAATCAACGTAGGAATGAAAATGAATATTGTTATTGATAAAACGTCGTCGATATATCTTAATGTCGAATTGAAGGCCATAGCAGGAGGCTTCTTGTTTTCACGTAAAAATTTTTAAATAAATTTTGCTTCATATGAATACAAAAACAGGCCTGTTAATAATAGAGCACAATAAGCACCCATCGAAATTTGAACAGATTGTTGGAAGACCTGGTCTCCGAAAGCTACATAGATATTGTCAATGAGACATCAAGCATCTTTTTAAAATCAATCTTATAGTGTTTGTGTTTAGAATCAGAGAGTTTTTTTTAATAAAATAAGTTTGCAGATGACCAACGATAAGGTATGTAAATTTACAAATTCCATTTTATCGAAGAAGCAGTTGTCTGTGATGTCTACCGGTAAAAGTCTGGTCTTTAATTTAGAAGTGGTGAAAATCAGATGCAAAATCTCAAAAACTCAAAAAAAAAAATTAAAAAAAATCAGGAAATATAAAATCACCAATTTTTTCTAAAGTCAATAATATGAAAACGTACGATTTTTGCCCACCTTATACAACCATTCCTCGTGTTCAGTTAAAAAAATAGGCTTTATGATATCATAGACAACTGCTTCTTTAATAAGAATGGAACTCGGAAATTTCCATATCCTGTGATTGACATCAACAAAATTACTTTCTTAAAAATCACTCTGATTCTACACACAAGTACTGAAGTTGATATTAAAAAGATGCTTGAGTTCCTCATTAACAATATTTAACATGTAATCTTCGGACACCTGGTCTTCCAACAAACTGGTGGAATTTCGATGGGAATTAACTGTGCTCCTTTTTTATCCGACCTGCTTTTCGATTCCTATGGAGTAGAATTTATTTTTTAAAAAAAAATTCTACTTGAGAAAAAGAAAATTTTTGCCGTGGCCTTCAACTCGACATTCAACTATATATAGACGACGTTTTATCAATAAAGAATAATAACTTCCATTCATTTGTCGACTCGATATATCCTAGTGAACTTTAAATTAAAGACAACACAGAGTCTGCCACATCTGTTTTCTATTCGGATGTTTTACTGATTATAGACGATAAGGGCCAACTAACAACTAAATTGTATGACAAACCAAAGGACTTCTGCTTTTCCATCATCCCCTTTTCTTAATTATGTAGTAACATTCCGCTATCATCCGCCTATGGTGTTTACACCTTTCAACTTATTCGAAGGCATGCTGTGAGTACGATCAATTTTTAAATCGAAGCAGGCTACTGACAGATAAGTTGATGTTACAGAGATGTTTCAACAAGTATTTTGTGAGTATTGCATTAGCAATACTAGTCCTCTGTCGGCAAGTGTAATCTGGTTCCCAATAAAGATTGAAAATGCCATAATTCCGTCAAAATATATTGAAGCGGAACAAAATGCAAACTTGATCTATAACTCATCAAGGTAAACTCACATAATAAAAATCAGCTCAATTTATTCACGCGTTGAGAAAAAAATTGCGGAAAACCCTTTAAAATTAAAAAGGCCTTTATTCCGTCAAAAAACCTTAAGCGGAACGAATTGCAAACTTGATCTGTAGCTCATCAAGATACACTCACATAATCAGCTCAATATCTGCAAGCGTTTAGAAAAAAAGGTGCGGAAAAGCAAGTGGGACAGACTGACTCACAGACAGACAGACAGAGGGACAGCTATACGTATAATGACCTTGTCAACAATATAACCTATCATTGGGTCGTGTTTTGGCTGACGTGTTTCATACCAACTGTTAGGTCTTTGTTTTATCCTAAATTTGACTACTGAATGTTCCGTCTATTTGATAAATTCATAGGGCTCACGCGTACGGTAGAATAACCGGTCAACAGGGGATGCTTACTCCACCTAGCCACCTGATACCATCTCTTGAATTTCCGGGGGTCCGTGTTTTCTGCCCAGTTTTGTATTGTTTGTAGATTTTTTTTTAGATTAATTGATCACTGTTCGTTATCACCTTTGTTCTTATCAAGGGAATGTTAGTGTTGAAAAGTCGTATGTTTTGATGTTATTGATTTTTGTAAAATTTTGTGATCTCAAATTTTCTAAATTTTCTAAAAGTTCCTTGGAGGTTTTAAGTATCCACATCTGATTAACACCACTTCTCAAATATGTTTTATACAGCATTCCTGAAGTTTCTCCTTCACTGCCGTTAATATTTTCATGAGGAGTAAAGAAAGAGGCTTTGTAGAACATTTACTAGAACCCGCAATGCATCTATGTAAGAATTTTTATGAAACTTTTATGAAGTGATTCCAGTTTAAGTATGGTAGTTCAAATTCGATTTGATTGGGAATATTTTAATATATTTAAAATTAACATACGATTTTGAAGAATTCCCTCCTTAGAAAGGGAACTCTGAGTATAAGATGGACTATCACTTGTAGAATTTAATCCAAGTTTCTCTATTTGTAATATTGAGCCTTACAAACAAAGACTATGTTATCTACTTTATCAGCTGGGACCAGTACATATTGATCGTTAATGTTTCTAATTCTTTTTTTTTTTACTTGATCAGCTGTGAACTGATATATGGACATATGAAATATAATGAGCAATTACGATATGTTCTTTTTTTAAAATATCGGATAACATTACGATGTACAGAAAAATCATAAATGCGATGGCTGGCGTAGATTAATCAGTGAAAGAATTTTGTTTTGATTAATCTTGGATTTTGAAATTATACACTTTTTGTGGGATGTTGACATTTTCCTGTAATAATTTGCATTTTCTTGTTAATGCCGGCTGGCAATAATTCTCTGTTTCGGTATAAAGCATAATTATGTTGTTAAAAAGAACTTTCTGACAAAAATGTTCGCCCAAGAACAATTGTATAAGCCGATGTTGTAGTACAAGACTTTCCCCCCACAAAGGGACACCCCCCCCCCCCCCGAAATGTCTCTCTAGAATGACCCCCTCCCTTACTTAAAAGTCATACTTTACTTCTTCCCAAGCGTCATACTTCTTCCCCGAAAGGAGACTACCCCCAAGGGCAAGACTCAAATTAATTTTAGACATTGCGTTCCCTGTTAAAGAATAATACCGAAAAATAAACGCCATATGTTAGCTTTGTTTCAGAGTCGAATTCTTATAATAATAATTTAATGTACTTCTTCAACGTTTAAACTGTCTTTGCATATTTTTTTTCAGTGGTGTATGAATGGCGTGTGTGTTCACGATGATCGAGCACCATAGCTTTACGTTACAAAAAGGTTTCCTTGTTAAAATCAGTACTTTTACAAGACTGCCATGAACTATAATTTTGGATTTCATTGTCTTAGATAATCAAAGATATATTGTAAACCTATTCATTTCAGCGGTAATAATATTTTAGCGCTTTTTTACTGCTTTGTGTCCGCTTATTCAAATATATGCTAATATGTGATTTAAATTACTCCAAATTCGCTAATTCACCAATCAGATTTGAATGCGCTAATTGTATGTACGTTTTCCATAACTATATGCATGTACATAATGTTAGTATTAACACAAAAAAAAAAAAGAAATAAATAAACAAATGATACTCAGTACATTCAAGAATCTTTTTGTTTGTGTTTCTTAATTCTTTTTCAACGATTAATAAGAAGAGAAAATATTCTGTTTAATCAACAAATTGATTTTATCAGTAGACAATATTTCAACTCTGCATAGATTTGAATTATTAAAAAAAAGTGTATTTCATGAAATTAATGTAAATAGCCAAGGCTCATTTCTTATATTTTCAAACTACACGTATTGTGCAAATATATTCATAAAAAAAACTGTTATTCATTTGGAAGATCCAGAATGGTTTTGTGAGATAGGTCCACCAAGCTGTAGCTATGGGCTTAATTATACACAAATGCAGCTTGGGTGACGCTTAAGCAGGTTAGCGCCATGCTTCCGGGCAGCATGCTCAAACATTCTCAGTTTCTGGGGAAAAAATGAGCCAGGATATCAGATCGAGATCTCATGCAGAATCTGAGGAAAAGATATCTAAATGATATGAAATTTCAGGGGTCTATATTTCAGAGTTATTAATATTTTTTTCTTTTTGTAAAATAATCTTTGGAATTCCCTATAAGACAGCTAACTGGTTACTGCCCACTGCTTACTGCCAGCTGCCAGTTGCTTATTGCCAACTATCCAATGCTTAATGCTAACTGCCACTGTGCATAGATTATATTGCCTGTTTTGTTATCTTTAATATCTTAAAAACGCATGCTTGAATAAATCCTATGATAGCAAGAATATTACAATAATAACAAAAATTGGCAGATTCAGGAATTTTTAACAAAAATTTCCTGACAAGCAAAAAAAAAAAAAAAAAAAAAAAAAAAGAAAAAAAAAAAAAAGAAAAAAGAAAAAAAAAGGTCATCAGACGTTTTTATTGAGGGGGCACAAGCATATAGTATGTATGTTTACTATAGTAATCTATATATCGGCAAAATTATTGGGGGGCACGCCCCCCCCCCCCCGTTCCTACGACCATGTATATAACGTTAGAAAAAGGGGGGGGGGCTTTAAGTAGGATCTTGAGTAACATTTGTTGGTATAAGCATTTATACCAGAAATGCTTATACCAATTTTTTTTTTTTTTTTACATAATAATCTGATAAGGTTTTACGACAGGGTGACTTAAATTTATGCTTACATAACAAATTACTTCATCTTTGATATTCAGTATATTTCTTAATTTCTATATAAATGCGAACCATGAGTTCTTGCCATCTACAAAAAGTTTTTTACTACATACATATGCATCTTTAAGTGAAGGAAATCTGTGTACAAATTTTCAAATCTATACCAACTTTTGATTAACAATTTGACAATATCATAATGCAGAGGGAACCTTCCCAATTCAGACAATACTGCACATTTTGTACTTTTCTTATGAACGCCAGGAATATATTTACAGAATTTAAGGTGTATTCTTTCACAAAGTATATTTCTGAAACAGTCTTCAACTTCTAACTTTTGGCATTTTAGGAATCGTTTAGTATTCATATTACTTGCACCCCATACCTCTGCATTATATAAAAGAATTGGTTTAATAGTAGAGTCAAATACGTGTATACTCGTTTTTATCCCAGGATTCAAATTAATAAAATCATTTCTCAATTTATAATATGCTTTTAACGCCTTTTTATAGAGCTCTGATCTTGCAACTTGAAAACATCCAGATACAGTTAGGTGGACTCCAAGATATTTGTAGCTAGATACAAAGTCTATCATATTATTTTGAAACATTATAGTTTTTGCGTAATATTACGACCAGCTTTACTAAAGATCATGACTTTAGTTTTTTGAATATTTACCTTTAAACACCAATCAGAACAATACTTTTCAACTTTAGAAAGTCTTGTTTGTATACCTTTAGCTGCTGATGATAAAATAACAGTGATAAAATTACATGCCATTGCTTAGTCTCTTGAGAGAAAATATCTTATCTTTCCCTTGAAACATTTTACGTACGATATAACAAAATTAGAACTCTTGTGTAAAGAAAACAATATTTGTTGATTTGGCGCGCTAGTTAGAATTTGTTCGTAATTTTACGGAGAAGCTGTACAGTTAACAGTAGTGAGTAGAGTACTTAAAAAAATGGCAGAATTTGATGAAGTTGATGGAGTCAGTGATGAAGAAGTTGAAGCGATGACAGCTGGTCAAGTACTTCAGAAGCTGGAGGAGGTGTGATTAAAGACTTCTTTTTTTTCATTTAGTCAATGTCGAGGCGTTGCCGTAAATGGCACTTGATTTTACTTCAGCTTTGCAGATAATCAGGTTGGGCACACACTACCAAATGGTCATTTAAGCCCCGTTTGGTGCTCAATCGCCTATATCGGAGTCGGTATTTACTGACCATTTGGGAGAGAAAAATCGTTTTGTTCAATTCTGTGGAATGGGGTGAAATGGCGCATAATATTAACAGGTTGGGCACACCCCACCAAATGGTCATTTATCCTGTGTTTGGTGGACAATCTCCCATATCGAAGACGTATTTTACTGACCAAATGGTGGACTTTTTTATTCTATTCCAAATTTTATTAAAATAAAGCAAAAGCGCATTTGCATAGGCATTGGGGAATTTTAGTGAACATATTCCTCGCACAATTAACATAGTTCAGTAGATTTTCCATGTGCAATTTCTCCATAACTTTGTAAAAACGATACCCATAGTTGTCCGTAGCAGCCGAACTTCTTGATCAATTGATTAAAAAAATTTTGATTGTGTCTAGTAGGATAAAAATTCTATTTTATCCAGTGGTTTAACTCTTGATAAGTTAACTTTCAATCGCTCTTTGGATCTTTGTCAATATTTTTCTACATAAAATCCCATTAAACACATGTTCCTCATTACTTTACTGTTATGGTGGGCACTCATTGCTATTAAGTTGGATTTTTCTTGACTTGAACGTAATATATGTTGTTATTTTTCTTTTAGGATGAAGTTCCATATTCTATGTGACTTTCTGTAATTTAATATGTATTTTACTGATGAATTTAATATATTTGATAAATAATTTTCAGTAAAAGATTTACAAAGTGACTTATACAATTATTCTTGTTTTTGTTCCAAGTACATCATTTTAAAACAATAATTATATCATAATCTAACTTCATTTACTATTTTTATAAAGAACAAGCCATTACGTACAAAACAAAATGAAATAAAGGCGAAAACTTATTTTTCTTTTGATTTCCAAATTGAAAATGAATACAAATGTGCCTCCGTAGTTAAATCCGACTTTTGACCAGGTTAAAAAAAGGTCATCGTTTTTATTGGTTTGCATTATTTGATTGGTTGCCCGGATAATGGATAAGAAAGTAAAGAACATGATTGACAGGTGCAGCATTGTTGGAGAAGGAGGGAATTTTTTTTTTTAAGTAAAAACTGAGAAACGTTGAACTTGTTTACGTATGTGATGTTTTTGTAAAATTTTTGAACGGCTCTGCGCAAAAAATTACACATTGAATTTCCGATTTTTTTCACTCAGAACACCAATAAATATCTATATTTTATTCCACATGGTTTAAAATTATGCGCCATTCCACGCCATTCTTTAGAATTGAACACCACCATTTTCCTCTCCCAAATGGTCAGTAAAATACATCTCCGATATAGGAGATTGTCCACCAAACGGGGGAAAAATGACCATTTGGTGGGGTGTGCCCAACCTGATTAACTCGTGGGGAATAAAATATAGACATTTATCGGCACTATGAAAAAAAAAAATCGGAAATTCAACGTGGAGTTTTTTGCGCAGTGTCGTTCAAATTATTGACCAAATCGTCACCAACGTAACAAGTACGTTTCTGTGTTTTTACTTTAAAAAGAAATTTTCTCTCCTTCCCGAACGTTGTTGCACCTGTTGATCGTGTTTCTTACTTTCTATTTTTATCATCCAGGCAACCAATCAAATAATTTAAACCAATAAAAAATGATGATCTTTTTAGAACTGGGACAAAAGCCTGATTTAACTACGGAGGCACATTAGTGTCAATTTTCAATTAGGAAATGAAAGAGAAGAATTTGTTTTATTTTGTACGCGATGGCTTTATTCCTTATCAAAATAAAATGTACAGTGAGATCATGATATAATAATTGCTTCAAAAGGATGTTCTTGGAATTAAAACAAGAATAATTGCAACTGTCACTTTGTAAATCTTTTATTCAAAATCATTGATTAAATATAGTATATTCATCACAAATATGCATACTAAACCACAAAAGGTTGCACAGAAATCGCATCTTCTTCATAAAAGTAAATAAAGAACAAATGTTACATTCAAATGTAGAAAAAATGAATATTATAGCAGTAAGTGCCCACCATACCAGTAAAGAGTATGAGGAGCTCGTGTTTAACGGGATTCTATAGAGATTTATTTAGACGAAGATCCAAAGATCGAATGAAAGTTAACTTCTAAAGAGTTAAACTACTGGTCTAAATAGAATTTTTATTAAACTAGACACAAGAAAATATTTTTTGGATTGATTAAGCAAGAAGTTCGACCGTCAGGGACAGCTGTAGGTATCGTTTTTATGAAGTTCCACAGAAATTACACATGGAAAATTGACCGAACTGTATTAATTGTGCGAGGAATATTTTTACTAAAATTCCCAGAGGCCTATACGAATGCGCCTTTGCTTTATTTTTATAAAAATTGGATTTGAATAAAAAAGACCACCATCTGGTCAGTAAATACGACTCCGATATGGGCGATTGACCACCAAACGGGGGATAAATGACCACTTGGTGGTGTGTGCCCAACCTGATAATGTATTATTAAAACTAATATACATAGAATTGTTAAGTGATATAAATATGAGGTAAATTAACTTTGAATTTAAGATTAGAAGTCATGATTTGTTGAGAGAATGGGGCCGTACAAGGCGGGGAAATCCCCTCTGTGCGACAATATAATTCTTATAATTTTTCAAAGTTATGGAAAAGTTATATTTTTCAAAGTTTATGCTGTCAGTAATGTCATCTTTAACACAGTTGATTTATTTAATTGCATAACTTACTGATGATATGTTCTCTAAAGTTGACAGTTAAGCATATTTAATGGAAAGTGGTTCTACTAGAGCCATTAATTTTTTTTTTTTTTTTTTTGAATGTGTTTTTGTTTGTTTGTTGTTTTAACGTCCATCTCGATAATTTTATGGAGACGCCACCACTTGCCGTAGGAGGCAGGGATCGACATTAACGGTTGTCCCGATTGCCCGGGACAAGTAAATTCTCAGTTCGGGCAAGTGAAATTGTCGACATACTTGTCCGATGGGGCAAGTGAATTTTTCTCATACAAATGTACATATTTCTTTAGTTTACATTAATTTATAAATAAAACAATAAATTGAACACTTGATTTCCGCCACGCACCTGACTGACAATGTTTTGCATTCGAAATTCCTTGGTAGCGTTTCTGGATTATACCGTTCATATAAAAATCGAATTTGTTTTCTTTTGTAGGAAATACACTCTACGTCTAACAAAATTTTGTTAACTTCTTATTATGAAATTATATTATTCACGCACAGAATATAAGTACAGTGTAACACGTTGTATCCTGATCAAGGTAAGATGTATGTTTCGTAGCAACTATCTTCCTTAAGCGTTGCTTCACAGTTATCGCTGAAAACCATGAATCACAAAATGATCCTACCGCAATTAATTTTCAAATATATGATTTTTTTTTAAAGGAAACGGAGGGTTATTGCTGCATGGCAGTGTATGTTAACAGGTTAAATTTACAAGTACAGCGGTATACATTTATGTACAAACGCAGGATCGAAATTTTTTCAGGTACCCGGTAGCTCAACTTGCCAAATTGACAGTAGTGTATTTCGTCACATTTTTTCTTTTCATAACGTTTGCAGTAATTAATAATTTTCGTCTTAAGTTCCATCCTAATTTTGGGCAACCAAGTTTTGCATTCGGACAAGTCAAAGTTTGAGATCACTTGCCCGAAGGGCAAGTGAATCTGAAAGTTAATGTCTATCCCTGGGAGGGCTTCAAATTTAGACCTCTACTTGGAACTGAGGGCCATTGAACAATGAGGGATCTTTTTCATGCCACCAAATACTGCGACACGGAACCTCGGTTTTTGCGGTCTCATCCCAAGGACTGGTCTCCATGCCCCACAGTGGGATTTGAACCTGCGACGTAAGAATCAATTCCTTACCCCACAAATCTAGAGCAAATGCTCTAACCACTTCGCCAAGCGGGCAATTTTCGAATATGAAGGGGTCAAATCTCCATTCTACAGTAATTGTACATTAATTCTACATGTTGGAAAAATGAATAAAATCTATTTTATGTTTCAAAAAATGGACACAGCCCATTCTATGTGAAAATCGAACAATTCTGAAAAAATGAAAGCTTCAACAATCTTGGTTATTATAGCATACTGAATCACTTCAGTGGTAAGAAGGCTTCTTAGCATAGTGGTCAGCACATTTAACAACACACTGCACAGTGAGTTTTATAAGTAAAAGTTCAAATCATACCTGAGTTTCTTTTTTTCCTTTTGAACTGGAAAATAATTTTTTTTTTCAATAACTAATTCAATAAATTAAGAAAACAAATGTGTAAAAGGTGATACTGACAACAAAATTTTGAAAAGCATAAATTTTTCATGAACTTTTTTAGTTGAGAAATATATCTTCTCATAGAGTAGGGGACTGTCCTCGCCTTGTATGCCTCCATTCTAACACACATGTCATAGTTTAGTCCAAAATATCGTGACATTTTCCAGGCATTTATCAAGATTTTGATATGCCCCATGCTATGAAAACACCTAGCATGTCAAATTTCAAAATCGTGAAACACAGGCTATTTTGGACCACTCGCTATAATCTTGATAATGCTTATAGTTGTGAAAAATATCAAAAGAAATGATGACTGTGGCATAATATCTCTTTCTGATTAAGGAAATGACATTTGTTAATTTATTAGATTACTATTATATTTGTGTTTATCTTCTCTTTTTTTTTTTTGGAATTAGGCTTGGTTGAATGAAAAATTTTCTCCAGAACTGTTGGAGTCCAAAACAGATTTAGTAGACTGTATGTTAGAGCAAGTTACAGAAATGGAAGAAAACATCAAGAGAGCAAAGAAAGGTGATTTCAAAGTTGTGCTTCATAGGATGGAGGTAATTGTCACTCTATAAATCTTCAAATTCTTCCCAACGACTGTACATTCATGTAAATGCAAACTCTTTGGTTTTGTTTCTGTTTAGATGTAATTCCATGTAAATTTTGCCCTGTTAACCAAAGTCTATCAATAAAATCAGAGACATACAGAGATAGGTATTAAAAGTTGTCAGATTGCCCGTGGGAAGTTAAATATCAACTAGGGCAAGTGAAACAACAATGTAATTCTCAGATTGTTTACTCAAAATATCTTTTGTCCGAAGAAATAAACCAAAGGACCTTATCAAAACTGTAAAAAAAAAAAAAAAAAATATGGCAAATGTAGCTGTCTTGAACTATTTCTTTGATGAATTCATAATGATTTGTAATTATGTTAGCAAACAAATATCATCTCTCTTGTCCAATGAAGTAAAAAAAAAAAATTATAAATCAAGTCATTTTCTTCTTTTAAATTCTAGGCAACCAAGTTTTATATTCTGGCAAGTTAAAGTTTGAGCTTTTATGCTGAAAGAGCAAGTGGATCTGAAAGTTTATGTCTATTCCTGTCATAACTGAGATTTTCAAATACCTAAAAGGTTATGCTATACATATAAGTGCCCACTACAGCTTGGTATTTAATATAGATATGCAATTTTGGATTTCAGAGGTAAAGATGGAAAAATTTGTGGACTTTGACCAAAATTTTCAGTATTGACCGAGTGAAAAGTGTTCCTATAGTGTACTTTAATATGATAAACTTATGACGTGTAATTTGAGGGGAGACAGGACACATACATGTATCACATGACCTAATTGACTATGTCAAAGTCTCTTAATGTAGATGCTAAAAGGTTGTTTAAGTCATCAGTATTTGTATAAATTTTATTAAGTTTCAACATTTAATGTAAAAATATTAAAAAGTTTTGAACGATCATGATTGTCATTCTTTACGAACTGTGAATTGTGAAATAGATTGATCCATCCCTCTTTTTCTTTATGCTGTATCTAACAAGTCATGATATGTCATATAATATCTGTTAGTGTAGTGAGATCAAGTACCAGTTGATTAATTACATGAAAACAGGTCATAGTCATTGCATTGTGAGGTTTTTTTTTTTTGAAGCAGGAAACCAATAATAATTTGTTGAGTGTTGTTTGGAAGCAGGAATTGTTTTTATTTACCGGGTATATTCCATTTCACTTGTTAATTTTTTGAGTGACGTCCTGGAAAATGTAAACATGTCGAGGCATTTTTAGCATGCTTATGTCTTGTTTATCTATGTCTTGTGTAATATTGAGGTAAGCTTCTCCTTTCGATATTGCTACAGTTGAATAATAAACTGAAGGACTTCAGTTCAGTCGTAAATTTTACTGGAAAAGTATGTAAATCACTCCAATTTGCAGTGCAATATTTTAAAAATGCTTTAAGAATTTTGAAATCAATTCATATTCTGAAATATTTGAAGAGATACATGTCCTCATACACATTTTTTATTCAAGCTTCAAAATTCCCATTGTAGACTCAATAATGGACAAGTAAACATAAAGAATAAAAACTTCATACAGACATACATACTGAATGGAGCAATACATGCATTTGTGTGGCAATATTTCTTAAATAAGTCAAGAAATTTGATGACGGACGGCTTTAAGATATATTAAACTAGTAATATACAAAGAGTTACAAGAATTGATTGACTAGATTTTTTTTCAGCTCATTAGGTCCTCTTCCTCCTTAATGTAAAAAGGATATATATATATATATATATAAAAATAATTTTCAGCATCATTTACATCTCCCCAGGCTCATCACATATGTTTAAAATTAGATATTTATTTTTCAAAAAATCTAGTGTTAAATAATCATGGCCATGCATGTTAATTCAAAGATCACTAATGCTGTAGTTTGTCAGGGTTATTTGAGTTATCTCTCTTGTCCTGTGTAACATTTCCCATAAGAATCAGTTATTTTAAGGACGTTCGATCCTGAGCTTTTGAGCAGATTTTGGTCTTGAGCATTATTTCTAAAATTCTGCATTATTTTTAAGTTCTAACATTAAATCTGGATTCTACAATGCAAATTACACTATATCCAATGAAAAAACCGCAATTAAATTCCATTCAAATAGGATTAAGCCAGGAACTATATTTTGTGGCAGAAGGTTTTTTTAGAAGAAAATGATCATTTTTTCCCTTTTGAAATATATACAGTACTGTTAAGTTTAGATTCCTATTTTTCCATGCTGGTTGCACACAGAGCTATTTTGTGCATTGAAATGTTTAATGCTGGTTCTAAAATATTAATTAAATCAGTTTTTTGTGAATTCTATCATCATATTGTGACAAATATAGAAAATATATTCTGAAACTCCAGGAAAAAATTGAGCCAATTTTATCATAAAATTAACAGTTTTTTAGTAATATCTAAAAAATAACATCATAGACCTCCACTTTTGATTTTCTTTTCTGAATATATAAGATAACTCTGATCAATCTACTTAAATTCAGCAAAAGTTTAAGACTTTGAAATATTTTTCTTGCTTGTTAAATTTTTAATGCCCGAAAAATGACATTTTGTGAGTGCAGAAAGGTCAAATAATTGATTATGCGAAGCAATTTGAAATTTTTTTTGGTCACAATTTTAATGTGTCTTTTTTAAGAGAGAATAATAGCATACTTTGTCCCATGATTTATTTGGATAAAAAATATTGGAGGGAAAACGTCGAAGATGTTATTTTTGATTAAGACACAAATTCAGTGCAAAAAGGTCATTTTAAATGTACTGTAGCGCCAAAAGAAGCATATTGACCCCCATTTTTTGTTTTGATTTTTAATTAAGCTATGTGTGTAGAAGCTAAAAATATACTTGACAAAAAAGTTTAAGACATTAAATATCAGGATCCAACGTCGTTAATTCATTTTTTATGCCCCCGGATCAAAGGTATATTGTTTTTGTCCTGTTTGTCTGTTTATCTGTTTGTCTGTTTATCTGTTTGTCTGTTTGTCTGTCTGTCTGTCTGTTGTCAACTTTAACCTTGCCCATAACTTTTGATTGGTTGGAGCTATGACTTTCATATTTCACATGTGTATTCCTTGTGAAAAGACCTTTCTTTGGGTACCATATATTTGACCTTGACCTTAGAGTTTGACCCACTTTTGCAAAATTTTATGAGACTTTAACCTTGGCCATAACTTCTGAACAGGTGGTGCTTGGGGTTTCAAACTTCACATGTGTATTCTTTGTGACAATGCCTTCCTTTGGATACCAACAACTTTGACCTTTTGACCTTGACCTTGGAGTTTGACCTACTTTTGAAAAACTTTAACCTTGGCCATAACTTTTGAACAGTTGGTGCTTGGGGTTTCAAACTCCACATGTGTATTCCTTGTGACAAGACCTTCCTCTGGATATCAAACTCTTTGACCCTTTGACCTTCACCTAGGAGTTTGACCTACTTTTGAAAAACTTTAACCTTGGCCATAACTTTTGAACGGTTAGAGCTAGGGCTTTCATACTTCACATATATAATCCTTGTGACAAGTCCTTCCTTTGGATACCAACCACTTTGACCTTTTGACCTTGACCTAGGAGTTTGACCTACTTTTGAAAAACTTTTACCTTGGCCATAACTTTTGAACGGTTAGAGCTAGGGCTTTCATACTTCACATATGTAATCCTTGTGACAAGTCCTTCATTTGGATGCCAACCACTTTGACTTTTTGACCTTGACCTAGGAGTTTGACCTACTTTTGAAAAACTTTAACCTTGGCCATAATTTTTGAATGGTTGGTGCTAGGGCTTTCATACTTCACATATGTAATCCTTGTGACAAGACCTTCCTTTGGATACCAACCACTTTGACCCTTTGCCTTGACATAGGAGTTTGACCTACTTTCGAAAAACTTTAAACTTGGCCATAACTTTTGAATGGTTGGTGCTAGGGCTTTGAAATCATACTTTACATATGTAATCCTTGTGACAAGACCTTCCTTTGGATACCAACAACTTTGACCTTGACTTTGATGATTTACTTACTTTTAAAAAACTTTAATCTTCGCCATTACTTTTGAACAGTTGAAGCTAGGGCTTTCAAATTTAATATTTTTTATCTTTTGGCCTGGATTTTGACTTGCATTTGAGAAACTTTAACCTTCGCCATAAGCTGCCATATGGGGGCATCAGTGTTTCACAAACACATCTTGTTCATAATTAACAATAAAGATATAATAACACATACACTAGATATGAGAAACTTATTAATCTTTATGTGGATAATTTCATTTCAGATAACATAAAGTAATAAAAAATATATTTTACACTTTGCATGTTTTTTAATGACCTTCTTTTGCTGTTGTTTTCAGATAGACAGAATTAGATATGTCCTTAGCAGTTATCTTAGATGCCGGTTGAAGAAGGTATTTATAGCAGAATGCAAGTTTCAGCTGCTGAAGAGCAGTAAAACCAAATACACTTTATTGTACACATCTAGAGATCAGATGTTTTCCATCTCAGTGCATTACATGTAATTCTATCAAGATTAAACAAACATAAAGATATCTGCGTATTATCATGGATTTTTTTTCCAGATTGAGAGATACACAAACCATATCTTGGAGCAGGAGAGTAATAGACAAGACGATGATGTCTGCCATCTTTCACCAGAGGAATTCACATTTGCTAAAGAGTTGGTTCTTTTTTTCTTGTGTCAGTGTAACTTTCCCTTGACATTGTCGTATCCAAGTGAAACAACTTGACAGAGAAAAAGAAGTGTTCTCTTTCTTGCTGAGAATTTGTTGGTGGTGTTAATTTAAAACTATCCTAATTCATAAATTAAAGCACTGTTTAATATTTTTTTGGGGGGGGGGGGGGGGGGGACAAATCATATATATCTGCGTAATACACAAAATACAGTAAAACATGCATATAGCAAACATGCTTATAATGAACTGACGCTTACAGCAAAGTTATTTTCAATCCCCATGGCTTTTAAATATATTGTAAAGTTAAGGTATATGACAAATTATGTTTATAATGAAGCTAAATCATCTTTTCCTGGCACTTCATTCTAAGCGTGTTTTACTGTACATATATAAACCAAATATGAAGTTTTATATGAAGTTTGAGCTTATTGAGAATCTTAGAGTTTCTCTTTTCCCATATTTCTTGAGAGAGTTGATAAGTTTTAATCATATCTATGCATCTGACAAGTGAAAGACTTGTTCAGATTTACTCCAATAAATAAAAGAAATTCAGTATTCCACAATTGTGGATCCAGTGTATAAAGATAAATGACCTACCCAATGTGATGTAGATTTCACAGCTGTACCTTGTCTTTTATTCACTATAGATAAGCTAATATGATTTCTGCAAAATGTATTATATGGCACCAAAAATTGTTTTACTTGGTATGTATATTTTATTTAGGTATGCAGCTACTATGGAAACACATATGAAGAATTTGGTTCTACGACACATGCCACCAAATCTGCAAGCCATGGATGCAAAGCAAACAAGTAATGTTAAGCACTAGATTTTGTTTGTGCATAATCATGGTAATGCTTGGGTATAAGTCCAAGCTTCCAAAAAGCTGTGATTTTTATTAAATAGATAAAGCTTGGTTCAATTTGTCTTTCAGTGACCTTATTATTTGAATCTGAATGTTAATATTTAGACTTTATGATTTTTTCTCGGCAGCGATTCGGCCAAATCTAGACAGTTACGTATTCCTGAGGGTAAATGAAGATACTGACGGAGTCCTGGTGGAGGAGGAGACACTAGACACAGGGTAGGGCAGGCTCTACATTGCTTTCATGAATATGCTGGCTTAAATGATGGTTGCTGCTTACTCCTTTGAATTCTTTTCTGAGAAAAATTACTTCGGTAATATATGTATTTACTGCATTTATAGTGGAAGTCTGTATTTCACTTGATATACAGATTATGATATTATACAATTCTCATGGAATTTTTTTATCTAAGATCATTAAAAATTTGAGAGTTTTGTGGATAATAACACTTGTATATACTTCTGGTTTTATGAGGATAATATTTGAATTGAAAGCTATATTTTAATGGACTGAGCTCAAATCTTATCAGTGTTAATTTGATATTTTACAGAGAGGAGATTGTGGATTTACAGAAGGAAGATCAGCATATAATGAGATACAAACCACTGTCTGCCCTCGTCATGTCTGGAGCTGTGGCGCTAATCTGACTTATACATAATAACTGTATTGTAGTTATATACTGTGGTATTTAGAGGTATTTTCTGGCATGTCTTGGATTCTTATTGTGAGAAATGATGCCAAGTCAGTTTCACATCAATGGAAGTGTAAGCTGTAATCACGAGACAGACAAACTGGTACCCCTTCTCAGTATTCTGTCCGGAAACAAGGACATCAAATACTGTCTGGAAACAAGGACATCAAATACTGTCCGGAAACAAGGACTTTTTTTCTGGAAATGAAGAAATTGAAAGGTCCACCTGAAGTGATTGTTTTTCTACAGGGAAAGAAAGTATACAGTAGATATTTTATCTCCTGGAATATTTCATTTATTTATTTTAAATTTCAGTATGATAGGCGTGTAAACACCCAAAGTTGAAATCATTTAATAAACAGACTACTAAAGTTTGTAGGATGAATAACAAAGAACTCTGATATTGCATTAAGTATAGTATCATTGATATTTAACATACTTTAAGATTTAAGAAAAAAAACAACAATCTAAATAAAACTTATACATGTAATATATACTGGCATGCAGTAGCGTGACATGATTGATTTTGAAAATGTCGAAGAGGGAATAACTCCTGCATACTTGTCATTATTTTCTGGTTTCTGTTGTACGCATGTTGCTATGTATGTGTAGTTAAACTTTGTTTGTTTGTGTGTGTGGGGGGGAGTGTTTTATAATAACAGATGAGGTACTGGTGTAATTACAAATCCCTCTAACGAAGTTTTGAGAACATGTTGTTTTAAGTCTATCTGCATCTTTGATCATCTTGTCCACTCTTTTTATTTTGTCAAATCTTTTGAACTTTTATCTGATACATGTATTAGGTAGGGTAAAATGATATGGCTAAAGCATATTGTGGTATATTATGATACACTGGGATTGTATCATGATACATATCATAATATTTCACCTTTCATAATTTTCTTTTTAATTTTTGTGTCTCTGTTCAGAAATTAGAAATTTGCTATTTCTTCAGTTATCAAATACATTACATGTATGTAACATTTATTAACCTCTGAACACAATTAAAAAAAGCATAAGTAAAAAGAAGAAAATCACTTTTTTTTGGTTAAATTAAAAAGAAAAAGCATAAATTGCATAAAATATTATATATCATGATACACAGGTAAATAGTTTTTTGTACTGTGACACTGTATAATTTTTTTGTGTATTGCGGTATACCCTTATATTGTTTAAGCCATAGTATTAGGCCGTTCAAAGTTTTCTCTTAAGTAGATGTTTGCCAAATTAAAAATTTTGGTTACCAAAAACTCTTTATATTTTTGGTAAAAATGAAATTATTGAAATAAACAAAAAATTGTTGCTAAAACTATCCATATAATGGATCTCTAGATGTCTCTCTAGTAATGGATCCCAACATACAATGTATTCTTTGCACAGTTTAATCTTAATAATAATATTAATCAGATAGTTTTTTTTTTTTTTTTTTAAATTCAAATTTTAGATAACTGTTTCCAAATAATAAGTAATTTTAAGTAATATTTCCAGTTTCAAGAACCCAGAGCTAAGAGACAACAGAATTAAAAACGGAGAATAAACGGAATGCCCTAAGACAAAGCTTTATATTTGGCATGCATGCTTCACAAATAAGACTATGAAATGAAGACAAGGTCATATCGTTTAGTAAAGGTGTAATAAGCTGGGGTAAGAGGAACTTAGTTAAGTCTGTTTTTCTCCATGAAATATCAGTCAATTACTTTATCTGATCTTTGCATGAGAAAACTTGAATTAAGCCCAAGTTTAAATCGATAGGTGTTCTATCCTGTGGGAGTCTCTACCATTGAAATAAACTGTGCAAGGCTGATTGACACATTTTTTATGCAGCTTATAAAGCTTTGTCTGATAGTGTGTCTCACATAACAGTGAATTCAACAATTTACCAATGAAAATTAACGCTTTTCAGAAGACTATTTACCATATTTCGGTAATGTTTGATGGATTGTTGCTTAATTAAAAAAAAATTAACAAATGAAAATTAGGAAGTCATTAGAGAATTTGTTAATGAAATATTAGATTTTAACTGTGACATGGAAAGTATTATACAAATAAAAGTTTTCAAGAATTAATAAATTCATATAATTAGTTGGCTAAATAAGTCTTGCCTTATCTGTCTCTTCATTATTTGTTAGACCTTCTATAAAAACCCTCTCTCAAGATAGCCTATTATGTGAATGTCAATGAACTAGATTCAGGACAGATGTTTTGCACAAAGATCCTTTGTGATGACAATGAATTTTTTCCTTAATTAAAAAATGTTTATTGTTAATTTCGAATAATCCTTATGTGCATTACATTACCGCTACATTTTATCGTTATTATTGCTACATACTCATTACCGCTACCAAAAAAGTATACATTACCACTACATTTACAAGTATACATTACTACTACATTTATAAGTATACATTACCGCTATTTTTCACGTGAAGATTTCTAGGCTTTTTGTGTTTCTGTATAGCCCACCCTTTGTAAATTTTTTGTTTGTTTGATCACCTTGGGACAATAAATTTAAAAAAAAAATGGGGGGGGGGGGGGGCTAATCGATTTTTTAGACTTATGGCAAATCGCATTGTATATATTTTTGGCAAAAAATATGTTCAGTTAAACCAAAATTCTCCACATAAATGAATGAAGGTTTCACTTAATTTTTAGCTTTTTTGGTGCAGATTTTCTTGAGCAATGATTAGTTATATTAATATGAAAGTTAGATAAGTTTGTTGAAATCATAGGACAGCTTCAAATTATACAACATGCATATATGCACGAAAAAAAAAATTCTCTAGAACAGAAAGACCATGTTTGTAACATTGATATTGAAGCTTCCCCGTGATGTGTAGATTCAAGATTGGTAACCCTGAAACCTTGAAGCTAGGATGGGTAAAAAAAAAATATTGGAATAAAGAGGAAAAAATCGTTGAAAATCTGCTGAAGAAGGCCAACAGGAATGCAATTACACAGGTGAGCAGTGTGGCCTATGGGATTCGTGTTTCCTGAATGAATTGGCTGTGGCTTGTTTCAGGCATGTTAGCTTCAGAAGGACGAAAAGTGTGCGCATTGACGCGAACCGTCCTTGATATAAGCAAGATTGTACTTTATTGACCTAATGGACAGGTAAACTGCCCAGAGTCCAGACACATGTGCAAAAAAGTGGGTCAAGCACGTGGCGACTCTGGAGAGGCCAGGTGATCGGATTTAAATCCCAGTCTTTCTATCATCTTTAATGTGGACTTATTCTTTAAAAATAGGATATGCTGAAGCTGGGGGGGGGGGGGTTATCGGTTAGACAGAGCGGGAGGTCTCGTCTTTCACAATGTATTGGCGCTGGATTTCTAAAATGGACTTCAAAGCCTAAGGCTCCCCTGAACCTCTCTTGGGGTATTAAGCGTCGTGTTTCTATTTAAACCCTTTCAAACTCTTTTTTACTAAAAAACAGAATGATGGAGGGTAGAGTGGCCCCTCCTATTGTCTAGTAACAATGAAAGAAACATCAGCATTACTATATTTGTCTTGTATCAAAGTAAAGGAAAAATATGTTGAAGTCTGTGCTAAATTTTTCCTCATTTTGGATTGCTCAAAAATTACTACGTATGAATATCTGCTATGAGGATGTTACATCATTTACACAGATATGCAATTTCTTCTAAATCATCGTTTCTATTTCACTGATGAGTACATATAGCCAAACTCACGATTTTAATCCCCCCCCCCCCGCTTTTAACTCAAGTTGCTTATGCATCTTAATTGTTGCTTTTAGAGTAGCATGAAAGACCTAACATGGAAATTTATAAACCCTGAAATCATCTTGAAAGATACACAATACGTCAATAATTTATAATGATATATGTTCAGGTTACATCGTAAAAAAAACGCATTAATAATCGTTGATTAATCTTGTGGAAGGATTGGTACATCTCAAACGTTTACATTAGAAACAGACAAATTATTGTGATTTATATCTACAGATCAAGGCATTGTGATATTGATTTTCTATTTTCCCCCGTTTATAATTACATGTGCTTTCTTATCTACCATATGACAACATATCTGAAGGAAGAACGAAATATTTCAGCAGTCCAAAATCTTGTTTCCAGAACACAAGCTCTGCATCAAACCTATGGCCTTGGCAAGACTCACCTGAAATGACTCAGTCTAGAACACCTGGTGTCCCCTGAGTCATTGAACATTGTGTCCACAACAGAGACATATGTGTATTGATATCTATTTTAACATTTATATGTAGCTATATATGATCAAAACGGTAAGACAGCTAGATAGAAATGTATTTTATAGCAATACAGAGAGAGAGAGAGATTCCATGCACACATAGTAGTATTTTCTTTCGAGAACCTATCATGTTCATTTGAGTTTCTATTCGATGTTTCTAACTTTTATTAATGACTAAATAATCAAGTATAGTTTTCTATTAATTTACAATAACTATACTAACAATATTTGATCCATCCTTTTTTTTTCTATCAGACCAGCATTGTGACACGAACTTTTCATTCTAAATATAACCTACATAAAGTGATCTTTCATTTATTGAATTATAATCAAAACAACAGAATGATACATGTGTTTAATAAATTCATACGTAGTTAAACGACACAGACACAAGCCTTAGAAAATTATCATATTTCCTTCCTTTATACATGTAGATAACAGAGATTTTTTGATATTTTGAAATATATACGTGTCGACAGTTCTTTAGGTTAAAAGGAATATATACGGGTCAACAATTTGTAAAACAAAAAGAGTATACGGGTCTACAGGTCAATAATTCAATAGATTGATAGTATTAAGAGTATACGGGTCTACAGGTCAACAATTCAATAGATCGACAGTATTAAGAGTGTACGGGTCTACAGGTCAACAATTCAATAGATTGATAGTATTAAGAGTATACGGGTCTACAGGTCAACAATTCAATAGATTGATAGTATAAAGAGTATACGAGTCTACAGGTCAACAATTCAATAGATTGATAGTATTAAGAGTATACGGGTCTACAGGTCAACAATTTAATAGATTGAAACAGATCGACAGGTAAACAGTTTTATAGATTGATAGTAATACGAGTATACAGATTAACAATTCAATAGATTGATAGTAATACATGTAGGAGAAAACAGGTCTACAATTCAATAGATTGATAGTAATACATGTATAGGAATACACAGATCTACAGGTCAACAATTCAATAGATTGATAGTAATAGAAGTGTACAGGTCTTTAGATCGGCAATTCTATAGATTGATGATAATAGAAGTGTACAGGTCAACAGATCTATAGATTTCTTGTCAGATAAATTGTGTCTGAATAATGATTCGGAAAAAAAGTAGAAAAATCAATACAAATCAAACTGCAACAGTAAGACCCACTTTTCAACTGAACCTAATCGAGATAAATTGTCAACAAGAAGTGAAAAAAGCAGCTCACTGTAGATTGTCGATTTGGAGACGTGTTCGTGCTCACAGTTTTATATCAAAAGAGCTTCTTCTGAGAAGAACACTAGACCTTCACCAACGCTTAAAGTTAAGAGGATGACAGATCCTCAATTTGGAGACTTCTCGGCACGACATTTCAGCAGTCAAGTGCTCACTGTTTGGGATCAAACAGATCTGTTATCTACCCAACTATGTTCGAAACAGTCGTCGACTCACGCAGTTCTCGCGCAAGAACTACTAGATATAAACACCTGTAATCATATAAGTATAGTTAACTGTTCAGAGATCAAATAGCCTAACATTCGCCTTCTCGCATTAGTAAAGAAACTATATATACAAAGTTGTAGATTTTATGCCTGTGAATAACTCAGATCATCAAACGTTACATAAATGATTGAAGAAAAGACATAATACGAAATGACAACCAATACAAAAATTTGCCCGAAATTTCAAAGTCTCTGAACCACTGAAGACTTCTTATAACATCACATAAAGTACTCTTACATCTCCCTGGCGTACACATAGGCGCTCCGAAATGGTAGTCTACATAGTCCTACCCTGTATACTATAATAGATTTTATAGTATAGAGGGGTAGACATGTGTAGACTATCATTTCGTCATCTACAAACTTACATGGGGAGCGCCTTTGGCCATACACTGAATATTGCATTATAGAATTATATATTTTAGTATTTCAAATCATCAAGATATGGAAATGCAAGAATATGTGGCTGCCTGGAAACCGGAAGGTTGCGGTTGTATCTAGTCTGAACAGCATAAGGTAAGTCTCGAGAAACAAGCATTCCTTTGTTGTACTTGAAAACCACACCACACTGGCATAATGCAAGTAAGCGTGCATATGAACGAAAAACAATTTGTTTTCTTTCTTAAGCACCTTATTATTTCAGCAATGTTGCTGGTATCTAATTACTGTGAAATTAATGTTAATATTTACTGGATAAAAATAATAACGAAATCACGAACTTGATATTCTTTCTTTGTGGGAAGAGACCTCATGCAAGAATTACATTCATACATGTATGTACATGAATAATTATTCAGATACTATAATATTTTGATGCTCTATTAAATACTACTCCTTTGACTTATTTGCATCACATTGTTGATACTGTAAGGTGAACAAAAATTTATAGCACAATTACAAAGTTTGAAAAAATATGCAGCCTTCATTTAAGAAGTTTTTCTAAACTCATCTTGCTCAAACTAATTAAATGTCAAATTATCAACTTTAAATAATAAACGTAATACTTCCATTGTATCAAGATTTCCACCAAGTCCTCTTAATACATAATTACAACCTTGAAGCAAAAAATTAAAAATTCTACGGAGCTCATACTGGTTTTCAGCAATTTTTTTGTCATGCATAACAATGAATAGCATGTACATCATTCTAATTTCAAAAAGATTAAGTCACATTTGTACAAGAAATCATCGTAAAGAAATAATGAATTCTTGTATTTAAACTATACTGATGATATAAGCGGAAAGCTCAAGTGACCTTTTCTGATCGACTTCTTCACTAGAACCACTTGGCCGAATTCTACCATGCAGGCTTGCCACATAGCATCCTTGTGTGAAGGGAATTCAAGTTTGTCAACCCCTTGATAATTAAGAAAAAGTTAAAATATGGTTGGGTCATTTAAAATTCTTCTCAAAACCAATGAACCAGAAAAGATGAAACTGAAACTTCTTTGAAATCTTCCTGAAACATTTTTCACACACTGAATTGTCTACGGATTTTTCCGTTTACCCGATCATGCATGACAAGGAGCACACGGCGGGTGTGTCCGGCCGACAGGGAATGCTTACTCCTCCATGGCACCTGATCTCACCTCTAATACTTGTAGAGGTCCGTGTTTCAATGCTCTGCTCCTGATTTGTGTTGTTTCAGAGGACTTTTGAGCTTGATCACTGTTCATTATCTCCATATTTCACAGTGTAGACTGTTTTTTTTTTTTTTTTTCAAATCATGCCCCCCCCCTCCCCGGGCTACATGGGGCAACAATAAGGGTAAAAAGTTTTATATGGTAGTATATTGGGATATTGGGAAATGTTTGAGGCTACGATTAGTCTTATTATTATGGTAGAATTTCACAATTCCATCTACATTTACCTTCTGTCTTCTAGCATCCTCACAATGTCAGGGGTCCTAAGTCAACATGCTGCCGTACGTTGGACCCCTGACAAAGATCATTCGATATTTTTCGGGCTTGCTTTTCTCTTTCAGAAGCATGCATCAATCAAATCGAAGCTTTTATACGTAGATAGATATGTAAACAGAAATGAATCAGTTGACAATGGGGTTAAGGTCGGGTTAACATAAATAAGGATTAAAACATGTTTAAATTCTTGTCTCCAGATCTGCAAAGCAATTTCAGTTATATAAATAGTGAAGTATTCCCATTTTGCCTTGATTCAATTGTCTACGGAATAGAATGTAATCTTTGTGGACTCGTTTATGTTGGTGAAACCAAGGGATCACTTAATAAAAGAACATCAGGTCATAGATTTCAGATAAATAATGGGGGTCAGCAACTTTTATACAAACATTTTAATTTACCTGATCATTCTATTTTGTCAATGAAAGTTAGAATTCTGGAAAAGATTTACCACCACACAAACAGTCCATCACTGAGTACACCTTTCCGTAGACAACGAGAAGAATTTTGGATAAGAAGTCTAGGGACAGCCTTTCCCTATGGATGTAATGACAGTGTCGATAGTGTTGGTAATCTTTCCAGTCCACAGTGTAACAATGTACAGTGTAAATGTGATGGCTTTTTAACCATACACAGAGACGTAAGCGTAGTCATGGGCATCGGTCTTACAATAAACCTTTAATATACGATGTCTCTTTTGATTCATTACTACCTTATGTAAATCAACAGTAAGGTCTACATCATATTCGCACCAAACTTTACTCTGTCCCTTTGAAACTTTTAAATAGTCTTCTTGAAAAGGTCAAGGAAAGTCCATTTTTTGATTCCTCGACACCAGAATATAGGCTCGGATCTGTAATTATGGATATTGCCAATCACAGGCTTTTTAAACCCCGCGTTTTACTGAAGAAAATGCAGCAAAAACAATCCGTTTTTACCTTAAACTTCAATATGCCAACAAAGGAATTGACGCGGTTAATATAAGTAATATTCTTAATCACAAAAGGGTGCAGTCTTGTATTTCACCATATTTCAAGTTAAAGACTACACCTTGTATTTCCTATACAAATATACATCGACTATTGCTTCCAAACTTTTTAATTACAAGAAAACTTTACAGGGCCTGGATATCGAATATCTGAAACATAATCCTCCATCGTGTTCATGTTCTTCTTCGCCCTATAACTATAGTCCTGCTGGACACGTTATTACTGGTGACGTAAATATAGTTAATAATGAGGACCTTAGATCACTAATTTTAAAAGGTCCTAAATTTAGGGAACCAGATCCTTCAACTGGCATCAGAATTTCATAAATATTATGGATTCTGTAGAGGACTACGCCAGGCGATGGGCCAGACATGAAAAAAAAGACCTTGACACTTCGTCAGAATGGATTAAATGTATCAGATGTATGTTAAAATCGCGCATTAAAAGATTGAGAGGCAATATGAAAACCATCTATCCTTCTGTATTCAATAATCCAGAAGTGAAAAAAGAATTAGATAGATTACATGATCAGTACGTACTGGTCCCTGCTGACAAAGCAGGTAACAACATTGTCTTTGTTTGTAAGGCTCATTATATAAAATGTATTTTAGAGGAACTTGGATTTAATTCTACAAGTGGTAATCCAACTTATACTCATAGTTCCCTTTCTAAGGAAGAAATTCTTGAAAATCATATGTCAGTTTTGAATATTTTTAATATTCCAAACAACCAAAATGAATTTGAATTACAGTATTTATATTGGATTCCAAAACTTCATAAAAATCCTTTCAAACAAAGATACATAGCGGGCTCCAGTAAATGTTCAACCAAGCCTCTATCTTTACTCCTCACTAAGATTTTAACAGTGGTGAAGGAGAAACTTCAAGAGTACTGTGCAACAATATATTCGAGAAGTGGTGTAAATCAGATGTGGATACTTAAAAATTCCAAGGAACTTTTGGAAAATTTGAAATCACAAGATTTTACCAAAATCAACAGCTTAAAAACTTACGACTTTTCAACTTTATACACAACCATTCCCCACGATAAATTAAAGTCCAGGCTTTATGATATCACTGACAATTGCTTTTTCAATAAAAATGGAACTCGTAACTATACTTACCTTGTCATTGGTCATTTGCAAAATTATTTATTTTGTTAAAAACATTCTGATTGTACACACAAGTACTCTGAAGTTGACATTAAAAAGATGCTTGAGTTTCTGATTGACAATATCTATGTGGTTTCGGAGACCAGGTCTTCCAACAATCTGTTGGAATTCCCATGGGTACTAATTG
This sequence comes from Saccostrea echinata, assembly GCF_033153115.1. Lineage (NCBI taxonomy): Eukaryota > Metazoa > Mollusca > Bivalvia > Ostreida > Ostreidae > Saccostrea > Saccostrea echinata. The sequence continues at coordinate 559,554 of NW_026889757.1, read as the reverse complement.
CGCCCCGTTATTAGCAGACCTTTTTTTGTATTCATCTGAAGCAGAATTTGTCCAAAATCTTGTTCGTGAAGAAGAAAACACTTGCTGTGGCCTTCAACTCGACATTTAGATATATCGACGACGTATTGTCAATTAACAATGGCTATTTCCATTCTTATGTCGATACGATATATCCTGGTGAACTTGAGATAAAAGATACCACAGAGTCTGACACATCTGTTTCATATTTGGATATTTTACTTGAAAAAAAAAACGTTAATGGTAATCTAACAACCAAGCTTTATGACAAACGTGATGACTTTAACTTTTCAATCGTCAACTTACCTTACTTATGCAGCAATATACCTTCATCACCTGCATACGGGGTATACCGGTATATCTCTCAGTTGATTCGATACGCAAGAGCATGCACTACGTATGTGCAATTTCTAAAACGAGGTAAATTATTGACAAATAAGTTGATGAAACAAGAATATCAGCTGTCTCGTTTAAAGTCATCATTTCGTAAGTTCTACGGTCGATACGATGACCTTGTCAGCAAATACAATTTATCATTGAGTCAAATGCTGACTGACGTTTTTCATACTAATTGTTAGACCATTATTTACACACTGAATTGTCGACGGATTTTTCCGTTATTTCCCGATCATGACAAGGAGCACACGGCGGTTGTGACCGGTCGGCAGGGGATGCTCACTCCTCCATGGCACCTGATCCCACCTCTGGTGTTTGGAGGTCCGTGTTTGCTCTGCTCCTATTTTGTATTGTTTATTGGACTTTTGAGCTTGAATACTGTTCGTTATCTCCATATATTTCATTTTTGTTAAGTTAAAATCCATTAAGACTTGGCTAACAATATGTGGACATAGATTTATATGGGAATAGAGAAAAATCATTGTTAAGTCTCCCGAACAGCAGGGCCAAAGTGACTTAGGTTAGCATTGTGAAAAAAGGACCTCTTGTTTGAGTAGTAAAAAGGATCTTTTACGAGGGTTGCTCCAAAAGTAATGTACAACTGTTATAAAACCTTTATTAATCAAAAGTATTCAACAAAACTTTAAATACTATAATACATCAATCTATTTTGACCTTTTTGCCATAAATTTCATTCAGATAAATGCAATACTTTATAACAGTTGAAAAAAACACAACGTTGGGTTTCGTCTATCGCCGCACGACAAGAATGTACCGACGTCATTATGACGTTTCTCTTCGACACTCGTTTTGAATCTGATGATACATAAGGTTATCGCTAAAAGTAATGAATTAAGAAGTAACAACTGGACAAAGTTCAAATAGTTTTATTACTAGAACTCAAAACAAGACGGTTTATAGCAAAATGGCAGTAAATGTTATTAAAAAGAAGCACGGGAGAGGTTAAAAAGTTATGCGGATGAGCTAAAAATGAGCGCCGAAAAGTAACTCATAAAGACGCGTCGGTAACATTCTTGTCATGCGGCGATAGACAAAACCTAACGTTGTGTTTAACTTGATATTTTAAAAAGTATTTCATATAATCGAATGAAATTTTAAGGCAAAAATCAAAATAGATAGGGTTATTAAAATGCCAAATTTAAATATACTATTACCCGCTGATTGATGAAGCCACGCCCTCCAGCGTAGCAACAGTCAACATTGCTTGACGACAGGTGATATTCCAAAAAAATAGTGACTGCGCAAAATTTGTGGGCGCAAAGTTCACTGTTATATGTATTTGTATAAAACATTCAGTACAATGTAATAAATATTGCATGTAGTTGAGTGTACACTCAACTGCATGCAATATTTATATATTAACAACAATTGATTATTAAAGATTTTATCGCGGTTGTGACATTACTTTTACCTATTTACTTTACGTATCTCGTAATTCTTGTTTTTCATCTTACTTGACCATACTTGGCTATATCGTAATTTTTCTTTATATCCAACTTCAAATTATTTTTTATTAACATTTTGACTCTGGTAGCCAAGTAGTTTCGGTTGTTATTTTTACGGTGTAAAAAAAGATGTCTGTAAAAAAAAAAACAATTTTACTCAAAGGAAATTTACAATATTTCACTGCTGAAAATTGAGGCATGGTACTGTCAAATAAGGTTGTATAACAGAGGTCTCAACAGAAACTTTGTATACTGTATGTCTGACTTGCGCCACATGTGGTTTTTGTCAATAAATAAAATAAAATTAAAAATCAACATAGCAAACTACAGTATATTGTGGTTATAATAATCCTTCGTTGGGTCAAATTTTTTGGACTGGCATATATCATACAAATTGTTAAGTTATTGACCATTTTTAATACAAATTTGACTTCAGATTACACCGTTTACCTGATCAGTGCACAGTAGAGGGATCACAGCGGGGATGCTCACTCCTATGAGGTGTCATATCCCACCTTGCTTCTGTTTCCAGGGGTCTGATATCCCACCTTGCTCCTATGTTTCCAGGGGTCTGATCCCACCTTGCTTCTATGTTTCCAGGGTCCGTGTTTTGACTCGTTCTCGACAGTATTACATGTATTTATATGACTTATGATATTGACCACTGTTAGGTATCTTCATCTTTTTTAAATATGTTTATGTATTACATTACCTATATGATATCACAATCGAGAGTGCATGCTGCAAAAAATTGTTTTTGTTTTAGCTTATATGGGAAAAATAGCTTAATACCAATTTTAAGAGAAATATTTCTAGAATATGTAAAATTGCTATCCATTTTGTCGTCAACAGTAATTTGCAATAGCAAAACAGATTCATTTCATTTTTGTAGTGCTATAAATAGTAGCTCAAAAATAAATAGTCAAGGTCAACTTGTTTACAGGGGAAAATAGGTCGACGTATTTGCTCGTACGAATTGTTTATATATGAGATGTGCAATCGTTAAAGTACTGAATACTTTAAACAGGAACCACTTTATTACATTGTGGACAATTATTCTTTGACCTGTTTCTGAAATGCAAAGTTCGGTCTCGTAAGGCGAAATTTAAAATGGTTGAATGAAAATAAAAAACAGCAGCAATTAAAGTATGTTGGATTCTTTTTTCATGTTTAAAACTAATTTCAGTATTTTGATACGAAGTGTATATAATTTTATACATATATATATTATTTTAAAGCACAAAAGATGACATTTCTTTGAAGGACTACAAAATTAAATCTATTTCTGTTGTTCCTTAAAAGGTGAACTGAAGATTTTGAGTCGTACATAAAACAAATCGATAAATTTGCTGAACTTGCAAATTCAGAATGTATGCTAAATGATTACTTTATACCGGTAATTTCTCAAACGAAAAAAAGTTATCATGACAAGTTATACTCAGTAATCCAGCAGATAAGGTGCCAAGGTCAAGTAAACATAGATATCGGTATCTGCAAGTTAGCATTATTTGAGTATTTTTCAAAACATTTAGGCACATATAATCACTCGTGTACTCTAAAACTGCACACGTGGTAATGTAATGATAAAGTATATATTCTAGTAGTGTCAACATTTTTTGTAAATATATTGATTATAAATAATAACAAAAGCATACTTAAAGACTTGTCTTGTACATGGTTCGAGAAAGCAGAAAAGGATTCACATAAATTGATAATGCTAAAACCTAAATATCACAAAATTAGAAGAAAAAAAAAATTCGTATCCCCCCCCCCCCCCAAGCCGGGTTAATACTGCAATCTATACTGGAATATATATGTACATATTCAGGGTAATTGTCTATAGGCGTTGGCATTACAGGGATTACTGCGAACCATTCATCCTTTCGTTTTCACTAAATCAGAGGTGAGACTACATGAACAATATGTTATGGTTCCAGTAGACAAGGCGTGTAACAATATCGTCTTTGTAAGGCTTATTATTATAATGTATTTTATAGAAGAACTTAGTTTTAATTCTACGTTTGGAAATCCAAATTATACTCACTGTTCACTTTCTAAGGATGAAATTTTTCAAAATCACATTTCAGTGGGTAAAACTTTTAACATTCCAGTCAACCAAGGTGAGTTCGATCTACCCTACCTGTACTGGATTCCTAAACTTCATAAAAATCCTTTCAAACGAAGATACATTGCTGGGTCCAGCAAAAACTGTACCAAGCCCTACACAAATATTAACTGCTGTAAAGGAGAATATTCAGACGCACTGCAGCATTTTCTGGAAGTGGTGTATATCAGATGTGGATTCTCATAAACTCCAGAGAACTTTAAGAAAATTTAAAATCTCCATTTTCCCCCAAAACTCAATAGCGTTAAAACGTACGATTTTTCTACAGAACCATTCCTCACGATAAATTAAAAACTAGGTTTTTTGATATATATTAGACAAGTGCCTCTTCAATAAAAATGGAACTCGGGAAATTTTCGTATCTTGTGATTGGTCGTCAACAAAATTATTTTGTTAAAAATCACTCTGATTCTACACACAAGTACTGTGAAGTAGGCATCCACAGGATGCTGGAGTTCTTCATTAAAATCATTTATGTAGTCTTCAAAGACCAGGTCTTCCAAAATAAGAAGTTGAAATTTCGATGGGCACTTATTGTTCTCCTTTATTAGCCGACCTGGTTTTATATTTTTATGAAGCAGAATTTATTCAGAAACTTCTACATGAGAAGAATGAAGCCCTTGTGGTCTTCAACTCGACATTTAGATATATCGACGACGGTTTATCAATTAACAATAGGTCCATTCATATGTCGACTCTATATATCTCAGTGAACTGAAATAAAAGACACTACAGAGTCTTCAACATTTGTTTTATTTGGATGTTTTACTGACTATAGACAATAAGGGCCAACTAACAACTAAATTGTATGACAAGCGAAATGACTTCAGCTTTTCATCTACTTTCCTTATTTAAGAAGTAATATTCCGCTATCACCTTTTTGTGTTTCTGAACATTTTGTTTCCATCTCTCAACTATTCGATACTAAAGAGCAAGCTCCGAGTACGATCAATTTTTAAACCGAGGCAGGCTACTGACAGATAAGTTGGTGTTACAGGGATTTCAACAACCTCGTTTAAAAGCATTTTGTAAATTCTATGATCGTTATAATGACTTTGTTAACCGATATAACCTATCAGTGGGTCGTATTTTGGCTTGTTTCATACCAATTGTTAGGCTATATGGTTGTTATACTAATTTTGACTTTGGAATATTCCGTCCACCTGAACTATACATAAGGCGCATGGCGGATGTGATCAGTCAACAAGGAATTTCTACTCCTCCTAGGCACCTGATCCCACCACTGGAATTTCCTAAGGGTCCGTGTTTTATGCCCTGTTTTACTGAATTGTATTGTTTGTAGATTTTTTTTTAGATCCACCACTGTTCGTTAACTTCACCTTTATGCATTAGTGAAGACAAGTACCTGCAATATCTCACTCATCATTTTTCCATATATGAAGATATCTGAATGTGAATAAAAATTCTATCTATTAGAAAATTGCAGGGATGTGCAACATAAACCATACATGTTAATAAGTGACTATAAGGTCCGTCTTATCAAAAGAAAATTCGACTTTACAGTATTGGAGACAAATAAAAGTTAAAATGGAAATTTAATGACATAGGACATTGGCCTTGATAATTTATTTTTTCCAAACGTGAACAACACAAGTAATTATGCCCTTAAAAAGAAATTTATTTTGAAATTTTATGCTCATTAAAATTTCGTTACAAATTCTTATGCCACATTCATTTGATTATCAATTTAGTGTCCTCGTTTAGTGAAACGTCTCATTGAAATTGTAGACACAAAAGGAATGTTTGCTTAATCATTCTAAGTTTTAGAATATAAACGAACATTCATTTTTAAATGATATATATTTCTAAAATTAAATAAAAACCTTACGTACAGAGTTTTATATTCAAATACAATATTATAATACTTTATACCTACGTCTATTTGAAAAATTCCCATATTAAATATTTTCATCACTGATTTTCATTCTGCATTACGTGCTTCTTTCCACGAAATATTCTTCTGATCGGAACAGAATCACTCATGTGTAAAACAACAATAACTTCTCTCTCTCTAGAATTTACGACCTTGAACTGATCATCGCATAACAACAAGTAGACAATTAATAATAAAAATAATATTTCAGGGGAAATAAGGACATGTAGATTTGGAATTTGCTGGTTGTTTGTACATAAAATCTTTGGAGTCTCCATTATTATATACATGTATAACGTATTTCTATGCTTTTAACAGCTGTTTAAGGTGAAAGGTAAATCGAATTGAAAGTGGTTAGGGGAACTCTCACAGATTCTGAGTATTCATGATTAAAAAAAAAGAAAAAAGAAAAAAAGGCTTCTCTCTTTCTCGATTGTGGTGTAGAGATAGAGGATATTCAGCGTGGAATGACGAGTGCCCGGGTCGGATCTTTTCCCGCGAAGCATGGATGTTTAGTTTTGGTAAGAATAAAATATTTGAATTTTTAGTTTATTTTTTTAAGACTTTCTAACTTGTGCTGCAATATGGTTCCGTGAATTTGAGATATACGTGCTGCGGTTTATATCTTTACACTAAACTGATTAAAATTTCAGTGTTGAAAATGTAATCGAAATACATCACTGTATACATACATATCATTATCTTCAAAAGTAAGCATTCATTGCATTGTAAATAATAATGCACCAATATTACTAAAAGGACGGAATGTTTAAAATATCAAATTAGAATATTTTATATACGAAAACACTTACATCACCTAAGCAGATCGGGTATCAAGCTTCATTTCTTCAATGACTTCTTGAAAAAATAGATTGCTTTGCACGAGTTTTACCTATCATATTAATAACTGTAAAGAGCAAAAGTCAGACAAATGCTTTAATTCTTTATTAAGATTTCATGTATTTCTCTTTCGATATTATGTCTAATTATTTTAATATTATAATATCCAAAGAATTTTTTTAAATGCATTATGACTATTTAAAATGTTCATTCACCTTATTGTGTCTGACTTTCTTGTTACTATGAAAAGATATCCACAAATTTCAGGTCATCTGTTATATCAAACTATACATCCACGTACGAACAATTTCTAAAACGATGCAGGCTATTGATAGTTCAAGTATATCAACAATCTTGGTTAAAGAAAACGTTTTGCAAATTGTAGATGGTCGATACAATGACTTAGTTTGGAAATAAAACATGTCGTTAGGTCGAATGTTGACTGACGTCGTTCATAAAAATTATTAGGCCATTGTTTTCACACTGAATTGTCTACGATTTCTCCGTTAATTCGAAAAGGAGCACACGACGGATGAGATCTGTCGACAGGGGATGCTTACTCCTCCGTGCCATCTGATCCCAGGTCTATGTTGGCTCTGCTAACAATCTCTTTGTTTTAATGGACTTTTTAGCATAATCATTGTTCGTTATCGTCACACCTCATCAAGAGAAAGTTCGGGTATATGTCTTTTTATATTTCATATTAATATGCGCGATAAGCTATTTGAATATGTGCTTAGGTTTAGCAATAAATAATTCTTAGACAATATACAACGTATAATGTAATATATTGTTTTAATTTGAAAAGAGAATATCATTAATTGACCTTTCAACAAAATAGCTTCCAAAGAATGAAAAAGGTGAAAATAACGGTGATTTTTCCCATACATTTATGACTATTAGTGATTTCTCAGTTAAATTATTACATCTGTAACTGCTACTAGTATATTATTATTTTTGCGCATGATATAAAATTCCAGAAATTATTTGAGCATTGTTAGATCGTTTGATTAATTCAAAACGAATGCATTTCCCTACTCTCTTGATTTTTTTTTTTTTTTACCTATAAGGAATAAATATTTTCAGAATGCAAGTAAATTACAGTAGCGTAAATGTTCCATTATGAACGATGTCCTACAATGGAATCAAGTTATTTTGGTAGTGACCACATATCGTTATCAAATGTAAGATGTGATAAGAAATTCTAAATTTGAGAAACGTATTTATTTTCTTAAAAGATTAATCATAAAGGACCGCCCCATTCTGTTCATATTAAAGATTGTTTTACTGATGATTTTCTCATTTTTAATTCAATTGCACACCCTGCAAGTCAAAGTTTGAATGACATTTTGATTTTTTTTAACAATTTGGAGAGAAATGACCTTTGATCTTGACAATTTTATAAAGGAGTAATAGCAATTTATTCTACTGAGAGCAATTTCTCCTATCAGAGGGTCACTGAACCTTAAGAAATGCAGATCCAAAATAAAAGTATAATTGGTGAAGAAAACACAGGCATGAATCAATATATACATGTCATAATTTCCTTAGTATAATCTAAATGATATTCCGGCTTCATTTAAAAAAAATATAAATAGCAACACAACAATTAAGAATTCCCAAGGCCAGCGTGTTTATCTTAGTAGTCAAATATATAGGTCATGTTTTTTTCACGTTCGCATTGTTTATTAATTAGTTTTCTACAAAACCATAAAAAAAATATGTTATCAATGAGCAGCCAAACTTCCCTGTAGACGCTTAATTACTCTTGACCTTGGTCCACTAAGTCGGGTCAGTTGAGGTAAATCTAACGTGTAACGATTTTAAGGACAACACTCCCTCAACGCACTTAATCCAGCTCCGCTGTATGTTTGCAATCTTATCGATCAAGTTTAAAATATACGCAATTTAAAAGACCCTGATTACTTTTACCTTTACACCTGTATGAGGTATAGACAGGACTTTACTACACTGAATTAAAAACATGAGTATATATACCTTGTACAAATTACTATCTAATGACAAATTGTCACATGAAACTAAAATCTGGGATTGTGAGGTAATAAATTGAACTCAGGTTAGATTTTGAAATTTACAAAACAGAATTATAAAGTAAGTATTTTAGTCTTAAAAGATTAAGAGATTGAATCGTTCTTAAGGTTAATTAATTAACAAAATATATATAAAGTATAGACTGATTAACAGGAAACAGTTTACGGTTGAAATCCCCTTGGGTTGTAAAGATCCTCTTGATTAATATCGCCAATATAGTGTACTCCAGTTAAAATTTATGTTCCTTTACAGAATTCTTTGATCTCTAGACTGACGTGTAATTAAAACATATAAACCCAAAACAGACGCTGTTTTTTTGGCATAACATTCAATACTGCATTTAAAATTGGACGCATCGGTTAAATGCGACGTAGAAATAAAGTTTTCCTTTTGCACATGTAGATATGAGCACAGACTAGTTTCCTGGTCTCAGTCTGAGAAATGTTTTATGCAACGTTCACATTATTTTCAAGTTACAGCATGAGGAAGTTACATGTAGTTTGAACGGTTTGAATATTATTTTCGATTTACCGATATGTACATTTTGTTTTTCTCTGTCAGATTGTATATATCAAGACTAATTTATTAATTCCTTAATTTCAAACTTAAATTTTATTTATCTAGTTATCTTGAAGGAAAACTCATATTAAGGAAGTATCTGTCGGTTGCTGACCTTCGACTTGTTCTAGTTTATTTTTAAAATAATACAACAAATAACTGTTTGTCATTGGGTGATAAAGGTATTTGTTTTATATGTATATGTAATACATTTTCATTTTATTTAGGAATATAACAATTTTCCCTGAATACCTTAAAAAAAGTAAACAACGTAGTTTATAAACAAGGTTGCTCAAGTTCTGCACGTCAGCATTCGCTGAGCAGACGAACCAGAAGGGTCTCGGTTCCAGATCAGCTGATTCCAGTGTCTGTGATATTTAAATTTTTTAACAAATTTAAGGTAAGCATTTTCACCTGAACATTCCTAATTTAACAATAGTTGGTTTTCAATCCTGTTTTAAATGAAGATTCTTTGTTATTATTTCATTCTCCATCAGAAACCACCTTCAAGTAACCTTCAGTTTCATCGATTCCTTGTGCCTGCTTCCAAGGTGCATAAAAGCAATAATCAGTTATCGTGCCTTGAATTAGATTTTTTTTCTACAAAATCAATTTGCATTCTGTATATTTACTACAAATTGTGAATATATAAACAAAATATTTCAAGAAAAACTACGTATCTTTTATTTTACCAAACCAGGACGTAATGTTCAACAAGAAAAACTATTTCCCTAAGATGTCTATAGCTACTTGGGACATAAATACCCTTATTCAATTGTTATATGAATTGCATGGAATGTTTTTGTGATTTACTGTAAGGTGTAAGTATTAAGACATCCATTCTTTAACTTGCTGCATTGTTTACTATAGTGAAGCATGTTTAGCTTTAGCCACCTACTTAAATATATGCACTCACATAATAAAATATTGTTTATTGGACGTTTTCATTTTTAACAATATTTGTATATTGATCCTTATTCATTTTGCATATGAAATTTTTATCACAATTATGTCGTCAAACTGAGGATCAATATATTGTAGTTGGATTTGTACACGTATTTTATGAGTGGGACGGGATTAAATACTTTGATAATATCCAACTTTTGTACAAAAGATTGATTTTTCTGCATATTAGATTTTCTTGGTTTTTTTTTTTTTTTTTTTTTTTTTTTTTTTTTTTGTTTTGTTTTGTTTTGTTTTGTTTTTTTTCATTTTGTCCCTATCTACTATTAGTTGTAAAAATTGAGCGACTGTGAGACATCATAGCTAAGAGAATGTGAGATTGAAAATTGGATTTTAACAGTGTCAAGAGGGTTTATTCACCATTATTATATATCTATAGAGAGTATTTTCTTTAAACAATCTTCGTGAAGGGAAAAAGGGTTTTGCTGCGAATTCGTTATTTCACAGTAAAAAAGAACACGCCTGAGAAAATATCAGTTTTATTCAATGGATAAATTACAGTTTTTTGTAAAATGTAGTGTATATAATATATATAATAATTAAAATATATATATTTGTAAAATTTCTTACTTAAATTTTTATCTACTAAAACTTAAAGAATATTAATTTAGGGGGAGGTGGGTCTTGTATTTTTAACATTAATCGTTATCTTAAAGATATAATTCTATATAAAAAAAAATTACCAACTAGATACGCAAAAATATGTACGTCGCAAAAACCAAGGTTTAAAGCAGGAGCGGTTTTCCTTTAATGGAATTCACCGCAAAAATTGTTGTAGTATACTTCTCTAATCCCTAAAATTATAACGCTTTTATGAGCACACGTTAAAGAATGTTCATGATCTTAAGTATTAGAATTCAATATTCCACAGTTATACAAATGTTCAACAGTAAACTTCTATTTCTAATCATACAGTGTAATGTTTGAAAATCAGGTAATTTGTAATATCTTTCAAAATCAAAATGCCCAAAGTTTTATGTCATTTTAAAACAACTTTTCACAATACTTTCCTGTGTTAGACTTTTCCCCCTATTTTGGCCTACCCTAAATTGAAAATTTGGAAAGTTCACACGCGCGCAAAAGACTGAAAGACGGATATCTGACACTTCGATAAAAAAAAATTACTTGAGATTTTGTCTCAGGTAACCTAGCATCCTCAGGAGTCCTGTGTTAACTCTTTGCCAGGGGACCCACAGTAAGGAATTGATACAGGGCCCTTGACGTTGTGAGGATGGTAACCTAGCAAAATTTTATAGACTCTTTCCATCCCACCTTTCTACACAAGAAAAAGTCAGCTAAATACACTTTATCTTTCATAAGTGACAAGAAATAGTAGCTATGATTTAACCAGAGCCACTAGATTTGATAAAATTATCTTTATTTTCAATTGTTTTATATTTAGCAATATCAATAAAGTTGCCTGGTAAATTAATCTTTAGAAATATCTCATAAAAATCAAATTATATCTTTGTCCGAATACCCGGTACTTCTCATAGAACTACTAAAATGGACAATGAAGCAACATGAAACAAAATGTCAAAATAATGTTACAACTGCTAGAGACCATCTTCGGACCAGTCTATCTGGCTGGAGTGAAAATATTCCTCAGACGTGTCAAAGGGTGCTCATAAAATAACAAATCATGCTGAGATACGGAGGGGAGAAACAGCCCTTCAACGTTACTCCTAGACATTTTAATATGTTTAAAGGTACTGCAAAATACTAGTACCTAAACCCGAACCGAATAAGAAATTAGAATGAAAGAGAATGCAAAATACCCCAAACAAGCAAAAACAAACAAACAAACATAAAAGCAAAATGCAAAACAAAACATAAAAAACAAAACAACAAAAAAAGGTTTAAGTTATTTCAGATGCCCACGATAGTTTCTCACATAGACTAAGTGAAATAGTAAGATAACGAACAGTAATTATGCTCATATGTCCAGTTAAACAATACAAACTGTGAGCAGAGCAAATATACAGACCTATGAAAACATCAGAGGTAGGATCGTGTGCCATGGAGGAGTAAGCATCCCCTGTCGACCGGTCTAATCCACCGTGAGCCCTTTGTCTTGATCGGGTAAACGGAGTAATCGATAGACAATTCACGAAAAAAATGGCCTAAAAATGTGTACTAAATGTGTCAGTCAACATGGATCAAAGTTCCAAACGTCAACTGCTGATATTGCACACAAAGTCATTGTTTCGACCAATATATTTGCTAATTGTTGACTTTAAACGAGATTGTTGATACCCTTTTAACTTGCAACTTAATTGTCAGTAGTCTGCCTTGGTTAGATACAGAACTTGCTCTTGCGTATAAAATCCACTGGGAGACATATCAAACACCGTATAAAGGCTTATATTGCTACATAAATAAGGGAAGTTGACAATAGAAAAGTTGAAGTCGCCACGTTTATTTTCATCATAAAGTTTAGTTGTTAGTTTGCCATCATTGTCCAGTAAAACATCCAGATGGAACAGATGTGTTAGACTCTGAGGTGTCTTATGAGTTCCTTTGTACAGCGACCATCAGAATTTCGGAGCGTAACATGGATCTGATTTTAATCAGATTGAGTGGGATATATCGTATCAGTGAATAATAAAAAGTTTTAATTGACAAAACGAACTCGATAGGCCACCAAGAGACTTATTTCCACTAACTTTAATTAAAAATAAAATAAATGAAATACATAAAATAAACCTCGTTCAGAAAATATAAGAAAATTCTATAATTCACGATTTTCTACTCAGTAAAAACATGTAATCCCTTTATTAGATTTTCGTATTTATTTGGTCAAGGAACATGAGATATACCGGTATGTGTGAATCTTTTAAAAGTTTTTATAATTAATGTTTTAATGCCAGTCCTTCTTATTTGACTAGTGATGTAACCTTGAGACTCGTCGGCAGCTAGCTGTAGAGAGTAAGGACCGAACCCTGAGATATATATAGCCTCTGGAGGGACAATCAGCTGATTTTCCTCTTTACAAGCAGCATGGCGGGAATCAACTTCGACAACAGCTTATCAGATGAAGAAATGGAAGTCTGTGAAACTATTGGAATTAACAGTAAGTATCACAACATTTTAATTACTGTTAGAGTTCATCTGATTCCATTTTTGTAAAGGGAGGTAAATTCGTAATAGTGCTGAATAAAATTTTAACACAAAATAGTTGTCACAAAGATTAAAACACCAAATGATGAAAATTGGTCTAGAGAGAGAGAGAGAGAGAGAGAGAGAGAGAGAGCATTGTATAGAGGTATCAATCTTACTTGTCTTAGTGAGTGCTCCCGTAAACTATTCTTATATCTTTGATAAGATCTATAGAATCTCTGGATTACACTTACATGTAAGATCAAGTGTTCTTTAAGATTGCCTTCGAAGTATATGTTTTTATAAGTCTCCTACCTGTGAAAACAGAGGGGACTATAGACGTCTTAATTCGGCTGTCTGTCGATCTGTCTGTCCCTCTGTCTCAGTCAGTCTGCCCCATTTGGTTTTCTGCTCTTTTTCTATGCTTGCAGATATTGAGTTGAATTTCGGGATGTGATTCAAGAATCACGTCCTTTTTAGTTTAAAGGACCTAGTATTGCTTTGATAAATTTATTTCCCCCTTTATGAAACATTAGAGCACATGAAGTCGGGAATCATCACAACTGCAATAAGTGTTTCAAAAATTGATAAACTTTAATTCAATCAACACATTTGACAGAGTATTTTTATTGTTGGATTATCCTCAGCCATTCAAATTAAAAGATATTTATTGATGAATTATGAATGACAGATTACAAAAATGTCCAAAGATAATTATCAGAAAGTACATTTGGAATTTATACACACACACACACACCCTCACACACACACACACAGAGAGAGAGAGAGAAAGAGTATCTATTAGTTGTCTTAACTAGTAAGTATTAATATTCCTTCATATATTATAATTAAGTTTGCATAAATTATAGGTGTAAAATTAATGGTATCCACCATCAAAGTTGTAATTGGGTATTAAAGAAAATAAAAAAAATATGAAACAATTGTTACCCCTATGTCATGAAAAAATGTGTGTAGGACTGTATAAGTACTACTTTGTCCGTCTGTTTCTGTCGGTCAACTTGATCATGTCTAGGCCATCACTTAATTGTAATGATATTGGATCAATTTATGAAGCTCTTACTTAAGAAAAAAGATTGCTAATGAGCTGTGGATTTGTCCCGACCTTGACCAGGGCTGAGCGTGATAGGCAAGAATACAAAATGTTTTATTCATATCCGAGCTCAGTAATAGAGAAACATTAGATGCTGCTATCTAATACACAAAAAGTGTATCGAGAACCTGATTCAAGGTCAGTTGTGTAAGTCCATTGGCATTGACAGAAAAAATATTCTCACTTGTACACTTACTAACTCGCTAATTAATAATAATGATTATAATAATAACCTGATAATGCCATGAAAGAAGCTCGAAAGCTATTTACCCCCATTTTCATTCAGTTAAGGTTAACAGGGGAAACGAATAAAGAGTAGCGATTGGGGGGGGGGGGGGGGGGGTTAACTGCCTTGAAGTAAACCAAATACTTTAGTAACCGTTTACCGGTATATTGATGATTTATTTTATTTCTTTGGAACTTTTATATGTACGTATACTATCATTGAAACGTAAAATATCTCCCTGAGTTCATTATTAGAAATAATTATAGATAATTATCAACAAAATCGGATAAAATTTGCCTCTCGACACGTACGGTATCTCGTTTATCTTCATCTGTAATGAGTCAGACAATATGATCAAATGTTTATCTTCAAACTAATGAGCATATTTTAATTTTTGATAAATTATCATCATCCTACATTTTCCGATCAATTGTTTGCATATTCTGCTACAAATTATTATGTCTGAATAGTGTTTATTTAACAACTACAAATCACATTTTTTTTCATTTCCTCTGAAAGATCCTGCCTGTTTACTGATATGATTCAAGGTCATCCTCTGTCAGCTTGAATATATCATGGTGTACTTTAATTCGGGAAATAAATTACACGTGCCGGACTTACCAATAAATGTCATCTGAATTAAGGTAGGAAGAAGGAGCGCGCCAATGGCAATAGGAATAAAAATTTACACAATGCGCTGTAGATATTCACTATTAACCTTAAAGGTTCCTATCGTTATTCGCCGATTTCTTCTACATTTCAATTGTGAATTAGCGATTTCGTTTTGCTCGATCGGATATATATGTATATATATATAATTCTTTAAGGTTCAGAGTACATTCCACTAGACATAACGAAACTTTAGTACTATCTTGACTTTATTTATGTTTCAGTTAAATGTATAAAAATATAAATGAATGCAAAAGCTAAAATAACATATTTTTTTTTCAATTTAAAATATACAATGTATTTTTTTTTTCAAAAAGTGGTGGCGCACCAGAAGCCAAATTTTCCCTAATTTATCTGAAAATGCTATTAGCTCTCTTATTGTGTTCAAATGAAGATAAAAATAATTCAACTTCTAAAAAAAAGTGTATGTGTTCAAACAAGGAAGCAGACTAGAATAATCTTCTTATGTCGGTTTCCTTTACAATATATGTAAGAATTCCTACATTGGCTGCTTTCCATTTAGTCCGTATCCGTAACTTCAGTTATATATCATTGTACTGTGCAGAGCTTTATGTTTTAATTTATTTTGCAAGGCATCAGCAGTTTTAAATGAACTTTAACTTTGTTTTTTTGTGTATGGTGGGATAAATCTGTCGCTTTTATCTGTAACTTAACACATCATCAATCATTACCTGAGCGTCTCCCAAATACACCAAAACCTTGACCCCCTCACCGCTAAAACGGGGTATTTATGAATGAAAGTTCCGAGGGTGTGTAAACATCGTACAGCTGGGTTTACCGATAAATGAACTTGTTTGCTTCGCAACAGACAGACAAGCTTTTTTGCGCAAAACCAGTCATTATCTTTTCCCGGGTAAAATGAATCACACTATTGATATATTACTATGTACTTAAAACACTTGGAAGCAAAGTAACGAGGACTCTTAAAGACGGTTATCTCTTGAAAAGTTTCATTTATTTCTAATTCCTTTTGCTTGTGTATGAAGGCAGGTTTCTTCAACCTATAAACATGTTTATAAGTTTTAAAAACAAAATTATCTCCACTTGCAAGATAATTATGTCAACATGCAATTAAAATATGTCACATGCAACACTTAAATGTTAACATGCAAAAAACAAAACAAAACAAAACAAAATCAAACAAACAAACAAAAACCCTAAGATTGGAAAAAAAGTTGCCAACACCTGTATGTGCGTGTCAGCATGAATAAATTGTATGTTAACATAAGCAAGCATGTCGACATAAATTAGATGCATTTCGACATAACTACGTATTTGGCATCCTGCTGTGTGAATGATGTATATGGTGACATATTTCCTGCTTCTATACACGTTACTTTTTATAGAATGTGTCTACATTCAAGATAGCTATGTCGACATGCAGAATAAATGAGGTCAACATGCAACATAACTAATTTGACATGCAAGGAAAGTCATAATATATCAAATATATATCACCATATATAACATCTAATATGCGAGATTCAGCCTATAAATTTCGGCATGCAACTGAGTTAGTTGCAATGCAACTTAAATGTTGATCTTGACATGCAACTTACATGTATTTGATTAGGTAAAAAGTATCGGTACCTTTACGGTTGTAAGGTGAAGGCAAAAAAAAAAAAAAAAAAAAAAAGAAGGACAAGGACAGAAATATTCGAAATCAATAGAAACAGTTCATTTTAGAAATGACCGAATTCTAAAATAATGAGCACCAAGTTGAATTTTGTTTTTAAAAAATCTACTACCCATAACATATTTTTCACTTATACATGTATCATCATATTGTACGTGCATTCTATAGTTAAAATTCCTGAAGTTGCAATAGAATAGACAATTGGATAAAAAAGTTTTAGGATTTTTATCAGTAAAACTTTATTTAAAAAAAGAAAACATCAATACATCCTAAAAGACTTTCGAAAATACATAATCAAATTTTTATGCTTCAATACGGTATCAGGGATATAAATGATTAGATCTAAACCTCGATTGAGTTTCTTCTCTTATATATATGTGGGAAAAAATTGGCTTTTTGATTGTTATTTTACATTATTTTTTTTTTAAATTCTGGTTTGAAAAGTTTTAATATGAAAGTAATATGAAACAATGAAATTCCCCAAAAAATACTTTTTTGTTCATTTAATCTAAGGCAAAAAATGAATTTCGATATACAAGTTTTCTTACAAAAAATACTAGATTTTGAAGTGAGACTATTTTACATTACAGGTGTATTGTGTTGCACCCCTGACATCTGATATGTATTTCATTTAATATTGTTTAAAAATTATAATACACATTCTTAGTTTGTAAATCAGTTTGTCATTTTGATATTCTTTATCATTTACGGCAAGTTTTTCATATTTTCAAAACTTCAAAACATGATTACTTGCACTGTGTAATTTATTTACATTGTATTTAAAAATATGTTACTTACTTATTTATCCTCTCCGTGCCCCAGAGGACGCATGAGGCATTTAAAATTATGTATTAGTGATAAAAACTATTATAAAACAGTTTTGTTGCACTCCTGACTGCAGTAAAATTAAAAATTGATACTATAGAACACAAAAAATTATAAAGTTTTGGCAACATCAAGTGGTAACGAAAATGTGCAATATTTACAAATAGTCCAATACTTCATAATTAAACCACATGGAAGTATTTAAACTTGACTTATGTCTTGAATTATTCTCTTTTTATGTCAAAAACTAACTAAAATATATATATTTAGAAGATAAAATATATTTTATAGTATGTTTTCCTTCATAGGACAAACACTGTTAGCAACTGAGGTGAACCAGAAACATTCTACTCATCAATTAATTTTTTCTTTATATTTATTCATATTTTATCAGCAATAATTCTAATATATTTGTTGCACTCCTGACCAAAAGGATGGGAGTCTTTAGACTAGAATTTTGAAGCGAAAATTACATCAGAACTTGTTCTGTTGTTCAGTTAAATTGAGGTGGAATTACTTGAATTCTGTAACAATTTTTCAAAGTGTTTATTTTTTTTACTTTCATAAAAATAATAAAAGAAAGGATAGAAACACAACTGAATTGATAAAATAGAAAAAGAGAAGTATTGAAATAACAAAACTGTCAATAATTTATATTGAATTATTCAAATAGATCATAATTAATCAAAGAATATTTCTTTGCATGAATAGAAGTATTTTTATCATATAACTTGAATCTTTGGTTTGAACATATTTTATTGTAGTTTCTAATTACAAAGGGATTGGGCACAAGTTTTAAAAACTTATTACGCCCTCTCCCTACATGTAAATTACAAAAATTAAATTAAATTTAATTAGGTCACAGTTAAATATTTACTTGAATCTTTAAAAAAATGTATTGCACTCCTGACCATAGAAATACATAGACATACCCTTTAATTGATAAATCTTTTTGGTAAAAATGTTCTTTGTGTCTCTATTTTCCAAAATAAAAATCAGAGAATCATAAACTGATAAAAGTTTTTTCATGCTGGGGAACAAAACATCAAATGTTGCACTCCTGACATTATTGGGTGTGCACAGCTACTTGATGCTGCTTGTGATTTATATAACATTTTAAAGTTTTAAATTGTATATCAGTTTTTGTTTTACACTTTGAAATTTTTTTGACTTAATTGTCTTTTAGATTTTTAAAATCATTTTTTTTTTGGTTTTTTGTTTTTGTTTTTGTTTTTGTTTGTTTGTTTGTTTTGTTTGTTTGTTTGTTTTTTTCTTTGCAATACTACATTTCTTCTGTTGCACTCCTGACATGGTATAGCATTTTTTTTCAACATCAGCTATGAGTAATGACCACAACTTGGTCAAATAAAACTTACTACAGTCTACATTTAATGCTCAATACTTTGAATATTATCAGGAAAGTCTTTATTGCCAGCATAAACCATTATTATTTATTTCACAGATCTTCAAAAAATATTAATTTTTCAAAATGTCACAAAAAGGTGTTGCACTCCTGACATTTTTAGTATCATTTTTGGGCATAACTTTTTTGTGAATCGAGATATCAATGAGATATTTGGCAGGTATTTAGACAGTATCTAAAGACATAGACATTTATTCCCATTGCCTGTATTTTAGTGCAGATTGATAAATATGTATGTGGTCATTTTTTTTAATTCACCCAAATAGATGTGTGGCGAAATCAAGACTACACTCGGTATTATTTTCAAAATGACAGTATGCAGTGTAAGAGTTGTGAATTGCTGACATTAAATTGAACTTTCAGTATATATATATATATATATATATATATATATATATATATATATATATATATATATATATATATATATATATATATATATATATATATATATATATATATAATTGTGTGTGAGAGAGCGTGTGGCGTGTGTGTGAAAGTTCAGTTAAATCAAATCATTTGAACATTTGAATTTAAAAAGATAAGTCTCATAATTAGGTCATGGTCATGGAAGAAATGCTTCCATTTGCAAGTTAGAAGTGCATTGACTAAGAGCTATCATGCACTTCGCAAGTGTTAAGGGAGATTTGGCAAAGAGTTTTACAGCAATAAAAAGGTGTTCTCTGACCAAGAGTTAGGGAAGATGTGGCAAAGAATCTTACTGCAATAAAAATTTGTTTTCTGACAAGTTTTTATGATACAGATCTTTACAGCTTTTATACAAAACAATTTGCATTTGACTTCCAAACTTTTATTATTTTCCTACTGTCCTTTCTGGCATATTTCATATTACCAAATAAAATTACCAAATAAAATCTGCAACATGACTTTTTTAAAATAGTCATGTTGCAGATTTTATTTGGTAAAATAAAATATGTCAGAAAGGACACAACCATTTTTCAATATTATTGAAGCATTTTTTCTAACAATTTTAAAGATAAATTTAAAGATAATTTTTTTTTTAAAATATTTTGTGTCAGAATACACTGTATTAATATAATTTTGATTTATTTATTATTTTCTACAAGTCTAAACATTTTTAATATTAGATAAGCAACTTTTGTGACAAAGACTTAAATATGTATTGTTAATAGTTTACTCAGAACCTTCACATTAAATAAATCATCATTTTACAACACCAATGCAGATTGTATTTTGCTGGGAGAAAAGTCACAAGATAATGTTAAATAAATGAATTTGTCTACTTGTACATGTCTTCTGAATATATATCTTTGGGGTTTCTTTACGGTTTATGATTTGTCCAGATGATAGAAAACTTAAAGGCCAAACCTTTCAATTTGCTGTCCATGGATTATATATTGAAGGAAAATTAAAAGTTTGAATACACATACACAATGATATATCGCCCCCATCCAAACAGTTATACTGCAGGCAAGAAGTACTAGTAATTCTTGTAATTGGGGCAGTTAAAGATACTTTTTAACAGGTAAATGGGTTTTTTTCTTTTCGATTTCAAAATTTAGCATTTTTATCTTTTCCTATCTAAACTGCACAGTATTGCAGCAGGATCCATCACTGTCACTACGTAAAGGTTTACATGTGTATTTGTTTTACACACCAAACGAAGTTTTTTGTTATCAAACGAGTTTTTGTGTTATGAAAATCATACTAAAAACGGGGGTTGGGGTTGGGATGGGGGCTTGAAATTTACATGTAAGAAATGGAGTGACCTCACGTGGACTTTGCGTGGACCATTGATCGATGTGTAAACCTTGGCCTCTTAGCAGGTTAACCAGTTGACAAGCCTGGGGCAGTTCATATGGACACAATACCTTTACGCTGTTTTACAATGTCGGAGGTCGACATATGTCATTACCCTGTGTTCTGATTTCATGCAGACCAGATTTCAAATCAGCACCAGAAACAGTAAAGATGTAGCTTGTAATTAATTAAATAAAGTTTTATCAAGGTACGTGGTATGTCGAGGCATATATAGAGAGATTGCACTTAAGAAGATTTCTTTACTTATTGATTTGGAATCTGCTTTCCTGGAATTCTGTAGTTTTTCATGTCCTGTCCAATGGTTGTTTTTACATGTACATGCAGTATCTCGCATGTTCTTTGGTCCTCTCGTAAGATATAGGGATTTTCTTGCTAGGATCAGAATTTTGGTGAGTAACTATGTACATATCAAAAGTTTGAATCTTAATTCAAACTTATATAACACGTTATACCTATCTCACATAGTTATACGTATAAGTTAAAATCAAGATTTAAACATTTAATGTTACAAATTGCCGATCAATTTGAGTTTTGATCCTTGCCACCAACTTTGGATTTTGAATAAAAATACCAATTTTATACTTGGAATGATTTAAAATTACATATTGATTTTAATTTCGATTCCTACGACATCCCTGAAACCAGATAAGAAATTTGTGACCTTGAATTTTGTTATTGTCTTACAAATACACTTATATAGAGAATTTTTTGGCAATGTTTGCAGGTATTTTTACTGAATATAATGGTGTGCATGTAAATCTATAATAAGCTGTTGCAGTACTCGTTGCAGATTGGAACTCGTGTTCTGCAGAAGCTGCTTAAATGGATAATATATATGTATATATAGGTTTGGCAGTAATCCGCATTAATTGTTTTCCAAGTCACTCCCATACAATGCTTTTTCCTCTTAGGAGACTCTTGTGTGTCATTTTGACATCCTAAATATTTTTATTGTGCGGGATTAAATTTATACCAAACCAAAAATTATCTGAAGATGTTTGATTTTTCCTAGTAAACATTTCTGTGAATTGCACTCACTTCTTTCGGTAATGAAAAAACACGAAAACTACCAGTAAGACGGTAAGTATAGGTGTATTCAAAGGGCCGTGTCAATTATTACTTGTCTTGGATGAATTTCTGTGTAGGGAATACGTGTTATTTTTCTTCTGATGTCAAAAAATGGCATGGGAAACACATGCTCCATTGTCTCTGGTCTTATTTATTTATTAATCAGTTAAAGGGATTATTAAAAAACATGCCGCGTGCATGCCTTTAAATTGTGGGACGACAGGATTGATTAGACGATATACAGTGTTTTTATGATCTTATTGCCTGTTTTTATGTAAAGGTTAGATCTAATTACAAAACCTCAATTGATTGTTAGTGCAGGGGTCTTAGGTTGTTTCTATGAATTTTTATACAATACAGAACTGTTTAGCATCATGGCATATTTCGTTCATCTTTAAAATCTTTTTTATCAATTATCTACTTTAATTCTTTAGAAGGTTCTAACCTTTGAGATACTCTGGTTATAAAACCACTTCATCATCATCATGACTTAAGACGTAATCATCACTTGGACACGGATGACTTTAGAGTAGGTCTGGCATAATACAAGATAATAGATCAATTCTACTTAAGAGAAAGGAGATTTCCTGAATATTCATTTATTACACGTCATGCAGATTCAATACAAGATTACAAAACTTTTATGATCAATTGTTGCCATTTTTTTTTCAATTTTAATTTCCGTGGTATGGTTATTATTTAATAAATAGAATTTTGTTTTAATTGAAAGCATGCAAAATATTTAAAATAACCTTGAACCTATATACTTTATAGGGTAGAAAACCAACGATATACTATTGAACACTAACTATAATTGGGACAATTACCGATAATAACAAACATCAATGCATGTACACTGATATTAGCATTCTATGCCTCTAGGGTTTTATTTTTTCCAGAAAGTTCGTTGTCCTTTCGGACGATTACTTTATCTCTCATGCAGAAACATGTGATAGTGATATATTATTGAATGAGTTTTTTTCCCTCAGACTATGGAATCAAGGTACGTAGTAACGTATGAAATTATGTTTTAATAATCGAAATAAATGTTTTGTTCAGTGCAAAATGAAACTTGTAATTTGATGAACATAATTGATAGTGTTATTTCGCAATACAGTTTGTTAACATTCTGAATTCATATTCATCTTGTAAATATCTTTATTTATTAATTATTTGTAAGTTGTAAATGAGAGCTTGGAAAATTGTGTTTTTGTCTTTTTGTTGTGAACACAACTTTACTTCTAAAAAAATATTCATGTACATGTATATTCTTTGTCCTTTCTGTCACATTGTACGTTCTTTCCTTCCGGTAACTATAGAAAACATTATCATTGCTCAAGGGAAAAAAATGTCAAAAGATTTACATCAATTTTCATCTTCTTTTATTTCTATGGAAAGAGAACATCTCAGGAAATTATTCCACATTGTGTGTAACGAATTTCTCACTATAGAAGATGTTGCGCAATATTCACATTTCAAGGTAAATCAAAGAAGGATAGGTTAGGTGAAGACGATATAAAAATTGAAGTCTAAACGTGAATGGAAAAGTTATACATGATTTCAGAAGATTATAGAAGCGTCAGCACCACAGACAGCATCGGGCTTTACAATACCTTTGTAAGACCAATCAATATAAATAAAGGAAGGAGAAACTCTTGTCAATTTTCAATAGAATTGCATAAAAAGGATGATAAAAATAAAGTAAAAGAAAAAAAATATCCAGACAGGCAAAACTGGACAACCTGAGAGATAAAAGGAACTTTATAGCAAAACTCGAGACCTGAAAATAACATGAGATTGACAAATTGACCACTTTGTTCTCTCCAATACATGCACTAAAATGGGTGCAGATCCATACTATAGTTATACACTATTGAATATGAATATTCAGTTAACTCAACATTCAGAATATTATATAATTATTATATGATAAAAGTATACAAGTTCATAATTAGATTTATCCTCGAGACAATAATTACTAAACAATGGCATGCTACTTTGCCTTGACAGCATTTCTGTATTTTTCCACAAAAGTTGTTATATAATATCAACTAATAACTACATGTGGAGTTTCTAGGATATCTTGATATTTTCTGGGGGTTGTGTCAGGAGTGGAGAACTGTGTGTAATAACTTCTTAAAATGCTGTCAATTCATAGACCTAGCATAGACAATATCATTAATCATCTTCATGTTTTAATTAGTCGTCTTCATGTCTTCATCCTCTGTACTCATTCTCCGGCACTTCCTATAGTGGTGGATCCACAATTCTTGAAAAGGGAGAGGGGCAACAGATTAAGGGTCTGGGTACATATTAAGAAATGCAATTATTATATTTAACATCAAAAGAAATGATTTTTAAAAAATATCAATATGTATATATGCATGTTTATTATGTGAATCCGTCCGTGACAGTTTTCCCTATGAATTACTGTAGTTAGGCCCCCCTTGGCAAATCTCCATAGGATTTTTCCTTTATTTTTTTTCATAGTTTGTCATGTTTTTGGTCTTTTTTCATCCCTGAATTCATGTTCAGTTATTTTCAGGTCTAGAGATATGCTATAAAGTTCCTTCTATATGTTCTGTCAGTTTGTTCATTTTTGCTTGTCTGGCTATTTTTTTTTCTTTTACTTTATTTTTATCATCCTTCTTATGCAATTCTATTGAAAATTGACAAGAGTTTCTCCTTCTTTTATTTATTGATTGGTCTTATAAAGGTATTGTAAAGCCCGATCCTGTCTGTAATGGCGACGCTTTTAATCTTCTGAAATTATGTCTGATTTTTCCATTCATACCTAGACTTCATTTTTTTTTTCGTTTTCACTTAGCCTATCCTTCTTAGATATATCTTGATATGTGAATATTGCGCAACATCTTCGACTAGTGAGAAATTCATTGTACAAAATGTAGATATAATTTCCTAAAATGTCTTCTTTACGTAGACATAAAAGAAGATGAGAAATGATATGAATCTTTTGACATTTAGTTTTTTAACTTAAGCAAGAACATTCAGTGCCTAATCTTATCTTAGACAATAAGTCTGGGCCCTGTTTCACAAAAGAACTTACGACTAAGACCAAAATATTATTATGCGAACATTTTTTTTATACATTTTTTACATTAATTTTAAAATGGATTTAATCTTTTTTTTTAAAAATTGAAAAGATATTTTTGTGCAATCAATTTTTAACAGAAACATTAGTACAGGTTTTGTAGGATTTAACAACCAACTAAAGTTTTTGGTCTTGTAAAACGGTCTCTGGTCTGCAAGTGACATTTGTTTTCACGTTATATGGATGTTCGGTTGCCCAACCATGAGGTGACTGATGTCTTTGGTTTCTTTACGTTTAGTAATTGATTATAATTTCATAGGAAAGATGTTAGCCTTGAATTTTATAACGACTTGATGAAGGTGATTAATAGTGTGTGTGTGTGAGGGTGTGTATGTGTGTGTACATCTGTTGATGATTTTCTTTGGTTTGTGTTATCATGAAAATGATTTAGAGCAAGGCAGTTCAAAATTATTAAACTGGACTCGGTATTTTTTTATTGAAATGACTACTAGCATGTGAATAATACATTCTCTAATTAGACATTTTTGCAGATTTTTTAAAGTGAGATTTTAATGTTGATCGACTCTTGATTGCTTACCATTTCTAGTAAAATGACATTGTGTTTTTCTATTCTCCAGTGTCTTACTGTATCTTTAATGCATTTTTAAAAAGATATTCATGCACTATATCGTATAGCTGCAATAATTACCAGTTTTATTGGTTATTGCTAACGCATTGATTTATGGATTCCTAATAGCTAGAACATATTGGTGTTTGCAGACGACAAGTGGACAAAAAATTGACGACATTTAGTCAAGTTCGTAGATTGGTTGTTTTCATGATGCATGGCTTTAATTTTGATGACAGTTACAGGTTGTGGAATATAATTGATTTTAAGCATGAAATTATCAGGAGTTCCCTCTGACTTTTGAAACAAACTGCTTGGTAATTTTGCCATATCTGAAGAAATGTAATGTTT
This sequence comes from Saccostrea echinata, assembly GCF_033153115.1. NCBI lineage: Eukaryota > Metazoa > Mollusca > Bivalvia > Ostreida > Ostreidae > Saccostrea > Saccostrea echinata. The sequence continues at coordinate 533,330 of NW_026889757.1, read as the reverse complement.
TGGTCTCATCTCTTTTTTTTCTCGCAAGATTTTGCTGTTAGTTTGCATTTTGTTGTAAGAGATCAGGGGAGGTGTTTTTGTTTTGTTTTTTTTTGTTTTTTTTTTTTTTTTGTTTTTTTTTTTTTAGTAAATTTCCTAATTTGTGAGAAATTCGAGGCAAATATTGAGTTTCAATATTAAAACATTTAACAATGCTCCATTTTTCACTGATACATGTTATAAAAAGGGAAGATAAATTAATATATCCGGTTTAGGAAGTTGAACTACGGTATCTCGAATATTGATTTCAATGTATTTTACCCTCGATATCTCGAATCCTCGGATATCTCGAAGTTTTTTCTCGGTCCCATTGAGTTCGAGATAACGAGGTTTGACTATATATATATATATATATATATATATATATATATATATATATATATATATATATATATATATATATATATATATATAAGATAATTATATATATAACAGAAGTAAAAAAAATCCATATTCCAGACTAACTAAAGTAAAAGTACCTTGCCTATGACAACTGTTGCTCAGCCTTCACCGATACGATGACACTGACCTCAATCGAATAAATGTTAAAAAAAACCATTCTTTTGGAAAATGAAGTATTCACCAATTTGGGATGTCGCTGTATGTGCACAATTTAAAACATATATCAAAATACTGACAACACTGAAATGCATCTGAAAAGCACATATGTGCACTTTAAAGGCAACTGGAGGCCTTAGGTGCAAAGTTTGAGATTTGCTGTAGTTTTTTAAGGGGACAACCATTTGATTGGGGGGGGGGGGGCAAACATTTTCGAGTCAGGTTATTCATTTTCGTGCCAGTCAAGGACAGATCATTTATTTTGAAGATGATCAAGGACAGATTATTAATTCATCAATTTTCTTCTTTTCTGAAAAAAAGTTTGACAAGCAAAATGAAAAGGAAAATGCCCAACTCCAAAACTCTATTTGTTGGGGGGGGGGGGGTTAGCACTAGTCAAGGACAGATTATTTATTTTCTTGCCAGTCTAGGACAGATTATTTTATTTTCAACATTTTCGAGGACAGCTAGATTATTTATTTCCGTAATCTGCCAGCCCCCCCCCCCCCCGAATCAAATGGATTCTACCGTCATTTCAGAGATGTGATAAATGCAATGCAACGTAACACATTAACAACAGACATATGTACGTATAAAACAACTGGCAAGGAGGCTTCAATAAATATTGCAGTGTTGGATCAAGACGCATTTATCTATTAAGTATGCATTCCATTTAATTTTTGCTATTGCGTGTAACACAAGAGGTTTGCTTTTAATTATTAATTGTGTTTCATCTATAAATGCTATTGTTTCGAATGATCGAAAAAGAATTTCAAGTTTGTTTTCAAGTTCATGAAGCTCATTTTTCATTCAAAAGTGAAAAAAAAATGAAATTGAAAAAAATGCATAAAGATTACTATACTCTATAAAATATACTTCTTAATCTGATTCCATAACTTTAATTCTGTCTTTTCGCTGAACTTTATATGCCTTCTTTAATACTCTTCAATAATGTCGAAAAGGGGATGATTTAAAGAAATGAAGTATATGAAATGTTGAACAAATTAATATATTGCGTAATGCAAATTTTTATTTTACAATTTTATTTTCAATCATAAATTTACATTTTCTCGTTCTATTGTTTGTTTTTTTTTTAATTTATCTATTTTTCCATATCATAAACTACACTTACAGAAAAGGGTCACTGTATTTCCATATCGAAGTATTCGCACCGAGTTCGTTTACCTCCAGCTATGTGTGAAGGGAGGTGAACGATCGGGTAAAATAATTACGTCAGATGCTATTGTATAAAACAGATTGTGTATTTAAATAATAAACTTGCAACTGGCGGGAAATTCATTGAAATTTATAAAGCTTATGTTTACTTTGAATATATATATATATATATATATATATATATATATATATATATATATATATATATATATATATATATATATATACACACACACACACACATGTACTTGTATATACAGTGAAACCTGTCTAATCCGACATGCACTGGGAGACGAATTTTGTGTCGGAATAGAGAGGGTGTCAGATTGCACAGTGTAAAAAACATGAACATAGTAAAATTGAAATAAAATTTCACGTCAGAATTCACAGTGTGACGGATTGCACAGGTGTCGGATTAGACAGTTTTCACTGTATATATGCGGTCACATGTCCACGTGTATCTGGTAGTATGTAATGATAAAGATGAGGTACCATCAGTGTTCAGAGAAAGAGAGAGATGCGAAATTGTTTGTTTTGGAATATTTTTGACAAATACTTTAATTTGTGGAATCATCATTGTTCGTGGAGAACCAATGTTCGTGGATTTCATGGGTCACCTTTATACCCACGAATTTACATCTCCACGGACGATAAGGTTGTCATCTTAACAGTACAATGAATCTATTTTCCAGTAAAATTTTGGTCAATTGTCTTATGGCTCCCACTAATTTAAATGACCCCATTGTAGTAAAAGATTTTTAATAATTTTATTTATTGCTTTATTGTTTTAAGAAATTTGCAGCCATGCATCTATTATACAAATGCTGTGTATATGCTGGTATATTTAAGAGAGTGTGTATAGATTTATTTAAGGACATATAATACTCAGAAAAATATGTTATAGAAATTTATAAAACAACTTGAACAGGGTTTGTTAATGTATTACAAGGTTTCCCTGTCAAACCAGTCTTATTTTGTCACTCTCCCAAAATCTTGACCCTTAATTTAAATCTATACTTGACCCTTAATTAAATCTATACATGTACTGAAATTCATTTCAAAAGCATGAAAAAAAAATGCATGAAAATATAATTTTACCGTAAATTTAACATGAACACATTAATTTTAAGCTTAAAAAATACGAGAAGAAGCTATGATACTTATAGATTTCTGGTATCCCATGACCTTAAGTTGCAGCATGCATTAATAAATGAAAAGTTCTATACACTGTTCGATCACTGCCCTATCTTGTGCTATTTAAAGTCATCTCTGTATCCTGCATACAAGCATTCCTTTTATTATCTTTAAATATAATAATTTTGCACACTAGCTATAACTTTCGTATTTATAGCTTTCAGGCAGTGATCGTAGGGCTAAGGAAACAATTCTCCCCCGTCATGTATAGCATTACAATAAACCTGTGAGTGGTGTATGCATGGTAGGCGCGTGGCTTGCCCTCTCTTTGTACCATAGTCGAAGGTTTTATTAAAATTGTATATCAGCTGTTTTGATATGGTAAAAGCGTGGTTTATTTATTATGGCTTCAGGGCCTGTTATGTTAAGGTCAGAAAATCAGACACTTATTGAAATTGGTGATGGCCCAGTTATTTAAGAAAATTCTTCTTGTCTGCCAAGGCTACCTAGAAGGAAACTTTTACTCGATCTGCGAATGTTTAGGTAATTATGTATAAAGTACTTTACTTGATAGTTATTGCTACCACTAACTGTAATATTCCTTTAAAACATCAACAATTCGTTGTTTTTTTTTAATAAAAAAAAATATATTCTCACTGGTGATGCCATCTTATACTGGAATGATTGTGATGTGTGTATACGTGAATGATTTATATATTGCGATCAATACACTAGCTAAAATATGAAGTTCTGTAGAGGCAGCAAAGGAAACATATATAGGCCTATATTATGTGTGTAAGTCCTATGAGGAAGAAAAAAGTCATATTAATAATATTACAAATATTTGACGTGTATGGTTTTCTTCCTTGTATATAATTTTACTAAGCCACAATGTCGTCATGTCAAAACATTGTGCTTCAATAATGTTTATCATTATACTCGCAAGGAAATCAGTAACGAATTCATGTGAACTGTGCTCACTCTATAAATAAGGGATTCAAAGCTTCTAGCAGCTAGGGTGATATCAGTGACATTGTGCGGGTACAAAAATGGAGAAGTAAGTATATATATGGCCATGGTTAGGATATTGATTCACTTCTAATTTTGTTGTTAAAAATGGTGTTTAAAGAGGAAAAGTTACTGTTTGTTGTAGGACCTAGATCTATACACTGCTATAGCTTGCTTGAGTTTTTAGCCGACATTTAATTTTTTTTTTCATCTTCCTGTTTCAAATTTGATTGTGTCAGCATTTAAGTGAAATAAATTGTGTGGGCTGTGTTTGTAATATTCCTCATAAGTTCCTCTAGATGTTACAAAAATATATTGGAACCATCTATCTAGATATAATAATTTTGAAATTTTCAGATTTCTGGCAAGTTAAAAAAAAAATTTCATATCTTGCAAAGAGCAATTTTAGTGAAAGAAATTAAAAAAAACTGTTAATGAAAGAATATTGATTCACAAGTAATATATTGACATGTATGTCATTGTGGTATACTGTACATGTAGTGATGTTCTACAGCATTCAATGTCATTTCACGTGCGATCAGCCGGCAGACCAGCCGACTTTCCTGGGTGTTGATTGGTCGATATTAATAAGCGGCAGCTGAACACGTGAACATAAATCGTCCTTGACATTGTCAACAATGTCGGGGCTCGGTGAAATACACATGTACTGTGATATTCAGTGGGATAACTCAGAAGAAGTACATGTAATTCATACAGAATCGAATAAGGTAATTGTCTTTATGTCTGTTGTTCATGGGGTGGTTATAGTCTTTCGTATTCATTGTGGACTTTTGTTAGTGGAAGTGGTTACATGCAGTTTCCTCCCCGGTGTATTCAAAATTATTGATCAAGCAATTGGGGAAAAAAACTTTATTCATAGTTTTCTCGAGTGGAAACAATTTCGTTTTTGTTTTTGTTTTAATTTTAATGCAAATCAGGAGTGCTTTACAGGTATGTTATATGCGCAATTGCATAAATTATGATCATAAAACAGGTTCCAGCCTGGATATCGATATTTTTAGCCTAGTATCTCTGAGCTGCCGGTAAATTACCGGCAAGCAAAAACTGTAATTTTGTGTTTTACGCGCCTTGGGTTTACAATTTTAAACTCGATTTTGTGTATAGTTGTAATTTTTTGAAGTACATTTTATCTCATTTAAGATGTATGGTTTCGTCATTGATTGAAAGTTTTCATCGTTTATTTTTTTTTTCCCAGAAAAATATTGACTACAAGAAACGTAATCTTTGATGTACACGATTAGAAATGTTAGAAATGTTATTACATTTGAAGAAATAAGCAGATCATTGTAGTGGTGGTGATTAAACGAAATAGCATTGATTTATATGACTGCATGTTTGTTAATAAAATAATAAATAAATAAACGTACAACACACTTTCATTATGACTTGCAGGATAAGTAATATGCTGATCATTTGCTTTGTCATCTAATTATGGCTTTCATGTACTCAAAATTAATAATAGTTAAAAATAATTAATATGATTAAGTATTTTAATCTGATCAGCTTAAGAGTTTTATTTCTGTCTCACCTTAAATAACCAAGGTTAAACCAGCCATACCCTGAGGATTAGCACTCAATTATTACCAAATTGAGCTGTTACATTCAATTACATTATTTTTTTCATCTTTGAGCCCTCTACATTCAGACACAGTGGTTGCATGTTTATTTGTTAGCTGTTGTCTGGGAATGCCTGGAGCATAGTTTGGTCAGAAATATATTTGTTCCCTGTAACTTGCTCTAAAAAATCAGGTTGCTTATTAGGCCTATACAGTCAAACATCAATATCTCAAACTCAATGGGACCAAGGAAAAAAGAGATCTCGGAAGGTTCAAGATATTAAGGTTAAAATACAATAAGAAACAGTGCTTGGGAGTTTCAAATCACTTTGACATATCTATGGTATTATATACAAGGTACTGAAGTTCAAGTTGTATGCATATATACTTGCAGCTAAGACACAAGGAGTCTAAAATATCATTCACTGTGATATGACCCCCTAAATGCAACCTTGAACTTCTTCAATATTCCTAAGTTTAATGATACATGGGATAATTTTTCCATTTCAAAAAAAAAAAAAAAAAAAAAAAGACTGATAAAGCACATGTATATTTGTAACATCTTTACATTTATTCTCACAAATTCTTGATATTCTGATGGCTGATAATTCTTTTGTTTGCGTGTTCAGACTTTTACCTGTGGCCACTGTACGCTACACTGACCTTGATCATAAATCTGACCATGGAGTGCAGGTTTTGCATCTGTATTCTGTACCTGTGTGGAATATTTCACTGGAAAAAAAAGTGAAGACTGCATTCAGATATTACTTATCAGAGTAATACTAGTGCCTACTCAATCACTGAAGGTCTACAAGCAATTGATGTGATGGCACCTCCATTGCTAAATGTTGCAGAGGACATTTGCACCTTACAGTATCATACTTTCACCTGATTTTCCTTTACAAATGTAACATATCAGACATACTTGTTTCATCAAGTTTATCTAAAGAAATCAACAAAGATTCATAAACAAGAGTGTTTATTATTTGTGACAGATAGTTGGATGAGAATCAACATCTGTTTGGAAACCGTTGGACTTTCTGAGTATCAAATAAACATGATGAATAGATAGTGTATCTTATATATAAAGTGCATGGGTTTTGTTTTCCCCTAACCTTTGTTGGTTCCCCTAGTTTTGAGAAATCATCATGTCTAGCAACTATATGTGGTGGTGTGTAAATGGAATGTGAACACACAGGACTTTCTTGTAATTCATCAGTAGGTACATATTTGTTCTTTGAATGTGATGTAATTTTATGATGGCATATCTGAGAATTGACGAATTTACTTGTGGTCATGATTTTTTTAAACGTTCTGGTAATGCTGATTTAAAATACAGTCAAACCTTGTTATCTCTAACTCAATGGGACTGAAAAAAAAATCGAGATATTTGAAGATTCAAGATATCCAGGGTAAAATAGTTAAAGAATAGGGGGCTGGGACTTCCAAATCACTTCAACATATCTATGAATGGTATTTGAGATATCAGTGTTCGAGATATCAAAGTTCAACTGTATATTTGAAATATTTTGTGTATATATATATTTCTATACATAATTACACATTTTTGGATTGATATTAATATTGTGAATTCTTGCACGTATCATCTAAACCTCCCTTTCAAAGATGACACAGGGTTGGTATATAACATGTTGTAAGCATTTTTATTCATATCCGTAAATTAGATCAGTTAATCATAGTGAAGCTGAGGGGTCAGCTTATTTGATCAGGAAAAGGAAATACTTGAATCGGTGTAAGCTGATGTCAATGTGATTGAGGCATCAGCATAAATACCCTCTTTTCTGATTAAAAAAAAAAAAAAAAAGAATTTAAAAAAAAAATGATCATATGTACATAATGAATGAGAACAACAGAATTAAATGAAATGAGTGGAATTGTAAATTTTTATTTATTTTTTTTTTAAAAATTTTTTCCCACAAGGCTATACTTTTTAAAAAATGATACTTGTAATAATGAGGAGTGTTTTCCCTTAGAACCAGCCACTGGCCAAATTAACCACTTCAATTGATAAAAATGCCACTTAGAAATAAAAAATTTAAAAAATAATTGTTGTAAGATTTTGTTCATAGACCTTAACCATTAGCCTGTTACAATCGATCTCTAACCCTTTACTTTTAAATAATGGGAAAACACTGAATGAGCAATACTGCGCAGTTTGCTTGCCCCTGTTGTCTGGTTTATTTATACAACAAAAATAGATTAGCGTGACCTTGCTGACTAGCATATTTTAAATTGTTTATCAGATGTTTTGCGCTCTTACATTGTTGGTGTCAGCAAATTGTTGTCATTTCATTAAAAGGAATTGAGGGATACAGTTGGTATAAAAAAGATAAAAATGGGGAGCATTGAGTGAGTCATGGAGTCATCATATGGTCATGTACAATTATCTCTATTTATTTGGATTATAGCTTTAAAAAAAATGAAAGACTGTTGAGACAGTTTATAAATTTGAAGCTGTTCAGTGTTTTATTTAATATTGATGAGTAATTCCTTTGTTAATGAATTTTTTACAAATTTCAGATATTTTTGATAACAGGTGTTTTTTTTCTTCAGATTTCCAAATGCTAAGAACACTGTCCCACAGTTTTACACTTCAAGAAACAATGCCTGTGGATTATACAACTTATCTTCTGTCAACAAGCCCACCTGCTTCCATGCTGGAGCAGTTATTATCAAGTCACTGTGACAAGATACCTACACATGACTTGAATAGAAATGTGTTTTCGTTCTCGGAAACAGCAGCTGAGGTCAAACTAATGGAGAATGAAATGGAAAAGAAACCACCCAAGTCGATAATTCAGCGCTGTAACAGTTATGAAGAAGAAGAAGTTGAATCTTCTTCAGGGTGTTCATCCGGGCGCGAGTCTCCTACTCCTCCTTCACCAAAGGGGAAAAAAAGAGTTTCGTTTGCAGACAATCGAGGATTTGCTCTCGCAACTGTTAAAATCATGACAGAACCTTCAGATGTACCTCCAAGACTCAGACCTGAAATTCTGGAGTCAATAACTCAGGGGGCTACAGCTGGGGTTTGTTCTGGACCTCCCCTTATTCTAGATTTCAAACAACCAGCCTCTGACTATCTTTCCTTCAGAGACAAATTGGAGAAATATTGTGTTTCTTTGGAAAATGTCATAATTCGAGACTATACAGTCCTTGGAACTGTTAAAGTTAAAAATCTATCTTTTGAAAAGAAAGTGATTCTGCGATGCACTTTTGATTCTTGGGAGACACACATGGATGTAGAATCTAACTATGTGCCATATTCTGAGACTAACAGTATGTATGATACATTTTCTTTCGAATTTGAAGTGCCTACAAACTTCGACCAGCAGAAAAAGATGGAATTTGCCGTCTGCTTCGAGGCAGATGGAAAGCAGTTATGGGATAACAATGAAGGGAAAAATTACAAAATTTTTTCAGCAGATGCCAAAGCTTCTCCTCAAGAGGATGCAAAACCTGTCAAACCTGTGGAAGATATCTCCAAACTAAGAAATGTGGAGTCATGGACACAGTTTGCTCCATGGAACAAAGTAGACACATCTCTTCCATATTGGTAGCATTTTTCACGATCCTTCTTGAATTGCTGTGGTGATCAAACCCACAGGTCTAAGAACAAGGCTCTGACAACCAAGAATTTCTGATGAAGTTCCCCTTCACAGAAGTTTAGTCAGGTCTGTGAATCTAGAAAAAAACATGGGTGTCATTGAATGGACAAAAAATTCATCCATCAGACTAGTGTCTACCCAAGGTTGTGCTGGCTGTGATGTGATAAACAGTTGCCAATGTCAGTGTTTAACACAGGCATGAGACTGTACATTATGTGTACAAATGTAGAAATCATGTATATGTATAATCTATAAATACATGCATATGAGATACATTTTGTAATATAAGTTCATGTGTCACTCGAGTGTTTTTCATCTTGTTTGAAATCAGTTGATGAGGAATGTTATTAATTACTAGTAATGTAATTACTGAATACTGGCATACAGTCTAATTTCCTGTAAATTTATTGTTTAAGATCTCTTATTGACTTCAATATGTGAATATTGGAAGAATCTATATTGATTTCAGTGGATTTTTCAAATGTGAATGAATGTACAAGTCGACACAAACGAATGATGTTGATCTTATGGGTGTCCTCATAATGCTACACAAGTCATATCTGCACACAAATTTAATATTTAAGAAAAACTGAAGAAAAATCATATTGAAGTCGATACAATTTTTAAAAATATTTTTAAAGTAATATTAAGTAATTGCAGTGCAATTTTTTATATACTATTACTTGTGCATGTAATTTTTACATCACATATATATATATACTTGTAACTGTATGTTCACTGTATGTCTATGCACAGAGTGCACGTTATACTATGGTTTCATCAAGGGAACAGGTACTCCTTATCTCTGAAGAATAGGGCAACAGATAATATAACCCTGTCTCCTCATCATTCAGCATTCACACACCATGGGCATTATCAGTCTGACGTTACCCCTGCATAACCAACATAAAGAAAGATAACTCTTACTCTTTCCACGGTAGACTTGTATATGTCATAATAATAATATTTACAAGGTGGTACACAACCATCTGCAGGTTATGTAGGTTAGTTATTCTTTGTTGCTTTTATTGTTTTGTTATCAATATTATTTTTTGTTGTAAATTTTGTGTCACAGCTTTAACAATCAAATCATTACAGATTGATTTTCAGTACTAACTACTTGCTTTCTGTGTCATAGTTTAAGTATATATGTATTACTGTATTATCATTTTCAATCCTTGTTGTTTAATATCTATAACAATGTACATCATTCAATTTGAAATTTTATGATGAAAAAATTCATTTTCTTGATTTAGCTTATTCAAACATGTCCAATACATGAATCATTTCTGGAGGAATTAAGCTTAATTTGTATAGAATTTGCATAGAATCTCCTTCTGTTGCAAAGTTCTTTGTAATAAGAATGTACTGATTGATGATTGAAGCACTGATGTCCTAACACTATTGAAGAATTTAAACCTTATCAATGAGACAATTGTTCTGAATTTGTAATGATGAACAAGACTAATAAGTTACAGTTCAATTCTTAGATTTAAACAGGATTTTTTTTGCAATTGAAAAGGAACATATAATGATTTCTGTTCCATTTTGTATGTTCAGTATTACGCTATTTTTAAGGTAATGACATTTTCATGGGGGGGGGGGGGGGGGGGTGAGTGGAAGTAAGGTTACATTTCCTATTCTTAATTGTTTTTTGCTTTAAACAAAACCTTGTTACTGTGATAAGATAATGGACAGCCTGATGCCCTTTGTAAATAGCTTTACTTTTGTAAACCAACATGGTAGACAAACTTTTCTGTCTACTGTGGTATATATATCCTGTTGTTGGGTGCTAAATACATATTAATTAACCTGTTTATAAATATCTACATGTATACTATTAAATAGAAATAATATATTTTTATCATGAGAGAGAAACTACTTTGCACTTATAGAGTGAGTGAAGTTTGAGTCATAAGATCTGTTTTCTGTAGAGAAAAAATCATTTAAAAGCAATAAAAAATATCAAAAATCTGTTTGTTTGAGATTTGTTTAGCTTGCAGCTCTTACTTATATTGAGTTTGTCCAAAAATTGGAATTTAATTGAATGCTTTCAGTATAGATTCTGTTTACCATGATATCATCAAGTTAGCCCTGTCTTAAAATCTTTACCATGGGTCATTAATTTGACAATTTTGATAGAGTACTCTGTGTTAATTATAATACTGTAAAACATATTTACAAGGAGGTCACTGGGCCTCTGTATCACAAAGATTCTTCATTTCTACGTAACATAGGAACCTGGTGAAAACTAGTCTACAGGATCTGTAAAACTTTCCTTATAACTGGGGTATCCTTATGAGTAAATTCTTTATAATCAAGTTTTACTGTAATACAAAGATTGTCTGCCAAAAGAAGTTTTTTTTAAAAGTCAACGTATTTTCAGTTCACATGTTTGACCAACTTAGCTCCACCTTGATCATGTTGATTCTTGGTATACTTGATTTTAAAGTTTATTATAATCGAGGTAATTATTAATTTGCCCGATAAAAGTCCCTGAGTAATGACTAAATATTTTAATTTAAATATATGACCATCTAAGCCCCAACAAAGGGCCTGAACTATAGACCCAGGGGTTTTAGGAAAGGATTTCATTTTAACAAATCGAGATTTAAAAAAAAAATTTTCGTGTAAGGAAACAGTATGAACAAAGAAAGATAACTCTTACAAAGATACATTTAAATTTATATTTTCCTCATGTGTACGTTTCATGCTGAGAATTAACACGGATGTCACAAAGCTTCGGAAAATTTGTAAATCTTCGATAAACCACACGGCAAAAATTTGATGTGTTACGAAACTAGAAGTTTTTGTGGACACTGAAGCTCAGCATCTACTGGTGTGTACTTGGTGTATCATGTACTACAATGTCTTATTGAAAGCGGACCAAAACTGTGGGAGGAGTAGTGTTTTGAAAGAAGTTCACAGAAATTATTTTTAGTAGCCATGGCAACACTGTTTGTCAGAATCAAAAACCAGTATAGAGAATTATGTATCTTAATTGGTACAGTGTACTTGTATACTAAGTCTCATCGAAATTTGGAACAATGTAGGAGGAGTAGCGTTGTGGAAAAAAAAATGTTTACAGACAGAAAGACGGACGGACGACGGACAAATAAACATCGCAAAACCAGAAGTCTCTGATGTGACTGTAGTTCTACTGGTTTGTAATTTAAACAAAGGAAGAGAAAATTAGTAGCGCTAACATTTGAAACAATGCAACAGCAATGAATAGAATCCTTGATTTAGTTTCTTTTTGTGACAAAATTTATTGCAATCAGACTAAAACTGTAGGGGAGTAGCCTTTTGCAAGAGTTTTACAGAAATTTCTAATCTCAATAACCATTACAACACCATTCATCGAAGTAAAACACTCACATACACACACAAAGAGAATTATGTATCTCGGTATAGCCGGTGTACTTGCATGCCAAGTCATATCAAAATCAGACCAAAACTGTAGGAGGAGTAACAATTTGAAAGTATTTCACATAAATTTCTATTTTTAGTAACCATGGCAACACCATTCATCGAAATCAAAAACAGTTAGAGTTACTATAGTATGTACCTTAGTGTAGTCTACTTGTGTGCCAAGTTATATTAAAATCAGACCAAAACTGTAAGAGGAGTAGCATTTTGAAAGTATTTCACAGAAAATTTCTATTTCTAGTAATCATGGCAACACCATTTATCGAAATCCAAAATAGATAAACAGAATTATGTATCTTAGTGTAGTCTACTTGTACGGCAAGTTAATATACTGAAATCAAACAAAATCTGTAGGAGTAGCGTTTTGAAAGTATTTCACAGAAAATTCTATTTTAGTAACCATGGCAATACCGTTGATTGAATTCAAAAACAGATCTGTAGAATTATGTATCTTAGTGTAGTCTACTTGTGTGCCAAGTTATATACTGAAATCAGATCAAAACTGTAAGAGGAGTAGCATTTTGAAAAATTGTTTGCAGACAGATGGACACCATAAATTACTATGGCATTTCTGGTCTCTGACCAGTAGAGCTAAAAGGGGCATAACTGACACTAAATTTAAAACACAAGTATACATGTATATATAGGCATCATGAATGGACAGAGAAACAAATTCCTAGAATGCAGTAACAGCAGCAGTAATGTAACAGCTCATCAAGGAATTCAAAGTCAGCCAGGTAAACAAGGAATTTAGTATTCCTACATACCACTCTACACAGGCCATTTTGATGGCAACTTAGATTCCTTAATTCCTCCAATAAAATGTACGTGCAGTAAATCATTTTTATATAAAACTACCTGCTTTTTTTGTTATCAATTTCACAAACACAATTTTTTTCAGAGAGTGTAAATGTAAAATCAGTATGCCACATGGTGAAAGACGAGAGGCCCAAGGGCACCTGAGTTTAACAGTGGCAGATCCAGAGTTCCTGAAAAAGGGGGGGGGGTTGACCAGTTGGGGATCGGGGTGAGGGCCCAGGGACCACACCAAAAAATTAATTCATTAAATCTCTTTTTTTTTTGGACACAAAAGGGGGACTGGGCCCCTCTAAAATACAACAATTTAGAGGATCCATAAAGTATAAAATATACTGAAAGGTGAAACTTTGTTGCCCAAGAGCAAGATACATGGGATGATCAGGATCAACGAAATAATTAGTCTAGTATTCAGTAACAACTCATAAAGTAAGTTCTCATCTGTCCCCCATTTATCACTATCACCAGACTATTAACAAACTATTAGTCAAAAAGTACTTTTTGTATTATACGGTAAAATTTCTTTCATATTTCTCTTATTCTATTCTTATTCTATTACTCTTTCAAATACAAATATTTAAAGTAATTAACTAATTATTAAGCGTGAATGGCAAAGGGGAATAGCTTCTCTCAGTAGAATACAAAAATTAATAGAGCCTTGGCCAGGACTAGAACACTTGACCAAATGGTCCAGATGTTCAAAAATCTGGTAAAAATACCCTTGCTTATTAAAACTTTTACACTGTTAGCCTCCAATATGCCCAGGAGCAGAGAAGATTTTCAAAGAAATAATGCATTTTCACTACAGATTCAACACAGCCACAACCCAGGATCATGAAATTCAGAAATTTGACAGAGGCACCCTTGCTCATCATAACTATGTACTTAGTCTGTTTAATACCCAGGAGAGAAGATGATTTTGAAAGAATTAATGCATTTTCATTATATTATCAAGAGCCCCTTTCCTAACACCAGAACCCCTGACCCAGGGGCCATGGAATTCACAATTTTGGAAGAGGCACCCTTGCTCATCATAACAATGTACTTAGTTAATTTGTTTAATCCCAGGAGCAGAAAAGAAAATTTTCAAAGAAATAATGCACTTTCACTATATGATCTATATAGCTCCACCCTAGCACAGGAACCCCTGAGCCTAGGGCCATGAAATTCACAATTTTGGTAGAGGACTCGATGCTTATTACAATAATGACAGCAGTTCAACTGCTTGATGTCCAGGAGTAAAGAAGAATTTTTTTATGTAGAACTTATATGTTCATTATCCTGAAATCAAGGAAAAAACACCTCTTATTTGTAAGAATTCATCAGACCCCCATCAGGGCTTTGCACTGGACCCACTGGGGCTTCAATACAGCCCCCAGGCCTTCTACTGCCCCCCCTCCCCCCCCCATTATAAAATTCCTGGATCCGCCACTGATAAATGCCTATATTCCAGCAGTACCATATGATAATGAACTGTAACAAATAACCCTGCTTAAGATTCTTTATTTTAGTTAACTTTTATGTACACATCACAAAAATACAGAACATTAGTATATAAGGTGGGAAAAAACAATAACCTTCTCCTTGATATCTTACAGGTATATATATACATATATATATATATATATATATATATATATATATATATATATATATATATATATATATATATATATATATATATATATAATCCTTTCTGCTACAACTGAAAATTTGGAATTTTATACCAAGAACGATTTCAATATACAAAATGTAACAAGTTGTTGCAAATATAACAGTACTGTATTACAAAAAATTCAGTTATCTTTCTTTCATTTCTTTTAAAAATAATTTACAGCATTTTCAACTTAAAAAAGGAAAACTTTAACATAAAACAGTTATTAATCAAGCGAAAATCAATTCTATGCAGAGTTATAATTACTCAAAGTTGTAGTAGAACTGATATATTTTTTTTTTATATAAAGCAAGACCCTGTTTTACAAAAAGACTTTACCATTATGACTGAAAAATCACACTTGCTTCTAAAATTTCCCTACTTAATAATGTTGTGAAAACATACAGCTGCACATGTCTAAAATAAAATCAATTCTTTTTTTTTTTTTTTTTCCATAAAATCATGTATAGGACACATTTTTGGTTTTATTATGGGTTTTTTTTTCCACAAAAATAAACCCAAAAGATTGAGAATACCAAAACATGTAGGCAACGTACACCCTTATGCATGTCTTATGATGGTGCTAGGGTAAATGATGAAATGTTAAACAAAGAAGACACAAAAATCCACAACCTTAAAGCTCTCTTTACAGTGTACCATGGCTTCTCTTCCTAGTGTGCATACAGTTACATCCAGCAAATACAGTTACATCCAGCAAATGATAATTTACAGACTTGACAATGACACAAAATGTGAACATCCATCCATATAATATTCAAAAATTAAGTTTTGAATTTTCCTTCAAATTATCTCCCCTCCCACTTTGATCTCTCTTCTTCTTCTAAAACAAAAAATCTCAAACACTATTCAAACTTAAATATATGAAGAATATAAGAATATGAAAGAATTTGGCAGTTCAAAATGAAATAAAATTATTTCACAATACTGAAAACTATAACACACTTAGAACATTTTGAATACTGCTAAAAGATATATTGCTAGGGGTTAAAAATATAGATGAAACATGAAGGATTGTTATTAATGATTTATGGATTTGAATCATTTAGCTGTGGAAAGGGACATCTGCACCAACAATGGAGAACTTCTGCACCAATAATTTGCACAAAGTTGCAATTTTCTATTTAACTGCTTGGAGCTTACCTTGAAAACATCTATTGGTCAAAACATTTTTACTGAAGAATAAATTACACAATTTTTTTCTTCAAAAACTTCAAATAATTTGCTTTAATAGTGACTGACTCTCTATAGAAGTGATATCTGTTTTGTTTAAACTTTATGTTTGACCAAGCCACATAATTTGAAGGGGGAAAATATAACCTTACAATTTAATCTAATCTTTGAAAAGTTTTAGAATTTGAAGTACAAGTATGTGAAGTTTTGTTTCTTAAAGTTTCTGGGAACATTTTCAAGAGCCTATATTTACATTAAAATTTCTTATTGGATTTCAACTGCATGAAATATCTTTTTTAAAAAAAAGAAAAAAAAGCGCCATTTTTTGTGTACTTATTCTTAATTAGCACAGGCTTTAGATTCTAGGAGTGATTTTTTTTCAATACCATTGGCTGCTTTTTTTAAAAACAAAATTTAACAACTTCTTACAAAATGCCAACTCTGAAAATACATGTGTTTTTAATATTAAATTCACGTGCAAGTTTAATGGCTTCATGCAAATGTCCTCTTTACCCCCGCTCAAATGTCCTATACAAAATGTCCTGATACAAGTCAGTTTTCCAAAGAATCCTTCAATCTTTGAGCTTTTTTTTTCCTTTTATTAATTAACAAAATTATGTAATGATATTCTAATCAACAAAATGAAAATAATTCATTAAAGCAGGACTAGAAAGGGGGATATATTTGCACACTACCATTATTGCATTTTTGTTAATAGCTATTAAATTAGCAAAATTGTAATTACCAATAATAAAAGACTTTTTGATCCCCAATATGTTTTTTTTTTTTGGATGACTACTTTCTACTTCTGGACGGCTTGTCACAAGAATGTATAAAAAAAAAATTATGAATAGAAAAATAAAAACAATATCATAATATTCTAACTCATATCTAAGCAAAGAAAGAATGCAATTAAAACTAATGTTATATAATAAATTCTGTGCTTTTTGACTTTCCATTATTTGTGCATTTTAAATTTGTTTATGAGTACTTTTATCTTCTAAAACAGCAAAAAACCATTTCCATAAAATATATTACTTCTATAAACTTAGAAAAAAAAGTTTTGCTATATTTATAAACTACATGTATCTCTATTTTTTTTTTTCCAAATCACAAATTATACAAAATACATTGTTCAAAGAGGATACACATGAAAACATGAAACAATTTACTCTGCACAAAACCTTTCTTGTATGGAATGTCAAGAGACAATATAAACTATACAAATTACTGGCAAATAACAAACTAATATCAGAGACGATAAACTACAAAACTGTGAAAAATATAACGCAAAGAGACACAACATATATCATCAAACATTTGCCCTCAAAGATAATTTACTCTGCTTGAGTTTGTAAATATAATTGCTCATTCATAACTGATTGCATTTGTTCAGTGCACTTTTTCCAGAGAGTGCTTGGAAAGGGAGTTTCGTGTAAATGCAAAAGACTCATGAAGCCACAATGCTCACCTTCGTCTCCTTGGCCCTACTTTCATCAGATTTTCATCAGATTTTTGAAAAATAAAAATTCCCTTTTTATTTCCCTTGAGAAATGTTTCCGAATACCTAGCCCCAAGACGTTATGATGTAATTTTCTTGATAATCTCCCTTTCAAGCGAATATGGCTCTTCAGTTGAAGAAACTTGAATTCCCTTCATCTAAGGATGCTTTGTGGCACGTTTGGTTGAAATTGGCCCAGTAGTTCTGGAGAAGAGGTCAAAATGCAAAAAGTTAACAGATGGACAGACAGACAACAGATAACCAGAAAAGCTCACTGAATACTTTTGTTCAGGTGAGGTAAAAATTACTCTGTGCTAACAACATAAAAACAGATAAAGGTTTCAAATTGTTAACTTATACAGTTGTTGAACACTCAAATAGTTTCATATAATACTGGGTATTTCACAAGACAATGTATATTAGAATAATCACTTCCATACTCAACATCACACATAAGTAATGCCACATCCAGTGTACTACACAGTCACTATATTACATGTTCATGTTTGTATGTGTAATATCATTGACTTAAACATGTGATTTCTGAAAAAACTGAACAGCACAATAGAAACACAAAGAAAACACAGTGAACAATAACAAAATATGTAACATACATAGATTTGCATAAAACTCCTAGAATTGTCTTAACAGTTAAAAAAAAGAGAACTTTTGAGATAAAAAAAAATTCCTTCTCTTCTAAATTTCAAAGTTTTCAAACAATTATCAATAAGTTTGATTAGAAAATAATACTACATTGATAATGATTAAGGTTGTCAAAGGACATTTCAGAAACCTTTAAACTTTTGTGACCTAGCTACAATGGTGAAACACACACAAAAATCCCAAAGCATTGTGACCTTACTTATAATGCAATAATAAACAAATAACAAGATAATAGAGTACTATCATGCATTGCCTGTTTTTAATCAGAAAATGCAAACAAACAAGTTCTACACAATGCAAGCCACCTAAAATGTATTTCCTTGTTATAAATTATGAGTACAAAATGAGTAACATTCCTTGACATTTTATTTCACAAAAAGATATTGTTAGTGCACATCCTTGATAACAAATGCATGATATGCTTTTATACAGAAAACTGACATGCTAGGCCTATTGGCTAAATATGTTAAATATCTCTACTTCAAAACATTGATCAGTCAAACAGTAAGTATTGAAAAGCGTCATTAAAACATAACGATATTCATCAATACTAGAAATAACAAAACAATGTCTAAATGTTTTCATATATGCATGTTTTTTTTCGGAATTAGAAAATTTTAAAAACAAGAAAGAAAAATAGCAGCAGAACCTCGGTATTACTCTGTTGTCAATGGTTTACGAAATTTGTGTCATGAAGACTCTTGATCTCTATCACTGACTTTACAGGTGCTTGTTATTAAGGGGGTTTGTTCATGTTGTTCTGGGTGGCCTTCATTGTCAGATTTTGCATCCTCCCATCCCAAACTATCACCGCTGTCTCCAGAACTTACTTTGGGCTCCAGACACTGAAGGGCTAAATCATTCTCATTAGGTTCTGTAGCAGACCTTTCCCTAGTTTCAATCTTATCCGGGTCACCTGACACGTTGTGGATGATAATTCCTCCATCTGTTGAATTGTGGACTCTCCATTCACCAGACTCAGTTCTGGTTTGTATCTGATTGGTGAATGGAACAGATAAACTAGAAGCCCTCCTCATTTTATCCGGATTACGACTGTTGTTAAGATGGTGGTTGTCATTATTAGACAGGTTGGACAAGATTTTTGCCTTGTGCCACTCTTTGGCAAAGGCTTCATCCTCACTCTTGACATTGGCTTTGCCCATCATGGTTGCCCGTCTAGCTGCAATATACTGAGCACGCCTTACTCTGACAAATAGTAGGTTTGACTCCACCCTGACTGAGAAATCTGGTATGTAGGGCTCTACCTTACTATACAGGCTCTCAGTACTGCTTGGGTAAATCAGAGAGTTGTCAGTGATCTCTGAAAAACACACAAAAAAAATATATTATTTAAGACTTAGTTAATAATACTTATTACATGTATAATAAACAATTTATATAAGCTTTATTTGGTAATAACATATCATTCTGAAATATTTCACAAAACAGCACCATTAGACATTTGTTCAGTTATAAATAAAAAAAAAAAATTACTGAATACAGGGAAATTTTCGTCCCCGTTTTATTTTCACCCTTTTTCGCCCTACCCTCAGTTCAGGGATCGACATTAATGGTTGTCCGATTGCCCGGGACAAGTAAATTCCCAGTTGGGGCAAGTGAAATTGTTGACGTACTTGTCCGATCGGGCAAGTGAATTGTTCTCATACATTTTAATGTACATATTGATTTAGTTTACATTAATTAATAAATAAAACAATAAATTGAACACTTGATTTCCGTCACGCACCTGAATGACAATGTTTTTGCATTCGAAATTCCCTTGAAGCGTTTCTGGATTATACCGTTCATTTAAAAATCGGGTTCGTTATTTTCTTTCATAATAAATATGCTCTATGTCTAACAAAATTTTATTAATTTCTTATTATGAAATTAGATTATTTATTTACGCACAGAATATATAACTATTAAGTACAGTATGACACGATGTATCCTGATCAAGATAAGATGTATGTTTCGTAGCAACTATCTTCATTAAGCGTTGCTTCACAGTTATCTCTGAAAATCACGAATCACAAAAGGATCCTACCGAAAATAATTTTTTAACAAGAGGCCCAAGGGCCTTAACGGTCACCTGAGTAGAATACAACAATTTAGAGGATCCATAGAGTATTAAAATGAAATGAAAGGTGAAGCTTTGTTGCCCAAAAGCAAGAAAAATAGGGTGATCAGGATCAACAAAATAATTAGTCTACTATTCATTAACAGTTCATAGATTAGGTTCTAATCTGTTCCCCATTTATCACTATCACCATACAGTATATTAACAAACTGTCAGTGCTTTTGTACTATTTTAATTCCTTGTTGTAATCTCTTACATTGGCCTCTCTTGGTCTTTGATGAACATTTAATAAGACAAGTTATTTTTGTCTCATTTTTATTTATCTATTACTTACAAGTCCACATGATCATTAAAACTATGAAAATACTTTTTGTATTATACAATAAAAATTCTTGCATAATTCTCTTATTCTATTAATTTTTCAAGTACATTATTTACAATGATTAATTATCAAAAGTAAACGGCAAAGGGGAATAACTCCTCTCAGTAGAATGCAAATTAATTGAGCCCTGGCTAGGACCAGAACACTTGACCAAATGGTCCATATGTTCAAAAATCTGGTAAAAATACCCTACCTTATTACAACTGTTAATGATATGCCCAAGTGCAGAGAAGATTTTTAAAGAAATAATGCATTTTCACTACAGATTCACTATATTATCAATAGAGCCCCTCCCCCCCCCCCCCCCCCCCCCCCTTCACCACTGAGAAACACCAGAGCCTCTCACCCTGGGACCAGAAGTTTCAAGTTTGCTCATCATAAGTTATCACTTTGTTTAACTGCTTAACATTAAGGAGCAGACAGGATTATTTAATAGAATTAATGCATTTTCACTACATTATCAACAGCCCCACCCTTATACCAGCACATCTGACCCAGGGGTCATGCAATTCACTACTCTGAAAGAAGCACTCTTGCTCATCATAACTATATACTTAGCTTCTTTGCTTTTTAACCAGAAGCAGAAAAGAATATTTTCAAAGAAATTTTGATTTTTCACTATATAATCAATAGAGCCCCCCCCCCCCACCTTTTGACCAGGACCCTTGACCCTGGGGCCATGAAATTCACAATTTTAGAAGAGGCATCCTTGCATATCATAACAATGTACATAGTTTGTTTAAATAGTACCCAGGGGCAGAGAAGAAGATTTTCAAAGAAATAATTCACCTTCACTGTAGGAGCTATATAGCCCCACCCTAGCACAAGAACCCCTGTCCCTGGGGCTATGACTTTCACAATTTTGGAAGAGGTGTCCTTGCTTATCATAATAATGTACTTAGTTTGTTTAAATAATACCCAGAAGCAGAGAAGAAGATTTTTAAAGCATTAATGCATTTTCACTATATAATAAATAGAGCCCCGCCCTAACATCAGAACCCCTGACCCAGGGGCCATGAAATTCACAATTTTGGTAGAGTCACTCTTGCTTATCATAACTATGTATTTAATTTGTTTCAATAATACCAAGGAGTAGAGAAGAAGATTTTCAAAGAAATAATGCACTTTCACTATATGATCTATAGAGCCCCCCCCCCCCCCCAGCACCAGAACCCCTGACCCTGGGGCCATGAATTTCACAATTTTGGTAGAGTCACCCTTGCTTATCATAACTATGTATTCAATTTGTTTCAATAATACCCAGGAGTAGAGAAGAAGATTTTCAAAGAAATAATGCACTTTCACTATATGATCTATATAGCCCCGCCCTAGCACCAGAACCCCTGACCCTGGGGCCATGAATTTCACAAATTTGGTAGAGGGCTCAATGCTTATTACAATCATGTCAACAGTTTGACTGCTTGATGTCCAGGAGCAAAGAAGAAGATTTTTAAAGATTGCATTAATTTTGATGGTTTTAGCCCCACCCCTCAGGCCCCAGGGGGGCAGGGACCATGAAATTCACAAATTTTGTTCCCCTTCACACATAGATGCCACATGCAAAAATTGGCTGAAATTGGTTCAGCGGTTTCAGAGAAGAAGCTGAAAATGTTCAAATGTTAACACACGACGCACGACGGACGACGACGGACGAAAACAGATAGCAATAGGTCACCTGAGTGACTCAGGTGACCTAAAAATATGAATTTTATTAAAAGGAAATGGAGGGTTAATGCTGCATTGCAGTACGTGTTAACAGGTTAAATTTTACAAGTACAGCGGTATACATTTATGCACAAATACAGCATCGAAATTTTTTTTCAGGTAGCTCAACTTGCCAAATTGACAGTTGTGTATTTGGTCACATTTTTTCTTATCATAATGTCTACAGAAATTGATAATTTTCTTCTTAATTTCTTTCCTTATTTTGGGCAACCAAGTTTAGCATTCGGACAAGTCAAAGTATAAGATCACTTACCCGAAGGGCAAGTGGATCTGAAACTTAATGTCTATCCCTGGAGTTGGGTGAATTTAAAATGGGGCGAATTCAAAGAATACAGTACAATTTCTTAAACAGAACTGTGACTTGACGAATTTAAGATGGAGTAAAATGAAGTGGGGCGAAAATAACCCTGTATACAGTAATTGAAAGATGTTTTATTAATTTTGGAAATTTCCTGAAATACATTTAATACTATATATTCAGACAAATATCCTTAAAACAATACACATACTCAATGCTTGACTGCCATAATAAGAGAATGCTCCAGTGACAAACCGCAGTCCTTCTTTACCGACAGTCACCTCTACATTACCTGCAAATCATAAACAATAAATTACATCATTTACATAAACTTACTACATGTATATTCTCCAACACAAACTGTTATTAAGTATATTCTCATATAAAATAACAAGAGGCTTGTGTGCCTTAATGATCACATGAGTGTCACACAATTTTTTCCCCAATCTTTCATTTCGAGGAAAGAAGATGGGCGTGTTTGGCGTGTGCTCTGCAGGAATCATGTGTACGAAACATTTATAGTTTAAATGTCCAGGATTTGGTTGGCTGACCACAGCTGGACAGGCTTTACATTAAGCTACGCACATAAGAAAATGTTATATTTAGTATGAAATAACATGTCATATTGTAATATTTAGGTCCGCTTATCTTAATAATCAAACTTTAAGATAGTAATGCTTCACATAAATAATAAACACCTACAAGATAGTAAGGGTATAGTTAAATGCAATTACAAGTACATGTGTATATTAAAGTATTACATGTAGTAGGTTGGAAGAATTGCTTTTGCTCTTGATGCAACAGAACCAGAATATATCCATTTTAAAATAAATCAGGACAAAAATATTAAACTGACAAAAGAATTGATTGCTTTCATTAAAAAAATATTAACGCTCCATGCGAGGATCGAACCAAAAAAGTTTCCGACTCCATTTGCATTGAACGGGTAACGCATATTACTGAGAACAGGGAATTATTTAATCTTAGACTAATTATAAATCCTGGATTTTCAAAAAATTTTGAAATCAGGTGTAGTGCCTGAAAACTAACTTAGTTTTGCTTGAAATATCAGTTTTCACTGTAGTAGATACTGTCTAAATGGGTAAGTGTGTATATAAGAAGCTAATATAATTGAATTATTGTTTATTTTTATTCATTCATGTTTTTATTGTGTTCCAATTTCATATTTTTATTGTTTATTTTCAGTCATAATTATTATTTCTAGGGTAAGTGTCTTTTATGCAGTGTATCTGGTGTTCTAGTATTGTATCTGTAGAAAATGACGCATGCGCAGATGGGGGTTAGTCGATGCCTGGCATCAAAAAACGACTAACCCCCATCTGCGCATGCATCATTATTTTCTCGCTAAATTCTGCATTTTTTTGCAATCAAACGGCGATATTAAAATAATCCATCGATTGTCCGTCATTAAATTATCCTACGACTCAACTATTATCGCAAAACGTTCCTTCCGAGTTGTAGATATCCATTAAACATTGCCAACAACGCACGGCTTCATAGTCCCCATGAATGCAGACCCGACTGAAGAAATGACACGCAGCAAACGAAAATACATACCGATGCGTATTCAGCACGACAACTGCTAACACCTACATATGTTTTCACAACCGTAACAACTTTTAAATCCCACGAAACGCCCAGAAAAACGCAGCGATGTAAACACTACCAAATTTACAGCAGCTTCCTAATGCAGACAACCACTACTCGACGTCACAGTCGTAAAATACGACGTCACAGGTACACTGTTTTCCCGAACTTTTCTAAAGCAAAATGGCGATTAAGCATTGTACGTAATATAAGGCATACTGTCTTTGTTGTTCAGCACACGTACTTTTAATTGTTTGCAAAAAGCTTTCACGGCTACACATACAATTTGGCTTTTAAAACGACAATAAAGCACCGCATTTACACATTGGAATTTTTTTGGAAAAAGTTAATTTTTTATGGTCTCTGGGTATTCTCTCCATTTTTTACAAATGATTGTTTGTTTCTTTGAATTAAAATTCATACAAATAACGTTTGAAAATCATGGAGAGATGACCCAGAGATAGCAAATTTTTAGAAAAACGTGTTTCAAAATGTGACATTTTGTACCAAATGAATCATCTAGCCTATTTTCAAGTCATTTTTTAGCAAATCAAAATTCAATTTTGGGAAAATATTTCCCTTTCCTATTTCACAGGAACCCAAATGATCAAAAGAGTGCTAAAATTTCGTTTGATAGATCAATGAAATTTTCACTTTTCAAGTGCGCCCAGATTCCTGCCGAATGCCAATCAAAAGAGCCCTCGTTCTTTGCTCAGAATATACAAATTGTATCCCTACAAAACGTCCAGGAAAAGACAAATATTTCCTACAGTTTATTAATTTTTAGAGCATATGATCAACATCAACTTAATTTCACCTGTGAACCTCTAGAGATGTACATTTCTTAATATTTAATAGACAGCATATTACTGAAACTTTACCATTTAGTTGACAAGGAAAAAAGTAATGGAGTATCCTGGTCTTTTTTTTATTTTAATAATGAAGTCAAAGATAGATAACTCCTCAATCCTACCTTGCAGAAGCAGTATAAAGTAATCACAGGGCACATTCTCCCTGAACAGGTATTGATCAGAGTTCTCTTTCTTGACAATCTCTTCAACAACATTTTGACGAATCAGTTTCTTCAACACATTCTCTGACACAAATTCTTCTTTGAACAGTTCAACAGCTGAAATACATACATCACAAATTGAAAAAAAATCAAAGTATATATAAGTTTATTCAGCCACCATGATGAAACAATACATTCTACTTTTTTATTTAATATTTTTTTTCATTATTGAATCATGGATATTCCAGTTTAAATTTTGAAATTTGCCCTTTTTTCTATCAATTTGCTTGTAAAGAATCTAGGAATGCAAAGTAACTCTTAGAGACAGTAATTATACATATATGATTATTCCCCTTACAAGTTGACAAGAATCTGAATGCAGCCAAGGCCAGCTGAGGAGAAATAAGTATAGAGTTGGTCTCCGATGTGTTGAACACACTGAAGTCTTGCTTCGCCAAAGTCCTTCTGGTCTTCTTCCTGTTGTCAACTAATACAACACAACAGAATAATATAATTTTATCTATGAATTTATAAATACTGTTTGTCCAAAACAAGTATACTGTATACGTGGAATTTTTAGCAAGATGCAAAAGAGATTTTTCGTAAAAAGTCTATATTTTATTTTAGCGAGAGGTAATTTTAGCGATTTTGTGATACCTAGAAAGATAAGGATAACCTCCAATGAGGAATGAATTGTTAGCAATATTAAATTTTAGTGATCTCAGCAACTTCGCCAAAAATGCCAAAATTGAATCCTTGCTAAAATTTCTGCTTATTACAGTATTTCATGTGTATACGTTATCTGGTTGCTCAGTCTGTGCTTAAAATGGCCAAGAGTATTAGAGTATAATTTTCCTAAACTATTCTTATGATTTTTTTAATTTTCTCCTTTCAATTTTAACTTTACAAACATAAAACTGTCCAAAACCAATGCTTTTTACTGCAATTGATTCTTAACTCCCTATGTACACTGAAATTTTTTTAATGACATTCCTGCATCGAAGCAACCACACAATACTGAGTCATCGCTATTCATGTTTTTCAAGTAATAAAATGTGTATCCCCATTGATTTCCAGTTAACAAGAAGTAGTCGCTATTGGAATCGATTCTCTGTCATGATGCCGGCCCAGGTATTGATCGATCACACATCGGACAATAGTATCCACTCATTAAAATACAAATATAAGTTATTAATTTCATATCAGATTCTATCATAATATGGGAAGCTTAATGATGTCAAAAACCTTATATAATAAAAAATATTAACAATACCAACAACAGAATACAATGTCACCCTGTACTTTACTTCTATAACGTATGTGTTGAAGCAGTTCATTCCTGCAGAGGCAATTTCTCAAAACCAGTAATTACTTTACAAAACCTGCCAAGAAACTTATCCACAATCATCCTAATGGGACTCAATTAGTATCAGCCATAAGGCACACAATAAATGAGATACCTTTCAAATGTGTTAGCATTGACCTAGCATTTATTTCAATTACAGTGATGAACTGTATACCCCTTATATTTATTACAACATACTTCATTGTGACTTTATTTTTTAAACATAGGTAATCAGAGATTACAGAGCTCACCTCAACGAATGTTGCTTTTAAGTAAGGTCAAGTCCCACACTAAACTAATAATCTAGGAGTGTGCATCCCTAGTGGGCTTGCAGTTACTTGGGAATAGACTTACCTGAAAACTTAAAACTAGTCACTCATCCAGAAAATGTAAGTCAAATCCAGCATCCGAAGCAAGTTTTGAGATTGTTCGTCCCTTGATGCATCATCCATGCAAGTTTTGATCAGATAGGCCTTATAGTTACTTGGAAATGAGATCTGCTCCAAAAATTTTAATCTGGTTACTCATCCGGAAAATGTAGGTCAGATCCAGCATCCGAAGCAAGTCCAGTAGTGTGAATCCTTAGATGTATCATCCATGCAAGTTTGGTCAATATAGGGCTTATAGTTACTTGGAAATAAGATCTGCTCCAAAAACTTTAACCTGGTCACTCTTCCAGAAAATATAGGTCAGAATCAAGCATCCGAAGCAAGTCCAGTAGTGTACATCCTTAGATGTATCATCCATGCAAGTTTGGTCAATATAGGGTTTATAGATACTTGGAAATGAGATCTGCTCCAAAAACCTTAACCTGGTCACTCATCCGGAAAATATAGGTCAGATCCAGCATCCGAAGCAAGTCCAGTAGTGTGCATCCTTAAACGTATCATCCATGCAAGTTTGGTCAATATAGGGCTTTTAGTTACTTGGAAATGAGATCTGCTCCAAAAACCTTAACCTGGTCACTCATCCGGAAAATATAGGTCAGATCCAGCATCCGAAGCAAGTCCAGTAGTGTGCATCCTTAGATGTATCATCCATGCAAGTTTGGTCAATATTGGGCTTATAGTTACTTGGAAATGAGATCTGCTCCAAAAACCTTAACCTGGTCACTCATCCGGAAAATGTAGTTCAGATCCAGCATCCGAAGCAAGTTCAGTAGTGTGCATCCTTAGATGTATCATCCATGCAAGTTTGGTCATTATTGGGCTTATAGTTACTTGGAAATGAGATCTGCTCCAAAAACCTTAACCTGGTCACTCATCCGGAAAATGTAGGTCAGATCCAGCATCCGAAGCAAATTCAGTAGTGTGCATCCTTAGATATATCATCCATGCAAGTTTGGTCAATATAGGGCTTACAGTTACTTGGAAATGAGACCTGCTCCAAAAACTTTGACCTGCTCCAAAAACTTTAACCTGCTCCAAAAACATTAACCTCGTCATTCTTTAGCTGAAATTGCACCATCTGAAACCTTGACTGGTACAATGAAACACACTAGAAGCATCCTCCATGCATCTCTGACTAATATAGGCCATAGAAGTACTTGAAAAGAAAACTGCTCCAAAAACCTTAACCTGGGACGCCGACGGTATTACATAAGCTCCCCCAACTTCGTTGAGGTGAGCTAAAAAGGCAATAGCATTGCAATCATTAGCAAAGCATGACTTTAGCATATCATCCAAACAATAAATAACTGAAATAACTTATTCTTATTGTTGATTTTTTTTCTAATCATTACAAGACGATTTCCTGATATATATTCAAGTATGATTAGAATTCAGGTTTATCTGGTTTAGATGATATCTTATTCTTAAGAATAACAATGTGACTAGAATGAGAATGAGAGTTTTGGGGGAAAATATGGAAGGTATTTCATTCTCCAAAGTCTAAGGAGAAAAAAACATCAAAGAATTATGCACTTTTCTAAAACTGTGACATGATATTAAGTCTCCTCCAAAGAAAAATATTGTTTGTATCATCTGTCCTTAAGGTAAGAAATTCTAATTATAAATAAACAAGAGGCCCATGGGCCACAACGCTCACCTGAGTCAATATGGCCCTGTTGTTCTTCATCAGCAGATTTCTTCTCTTATATATTCATATAAAGCTTTGATGGCCTGTTCTAAGCATACCCTACCCCCAGGTGCCATGTTTTGAATGAAATTGAATATAAACCTTCTGAGGATGCTGCTATATTCAGATAACTAATCATGGTTTTGCTGTTCTTTAAAACAGAATTTTAAAGATGTCTGACACCCTACCCTGGGGGGGGGGGGGGGGGGGGTCATGATTTGAACAAACTTGAATGTACACTACCTGAGGATGCTTCCAAATCAATATGACTAATCAAGACTTTGTTGTTCTTAAGAAGAAGATTTTTAAAGATATTTCCTATATATTTTCTTTCATAAAACTTTGATCCACCATTATGGCCCCACCCTACTACTGGAGGATGCATTGAACAAACTTGAATCTGCAATACTTGGGGATGCTTCCATATCAATATGACTAATCATGGCTTTCCTGTTCTTGAAAAGATCTTTAAAAATTTTTCCTATATATTCCTATGTAAAACTTTGATCCCCCATTGTAGCCCCACCCTACCCTCGGGGGTCATGATTTGAACAAACTTGAATCTACACTACCTGAGGATGATTCCATATCAATATGACTAATTCTGGCTTTGTTGTTCTTTAGAAGAAGATTTTTCAGAATTTTTTCTATATGTATTCCTATGTAAAACTTTGATCCCCCATTGTGGCCCTGCCCTACCCCTGGGGGTCATTATTTGAACAAACTTGAATGTACACTACCTGAGGATGATTCCATATCAATATGACTAATTGTGGCTTTGTTGTTCTCAACAAGAAGATTTTCAAAGAATTTTCCTATATATTCCTATGTAAAAATTTGATCCTCCATTGTGGCCCCACCCTACCCCCGGGGGTCATGATTTGAACAAAATTGAATCAACACTACCTGAGGATGATTCCATATCAATATGACTAATTCTGGCTTTGTTGTTCTTTAGAAGAAGATTTTTCAGATTTTTTTCTATATATATTCCTATGTAAAACTTTGATCCTCCATTGTGGCCCCACCCTACCCCTGGGGGTCATGATTTGAACAAACTTGAATCTACACTACCTGAGGATGATTCCATATCAATATGACTTATTGTGGCTTTGTTGTTCTTGAGAAGAAGATTTTCAAAGAATTTTCCTATATATTCCTATGTAAAAATTTGATCCCCCATTGAGGCCCCGCCCTACCCCCGGGGGTCATGATTTGAACAAAATTGAATCAATACTACCTGAGGATGATTTCATATCAATATGACTAATTGTGGCTTTGTTGTTTTTGAGAAGAAGATTATTAAAGAATTTTCCTATATATTCCTATGTAAAACTTTGATACCCCATTGTGGCCCCACCCTACCCCCTGGGGTCATGATTTGAACAAACTTGAATCTACACTATGTAATGAAGGTTTCACATAAGTTTCAACTTTTCTGGCCCAATGGTTCTTGAGAAGAAGATTTTTAAAAGATGACACCAAATTTTCACCAATTCTTAATTATCTCCCCTTGGAATAGGGCATGGCCCTTCATTTGAACAAACTTGAACCCCCTTCACCCAACGATGCTTTGTGGCAAGTTTGGTTCAAATTGGCCCAGTGGTTCTTGAGAAGAAGTCAAAAATGTGAAAAGTTTACAGACGGACGGACAGACAGACGGACTACAGACAAAATGTGATCAGAAAAGCTCACTTGAGCTTTCAGCTCAGGTGAGCTAAAAAAAATTATAAAAGATAGGAAGGCATTTCAAATATATTGAACTTTACCATAACCTTTAAGATCTGTTAATTCTTATACTGTGTGAAAAATGTACTGTGGATTTGCAGGAATGCATGTTTCAAAAGTAGTTTTATTGGCAGATACCTTGGTAATCAGCACTGGAGAAGTTTGATTGTAACCATGCAGCTCTGTTTTAGGCTGATCGTTTTAGGGAATTTTGTGTACATAAAATGTAATACATGTAATATGTATAGAGTATCTGAGAATCTGAAACCCTGAACTGACCAAGATTACAGGAGTAAGCTATCTGAACTTTCAGTCTGCATCCTTTCCATGTGAATAACTAGTTTCATTAATAAATTTTAAATATGTGTACTTTCAGTTACATAGCCTCCATGATAAAAAAAAATTATTATATCATTCCTGCCCATTAATTTTATAACATAGGTGACATCAAGACATTTGTTGCTTTAAACAACCTATGAAATTGCTAATGCCCTAAGGAAATAGAAAAATATATATTATGCAAAGTCTAATACAACCTTGATGTAATGAAGACTGAACATCCACTAAAAACAAGCATTTAAAGAGTATTGCATATACTAGTCCCCTACTGACAAATGTAATTAGGTTCTTCTTAAGAATTAAAATGGCTGCAATTCAATAAAAAAATCATTGAAGCAGAATGAAAAGCACACCTGCTCTGTACCTCATCAAGTACACTCACATACCAAAAATATGCTCAATAAAACTCAATATTCATGAGCATATTTAGAAAAAAGTGCAGAAAATCAAGTGGGACAGACAGCCGAACAACCGAGGAGGAAACTTACAGTCCCCTCCAGTTCACTGAAATAGGACTTATAATATGTCAGAATTGTGTATTTAAAGATTTTATAATCAAGAAAAAAAAGCCAATGCTCACTAGTAATACCCCCGCTCTGATGTGAATATACCCTCTTATGAATCCCACCATATGGCAGGCCTAAACAAAGATTGTGCTAAAATTTCAAGCATCAGCAATGAGTAATTGCTGAGAAAACTGTGACAGAAATTTGGTACAGACAGATGCATGGATAATCAGGAAGTTGAATTGGATTTAATGAAAATGAATCCCTTCATATGGCATGTCTAAACAAAGTGTGCTAAAATTTCAAGCAACTGAGTAGTTGCTGAGAAAACTGCGACGAAAAATTTGGTACAGACAGACGCACAGCAAAACAGGAAGTTGACGTCAGACTTGTACAAAAATGACTCCCACCAATCCATATGGCATGCCTAGACAAAGAGTGTGTTAAAATTTCAAGCAACTGCAATGAGTAGTTGCTGAGAAAACTGCGACAAAAATTTATTAAGGACAAACACACAGATAGACACACGGACACACAGACAGCTAGACACACAAGGGTAAAACAGTACATCCCCCTCTCCTTCGGAGCAAGGATATAATTATTTCATGACACTTTTAAAAAAAATAAAATATAATTTACAATATACATATATATTTTCATTTTGTTTTTTCCTAATGAAAACCTGAAAAGTCTCTCCTCTAAGAATTCCCTATTGATCTGTAACTAACTTTGTTTTCTTGCTAGAAAAAAAATTCAGAGAGTTCAGAGCTCTTTCTAACCAGCATCTAAATGCTTATTCAGCACAAGTCTTTATGTGAAATCAATGAGATCCACCTTCTCTTATTCAGGAGGTTTTTTCCCCAATGCTGAGGATGGGTTTTTAAAGCTAGAGAGTAATTGAGTTAATGACACTGCGGTGTATCCCATTACCGTGGCCAGTAATTTAACCATGGTCTGAAATATACATGTACCAGCCTTCTGAACTCTGTCTGTCACATGGTGTTTTTTAAAAATACCACATGTTTAGTGGTAATTTTTTTTTTACATATGTCTTTTGACAATGTTTTTTATATGTAAAAATGTGCATATTACTGTACCCCTATCATCAAATTTCTGTTGAACAGTAACAAGTAATATAATATTGAATGCATATCATGTATGTCCCAGAACTAAGCACTTGATGCCAAGTTATTTTAATAACTAATTTAATGACATTTACAGATACAATTTTAATAAGTTTAAATATTTTTTTAAAAGAAACCCTAAAATCTTTCAATAAAATGAAATTATCTCAGGCAGAACCACAATATATTTACATCCACTGAATATTTTCTTCTATATTTCTTATGAAAACTACTTTCCTTAATCAATCTATTAACTCTAACATACCCTTGGTAGTTAGAACAGTTTATTTAAAGCCATCTGTGTGAAATTTTTTTAACAGTGGACTAGCTGGGCTCTTCCATCAAAGAAATATAAGTTATTATCAATAATATTCTGACTTATAGATCAATAAGTTACACAATATTTTATGTATGTAAACCTACTTTACATGATTATTTATACAATGAAATGTATTTTGTTGTTTGTTAATGCATGGTTGATGGTTGCAACCATTGCAGAAAAAAAATTCATAAACCACTTACACAGATTATGTATTTTTTTGGCAATGGCTGCAACTGTTACACGTAATTCCTGCATAAACAAAGAAAGAAAGCATCTATTCTCAATGAGCATGCATACTTTCTCATACTTTATAATTTTCCTCTTTGTAACTGATCATTATTTTTTAAACTCTGAAGTTTAACACTCATCATCTCTCTGAATACATAGTTTTTCTGACTCATTCAACTGTGATATGTCTGTTTAGTATTCATACTATTTAATTTATCTCCCCAATATTTAAGGATATATATGATGATTTCTCAAATAAAATAACTAACTGCTCATAGTCATAGTATTGTTGTCTTCTAGTTTTTGATTGGCTCTTACTTATGATATCTGTTTCATCTATGATCTCTGATTGGATGATTTCCTCGATGACATCCTCCAAAGTTAAAACACCCAGGGTTTCGTAGTAAGGATCCCCGTCTCCTTCATTATTAACCCTCCTTACTATTGCCATATGGGAGTGACCTGTGACAAAAAAGAACACACATCTGAGTGACATCGCTTCATACATGTATTTACAAAACTTTTCTAGCTTACATTACTCTCTATCAGTTTGGACATCCAAGTTATATCCTTTTGTATTACTTTAGTTGAGCTGCTAAATTTAATACTGTAGATATACTTTTTTTCTGCATGAGATTTATTTATAATATAATTTAGGATATGTGTCATAGATTTTCCATGGAAATATGTCTCAGCATATTTTACGTACATCTTAGACACACAATGGCAGTCCAAGAAATCGGAGTAATTTTCTACCCTCAGATTGAATAGACAATTGATTCCGTGGAATAATGACCTCTTGGGAAAAAAGTATATTTAAGGTATACAAATAATGACTGCCAAATCCTTAAATTATATTTTTTCTTCTTGACATCTTACATCATTTACTAGAATATTCATATGGCCTGAGGAAAGTCCATAAATCTTGACAAACAGAAAATACACACAAAAAGTCAAAGAGCACACACACAGAGAGAGATAACACCTTAAAAAAAAAGCTTAAACAAAATTAAGTTTCAAAACTATGATTGTCTTATGGACCTGTAATTTTTTCTACTTTGAGGAGGAAAGTGGGAATCTAAGTAAACACCAATGACAATGTCAATAGTGTATGATTAATGAGTATATATAAATATGACACATCAAGTGCTTCAAAGATATTATAATAAGACAACAGGATACATCAAGTTAGGTTTAACAAGGTTCAAGTTGTGGAAGATAGATCATGTACAAGTATACAAAGGCTAAAAGTGTAATGATAACACTAATTACAATCATTGTGCAATATAGGGCAAAGTGTAATAGCAAAGATAGGAAGTGTTAACTTCAACATATTTTAGAAAAACTTCTGAAATTGATACTTAGATCTATAATCTTGTAATCAAACTGTATCCATTAATATGAAAATCATACACTATTGTAAGTTTTTATCAATAGGCATCTTAATTTATTGAGAATGACCTAAATCCTTGAAAATAATCAAGGTGGAACTATTAATGCTTTAGAACAAGTAGATCATGTAGAAGATGACTATTCTCAAAATTAAGTAGACTATTAACCGTGCTTTGATATACTTTGCTTGAAATCCAACTTCATGTCTAATTCTTAACTATAAGCAATAACAGAACAAGTGCTACTGGCCATGTATCAAAGTAGATGTATTGTTTGTACATGCCATTGACATTGTACATACCGGTAACAGAAAATATCACCAAGACTATAATCTAAGCTATATACATGTACATGTACATGTATATATTATATAAATCTATAATATATTCTTTGTATAGTGTTGATATTTCTTCTATTAAAATTGTTATCATGGTTATGTACAGTGCTCATGCATTTACATATAAGTATTCTGCAGTGATATAGCATTAAAAAAATTCCTGTCACCTGCACACGTCAAACTTGAAAGTATTTTGCAGGACATAAATTTTTACTGAATGTTTAATTATCATTTTATGTCATACTGTAAAAATTTGATTTCAAGGTAAGTCAACAAGTTTTGTACACTGCTAATCATGTGATCTGATTTTAGAATCAAGATGAACATGCATGATTTCCTTAATCATGTTTATAAATATTATCAAATTAAAATACTGCAACAATAAACATGACGTACTTGTCATATCACAAGATCACAAGGTACAAATTTACTATTCGCTAAAGCCTATCATAAAACTACTACACTGCAAAAAGAATTAAATTGTAGGAGTATCAGTATGTGTATGTAAATATTTATAAGAATATTTTCAAACAATTTCATCATGTTCATGTCCACTACAACACAGATGGGGGCATTAAAATATTTAAGCAAGAAACACAGTAACTGACACTGACAAATGTTGCTGTTTCATTTACAGTATGTAAAATAATTATAAAGAACATAAACTTAATGCTGCATATGTTTGACTTTACACATTACACAATCAGTTAAAGTAATATAAAAAGTTGTGTTCTGCATGACATACTGAAAAACGACTCTCTGACTTTCAGTAATTAACACACCCCCTTTGCATAAATTAAGCCGACAAACATGTTGAGATGAAATATTAATTAATTTAGAACTAACTGTAAACATGGCAAAAACTAAAATTTAATAATTCTAAAAACTAACACAATTTAATTCCTACATTTCATACAAGAGAATGTGTACTGCTATCAGACCATAATTCTCAGCTTACAAATCTTTAAAAGGATTCAATTGTTCAAAATGCTAAGTGATTTTTTTGTAACAAGGGGAAACTTATTTATAATAATATATATTTTACTACAAGAAGCATGCTTTCTTAATTTACCTTGACGGAATTCGTGCAGCATGGTGTCAAGTTTCTGATCATCAAACACAAAAATGAGTGGATGCTGATAAAATTTGATCACAGTTCGTATTGGTGTTTTATCATCAGGATCAATCAATGCCAAATCTTTGATGTTAAGAAGGGCTACTATATTTCCTTGCTCACCCTCATAAATAGGAATACGTGTATATCCACGTTTCATTATTTCTGACACAGTTTCAAAGTCTAATATGCTATTGATGTCAAGCATGAAAACATCTTCAATCTTTGTCATAACTTCGGTGACAGACTTTTTTGACAAGTCTAATGCCCCTGATATGATATTAACTTCATCATTCTTAAGATCATTGAACTCTTTTGTCACTTTCACCAGCTCTGATAGCTTTGCTCTATCATACACATTTCCAATTTCCTCCCCAAGGATTTTGTCTAATAACAAACTTATTGGAAAAGAAAGAGGAAAGGTCAGCAACATAAAAAGCCTTGTAATCCAAATGGTCCGAGCTCCTACAGCTAGTCCATGTCTAGAACATATGGCTTGAGGTATAATTTCACCACATATTACAATGCCCAAGGTTGCACCAATAACAGCATACAAACCATTAGAGAGGTCATCTAACAATATAGTAAGAGAGTTGTTGACAAGCACGTTTCCCAATAAAAGTGTACAAAGAAGGAAATTTCCCCTCTTACGCACAGGTTCAATAGCTTTTGCATACTTTTTCTCTGAACTTGATCCACATTTTGCAATAAGCTTCAGTTCAGTTTTATCTAATGCCATTAAACCTAAATTTAATCCACTGAATAAACCTGAAAGTGTTAACAAGAAACAAATAAAAATAATTTGTAGCCACAGAGGGAGAAGTGTGGTCTCCTTATCCTTGACAGCAAAACGAGTCAACGTTTCCTTTCCTCCATGTTCCCATTTCTCTACTCCTTCCACAGAATAGCATACGTGATAGTACGTTTTTCCATTTTCTGGAAGAGGTAAATTAACTATAACAGTTGCCAACGTCCCATTTTGTGCAATAGAAAGTATTGCAAAAGTCTGTGATCTCTGTCCATCACATGTTTCCCTCTGCGAACGAACATCGGTCGTGAAAGCTATTCTGCTTGTGTTGGCAAAGTTGCTCCCGACTAGCACAATTCGTTGGTTTGTCCCAGCGGTCAAAACAAGAGACCCAGTCTCATCCCTGGTACTGACAGCTTCCTGGGACAAAATCGCAGATAACTGCGGTAGATCTACACCGAGAATAACTTTAAAATTTAACAAGAAGAAAAACTTGCAGAAAAACCTGACATATCGAGGAGCCATCTTATTATAACAGGAAGTTGTGTAAAAGAGAAGTTTGCAATCGATAGTGACTTTCTAATCCCGGATTTTTATCCCTTCAAAATATTTTAAGGGGATCTAACACTCTGATAAGAGAGATAACTTCCCAACTAAATATATTTTCCCTTGTTTTGATATAATTTTATTTGACTTAAAAACTTTGCATCCAGATTAAATTGACACAGTTCTATATATTTTTTGAAATATTTTTTAAAAACTGCAGTAATGCATCACGTACAACTTTAAATAGTATTTGTATTAGTCGTGCAATTTTTTTTCCTAGTTAAAAATATTTTAACATAACTTGTTGATGAATGCATTTTTTTATAAGCACAGATAACAATGTGATATTCTGACTCAAAAAGAAGCGCATTATTATATTTTCTAAAAATATGAATTTAATATATGTCTGACACTATATAAATATGATTTCATACGAGTATGTACCTCATAATCAATTTTTTTCTTGTGATAATAAAATATTGCACTTCCTATTCTCGGTGTCAAACTTTCTCCATGTCATGGTCAGACATAAAAATTCATTTCTGAGAAAATAAGCACCTCCTCATATTGGACAGTCATTATATGGATAAAAACAACTACACATTGAAGACGATTAGAATTTTATATTTAGACTGTAATGTGATGTGACTATCACGTGGTTTTAGCAAATGTACCTGCAGCATTCGTCTGTAAATTTTGATATTGCAAAGGTTTATTCAAATTAAAATTTTAAGTTTAATTTATAAATATCTTCATAGGCCCTAACCTATGTAGTTTATGAAAAATACTGCAAACTTACTCATATTGTACTACTTGTTAAAATCTTTCCCATTTCAAATGCTCGGAAAAATGCCAAAAATTAAGCAAACGTCTCAAGTTGAAATTTTCAAAATGAAAATATAATAGATAGTGAATTAAAATATGATGATGTTACATTGTTTCTTAAAAATGTGGTATCAATTTCAGAATGTCTTACAACAATACACGAGTTTTCTAACTAGGCTGGATTGAAGTTGAATATAGATAAAACTGAATGCATATTGACAGGGGCATTGAGTCATATCAGAGACAAAATAGAAGGTATAAAAGTTAATACTTCACCATTTAAATGTTTGGGCATATACATAGGTAAAAATAAAAAGGAATGCTACAGAAACAAGAGGCCCAAGGCCCTTAACGGTCACCTGAGTATAATACAACACTGTAAAGGATCCATAGAAGTAAAAAATAAAATTAACTGATAGACGAAGCAATGTTGCCCAAGAGTTTCAAGACGCTGGTAAAAATACCCTTGCTTATTGTAATGTGATAGACCCGAGTGATCTCCTTGGGATCATACTTGGTTTTCCCAAGTCTTACAGGGATGATATTGAATGCAAAATATACAAATACAATGGACTCTTGCCTATTGTGTAAGGTATTCAATATATATGGATACATTGACTGTATATAATTGTCACTTGCCTAGTGCTACAATTCAGTACACACAGACTTGGGTATAAAACGTGGCTATTTGCCTCTTGTCACTATATTACAATAAGTCACCCTGGCTCTTTGTGATTCTTTGTTCACTTTGAAAAAGTACAAAACAACATTATCCAGTCTCTTGTCAACCATGACTCTACAAGTGACAATAACTCATCTGCTGCCAAACAGCTCACCACAGTGTAAGCATACTGTATATAATTACAACTTCTGCTAAATATATAAATAATCTTTATGTCAATCTTTTATATTGCTTTCCAGGCAAGAATCTGACTTTGAGCATGCTTTGCTCATTTAAACCATACATTCATTTTCATTTTGTTTCTATATATATATATATATATATATATATATATATATATATATATATATATATATATATATATATATATATATATATATATATATATATATATATAACATTTTTTCTTGTATTCTCATACAATCAAATAACCTTTTAATTAAATTATAAACAAGGATTTCTGGATTAACAACATCTAGCAAAGGGGAGTAACTCTCATTTGCTTCACGTAATACAATTGTGTACTCTGTTTGCAAAGAAAAGGCACATATACTTATAATTATATTTAATACATTTACATTGATATTATTGCATTTAGTTTGTTTGCTTAGTACTCAGGGGCAGAGGAGAAGATTTTCAAAGCATTAATGCATTTCTGCTTATTAATCAATAGAGCCCAACATAAGCATAAGAACCCCTGACCCAGGGGCCATTAAATTCACAATTTTGGAAGAGGCACCCTTTCTCATTATAACTATGCATTTAGTTTGTTTGCTTAATACCAAAGGGCAGTGGAGAAGATTTTCAAAGCATTAATTTATTTTCAGTATATAATAAATAACCCCCCCCCCAGAACCCTTGACCCAGGGGCCATGAAATTCACAATTTAGGAAGAGGAACTCTTCCTCATCATAACTATGTACTTAGTTCATCGGCTGAATACCCAGGAGCAGAGGAGAAGATTTTCAAAGAATTAATGCATTTTCACTTTATAATCATTAGAGCCCCACACTAACACCAGAACCCCTGACCCAGGGGCCATGAAATTCACAATTTAGGAAGAGGCACTCTTGCTCATCATAACTATGTACTTAGTTCATCGGCTTAATACCTAGGAGCAGAGGAGAAGATTTTCAAAGAATTAATGCATTTTCACTATATAATAATTAAAGCTCCACCCTAACACCAGAACCTCTGACCCAGGGGCCATGAAATTCACAATTTTGGAAGAGGCACTCTTGCTTATTAAAGGCACTCTTGCTTATTATAACTATGTCTATGTACCTAGTTCATCGGCTAAATACCCAGAACCACAGGAGAAGATTTTTAAAGAATTAATGCATTTTCTCTATATAATCATTAGAGCCCCGCCCTAACGCCAGAACCCCTGACCCTGGGGCCACGAATTTCACAATTTTGGTAGAGGGCTCAATGCTTATTACAATCATGCCGACAGTTTGACGGCTTGATGTCCAGGAGTAAAGAAGAAGATTTTTAAAGATTGCATCAATTTTGATGGTTTTAGCCTCACCCCTCAGGCCCCCCGGGGGGGGGGGGGAGGGGGGCAGGGGCCATGAATTTCACAATTTTTACTCCCCTTCACCCATAAATGCTATATGCCAAAATTGGTTGAAACTGGTTCAGTGGTTTCCAGAGAAGAAGCTAAAAATGCATGTTCAAAAGTTTACGACCGACGGACGACGCACGACGGACGAAAACAGATAGCAATAGGTCACCCGAGTGACTCAGGTGACCTAAAACTTGGATTGATAAATTTGAAAATATGCAAAAACTCTTTAAATCATGGATAAAAAGAAAACGTACAATTTTTGGTGAGACTTAAATCATAAACAGTTTAGGTATGAGTAAATTTATCTATGTTGTGTCTTACCTATTCCGCGAGAAAACGAATTATAAAATAAGTAAATTAATATTCTGCTTCCTTTGGGATTCCAGAGACAGAATTAAGCGAAATACATTAATTGGCAAAATACAGGAAGGGGGGATTGGAGTAGTAGAATACTTACCAATTCCAAGCATTAAAAACTGATGGATACCACGCCTCATAAATAATGCTAATCACAACTCTATGCTTTCCCACCTTGACAATTTATTAGGGGTGTGTAATGTAAATTTTGAATATATATTAAAAACCAACAGTACTGGTTTAAATGACTTTGACTTCTTTAAAAGACTGCCTTTGTTCTATAAAGAAATCTTTATTTATTTCAATCAATGTAAAAACTTCCCGACATAAAGAAAATGAATATAAACGAAAATTTACAAGAATAGACTCTTTTTGTTTAAGGGGAAAACGGTATTCTTTAAAAATTGGATTAAAAATATAAAATATAGGCCATAGCAAGAGACTTAAGCTTCTTTTCATGAAGAAGATTTTGAAAAAATTCCGCTTCATTAGATCAAAAACAGACCACTTACAAAGAGGCATATTAAGTTTCCATGTAAATTGCAACACATTGTTGGAAAACCAGTTTTCCGAAGACTACATGAGAAAAGTGAACAAGGAACTCTAGAATCTTTTAAATATCAACCCCCAAGAACTTGTGTTTAGAATCAGAATGGTTTTTATAGTATTTAATTTGTAGATATCCAATCACATCTGATGAAAATTTCCAGGTTCAATTATTATCAAAGAAGGTACCCAAAGCTTGTCTTTAATTTGTGAGGAATGGCTGTATAAGGTACGTGGTGTGAAAAGTTATAAGTATAGATGCTTCTGATTTTATCGAAATATTTTCTTAACGTTCTTATGAGGATTTTGTATCCATATTTGATTAACATCTGCTTTGGAATATGTTGCACAAAACTGTTACTTAAAGTTTTTCCTTCACTGATTTTAATACTACTTTCGTGAAGAGTTAAGAGAAAGGCTTGGTAGAAGATTTACTACATCCTCTTCTTCAATCAAATTCAATTCGGTTGTTGGGATTATGAAAGTATCTAAAACTGAGATATAATTTTGAAGATTCACTTCCTTTGAAGGGGAACCCTGAGTTTCTTAAAGTTGGATTACCACTTTTAGTGTAAATCCAAGTTTCTCTAAAATGCAATTGTATTAATGAGTTTTACATAAAGACTATGTTGTTACATGTTTCTAGCTGGAACAAGTACATTATGACCATATAATATTTCTATTCATTATTCAGATAGAAAGCCATTTCAGTATGGGAGGTACAACCAATCAAAATCCTTGACAAGCAAAACAAATCAAAAAAAAAAGGTTAGACTTTTTTGAGGGTGCACAAGCACAAGGTATACTGTATATATATATATATATATATATATATATATATATATATATATATATATATATATATATATATATATATATATATATATCGGCAAAATTAAGGTAGGGGAACATCATATAACAGAGAATATGCAAGCAGAGCGATTGCTATTCATTACGCCATGTTCACTGAATATCGTTGTTTATTACTTATATTTGCATTAGCGTATGCGCTTAAAAACAGAATACATTAAAAAGCTTCCTTTTTTTTTTTTGGCTA
This sequence comes from Saccostrea echinata, assembly GCF_033153115.1. Classification (NCBI taxonomy): domain Eukaryota; kingdom Metazoa; phylum Mollusca; class Bivalvia; order Ostreida; family Ostreidae; genus Saccostrea; species Saccostrea echinata. The sequence goes on along the minus strand of NW_026889757.1, from coordinate 491,011 downwards.
GGAATGAGGACCAATATTGACGATTTTTCTGCATGCTTTCAATATTCTACACCATAGATTCACATGATTCCCCCTCAAGTCAGAGTAAAGCAGAGACGGATCCTGAACACACGCCCAAGATTCTCCCATTCTGTAGGAAACAGGCTCCAGGACAGACGCAACGAAAGTTATCCACCCACTATCTGTAAGTAATACAAGATGTAAAGACTGTGTGTTGTTTTATGTTTAATTTTCGAGTAAATATTTACAGTGTATTCATATTATAGATTTAAGAATGTCAAATTATTAACAGTATACTATATACAGGGATTGATGTTGTTACAATGAATAACATGGTATGTTGTAAAATAATGAACCTAACAGAGAGAAATTAATTATTACTTTCAGCAAATATTAAGACTTAAATTTCTCTTCATTCACAAGCATAATGCTAAAATAAATCGTTTTAATGCCAGTATCGCATGACATGCTACAACTCAAATATGATGATAGTATCTGTCGGACTTTATGACCGAGCTTCTTCAGGAACTGATAAATCTAAAAAAAAAAATTGAATTGATAATAATTGTCTAAAATTCATCATGTTGGGAATAATTTTTTATAGAATCTTGTGCTTTTGCAACTTAAAGCGATGAGCTGTATTGTTACACGAGTGGAAAGGATACACATCCTAACTTTTCTCACTAAGACTTTGAACGTTTTCACTAAGTACATATACGTACCGCTTGTCTCCTGTATTAGCATTTCTCTTTTCAGTGTAACACGATCATGTAACTTTCCAGCTTCAGTTGGACGCTTTCTAATTGGTTTGTAAGTAACAAATGAAATTACCGCCCCTCCCTTCCTCCTCCCTCTCTTTCTATATATATATATACTTACATTTGCATTTCTTTGAAGAGGATATGCGGATAATTAAAATAATATGATGGCTACGCACGCAAACACGTACCTACACGCGCAAAAACGAGTTTAAAATATAAATTTGAAATTCGTAAAAGCTGTATCACTATCCAGACAATAATCAACTAAAATATTGACGATGTATTTCTTATTGAAAAGAAATTCACTGCATACCTGGGCATTTTACTATCATGCAGGCTTTCGTTTCAATTTTCTCGGATTCACCCACACAAGATCTTCCTTGATTTCCTGAAATCGAGTTTTTGCACGTCCGTGTTCTGGTTTGGGTTCCTTTGTTGCATGTTTGACTACATTCTGACCACTCTCCCCCTGAAGTGACCGAAGGCCATTCACCTTTATCTGCACTCATATATCAAAGGAAAGAAAAATTACATAAGATGGGCTTCAATTACCATTATAAGTTGTAGCATACAATTTGAATAGATATTCCTTATGTAGCTTTCAAACATTATAAATATTACCTTGACAGTTGTTTTCCCATCACATTTAAATGAATTATATTATTAAGATAGCATAGATGAAACTTAATGTTGATTTGAAGTCGGATGTAATGATGTGAAAAGTGATCATAAATTCTATAAACGGTACGAATCGTAAACAGGACAAAAAAGACCCCTGGGAACACCAGAAATCGGATCAAGTGACTAGTAGGGGTAAGCATTCCCTGTAACACCCACCGTGAGCTATAAGTATAGAACAAGTAAATTAAGTTATCCGTGGTCAAAAAGTTTATTTAAAAAATAGCCTAATAATTGGGAAAAAAACACATCAGTAACAATACGAACTGTCAATAGGTTGTATTTGCAAACAAGGTTATTATAACGACCATAGAATTTGAAAAAATGCTGATTGTTGAAAGCCATGTAACATCAACTTAGTTGTCAGCAACCTGCCTCGGTTTCAGGGCATGGTCTTGCGGACCAAATCACTTAGGAGAAATAAACACCGTTCGCAGGTGATGGTGGAATATTACTACAAAAAGGGGAAGTTGACGGTGGAAAAGCTGTAGTCATCTGAGTTTTATTTAATTTCTCTAACATCAAAATTAATAATATTCTATTTAGCCGATACAGCAAATTAAATTTGCCTTTCATGCAGAAGAAGAAATGACTATTTTTGTTGTAATATATGCGTTTGTTCTTTTACTAATTGAACATTTTCAGAACCTTTAAAAGTCTAATATATGCATCCTCACAATGTCAAGGTTTTGTGATTTCGGAACTCCACACAAACCCTTGACATAAGTCGTTATTTAAAAGTTAGGCTTGTTGTTGCGCATGACGTAATGAGTAATTATAAACTAACCGATGAGAATATATTTTTCAAATCCGTCATTATCAAATTTCCCAACTCCAGAGCATATCTTTTGTGATTGTATATGTTGTAAGGAGGACGATCTTCAAAAAAATTAATCCCCGATGTTTCATGTACAGTAACTAGTCGCAAATCCTACAATATTGGCACGTTCCATTTTAAAGATGAGTCATATTTTGTTTTTATAAAACTTACCTACAGTAAAAGCTGTTTTCTGATTGGTTCCAATCCTAGACCAGGAACAAATGAAATAGTAGCTTTCTAGACCAACTTTTAAATAACGACTTATGTCAAGGGTTTGTGTGGAGTTCCGAAATCACAAAACCTTGACATTGTGAGTATGAATATATGCATTAAGATATTGAATGCTTAGTGACAAGCTCTTGATATTAAGAAAGATGTAGAAAAAGGTAAAATGTATATAAAAATTGTATATTTATAATCGTAAAGTAATTATATCCAATTACAAAGAATGGCTAGATAGGATTTGTTCAATTTATCATGCTGTACTAAAGGGGAATTCAAATAAAATTCATTTTTTAAGTTTATTATCATTTAAAATGATGATTGCCCACCTGGACACTGTCTATCTTTACAGATCTTTGTCTCTGTTTTGACTTCATTTCCGACACATAACTTTCCACCATACTGAGGCTTGGGATTAGAACATCTTCTGGACAAGGTACGAGTTGCCGTTCCTTCTCCACACGACACAGAGCAGGTCCAATTAACAGAGACAAAATATGGTGTCCAGTTACCATCAACTTGAAATAAACAATTTACTATCATCTTGAAGTAAAACCAGTTAGTTATTCATCAGCTCTACATTACAATTTACCAGTGATTTACTAGTGATTAAAAATATCAACTAAGTCAACAGAATCTGATATATTTACCATGTAAATATGTATTTTGTTTGACTCCAAGGTCTGGCGAATGATTTCCCCTGCCGAATATGTAGCAGAGCAGTTTTAGCATCATCATATTATTTTCACATGTATTTTCAATATTTGTATACCTGGACACTCCCTGACTTTACAAGAACTAGTTTCTCTCCTGGAAGCAGGCCCTTGACACTGTTGTCCTCCATTTTTGGGGACTGGATCTGTACACTTTCGGGTCTGAATCCTCGCTTTGTTCCCTGTACCACATGTTTTGTCACAATTGGACCAAGTTGACCAATGTTTGTAGTCTGTCCATTCTCCTTGAACTAGTAGGCAAAAAAATACACTCAATTAAATGTATTGAAGAAAATACATTATATTGACAATATTGACGAGTTCCATCCATCATCAACTATTTTAATCAAAATCTAATCACCCCAAAAGCAATCTATGTAGTATATGCCTATTAATAATCTATTATACAATGGAATAATGTAGCGATATTAAAAAAAATTACCATAAAGAAATAGTAAAAAGAAATTGGTAAGATTAATGTAATTTTGTGTGAAATTGAGATTTACGTGGACATTCTCTATCTTCACAGATTTTGGTCTCCTTTTTTCTGTAATTGCCGACACAATTCTTTCCACCATACCGAGGCTTGGGATTAGAACAACTGCTGAACAAGATACGAGTTGCCGTTCCTGCTCCACATGACGTGGAACATGAGGTCCAATTAACAGTAACTATATAGGGCGTCCAGTTACCATCACTGGCGGATTTAAGGGGGGGGGGGGCGTTTGGGGCGCACGCCCCCCTAAAATTTTCAAACTATGATATGAATAATATTAATAATGCCATACTTAAGTATATAACTAACCAATACCACTATTTTTGTGCCTGGTTTTACTCTTAAAATACACGAAAACCCAGGAGCTTCCGGGGGCTTCGCCCCCTGGGCCCCCTCTATTCAAAGTATGATATGATTAGTATTAATAATACCAAACTTTGGTACATATAAACTAACCAATACCACTATTATTGTGCCTGGTTTTACTCTTAAAATACACGAAAACCCAGGAGCCCCTGGGCCCCCACCAGGGCTTCGCCCTGGACCCACTGGGGGCCTTAAGGCGGCCCCCAGACCCCCTGCCTGAACGAAGTCATCCACGCTCCCCCCCCCCCCCCCAATCACAAATCCTGTATCCGCCCATGACCATCAACTGAATGTAAAATTTTAAAGGCCATATAACATATAACATTTGCGGTTATTACAAATTCATTAGAAGAGATAATATACGAAAATATCATGGTTTGGGGGATATGTATTTTCCATTTGTAATTATAAATGCTTGCAAATTTCAAATTTTTTTTTTAGATATTGATTCACTTTAAATAAATGAATATTTTTTTGTACTTGGACACTCCCTGACTTTACAGGAAACCAATCCTTTGTCGATAGTGGAACCTGGACATAGTTTGCCCCCATACTTTGGAGTTGGATTGGTACACGTTCGTGTTCGAGTCTTTGTTCTAAAGCCATTACCGCACGTTTTGTCACAACTAGACCAAGCTGACCAAGGTCTATAGTCTGCCCATTTTCCGTCAACTTTGGTAGAAATAAAGGGCAGATTGAATGTACAGATTAAACTTTTTGAAATAAGTTTCAAAATCTTTTTTCATGACAGACAATTAAAAGTACGTCTTATAACCTTTGGAGATATCAAGCCTTCTTGTTTAGATAATTTTTCATCCTTAGACAAATTCAATTTAGCGAAATATGTGCATAAATGCCTTAATTTATCATCAAATTGTTCGTATGTAAATCACAATAAATAACTGTCATTAAATATTCATGTGTACTTGGACACTCCCTGATTTTACAGGAATCCAATCCTCTATTGTCAGTGGAACCTGGACAGAGTTTGCCCCCATACTTTGGAGTTGGATCGGTACACGTTCGTGTTCGAGTCCTTGTTCTGAAGCCATTACCGCACGTTTTGTCACAACCAGACCAAGATGACCAAGGTCTATAGTCTGCCCATTTTCCATCAACTTTGGTAGAAATAGAAGGCAGATTGACTGTACAGATTTGACAATTAGAACATTTTTTATTATATAAAATACATAATTTGATTTGGTTGCAGACAATGTCTTTATAAGCCTTTTCCTTAATGTACAGATTAAACTTTTCGAAATTTGCTACAAAATTTATGTTCATGACGAACAATCAAGTACCAAGCCATGTAAAAATCAGGAAGATGGTGATACAAGGAAATTCATAGAATTGTATGATAAAAGATTACATTGACTTAAGCACTGAATTCTTATTTTTGGATGTCTTAGCGCGGTATGATAAATTGTCGGCATGGACAGGTGCTGTTATAGGACCGACGACATCCAAAAATAATTCAAGGCTTATATTTACATTCTCTTATTTTCTCTCTTCGTAATTATTAATTTCGTTGATTTTTTTAAAAAGGAATTTAGGGTCTTTTAGAGCTCGTGTGCTTAGTAGACGTAAGAGCCGTTGTGACGTGGAAAGTTAAATAATAAAAAAATGACAAATCTATTTTAAACGTACAACTGCTTTATTTTTACAATAATTTAATGAGGAAAATTAATTGTCTTTTCTTTAATTAAACAAAAAATATATATTTGGTGTTCCTAGAGTATTGAAAATGCATATAGTTACTACTGTGTATTCTACCGCGCTGTGACAATGTTTCGTGTTTGTTTATAGGTATTGAACGTTATAGATTTCCAATGGATTTCATTAAGAAAATTACACTGAATGTAAATATTATGCAATGATTTCAGTTTTTAAAGTTGCACAATTAAAATGTTCAGTACTATAGTTCCCCAAAGATTCGCGTCACTTAAACCTAAACGTTGTGTTTATTAATATTTTATAAAGTATTATAAATATTTTTTTTTTCAGGCAAAAATTCAAAATGGATAGGGGTATTAGTATGTCAAATATTGTTGATAACATTAGATCATTGATGATTTTGTATTAGTTGTGACATTACAATTGGATCAACCCTCGTATTTATAAGCAAGATATATTTATCACGATTTCTGATTACTGTTTTACATATTGTAAGTCAAATTCACGGTGTTAAAATTTCACGATTTCTCAAAAAGTACCAATCGCGATGGTTTTAATTTCACGCTGCAAGAAATTAATTTGAAATTCGTATAAGCATTTAAACGTTTTCAAAAACTAATAATAGCATTCATAATGGGTTTAATTTCGCGGGAAAATGATGAATCGCGAACACAATGACTATTTGCCAATCTACAGTAATCTTTAAATATAAAATTATACGCAAAAGCGAAATTTTTGCGAGCGCACCGTCTCGCGTAATTATGCGAAAATATAATTCTTGCGATTAAAAGTGATTTACAATATAAATAAAATGAGTACTTGGACATTCCCGGAGTTTACAGGATCCTGATTCTAGCCTGATAGAGGATCCCATGCAGTGTTTGCCTCCAAACTTCGGGGCAGGGTTTGTACAGGTTCGGAATCGAGTCCTAGTTCTGATGCCAGTATTGCACGTTTTACTACAACTTGTCCAAGTGGACGGAGGTCTGTAGACTGACCACTCTCCATCAGCTTGTTGATAAATATATAAAGTTTAAACATAGATATAGGACTATTTCATACTACCAGATACATTTTTAAAATATGTGTATGAAACACAACAAAATATTATTAATTAGTGCATATGTACTTGGACACTCCTTTTCATTACAAGACTTAGATTCAGTGTCTTTGGAGGATCCCGAGCAGTGTTTGCCTCCATGTTTTGGTCTAGGGTCTGTACAGGATCGAGTTCGAGTCCTCCTTTTTGTGCCACTTCCGCATGTTTTGTCGCATTTGGACCACGTGGACCAAGAGGTATAGTCTGACCATTGTCCATCAACTGGTTAAATAAGGAATTATTGAGTGAATAAATCGCTTCACTTTTTTATCATTTACAGATATGAGAAACAATTACGATTTACGTAAGGTAGTCCTATAATTTTTGTCAAATATAGTTTTGAGAACAACCTAAAACAGCTGATTGTCTTTACATATTGAGTTTATGTTCTCAAGATTTTTTTAAGTTCATAAAATATGCTTTTGTTTTAAACTTTAATTCTCACAAAACATAATATTTTGTCCTGAAAATTATCTAATACCATGAATTCTAGTACTTTAAATAATCTTTGTAAATTCTTAGTCTAAGGGGTACATGAGGTACCTCTTAGAAAATATCTTTCAATTAAAAAACACACTTCTTAAATGAGGAATTGGATCAACTTTCAATGAAACACTTTTTACCTGGGCTACAAAGATAGGAGCAGCGTGAACTTTCCATTTTATAACCATCTCTAAGAATCAAAATAGAAATTGTCAGTATAGAAGAAATGTTTTCATTTTGACGCAAACCTTTGAAAATAGTAAATATATGAATATTTTTTCTTTGTTATGGATAGAATTTAAGTCAGTTCCTCTTTTGGAATATACGCTGTCATGACATTAAGCATCACAGTGTAAATTTCTCCCGTAATATTCTACTTTTTTTGTTTTTTAAATACGTACGAGTATCTCCTACACCGACTCAACCACAAGAAACCACACGAGTCAGAACCCGACACTGTATTGTAGTAAACTCTTTTATAGCACCATTTAAAACACACATTATCTTGGTAAGCACTGAAATTTTTATAAAAAAAATGTCCTTAAGTATCTCATCTAAAAAAGTGAAGTTTACTAATCTCATTATTAAATTCATGCAATGTTGCACACAAAACCCATATACATGCACCTGTACCTATATTTGGGATGTAATTTATAGAATACATGTAAGTGCATCTACTGATTTTTTTTTTTTTTTTTTTTTTTTTTTTTTTTTTTTTTGAGGTGATTTTAGAACTCGTCAGGTCATAATATGCAAGGCGAAGAAGCTATGCACGCATGCAAGAAGTATCAAATGCCCCTAGGTTAGTTATCATCCCCAGAAACAGCTAATTTTCCATATGTATATGTGTATGTTTAATTGGTGTCACACAATCCTTTCATATATCTACTACACGGATTGTACAGATTCGGCTGATAAGAGTTCTATTGATTGAAGGACCTTTTCTCTACTTTAATGATGCCTAATGATGATGCACACCTCCTGTAAATCAAACTTTGAGGAAATACCAGCTTACGCTATGTTTTTGTTAATTTTCTTTGAAAACATAAGGATTTTAATCATCTGATATCTTTCAAAATAACCATTGCAATGCATGCTGAATTGTTGTCTAGGAACATCTGTTGAAACATAATTTTAAATTAATCTTGAAAAAATATCAATCGGTGATTTACTTTTTAAAGTACATATTCATGTACATTACGTATGACCTGAAGAATCTAGATATTCAACGTACCTTCTTGGGTGTACACCAGTTGCCAAGACGCAACTCTTCGTGAGAATTACCAACAAAATGGTTGATTGCATCCTTATCTTTGTGATCACATACTTTGTAAAGAGAGAAATTTGAATCTTGCTGTTTAAATTTGAATTCACATATTTATTCGTAGAATTTTTTTTAAAATCATTTAAGAGACATGACCTATTTTTATTATATCTATCAGATAAAGAAAACGCTATTAACAATAGATATAAAATTTGGAAATCTTCCCAATTAATTTATTGTTTTATATTCATTTAATTGGAAATAAATCTATGGATGAAATAAAGCTCATTCCTATAAAAGCCAAATAAAAAATATTTAACTCGATATAACGAGTTAATTATCTGTCAGGAGCCTGCCTCGGATAAGAATTGTGTTCAGAGCATGCTTTTGAGTGCCAAATAAGTTGGGAGACGTAAAAACAATATACAAATGATAGCGGCATATTATAACATAATGAGAAAAGTTGGCCCTTATCGTCTATAGTCAGTAACACATCCAAATAGAAAACAGATATAGCCGACTCTGTGGTATGTTTTATTCAAGTCCATTGGGATAAATCGAGTCAACATATGAAAGGAAGTAACTATTATTAATTTAAAAACGTCATCGATTAATGATGGCCACCACAAGTGTTTTCTTCTTCTCATGTAGGAGTTTCTGAATAAATTCTGCTTCATAGGAATATAAAAACATGTCGGCTAAGAAAGGAGCACAATTAGTGCCTACCGAAATTCCAACAGTTTGTTGGAAGACTTGTTCTCCAAAGGCTACATAAGTGTTGTCAACGAGGAACTCAAGCATCCTTTTGATATCAACTTCAGGCTACTTGTGAGTAAAATTAGTGTGATTTTAACAAAGTAATTTTTATGACCAATCACAAGATACGAAAATTCCCCAGTTCCATTTTTATTGAAGACGTACTTGTCTATGATATTAAAAAGCCTTGTTTTTAATTTATTGTGAGGAATGGTTGTATAAAGTGTAGGAAAATCTGTAAAAAGTGTATAAGAAAATGTTATTGGATTTTGAAAATTTCGGTGATTTTAAATTTCTAAAGGTTCTTTGGAATTTTTTAAGAATCCAAATCTGATTTACACCACTCATAGAATATGCTATAGCACAGTACGTCTGAAGTTTCTCTTTAACAGCAATAATTATTTATGTGAAAAGTAAAGATAAGGGCTTGGTAGAGCATTTGCTGGATCCAGCAATATATCTCTGTTTGAAAGAATTTTTATAAAGTTCAGGAATCCAGCTTACGTAGGGCAGATCGATCTTACCTTAATTGACTTGAATTCATGTTAATAGTATTATAGATTGAAGCATTATTTTGAAGAATTCCATTCTTAGAAAGTGAACTGTGAGTATAAGTTGGATTTCCACACGCAGAATTAAAACCAAGTTCTTCTAAAATACAGTTATAATAATGAGCCTTACAAACAAAGACGAGATTGTTACAAGCCTTGTCTGCTGGAAGCTAACATATTGTTCATGTAGCCTTTCTATTTTTTTTTTTTATCACCTCCGATTTAGTGAAAACAAATTAGAAAATTATTTATTTACAAAAATCAACTCAGCACAGACACACAGACAAATATACTTTAAGTGAAATCACATGTATTGAAATATGGAGATAACGAACAGCAATCAAGCTTAACAGTCCAATGAAACAATACAAATCGGGAGCAGAGCAAATACGGGCCTCTAAAAAAAGATGGGATCAGGCGCCATGGAGGAGTAAGCATCCCCTGTTGACCTGTCACACCGTGTGCTCATTGTCATGATCGGGAAACTGAAAAATCCGTAGACAATTCAGTGTTTTAATAATGGCCTAACAATTAGTATGAAAAACGTCAGTCAGCATTCGACTTAATGAAAGATTGTATTCTCTGACAAGGCCAGCGTATCGATTATAGAACTTGCGAAATGATGACTTTAAACGAGACTGTTGATATCCTTGTTTCAACAACTTGTTTGTCAGTAGCTTGCCTCGTTTAAGAAATTGTTCGTACATGGAGCATGCTATTGCATCGAATCAACTGGGAGATATAAATCCCATATGCAGGTGTAAGGGAGATTGCTACATAAGTAAGGGTAGTTGACGATGGAAAAGTTAAAATCATCACGTTTATCAAAAGATTTGTTGTTAGGTTACAATTTATCTTTTTCTAGTAAAATATTCTTATATGAAACTGATGTGTCAGACTCTGTGGTATCTTTTTTTCAAGTTCACTGGTTAATTGGAGTTTGTGAAAAAAAAATAATTTCAATTGAATTTATTTCATATCAAGCTGAGCCTCCTTGAATGAAATTCCTACAAGTTACTTCGGTAATATCCAACCAAATTCTTTTGACAATCTTTCTCATTTAAAAGCATGACACCAGTCCAGTTTTTCTTTCTTTTATTGGATAACAAATCTATATTTTTGTAGCCTGAATGCACTGCACTGAAGAAAGTTTTTCATATACATTGTAAATTCAGTGCGTAATTGTGAAGTCCCACTTTGCCCAACAATCCACTGTATCTTGATTCTTCATGTATATAACATTGTATAACGTGAAGACAATTGAGCATTTTTTTTTTAAATTTTGTGTTTGTATTCTTGAAAAAAAGGTATGTATACATGTCATCTCTGTTGAATCCAGATAGGGCCACGTAGTTCACTATCGCACTATCAAGCATCGACTGTTGGGTCGATGGCGCTATGACAATGACGATGAGACGATGGTGCGATAACGATGAAACGATGGTGCGATAGCGCGATGAAAGATGCGATGGTGCGATAAAGCAATAACGACGGAGGGATGGAATGAGTGAGCGATATTGAATATTGCTTCATAATCATCGTATCACCGCTCAATCGTCATCGACCTATCTCGTCATCACTATTGTACCATCGCGCTATCGCTTCATCGTGCCATCGTACCATCGTCATCGCACTTTTGCATCATCTCTTCATCGACATAGCATTATTGCATCATAGCCCTCGATGGTGCGATGATGCAATAGTGAACTACATTGTCCTATCCGGATTCCATACTTCTCTATGTATTCCAGTGTTAAAATTTAAATTACTTTACTTTTGACCCACCATGGCCCTAGGAATTATGATTTAGATAAATTTTTAACTATTATATATATATAATAAATTTTATAACCAATTTCAGGCATGTTGTCCTCGGTGTGATGGCTGTTAAAAATTGAATCTACTCAATCCTAGAGAATACAATGTATTTTGTACATGCATATGTATTTTATGGAGAATCTGTCATAGCAATATGTCATTGTAACATTGCTATTTTTAAAAGGAATATTTTTGAAAATTTGACGCTATTTCTTTAAAAATTCTTGAATTTTAAAGAGATCAAAATAATTAATTTGAACAGATCTGAAATATTCTGAGAAGAGTGCTGTATACCAAGTTTTACTGAAATTAAAGGACAACGATTTGTTAAATGTTTACAGACAACATTCAAAGACGGAAAACTAATCAGAAATGCTCAATCAAGCTTTTGACTATCTTGAGTAAGGAATGTCAAATGAATTATAGTAATAGACTTTAAGGGTGCTATTTAAAAAAGATGATAGGAAAAAGATGGAGCATTTCAGCATATTATTGAGATGATCAGAAATTCAACCTTAACAGAGTTTTGAAGAAACATTGCCAATACAGGTTAACACTTAATTTCGTTCGAAACAGAGAATTCGTTATACCTTTTTTGAAAATCCCTTCATATTGCATGACGTATGGGTATCTTCCCTGCATCATTTTGTGCAACAGGACTGAACAAGCAAAAATTAGTCAAGACATTTGTAATCACTCGAGGACACAAAGCAAGGACAGATATAATTAAGCATTGAATTCTTATTTTTGAATGTCGTCTATCCTATAGCTATAACTGAATTCTGCACTTTTGTCGGCACAGACAGGTGCTGTTATAGGACCGATGACATCCACAAATAAGAATTTAATGTTTTTTTTATATTCTCTAATTTTCTCTATTCGTAACTGTAAATTTCGTTTATCTTTACTATGAATTTATCGCCTTTCAGAACTGGTGTGCTTATTACACGTAGATATAAGAGCCGTTGTGACGAGGAAAGTTAAAAAAAACGCTAATGAATATTGCTAGGTTGAAAATAAAGGTAGAAAGTTAATTTTAAAGGTAAAATTGTTATATTTTTACAATAATTCAATAGGACAATAGTTTTTAATTAAACTGAACCAAAACAATATACATTTGATGTTCCTAGAGGATTGAAAATGCGTATATTTTTGACTGTATTCTACCGCGCAGTGGCAAGGTTTGGCATGTGTTATAAGGTATTGAATGTTGTAGATTTCAAACGGATTTTATAAAGAGAATTACACTGAATGTAAATATCATATAATAAGACACTTACCTAGCTGATTGTAAAGATTTCATACAGAGACCAAATTGATGTTTTAATGTACATTATTCACAATATGTCAACATGTCCCGACGAAAATATTTATGAAGATTTGGCCTAGAGAACAGCTAACATATCAAGGTCTACACACTTCATTTTGTTTTGGCATTTTACGGAGACCTAATATCAAATATATTTGCAATTCTTAAAAAAAACCCATTAATAATCTTAATATTTTAATTTTAATCCTTTAATTACCACTATACCCGGAGGAATGATAGTTATTCAAATGCAACTAACTCTTGTATATAAGTGAGTTGGACCAATTAAGACAAGCATGATTATTTTAGATAAGGGTCCATTTCAATTAATTGTGTACAATCCTTTCAAAAGGCAAATGGACATGGAACAAAATTGTAGTGCACGCATTTTGGAGTACATTTCAAGTAGATTTAAGGACCGACTTATAAGGTACTCTAACATATTGTGTATAATGTTATCACAAGACATAACATGTAATTATTTTACTTCACTAAAGTAGCCTTTAACAAATAGTGTCGTCCCCACGCATACCATAGTACCACTAATTCAGATATTACAAGGAGCTGAATACTCGCCCTAAATATCTGAAGGCTGTGGTCGTTTAAACTCAGTTTTCATTGTGATCTTTTTTGGAAGCGCATAATTGATTTCCGTCTACAGTACACGTCCGTTACAGTATAGTGGTATTTACGTATGATGTAGATTATCCTATTGCAGTTACTGGTCTCTTGTGTTGCAGAAAAAGCAAACACACCTGGTTTACCAAGAATTCGTATGATGGAGAAAAATTTGCTTATTAGCAATATCTATGTAAAATTTTAGCTTATGCTATACCTATATGCTGTAATAAACTGGACTGAAAAGGCAATTTTTATGCAAAATAAGTTTTTAATAATCATTTAATTCGGATGAGACCGTATAAACCGAGGTCCCGTGTCGCAGTATGTGCTGGCATGATAAAGATCCCTCACTGCTCAATGGCCCTGAGTGCCGAGCATAGGTAAAAAGTTGCAGCTCTACACCGGCAAGTGATGGCGTCACCATATGAGTGAAAAATTCTCGAGAGGGATGTTAAACAACAAACAAACAAACAAAAACAAATTTGGTATAGTTCAAGTTGTTGCATTGCATATATAATTATCTGCAAGCTGCTAGGGTAGATGCACAAGGAGGGTAATGAACTGTTCACTTTGATCCCGGTGAATTAAACTTGGCGTCTTATATAATTATCAGTCGAATCTAAAGACCTGTACAAAAAGAAAAATTGTAATATAATACAAATATTATAATATTTTTGTATTACAGTAATTCCTTTGATTACATTTCAACAGTGAGATACTGAATTTATAATGAATAAAAGTGATATTTTGTTACAGTGTGAAAGAAAATCAAAGGGATATTTTGTCACAGTGTGAAAGAATATCATAAGTGAAGTAAAACTCTCGATTTCCCTTCCCTTGAGGAAAGATGTTGTATAAATCACTCCCTGGTCTGTTATAATTAGTTAGAGAGAGTAAACAAACGATCCTGACAGAGACAGTCGTCACGGTAGCTCAGTCAGTAGAGCGCTCGCTCCGTGATCGGAAGGTCGTGTGTTCGAATCACGGCCGCGACTGACCTAAGTTGATAAAAAAAATTGGTAGCAACTGTCTGTTCCTTCGCCAAACGCTCGGCACTTTGAAGTGAAAGTTGCGGGTCCTTCGGATGAGACATTAAAAAAACGAGGCCCCGTGCCACGGTAGGCGTTGGCATGATAAAGATCCCTCACTGCTCAATGGCCCTGAGTGCCGAATAAAGGTCTAAATTTGAAGCCCTTCATCGGTATATGGTGACGTCTTTATATGAGTGAAAAATTCTCAAACGGGACGTAAAACAACATACAATCAATCAATCAATCCTGACAAAGACTAAAACTGCCAAAGTAAATTCTCCAAATATGTTGTTGATTTCTATGTTACAATCTCACAATTGTTATCTCCACCACCCAACTATGACGTCACAACCTGCGTGACAAAAAGACAGAGGCAGAGGGAAATTAGATGAAAAAAAATGTAATAAGCAGAAAATTCAGTATATGGAATGTATTCAATCGTGAGACAGTATTAGTTTATATGTTCACTCGTGCTTTGCATTCTTGAAAATGATAATAAATCCTGTCCCACTCATAAAAATTATGCCATATCAAACTACAAAACATTCAATATTCTGTTTGTACACACACTAGCTAATAGCAGTTCTAAGAGATTTTACATAGAAAAAATCACGTGTTGTTTTCCTGCAATATTTCTCACAAAACAATTTCAGCACAACTGTACAATGGGGTAATAATTATTCGTGTATATTTTTTTTAGTTCTCTTCAATATTAGTGCAAACATTTTGTATTTTTGCATTGATCTGAATCGCTTGAATAAATGGAAGAAGTTAATGACATATATCGCCAAACACCTTAACTCCGTCACTACCCTAACTGCGTCAATTTCGGAAAACTCCGCGCTGTTTGTAATCGAATGCGATTGTGACGTCATTTTTTACATGCTGAAAATTTACAATCAAATGCCGATCAATTTTTTCAGTCAAGTTCAAAAATGCGTCAAAAATAAAAACAATTACACATGATCTATTGTATTTATCATATTTTATGTGAAATCAGTAAGTACTTTTTCCAGTATGCGCTATTCCATCGATACCTCCAACAGGTGCGTCAATATGCTCATTTTTACATGTCAGTCATATTTATGAAGGTCTTTGCCAAAGGATTAATATGACCTACCATATTGAATACGGCTAAAAATATTTTATTTTTCGTCTCAATATGCCCTAATACGCTACATGTTGGAGATAACGTAGCGTGGCGTAATTACATATAAAATATTATATTAACGTTATTTTCTCTGTTGTTGATACGTTTCTAAAAATACAATTTAACACTATTTCAAATCATCAGAACTTATTTTCTATGTTTACAAGTAAAAGATGAAGGGAGAAAACACTAAACTGGAAAAAAACCAGAAGTCTCTGACGAGACTGTAGCTCTACTGGTTGTATTTATAAAGGAAGATAAAAGAAGCACTTGGACTTGAAACTTTGCAACAGCAATAAGTAGAATAATGATCCTTAGTTTAGTCTCTTTTGTGGCAAGATTTATTATTATATCAGACTAAAACTGTAGGAGGAGTAGCCTTTTAAAACAATTTTACAGAAATTTTTATTTAAGTAACCATGGCAACATCATTCCACAAAATCAAAAAACAATAACACCAATTATGTATCTCTGTAGTCTACTTGTATGCTACATTATACTGAAATCAGACAAAAAAGTGTAGGAGGAGTAGCATTTTGAAAGTATTTCAAGAAAATTTATATTTTTAGTAACCATGGCAACAATGTTCATCGAAATCAGAAAATCAATATAAAGAATTATGTATCTTAGTGTAGTCTACTTGTTTGCCAAGTTATACTGAAATCAGACCAAAACTGTAAGAGGAGTAGCATTTTGAAAGTATTTCACAGAAATTTCTATTGTTAGTAACCGTGGCAACACCATTCATCGAAATCAAAAATCGATACACGGACTTATGTATCTTATTATAGTCTATTTGTGTGCCAAGTTATATTGAAATCAGACGAAAACTGTAGGAGGAGTAGCATTTTGAAAGTATTTCAGAAAAAATTTTATTTTTAGTAACCATGGCAACTCCATTTATCGAGATCAAAAACCGATACACAGAATTATGTATCTTTGTATAGTCTACTTGTGTGCCAAGTTATATTGAAATCAGTTCAAAACTGTAGGAGGAGTAGCATTTTGAATGTTTTTCACAGAAATTTCTATTTTTAGTAACCATGGCAACACCATTCATCGAAATCAAAAACCGATACACAGAATTATGTATCTTAGTGTAGTCTACTTGTGTGCCAAGTAATATTGAAATCAGACCAAAACTGTAGGAGGAGTAGCATATTGAAAAATTGTTTACAAACGGACGGACAGACAGACAGACAGCTAGACGGACGGACGACGGACACCTTACTATCGCATAAGCTCTTCTGGTCTCTGACCAGTAGAGCTAAAAATCTAATTAATACGTCGACATATTGCAGAGGGCACTGGTGACGGAGTTAGGGTTCATTTGACGTAATGTACACGGATGTGATATGCGTTCTATTTATAGTAGTTTTGTATAAGTCCAATGACTGATTTTTTTTAAATAGTTCTGAAAACAATGTTTAAGTTCATTACTAAGTGTAGCAAACATAAAACAAATCAAAAAATAATTCAGAGGGTAACCTGACGTCTTTTCCGCTTATGGTGACGGAGTTTGGGTAGTAGGGGATATCATTATGATATTCTTTGTAATTATGGAAATCTACATATGTAAATTGTAATAAATTTCTTGAGTCAAAGCAACAGGCGTTATAAATAATAACAGGATGCTTACTACATGACCCTGCTGTATAACAGAACCATCTGATTGGTTCGGCATGAGCATCACTGAAGAGACATAATTTGTCGAAATGCCCATCTGGTGCATCAAAATTGAGGCCTCTGTTGGTGGACTGTTAGTCCCCCAGGGTCTCTACAGCTCAGTAGCTAAGTACTTCGGTACTAGCTTGAAAATAAGGATATATATTATATTGCAGTGGTAAAATTTAGAAATTTATTTCAAAATGAAGGAATATCTTCCTCATTTATAGCTCTTATCCTTTGACGTATTTGGCACTAGTTTGGCATAGTTTTTTCAGCTCTTCAAAGTCTTTTTATTTAATATTTTGGATTTCCAACGTTTCGGCATGAGCATCACTGAAGAGACCTAATTTGTCGAAATGCGCATCTGGTGCATCAAAATTGGTACCATATATGATTTACATTGGAATAAAAGGTCAGCTAAGATTTAGATTAAGAAATAGAACATTGCTCTATTCAAGATTACCAAAGTTTTATTAGGTCAGAAATATCTTATGATACACTTTATTAAGAGTGTACACACGAGATTTTGTTTCGTAATACAAGTTATTATAATACAAATCTTACCTTGTACACGTGTGTCGGTGTAAAGACGAAGAATTGTGACCGCGGTCATTATTCGACGTAGAAAAATGACCCTTTTGCCTCTAGAAAAAGTAACATCACCCTTATAATCTCCATACCCTACGTAAAGAACACTGACCTGTAGAATAATGACCCCTTTCAAATTTTATTAGAATATTCTTTTCTTGGGGGGGGGGGGGGTTTAAAAAGATTAAGAATTATAAGCCAAGAGACGAGCGCCAAAATACTCATTTTAGGTAAAAATTGAGGATACAGCGATGATATCTTGGACTCATTTAATCTTTCGAACAAAATTGTATGTTTTTTATGATAAATTGACAACACCAATCGACTTAAATCTAGACTATGTGAAAATGATTCCATATTGATTTGTCAAATTATCATTGTTTTAAAGAACATTTTTAATTCATTCCTTATATATCCTAGAGAAAGAAATGTCTATGTTTTTTTTACCTCAATGATTGTAACAATGTACATATATGGAATTCTTGGACACATAGCAAATATGTCTATCAATTTGAATAAGAAATATTAATAATGTTTACAGACGCTTGGATCAATTTCATTTAAACCGAAAAAAAACTATCCTGTGCAAACGGCAAACAAAAGTTGAGATAAAAGCAATTTTAAAATAAACTGCAAATAAAACTTCCATGAAATCTCAAAAACCACAAAGGAATGAGTCAGTAAAAAAATTTATCAGATACCCATATCTCATCCCCAACGTGCACTGGATCCATATGCTGTAGCAGCTTCCATACAAGCATTTTAATTAACCTGATCATTCTAATTTGTCAACGAAAGTTATAATTCTATAAAAGATTTACCATCATACTAATAGCGCATCTCTGAGTACACCTTTCCGTAGACAACGAGAAGAATATTGGATTAGAAAACTAGGCACGGCCTTTCCATATGGTAGCAATGACAATGTCGATAGTGTTGTGAATCTTTCAATTCCACAGTGTAGTAAAGTGAATGTGATGGGTCTTTTTAACAGTACGAAGAGACGTAAGCGTAGTCATAGACATCGGTCTATAATATAAGTAATATTCTTAATCACAAAAGGGTCCAGTCTTGTATTCCACCATATTTCCTATTAAAGACTACACCCTGTATTTCCTATAAATCGACTATTGCTTCCAAACCTTTTAAATACAAGAAAACTTTACAGAGCCTGGATATTAAGCATCTAAAACATAATCCTCCATCGTGTTCATGTTCTTCTTTACCTACAACTATAGTCCTGCTGGGCACGTTATTAATGGTGACGTAGATATAGATAATGATGAGGACCTTAAATCACTTATTTTAAACGGGCCAAAATTTAGAGAATCCCAATCTTTCAACTGGAATCATAATTTCATAAATATTATGAATTCTGTGGAAGATTACGCCAGATGATGGGCCAAACATGAAAAAGAAGACCTTGACACTTTGTCAGAATGGATTAAATGTATCAGATGTATGTTAAAATCTCGAATTAAGCGATTGAGGGGCAATATGAAAACCATATATCCCTCTGTGTTCAATAATTCAGAAGTAAAAAAAAAAGAAGTGGAAAATTTAAAATCACAAAATTTAACCAAAATCAATAACATAAAAACGTACGACTTTTCAACTATGTATGCAACCATTCCACACGATAAATTAGAGTTCAGGCTTTTTGACATCATTGACAGCCGCTTTTTTAATAAAAAAAATGAACCCGTAAATTACTTACCTTGTCATCGGTCATTTGCAAAATTAATTATTTTTTCAAAAAACATTCTGATTGTACACATAAGTACTCTGATGTTGATATTAAAAAGATCTCTTGCTATGGCCTTCGAATCGACATTAAGATATATCAACGACGCAAGAGATTCTCTACGTATGAAAAATTTCTAGAACGAGGTAAGTTATTAACAAACAAGTTTATGAAACAAGAATAACAACAGTCTCCTTTAAAGTCATAATTTCGTAAGTACAATGGTCGATACAATGACCTTTTCAGCAAATACAATCTATCATTAAGTCATTTTCTAACTGAAGTTTTTCATACTAAAACTAATCGTAGGCATCATTTACACACTGAATTGTCGACGAATTTTTCCGTTATTTCCCGATCATGACAAGGAGCACACGGCGGATGTGACCGGTCGACATGGGATGCTCACTCCTCCATGGCACCTGACCCCACCTCTAATGTTTTGTTTGCTCTGCTCCCGATGTGTATAGTTTAATGGATTTTGAGCTTGAATACTGTTCGTTATCTCCCTATTTCATACATGTACTATCTTTGATTTTCTTGATACTGTCCTTTATCAGAGGAATGATAAGTCTTGTCTAAAGAAGAATATCAATTCTGTTCGAACAAATTTGTATTTCAGCAAGTTGTCCATGCAAATATCAAGTTCTTCAAAACAATTCCGAACATAAAAATATATACTTTTAATTTCTCCTAACGTACGAGTATATTTAATTTATATGAAGGAAGAATATATTTGTCCAAACAAACATCTTGTTCGCCCGACTGGTCAGAACAAATATCTTTTTTGTCGATATAATTATATAATTCGTCAAAACAATTATATATTTTTGTCTTGGTTTCAACAACACAGTACTATTGCCTTTAATTCCGTATGTGTAAAAGTAATGGCCTTCATGAATTCTTTTAAATGTGCTAAAGATAACACGATTCTAAAAAAAAAAACTTAATGTATTTGCTAGCACTGTCATTACGTATAATGACACTGGAATTTTCGAAACGCTGACTTTGATTTAGACCGTTGAAAGCTCTGTAAAATCAACTTATTTGTCAGTATCCTGACTAGTTTTAAAAGTTGATTGTACTCAGCGGATATTCTGGCTTACCGAATAAGTTTGAAGACATAAATTCTATATGCAGGTAATATTGGGATATTACAGTACGTAAATACATATAAGAAGTTGTTGATGGAAAATTCAATTCAAAAGATATCCTGTTTATCTGATTTTTTGAATTGTTAAATGGCCTTAAACGTCTATATTCAGTAAAATATCAAAATTAAAACAACAACAATAACAAAAAAAACAACAACAAACAAACAAACAAACAAACAAAAAAACCAACCAACCAAACAAAAAAAAAAATAAAATAAAACAAAACAAACCCTAAACAAAACAATAAAAAAAACCCCCAGAACTTTTAGTTAACTCACTAGTTTTGTAAAAAAAAAAAAAAAGATTCCCGCGTCGTTTCCATTGCAATGATCGTCATTTAAAAAAATTAAATTTAGAGAGCACGACTAAACTAGTGTTGCTGATAGTTATTTATTTAAGTTAGGTTTCAAAAAGATTGTCAAAGCCGGCTGCAAGAAATTTGTGAACAAAATTTGTCATTTTCCATTTGTTTTTATGGCAACGGCGGTCATTTTGAAAAACAATGTCTAAAGCATATCTAAAATTGCTGATCGTCATTTCTGAAAATTTTAATTAAGATTCTTCCAAGACATTTTCGAGAAAATGCTCAGATGAAATAAATTTTGGCGATGATAATATGTTGTCCCGACTACCGTTATGTAAGACATAAAAAAGGTCTTAACAGATAGCCACTGTGACGTATATGTTGTTCGTTTTTATTGTGTTTTGAGAACACAATATGTCTAATAGATTGAAACGCATGTAATGCTATTACAAATGTATATATATATATATATATATATATATATATATATATATATATATATATATATATATATATATATATATATATATATATATATATATATATATATATATATATATATATATATATAATTTTAATTGTATGTTCGTCCAGTGTTCGACAGAAAAAAAACTTACAAGTTAAGAGAATTAAACGCTGAGCCCCAAACTTGGCATCAGTGACCTCTTTTAAACTTAGTACTTCTTTGTTAGGATGGGGGTCATTTTTTAACGGGAGTCAATTTCTTATAGTAGAAAACTGACCCCTAGGGTCCTACAAAAAAGGACATTTTTTACGGCTGGGCTGGGGGTCATTTTCCGACGCCCGGTCATTTTTCTATGGGGGTCATTATTCGTCCTTTTTATTCTTTTAATAAGGCTAATTCCTGCAATCCTGTTGTTTATCTAAATGAATAAAAAAGAAGAACACACAAAGAAATACTTTAATTGACATCTTCTTACCTATGTTTTTCGCTTCTTTCATTAACAAATGGAAATGATTAGAATATTTATGAGGAAATGTTCAGAAGAGTTCTTTTAATATAAAGTATAGTTTTGATAAATCATTTTTTATTTATTTTTCAACTGTATGTCTTTAAAGCCACTTGCTCCGATAGTTATGGTTAAAAAATATATCTGGTTGTTTGTAAAAAATAATTCTCCTAGAAAGTTTCCATTTTCGTAAAATTATATTCTCAGAGTCGGTGTCTTTTAAAATATATTAATATATTAAATTTTAAAAAGTTGTTGAGTCACACCAAAAAAAAATAGAAAGAATGCAAAGCTTGCGCATGTGTAGCGACTTTAAAAACAAATCGCACGATTTAAGTCAAACGAACACATGGTAGTCCAAAATCTCTGACTCTGGGCTTAAAAAAATGAAACCCAAACAGGAAAGAGACCGAAAGTAGTGTATTCATATAGGAAAACACGCAGAGGAGTAAAAGTTGGAATCGCCCTGGATGAACTGCAACTCAAAACGTGATACAAATTATGTCAAACGGTAATTTTACGTGTTTCTCACCTCAGTTTGGAAGTCACGTGGTCTCACTCACTTAAATATCAATAGCGTGTTTGTATTGTCAAGACTAAGATTTCTCTTAAAAATATTGTTGTAAAAAACCAAAAAAGTTGCATGAGCTACATTTACTAAAGTATATATATTCCATGTAAACATGTTCATTTATTGTGTAAGAAAAATATGCATGTTAAAGATCGGTTATACCCGCAAGAAAGTATGATGTAATAATGCGTTTTATATTATATACATACATTTTGCGTTTGATATTTTATCAAATCTCGAGACTAAATCATATGTAACAACATTGACCGGCCACATAGACTGGCCAGATGACTGTATTGCGTGAAAACACAAGTAAACAACGAAAAACCATTGAAGCAATTTTTCAACATCTTGTCTATACATGTAATTAATAACAATACATTTATATCAATTCAACAGAAATATAACTTTGCATTTTTTGGTTTCGTTCACAAACTTTTTCAATGAACTTCATAAGTTATATTTATGGTTTCTCTTGTAGAAAAATATTCTTTACCAAATGCGTTGTCTATTGCTAAGCAAGCGACAGTACTTCCACCAAAGTTGTCAAACGTTGCAGTAACCACTACACGGCTTTCATAACGACAATCACTAGTCACCATGGGTCCCGTAAATATTTCTGTTATGTTTCTCGGAACCATTTCATAAGTTTCATTAAAAAGGATAACAAGTGACAATGTTGTTGTATTAGGATTCATTATTGCAGTGCAGTTGATGGTGTCACCACCCAGTGAAGCATTCAGATAACTAGGTTCGATCTCGATGGACACATCGGTAGGAGGTGCTGAAATGTTATGAGAGTTAATTCAGTTCATTAGACACTGATATAAGGATTACCGTTTAAGCTTAAAATTTTCTAAGATCTTACTTAGGCCTATAGTTTTGAATTAAAATTTTAACGAACAATAGACTGTCTCATATCTCCTCGGAAGTACATGTAATTTTGACAAAATTTACTTGAATTCAAAGCGGAAATAGACTAATGTAAAAAAGATCAATAATATTTCGCTTTTACTGATCCGTTTAATTAATGTCTTTCTGGCATTTCTATTAAATCATTCTCATATTTAACAAATTGTGCGAAAACATCGAAGTTATTTTTGAACAGTGGAAATTTGTGACAGATAAATGTCCTTAGACTTTGAGTTTATGTAGCAATTATTCGGCTTATATAAAATATTCGAGCAAAATTGCATTCTCCGCCGTCTTATGATATCACACCAAACGCATATTTTTGTTCATTTATTTTTATGATGGCAGAGATTATACAGATATCAATCAAACTTTGTCCTCGGAAATCTGAGACAAATTAACGGCTAATACAAGAGTAAATTTCTCACTGATTTTTGAAAACAACTCTACAAATGGAAAATGAATTTATTTATTTACCTGCTATATACAGATAGCCAACGTCATCTGCAGGAAGAATAAGACTCTCGTTGAAGGTATTTACTTTACAAAAGTAAGGGCCAGCTAAGTTGCAAAGGTCATCTCCGGGTCGGAGGTCAAGGGTGAAATTCACTGCTCTGTACTCATCAAACTGATTGCTAGTATATACTGCAGATATTCGATCATTCTGGGGTAGAATAGTATAGTTGTTGTCAGAATTTATTGATATAAGTGGATAAGAAGAATCGTTGAAAAACTGGAATGCAGAGAAATAAGATTGAGAGAGAGGAATTCTGCATTTAAAGGTAGCTGTTGAGTTCAGCTCTCCATATAACTTTTCTGGCTCCATATCAGCTTCGACTGCAAGAGAATGAAAAATATAAGAAATATAATCATATATGATGACTTTCCATTAAGCAAGTTACCTTGATTCAATATACTGGGTATGCTTTGCTATTTTGATAGTTTAGATTTCTAATTTATAACTACATGCATAGGTGACTATAGATACTTAACTATAATTAATCAATATATAATTAATTATTTTTTATTTAAACCTCTACATCAAAATTTTTATGTTCTAATAATTTTTTTTATCTTAACCTATACATCAAAATTTTTATGCTGTCTTAAAACAAACTACCTTGCGTAACATTGATTGACACGCACTTTGTTGACAAAGTTTCGTTGTAGAGGACATCGTTACCGTGACATCGGACATATGATCCATTTCTTGAATCCATCAAAAGTATGTGATAGCTATACAGTACTTGATTTGTACAAAAGGCGTTTTTATCGCTATCCAATTTGAAGACCTCTTGAACCACTTTTTCTGTTGCCTGTATATCCTCATACTTTCCATTTTGACAGACTTCCAAGGAAACTTCTGTGTCATTAAGGTCTCCAAGCTGAACGGTACAGTTAATGGTAACATTGGACCCACTGACGTAGGAATAGTCGGCAGTTATTTCAATTGTAGACAAAGGAGCTAGAAGGGTACAAGAAGACATGAATATTAAGCGTTTAAACTGGGTATAAAGTTACACGTATACACTGTAAGTGTGTATTGGATTAGAAATAGCTAACTATTCCTCTTTTTTCCTTTATTTATTTTAAACCAATTCAAAGCATATAACATTTTCTTGTACATTGTATTATTATGACTGCATGCTAAAGGCTCTCGTGGACCCACTCTTTCTTTTTTATGATAAAAGGTAATGTTCGTAGATCCACTCTTTCTTTTTCTTATAAGACAAGATAATGTTTTTTAATAGAAAATGCATATACTTAGTATCAGGAAGAAATACTATTAAATCATTTTAGTAAATAAATATTTGTCCATAATCAAACATACGTTTCATTTTAATCTCACTATGGAAATCTATAGTTTTAACATCTCGGACTTACCTTGTATCATAAATGAAGTATTGGCACGTATAGTTTGAATTGATGTGTCCGTGAGAGTAATGTCACATGAGTAATTTTTATTTAGTTCACAAGCATTCGAGTCTTTACTTGTATTGAGGAAAACTGTAACATTAACATATTCATCATCAATAATAACTGTGCCTTTGATTTTAGAGTCCTGAGATTCTATCTTGCTATCATTATAGATAGTTAATAATACATTGGATGCTGTTTCGTTGTGTCCTTTTATAAAAACAGATGTCCATGTTAACCGCATGGTTTGTATGAAACAGTTCATTTCTGTAACAGTATCCAACTTAGCAGATATTGATGGAGTCATTTCTGCAATCACTGTAATAAATAATAGGCAACATTACTTACGTGTCAAAAGTGTAGAAAAATAAAAACACATCAGCGAGCACAACTAGTATATATGATAGTGGAAAACATTAAAGCCTAAGGAAATAATTAAAAATACACTGATTGTTGATTAATTATGGCCAAAATAGATATAAAATTCCTTGACGATCATTCATAATATTAGTGATATTTTAACCAGCATCCCGTGTTACTAGCATTAGGACAAGTTCCTGGTAATGAAATTGTTTTTCAGCCAAAATTATTTTGAAATTCTCTCTCTCTCTCTCTCTCTCTCTCTCTCTCTCTCTCTCTCTCTCTCTCTCGTGGTTAATAAGATATGCTAAATGTATGACTCTCTCCTCTTGGCATTTTATAAAAAAAGAAGTAATATATAACAGTTGAAAAAGCACATGATGTGATGCTATCTAAAATAAAACTCAATTATTCGAATAAAAAAATATGTTTAAAACTACTCCGTAATCAAAACTTAGGAAATACCTAAAACAGGAACGATATTTGGTTTCGTGCAGTTGGAAACCATCGTTGTATTTAAGTCGGAATTGTAAAATCTACATCTGAAGAATACATTAATCTGATTGTCAAAAGGAACAAGATGACTTAGCAAGATTTCATGAGAACAATTTTCGTTTTTCAGACTAGTCTCATTAAAAGCAGATGTTTTCAGAAAATCCTGAATCGGAGTAAAAGTAGAATCAGAATGACAAACTTCCAGGGACAGAGAAGTTGTTGATGGTTCCATTGTCTTTGCGCTACAGTTGATGAAATCATCTGTTCCATATTGATATTGAGGACGAAGGTGGAGAGTTATATCAGAGACGGGAGCTGAAAATGGAAAACAAAATACTATGGAAATACTTAAATTTCTTTGATATAACCAAGGTATGCTAACGAAAACATGGAAAAGAGGTGTGTCCAATTTACCTGAAAAGTTCAAAACTGTGCTCGCGCTTTCTGTAGCGATGTGTTTGTCTACCATATCTATGGAGCATGTGTACATCCCGGACAGAGAGCAAGCATCCTTCGAAGTTGCAAAATCCAAGACAAAGGAAACATTCACGAAATACGAATCTACACTCAAAGACGCATTTATTCGATTTTCATTCGAGGTTTTGCTGCTGTTTGTGACGCTTACGATTGTTTGAGAGATTAAAGATTCGTTTTGAAAGTCTAACCGAACAGCCTCCCATTCAAAACTGCTCACATTGAAATGACACAACAATTCTATCGTTGTTTGTATCATAATGACATGGCTCGAAGTATCCATTACAGCAACCACTGAAAAATACGGATAATATAGGTAAAGAATTTTTGTAGACTTTGAACGTCTTAGACAAAGCATTGCAAGAAACAAAAATCAGCAAAGAAAGCTCTCAAAGAAATAAAACATCTCTTATTACTAGAAAAAGTGATATGGTCGGTAACTCCCCAATTAAACCCATGAAGACAAATTCGAGATAATACCACCTTATACTTATTGCTCATTTCAAATGATTGTAAAACACTCTAAAAGGTTTAGTTCAGAAATGAAATTTATGAAAGAAACTTCTCGTTTCTGAATCTGAAATAGCATCATTAGTAGGAATGAAACACTTTCCACAAATCAAGAGAGAAAACAATTCAACTTAATACAAAACATTTCCAACAATGCGACTGAATTGTTATTATGAAATTGAATTAAAGTCTCCTTTGTGTTTGTGGGAGCAGTGTCACATCTCATAATGATATGCATTTTGATGTAAAATTTCAATGGTATATTAGTTTGCTTTTATGAACGTTCTGATGAAAAGGTAAATATTCATATCAGTACTTTCATTCCTGAAAGTTTACATTCATGATGTGTATTTCTTGTTTGATCTCAAGAACATCGAATGTAATAAATTGAGGATGGTATCACTGGAAATTATCACCCATGAAAACTTGAAACAACATAGGGCTAACAAGCATAATCTGAGAGGAAAAGACGACGATTTAGAGTTGAAAAGATTACCCAATGCAGTTGAAATGTCGGGAATCTCACAATCTGTAGACAATGGTGTGTTCATATCAGAACCATGAACTGTACATCGCAAGGAGACGTTCATTTGATTATTGAAGAGAACACGGTGACCAAGCAGCATTTCCTGAGAACAATTTTCGTTTTTCAGACTAGTCTCATTGAAGACAACAGAGGATATATTATATTTCTCGATGGGAATAAAAGTAGAATCAGAATGACAAACTTCCAGGGACAGAGTAGTTGTTGATGGTTCCATTGTCTTTGCGCTACAGTTGATGAAATCATCTGTTCCATATTGATATTGAGGACGAAGGTGGAGAGTTATATCAGAGACGGGAGCTGAAAATGGAAAACAAAATACTATGGAAATACTTAAATTTCTTTGATATAACCAAGGTATGCTAACGAAAACATGGAAAAGAGGTGTGTCCAATTTACCTGAAAAGTTCAAAACTGTGCTCGCGCTTTCTGTAGCGATGTGTTTGTCTACCATATCTATGGAGCATGTGTACATCCCGGACAGAGAGCAAGCATCCTTCGAAGTTGCAAAATCCAAGACAAAGGAAACATTCACGAAATACGAATCTACACTCAAAGACGCATTTATTCGATTTTCATTCGAGGTTTTGCTGCTGTTTGTGACGCTTACGATTGTTTGAGAGATTAAAGATTCGTTTTGAAAGTCTAACCGAACAGCCTCCCATTCAAAACTGCTCACATTGAAATGACACAACAATTCTATCGTTGTTTGTATCATAATGACATGGCTCGAAGTATCCATTACAGCAACCACTGAAAAATACGGATAATATAGGTAAAGAATTTTTGTAGACTTTGAACGTCTTAGACAAAGCATTGCAAGAAACAAAAATCAGCAAAGAAAGCTCTCAAAGAAATAAAACATCTCTTATTACTAGAAAAAGTGATATGGTCGGTAACTCCCCAATTAAACCCATGAAGACAAATTCGAGATAATACCACCTTATACTTATTGCTCATTTCAAATGATTGTAAAACACTCTAAAAGGTTTAGTTCAGAAATGAAATTTATGAAAGAAACTTCTCGTTTCTGAATCTGAAATAGCATCATTAGTAGGAATGAAACACTTTCCACAAATCAAGAGAGAAAACAATTCAACTTAATACAAAACATTTCCAACAATGCGACTGAATTGTTATTATGAAATTGAATTAAAGTCTCCTTTGTGTTTGTGGGAGCAGTGTCACATCTCATAATGATATGCATTTTGATGTAAAATTTCAATGGTATATTAGTTTGCTTTTATGAACGTTCTGATGAAAAGGTAAATATTCATATCAGTACTTTCATTCCTGAAAGTTTACATTCATGATGTGTATTTCTTGTTTGATCTCAAGAACATCGAATGTAATAAATTGAGGATGGTATCACTGGAAATTATCACCCATGAAAACTTGAAACAACATAGGGCTAACAAGCATAATCTGAGAGGAAAAGACGACGATTTAGAGTTGAAAAGATTACCCAATGCAGTTGAAATGTCGGGAATCTCACAATCTGTAGACAATGGTGTGTTCATATCAGAACCATGAACTGTACATCGCAAGGAGACGTTCATTTGATTATTGAAGAGAACACGGTGACCAAGCAGCATTTCCTGAGAACAATTTTCGTTTTTCAGACTAGTCTCATTGAAGACAACAGAGGATATATTATATTTCTCGATGGGAATAAAAGTAGAATCAGAATGACAAACTTCCAGGGACAGAGTAGTTGTTGATGGTTCCATTGTCTTTGCGCTACAGTTGATGAAATCATCTGTTCCATATTGATATTGAGGACGAAGGTGGAGAGTTATATCAGAGACGGGAGCTGAAAATGGAAAACAAAATACTATGGAAATACTTAAATTTCTTTGATATAACCAAGGTATGCTAACGAAAACATGGAAAAGAGGTGTGTCCAATTTACCTGAAAAGTTCAAAACTGTGCTCGCGCTTTCTGTAGCGATGTGTTTGTCTACCATATCTATGGAGCATGTGTACATCCCGGACAGAGAGCAAGCATCCTTCGAAGTTGCAAAATCCAAGACAAAGGAAACATTCACGAAATACGAATCTACACTCAAAGACGCATTTATTCGATTTTCATTCGAGGTTTTGCTGCTGTTTGTGACGCTTACGATTGTTTGAGAGATTAAAGATTCGTTTTGAAAGTCTAACCGAACAGCCTCCCATTCAAAACTGCTCACATTGAAATGACACAACAATTCTATCGTTGTTTGTATCATAATGACATGGCTCGAAGTATCCATTACAGCAACCACTGAAAAATACGGATAATATAGGTAAAGAATTTTTGTAGACTTTGAACGTCTTAGACAAAGCATTGCAAGAAACAAAAATCAGCAAAGAAAGCTCTCAAAGAAATAAAACATCTCTTATTACTAGAAAAAGTGATATGGTCGGTAACTCCCCAGTTAAACCCATGAAGACAAATTCGAGATAATACCACCTTATACTTATTGCTCATTTCAAATGATTGTAAAACACTCTAAAAGGTTTAGTTCAGAAATGAAATTTATGAAAGAAACTTCTCGTTTCTGAATCTGAAATAGCATCATTAGTAGGAATGAAACACTTTCCACAAATCAAGAGAGAAAACAATTCAACTTAATACAAAACATTTCCAACAATGCGACTGAATTGTTATTATGAAATTGAATTAAAGTCTCCTTTGTGTTTGTGGGAGCAGTGTCACATCTCATAATGATATGCATTTTGATGTAAAATTTCAATGATATATTAGTTTGCTTTTATGAACGTTCTGATGAAAAGGTAAATATTCATATCAGTACTTTCATTCCTGAAAGTTTACATTCATGATGTGTATTTCTTGTTTGATCTCAAGAACATCGAATGTAATAAATTGAGGGTGGTATCACTGGAAATTATCACCCATGAAAACTTGAAACAACATAGGGCTAACAAGCATAATCTGAGAGGAAAAGACGACGATTTAGAGTTGAAAAGATTACCCAATGCAGTTGAAATGTCGGGAATCTCACAATCTGTAGACAATGGTGTGTTCATATCAGAACCATGAACTGTACATCGCAAGGAGACGTTCATTTGATTATTGAAGAGAACACGGTGACCAAGCAGCATTTCCTGAGAACAATTTTCGTTTTTCAGACTAGTCTCATTGAAGACAACAGAGGATATATTATATTTCTCGATGGGAATAAAAGTAGAATCAGAATGACAAACTTCCAGGGACAGAGTAGTTGTTGATGGTTCCATTGTCTTTGCGCTACAGTTGATGAAATCATCTGTTCCATATTGATATTGAGGACGAAGGTGGAGAGTTATATCAGAGACGGGAGCTGAAAAATTGAAAACAAAATACTATGGAAATACTTCAGAGAGAATGTCACGAATCATCAAGCTTCAGATGGAAACTTAAATTTTTTTCCTCCTGTTTTCTTTTATTGGTTGTAAAAAGTCTTCATAGTACACAACTTTTACATATATGAAAATGATGTTTGACCAACAAAACTATTATTTTTTTCCCTTGCTATGTGTTGCCATGGAAACCATCCTAAGTTTAGAAAAATAGCTTCAATTTTAACATTTTTGGAAGAATATTTTAACAAAACGAATACTGATATCATCTA
Source organism: Saccostrea echinata (assembly GCF_033153115.1). Taxonomy (NCBI): domain Eukaryota; kingdom Metazoa; phylum Mollusca; class Bivalvia; order Ostreida; family Ostreidae; genus Saccostrea; species Saccostrea echinata. The sequence goes on along the minus strand of NW_026889757.1, from coordinate 459,370 downwards.
CAACAGACTTTATGCTAATTATTATAGATATGTAGTATACAAAAAAGTTTAAAAGCAAATCTAAATACCTAGGAATCTGTTGCCATGGCAACACAAATATTGTACAGTTTTACAATTTGAAAAATTGAAAATTACCTCTCAAGTTTAAACTTATATATATAAAATCTACAACAAGCTGAGCATTAAAATGAATTTGATTCCTGCACAATACATGTTGATTTTCAAGAATGACATATAAAATTGAGAAGCATTTTTATTGTTTTTGTGGAAAAAACGGTTAAATTTTATGTTTTTACTCTTAAAAAATGTTAAAAATACACAGCAAATTTTAAGGAAAACTTTCAATTTCTTCCAAATTGATAATTTTTAAATGTATATTTGCAATTATACTCTTGCGTTATCAATAAATATAGTGATATTATGAGATAAAAATCCTGTAATGTGCCCATAGCAACCAATTTCACTGCATAACAACCAAGGCATTTTCAAGAGAATGTGTCAAAAAATAAAGGAGAACATGTATTTAGATATAAAAAATTAGATAAAAAAGTTTTATTTCACTTAGGAAATAATAAAACATACTTAAATTTCAGCATCAATCATATTCTGTGCATAGCAACTAAATGATGTCCATAGCAACAGAGCTGAACAGACATTTTGTTATTTATGAATTATCAAAACCTATTGGAGACACTCCAATGGACTATTGTAGTTATGAGAATTCAAACAAATAATCTAGTAGTGTGCATCCCTAGTTGCAATATTTATGCAATTTTCGTCTGATACCTTCATTATCTTGGTCAATCATAATTATGATTGACCAACAGAACTATTATCTTTCCTCTTATTATCTGTTACCATGGAAACAACAGTAAAATTAGAAAAAACTGCTTCAATCTTAACAATTTTCTAAATACATGTATGTTTAAACAAAACGTATATCGCTATCAAATTCAGCAGAGTATGAACTTATTATTAAAGGTATGTATTATACAAGAAAATATAAACGCAGATCTAAATACCTTGGATCTGTTGCCATGGCAACACAAACTTGTATAGTTTTACAGTTTAAAAATTTGAAAATTACCTCTCTAGTTTAAACTTGTATATATCTAATCTGCAACAAGTTGAGCATTAAATTGAAACTGAATCATTCAAAACAGAGGTGATCTACAAGAATGACATATAAAATTGAGAGACATTTTTATTTTTTTGTAGAAAAAAGATTAAATTTTAAGGTTTTACACCAAATAAAGGTTAAAAACACACATCAATTTTTAAGGGAAAAACCTTCAATTTCTTCCATGTTGATACTATTTCATGTATATTTGCTAATATTCTCTTGCAACATCAATAAATAAAGTGATATAATGTTGAAATAATTATGTTATGTGCCCTTAACAACCAATTTTACTGCATAGTCACCAATCTATTTTCAAAACACTGACAAAAAAATGAAGGAGAATATGCATTTATATACAGAAAACAAGATATCTAAGCTTCATCTCACTTATGACTTATAAAACATATTCAATTTTCTGCATCAGTTATGTAATTCGTGTATAGCAACCAAATGAGGTCCACTGCAACAGAGCTGAACAGACATTTTGTAATCCTTAAATTATCAAAAAATGTTGGTAACACTCCAGTGAACTATTTATGAAAATTCAAACAAAAGTATGTTCAATTTATTTATGAGAATTCTTTTCTTTCTTTTTACATAATTTGTCTTGAATTCATTATTTCTCTTCTTTTAATTGAGTAGTCATTCCTCATTCGATGAAAGCTTTAATCCATTTATTTCTCATCTGTTTCTTGATAGGAAAATGCCCATGTCACAGCATTCAAAGAAATCATCTCAAACTGTACTTTTTGGAACATAACCAGAGAGACCCATAATGCTAGTGGCTTCTGTCATCTCACTTCTCTCACTCATGTCTGTGTCTTGACTCCCTGGCAATCACAGTACTAGTCTCTCAAGAAAATCTGACTGCTGTGTAAAAACTTAAAAAATTAAAACAATATTACACAAAGTTGTCCAAAATATTTCCTTAAATGGAGAAAAAATGACAATCTCAAAGGATAGTTTATTCCTTTAATCTGAGTAAAATTAAAATATTACCTTGGGTTCAAATTAGCAATTTATGAATTAAAAGAAAAAAATTAATAAGAAGAGTTCCATAGGTCACACTGCTCACTTAAGCCACCTAAGCAATGCTATTATTTTTTAGAAGTTTTTGAAAAACATTGCAATCTATATTCCCATGAAACATTCATGTTCTTAATGGGGCTGTACCCTAGCATCAAGAGGCCATGACTTATGCATACTTGAATCCACTCACAACAAATGCATATGCTGGATAGCAATATGACTTATGTAGCCAATCTGTATAATGTAAAATTTGCTTCCAGATTAGGCAGATTTTAGCCCCCCTCAACCCAGCTTGTATCTACAAGACTTGGGAATTTTGATTTTCTCATGAAATATATTGCACACCATTTATAATTTTGCTTGTTATTGGCACACTAGGATACAATGAGTTCATTTAAGAAATGAATTCAACTTTTGATAATTCATAAGGACATGAATTAGGACGCTTCACACAATTTATTTTAAGAAATGTGATTTGAACAAATTTAAATCTACATACCTGAAGATGCTTCCATATCAGTATGACTGATCAAGGCCTTGCTGTTTTAGAGAAGATGATGTTTAAAGATTTTTCCTATATATATCCCTATGTAAGACTTTGATTGCCCTTGTTGATCCCATCCTACCCCAAAAGGTAAAGATTTGAACAGAGCTGGATCTACACTATATCTGTTTATTTTAAAGATGACACTAAATTTTCACTAGGTTTTCTCCCTCTTGAAAGATTGTATGGCCTTTCTATAAATAAACTTGGATTTCCTTAACCCAGGGATGCTATGTCAGGGTTCGAAATTCACTATATACAACTCGCAAAACGCGAGTTAGAATTCCCAAACTGCGAGTTAAAAATTAGGTAACTCGCAAAAACTTGCGAGTTGAGTTTTTTTGCATTGAAACTGTAGCAAAATTATATAATATGACAGAACACAATACTTTTGGTTTAAATCAGTAATTTAAATAAAAGTTACACTGTAGTTGTATTTTGTGTATTGTACAATAGTTACTTTTTCCTTAAGTTACATGTATTTAATTTATATCAATTTAACTTTACATAAAAATTGCGAGTAGTCTTATTAAATTTTGAGTTCACTTTGTTGGTACTCGCAATTATTTGCGAGTTGTAATTTTAGGGGGTTTCTAACCCTGTATGTAACACTTTTGGTTGAAATTGGCCTAGTGGTTCTGGAGAGGAAGTCAAAAAGTTTACAATTGGACAGACAGACGAACACTGAACAAATGTGACCACTTGAGCTTACAGCTCAGGTGAGCTAAAGGGTGCAAATGAAAAAAACTCAATAATTATTATACATGGTAATATACATACATTATCTTAAGATCCATCTGTGCCTAATATAACTGATAGTTTCAATAGATAATTTCTTCATTCTCTCTATGAAAGTATTAAAAAAATATAATTATAGGTTTGACCTTGAAATTATGCCTGTTTTTATACTGACTTTTCGGTGAATGTCAAAATGTTATGACACAAATCCATTTATCTTGCAAACTGAGAAATATTGGAGGAAATAAAATACATTTAAGCAACATGTTTTTTTTTTAAATGGACAGAGGGAATTAAAATTCAGTGATCACTATTGGAAGGTTTTACATGCATGGGCATGTACATTATGATGCAGTATTGTACTGTGGAAATATTAATTTTACGGAGTTTTATAAATTTTAACAATGCCACACTTCTTCAACCATGAAATTAAATATTTTTTCTCAAACCTTGAAAATTTGACCCCTCAAAATTAAAAAATATATATTTTACAGTATTTATTTTCTTCTGATCAGAGACATAAACAACAAATAAATAAATAATGATTTATATTTCTTTTCTTATTTGATAAGTCTTTCTATTTAAAAATAAATGACTGCTTATACCAGTGAATAACTGCAAAAGGCTAAATTGGTTTTTTTTCTAGATGCTAGCAGCATTTTTTAAATATTCTGTTGAATCTGTAGAGTGTAGAGTACATGTATCTGCATGTAGAGCTACCCTGTATAATTTACATGAAGTTCTGTACTGCTGCTAACAAGAGTTTTTCTTGGCTTTTGTAGAGTAAAAAGGGAAAGAATATAGAAATACATTTATAATACATTCATGCATTATCTTTTATCTGAAAATAAATCAGTTTGACACTGTCATCTTGCAAAATTAATCAATGTATTGCAATTTGCAATTTCCATACATGTGCAAATCTGATCTATAGACTTTCATAGTAAAAGTAACAGTAAAATGACCTTTGCCGAGGAAACAAGGATCCCTCTTATATTGGTAAGCATAGTAATATATATGAAGGAACTGACTTGAGAGAGTATCTTTTCATAACACCCCCCCCCCCCCCAAATCCTGAAATTGAAAAGGTTTTTCAGTGATTTTTAGTTTTTTTTACTTGCATGTCAAAATTTTTATGTTTGGCATCTGTTAAAGTTAATGTGAAACACCCCACCCCCACTCCATCCACCGCAAAAAAAAAAAATCTTTGATCCACAACCTGAATTTTTTGTTTATGTGTTTTTTTAATGTATTTATACAAATTAATGTTTCGCTTTAAGGAAGCGATTGCAAGGCGTCACGTGATCGACTCATGTGATGTTTAGAAAAAGAAGATTTACGGTAACCATTTCCGGAATAACAGCTGAATAAGGAGCGTGATTATGATTACGCCCATGACAAAAGATCTTCGTGGCAATATTTTTAAAGCAGAGAAAGAATAATATAAAGATGTGATGTTGCAGAGTGTTGGTGAGCGTCGACGCAGACTTTTTTTTTATCCCTGTGTTTTTTTTTTTTTCGTTTCGACACGTCTACCTTTTGTCGTAGTTCTGAACACTGAAATCTATTTCATGAATAAATTTAATTCATATCTGGATCTTTATGTCCTCTAGTTTTATTTAAAATATTAGAATTTTATTTGAGATCGGTTTCTTTCCTATAGGATCTACATCTATGAATCGATATTCATTTCCTAGAAGCTTCAGACGGCGTGATTTTCTCAGTGATTATAATGAATATAGGCCTATATGGATGGACAGATAAATGAATGCGATTTTCATATATACGTGTATAGACCAGTTTGAGGCCGCAAGCTGGACATGAACGTATTTTTAAAAATATCGCAGAGGAAATTGTTTTCCTTTGTAAGATCTTCTCTAGCATTTTCAACTCTTACATCGACCATGTAAACATTGAATCGTCGGCACATTACTGTGTAAACATTTAATTGTTGTGGTAAAATGCTTTATTCGTCGTATTTGGTAAAAAATTGAAACTTAACACACTTCTTCTGACAGAAAAGAAAAGTTTCTTTTTGCAAGTTTTCACATATCTAGCAAAAAATGCGCGTGTAAGAATGACAGACGAAACTAAGAGAGGTTAATTCTGACAATCGAGGTACTACGGAGGTACCAGGTATACCAGAGAGAGAAAATTATTTTGAGCATATTACATTTATAAAAAAAAAAAAACAAAAACATTTCAACTCATCATGCTCACGGGAATATATTTGAAAAACGAAATTTGATTTTTTAAAATTCACGAGGACATAAACTAAGACGTTTCACCTCAGCATATTTCATGAACCGCGTGAGCATGAAGCGCAAATTTATAATTTATGTCATTCAACGATTATATTTGAAACAAACAGTTTGCACTATAGTTTTGACGTCAAGTGTGGCATTATGACGTCACAATGGAGATATGTAGGCTTACCTAGTTCATGAAAAAATGAATTGTTTTCTAACTTGCAATGAATCTGAAGGAAAAATATTTGCAAAATGTAAATATTAAATAGCAAATCATAAAATTTGTCAAATAAGATAATAGTTAGGATTTTTATATACGGTGTATATTGCAGGTACAAGTTCTCTGAAAAAACTATTCATTCAATGTGTTCAAGTGACTCTCTCCCCACCCCCCCTTTCCGATTCCAAGTCACAGTGTAGAGAACTCGATGAGTGTTCAGAGCATGAACAATTTGGCCCTTAGACCACTGTGCACTGGTTTAGAATGTATATACATGTACTTATGTTGATATAATAACGGAATGAATATTTTGGAGATGGGGGAATAAAAAAAAATATGCATATTGTTGTTTTTTGTGTACATTATACTTATATCATTCTGCTATCATTCTGCTCTACGTATAAAATGAGCAACCACTACAAGATTTTCAGGAAAAATATGCATATTGTTGTTTTTTGTGTACATTATACTTATATCATTCTGCTATCATTCTGCTCTACGTATAAAATGAGCAACCACTACAAGATTTTCAGGAAAAAATATTTATTAATCTATACGTATTTTCTATAGTTTTTAACAGATTATGCATATTAAAGGTTCAGCAACAAACCATCAAATTAAAATTTATGAAATCTTTTAATAATTTAGGAAGGGGGGGGGGGGTATTGAAATGCATGTAGCTTAAAAAAGAATGTGACGACCCCACTTCATATTTTAACAATAAGTCACTTATAATAATTGTTACAAAATATATTCATTTTAGGAAAATTCATTGGGCAATTTTTTGTCAAGACGTTGAAAACTGCTCTTGGGGTGAAAATATTACTGCAAATTTACAATGACTACTCCCCAAAGCAACTGTGGCATTAGTACATCTATCAATAGTTTCCGATACAATTTTTATTTCCGATGAATATAAAGCATATTATTTAATATCTGGTGAAAATTATTTAATTTGTTTCAATTTTGATACCTGTATGGCATAATTTAAAAATTCACTACATAAATATCAAAATATTGAAAAACGGTGGTTACCATGGCAACCATATCTTCCTTATAACCCTGATGACCATGGTTGAAATTTTCATATTATGATACCATTAACGTAAGGCAAATTATATGTAAAAATGAGAAAAATTCATAGAGCGGATTTTTTTCATGTACCCTTGCAATCTCTTCCTTAAGAACATTTTAAACTGTTAAATAAATTTAAATAATGAATAAAAAATCTGTGATTATATTTATAACAAATAAGAAATAAATATAGTGAAAATACATACATGTACCAGTTCGATAGGTGTCGGTCTTGATCATGATTCAATAATGCCACTGCATCAGCTGTGCATGATTATTCGTGTTATTAAAATATTTGTATCAAATGAATATAATTGTTTCTGCATACTTCTGCAAAAAGGAAAATATTTTTAAATTGAAGTAATGTGTGTGGCGAGTTTTTTGGATAATAAACAAAGGAAACTAATTCATTTGTATTTTACATCCAGTTTACTGCAAACAGATGAATGGAGAAAATTCGGATAAGAAAGAAAGTGATGGCTTTTAGAAATAAATATTTTTTTTAAATTGTATTACCTGATTTGTCATAAGGTTTTTGTTGTTGACAAGATTCCAAGCTTATGAATCTTTTTCTCTCTTGAAACAACATGAATTTTCCTTGAGTCAGTGCTCCCGAACATCCAAAGGTTGCCGACATTTTTTGTTTCTATCACAGAAGAGCTTCCAAGGGAGGTAATTCATGACAATAAAAGATGGGAAAAGTACCCATCATTATGATAAAAAATCCTTTCAATTTAAGTCCACTTAAGAATGCTTCTCAATTTTAATTTTGATATAAACAGTAATAATGTTAACCTTTTTGAGAATAGCATCAGATATATATTTTCTTGTTGTAGATTTGAGAATTCAGTCACCGAAAGAGGGTCAAAAATAGGCTAAGTGCATGTAGAAAAACTAATAGAAATTTAAAAGTTTTTGTTCACATGCAGACAAAATATAAAAAAACTAATTTTTAAAAAAGTTTTAATCAGTTCTATTAATATTTATTGATTTTTTATTTCTTGTACTATGCAAAAGTACTGCAAATTGACTGAATCTGAATTTTTCTAAAGCGTGTATTTTACTTACTTTGATATATGGTTACCCTGGAAACGATTTGGTTGATCATTGTAAAATTTTACCACAAATGATCAAACTGTTAAAGAAGTTTATTAACGCAAAAATCCCGAAATTTTCAAATTTTATAGTTTCCATCAATTACACTGAGTAAGCTTGATGATTCGTGACATTCTCTCTTAAATTTCTTTGATATAACCAAGGTATGCTAACGAAAACATGGAAAAGAGGTGTGTCCAATTTACCTGAAAAGTTCAAAACTGTGCTCGCGCTTTCTGTAGCGATGTGTTTGTCTACCATATCTATGGAGCATGTGTACATCCCGGACAGAGAGCAAGCATCCTTCGAAGTTGCAAAATCCAAGACAAAGGAAACATTCACGAAATACGAATCTACACTCAAAGACGCATTTATTCGATTTTCATTCGAGGTTTTGCTGCTGTTTGTCACGCTTACGATTGTTTGAGAGATTAAAGATTCGCTTTGAAAGTCTAACCGAACAGCCTCCCATTCAAAACTGCTCACATTGAAATGACACAGCAATTCTATTGTTGTTTGTATCGTAATGACATGGCTCGAAGTATCCATTACAGCAACCACTGAAAAATACGGATAATATCGGTAAAGAATTTTGTAGACTTTGAAAGTCTTAGACAAAGCATTGCAAGAAACAAAAATCAGCAAAGATAGCTCTCAAAGAAATAAAACATCCCTTATTACTAGAAAAAGTGATATGGTCGGTAACTCCCCAATTAAACCCATGAAGACAAATTCGAGATAATACCACCTTATACTTATTGCTCATTTCAAATGATTGTAAAACACTCTAAAAGGTTTAGTTCAGAAATGAAATTTATGAAAGAAACTTCTCGTTTCTGAATCTGAAATAGCATCATTAGTAGGAATGAAACACCTTCCACAAATCAAGAGAGAAAACAATTCAACTTAATAAAAAACATTTCCAACAATGCGACTGAATTGTTATTATGAAATTGAATTAAAGTCTCCTTTGTGTTTGTGGGAGCAGTGTCACATCTCATAATGATATGCATTTGGGTACATACCTCTAATTATTTTTAGAATCTGTAGGGGAAGAAAGTAGTGCAGAAAAAATGACAAGTTCCTTAATTTGCAGACCTGAATAAAAAAAACTGTGATAATGTATTAAACTGAGCCTCATACTTGTTGATAAGGAGTATGTTCCCTTGCAAAAAAGCTTGGCAGATGTAATTTATCAATAAGATTAGCAGAATTATTTTATGTATTATAACACCAGTGAGAAGTCTGGAATTCCCCTACTTTCACTTTCCTTTTCAGAGATTAACGCAGACAGACGCATTTTGCCGGAAAACGAATCTGACATGCCACCTCGAGATTTTAACCAAGGAAAGACAACTTGATGTGCTTTGATTTGAGGGGTCACTCACTGCTGAACGAAAATTAGGGACATTGCTATGTGAAGAAACGTTAACATTGCCGCCTATGGGAAAACAATTAGTGAACTGTACCCAATATGTGGAGCCTATTGGTAAGAGAAAATTCTCATAGATCTTTATTTTGTTTTGAACTCGGTGTTTATTATCATTTCCAATTGTTTAAATTTATGAAGGAAGCACATTTTAATTTGTTTATACATATTTTGAAACAAATTGATTTGTTAATAGCCCCCCCCCCCCTTACCCCCTTAGTAACAGACAGCTTATGCTCATATCTTCCATTGTGTACACATGTACATGTAGCATGTAAATTAAATGTATCGATTTTATACAATTTATTAATTCAGAGCCATTAATAGATATTTAGAAAAAGAACAGTTATTTTAGAAGTACATCTACCACTATTGTTTATTTTCAATACACAAAAATTCACAAATGAGGTCGGAATCGGTATTCAGTGAAGTTCAAGGTCAAAGTGAAAGTAGAGTGGCAGTAAGTTATCGGAACTGCTTAGTGCTACCTAGTGCAGAGTCTTGCAGTATGTAGGTGATATGCACTTGTCATTTTATGAAAGAGGTAAAGAAAAAAAAAGGTTTCCATGCCTTATTACAATATTTGTAAATGAAAACTTTTATTTTCATGGAAAAGAATTATATGAATGAGGACATAGTATATGTAGCATAATGATTTTTTTTTATCTTTATTATTTTTTTATATTTACTTTTCTTATTCAGTAGATTAGTATGTTTTTATTATTTTACTTTTATTCTTAGACTAGATTGTTTATCAATGTCTTGACCCAGACTGCGAACAGGTCATGGGGAGCTGTTAATTAGGTTAGGAGGAGGTTTTATACAATGGTAGTGATTTATAGTGTTTAGACTTTATAGCTTGACCTTAGTTTACTTTAGGGGAGACATTAGGAGGAGTAAGAGGAGTCATAAACTATATAAGCAGGCTCATTTTATAATGAGAGGGGAGTAATTTGGGGGAGTAATTTGAAAGAGTAGTTTAATAATGGGAATTTAACTTGAGTTACATTGGAATAATTATTTTAAGTGCCTTTCATTCAATTCTTTTGGATTTATACTTTGTGACATTGATTTGAATTATATTTTATTTTCATTTGGATTTAATAAACATTTTACCGTTATTTTGTGTTTTATTACAAAGAGGAATTATGATTGAGAGCTACCAAAATATGAATGTGAAAAGGATTTACTCGGAAACGCTACAAATGGTGGCAGCGGTGGGATAATTTGTTGATAATTTGTGGATTTTATTGTGAACTAAAATGGATCTTAACGGACCTAAATTTGCAAATGTGTTGGATTATAGTGATTCTGGAGATTTGATTTTCATTGGATTTATTCGTGTTGATAATCGGAAAGAGTGTCCAAATTGTTTTGTTATGTTTTTGAAGAATGAAAACCATCATAAAATTTGTGCGGACAATGGAAAAATCATTACTCAATATTATAGATGTCCAAGTTGTAAATGCAGGATTAAGGCACATGTTAAATAGAGAAAACGTTGAATGAAAAATGGATGAAACGTCGTATTCGTTAATGGACATGGAAATTACAAATTGTGACAGAACTCCGAAACAAAGGACGCCGGGACTATTTTCAAATTCGGGAATTTCAAATGTCAGGCGAAGATTGGAGGATTCATTTGTGGACGAAAATTCACCTGAAACTGTGCAAAATAGGAGACTTCAGGGAGAAAATTCTTCACATCCAAAATGGAATATGTTAACATTATTTTGGATTTTAATGATTTTCTGTGGATGTGTTTCTGTTCTTGGATTATATCGTTATTTTCCGGGATACATGCTTCTTTGCCTGACCAAGGAATTTCTTATTTCCGTTGGAATTGTTACGCTGTGTTTATTGATCATAAGTTTGATTGCAAAATTTTCTAAGGGATCAATCAAATCAGAAAATGGATGGAATATCTATCAAACTACACCAGGAAAATGTGGCAATGGCAAAGAGCGCAATATTGGAACATCATTTCCGGAATCCACACATCAAGTCAATGTAAAGCGTACTTTCAGAGGAGATGGAAATGAAATATGGACCGAATTCATAAGATATTTTGAAAATGTTGCTGTTCTCAATAACTGGAATTTTGATCGTAGAAGACGAATTTTATTTACTACCTTGAGAGGACAAGCCGAAACATATGCTTATGGATTATCAGATGAACAGAGAAATAGTTATGAGGAACTAATCAAGGCAATGGATAATAGATTTGGACACAAGGCAATGAAGGAAAGTTATGTTGCAGAGGCAAAACTACGAAGAAAGAAGGAAGGTGAATCATATAGGGATTTTGCTCAGTGTCTGGAAGATTTGTATCGAAGAGCTCACCCTGAAAGCCGAGAGTATGTTCAAGAATGTAGTCTAAAGACTTTCCTTGATAACTGCAGTGAGATGGAAAATTTTAGGCTTGCAGTTAGGAGAACTAGACCTAAAACATTACAAGAAGCAGTAACGGCTGCAATGCAAGAAGAATGCATAAGGATTAGTGAACAACAAAACAGAGATCCGAAAACCTTGACAAAGCCCAGAATTTATCAAGTTAGCCAGCCAAATGATGGGAGTAATGGATTTGATAATATGAGACAACGTGTGAAGAAGGCTTGTTTCAAATGTAATTCAACACAACATCTTCTAAGGAATTGTCCTGTCAAAAATAAGGGGAACATAAGCAGTGCAATGAGTGGAACTGTCAAACAGTTAAACAGCGGGAGACCGAGGCAGTAGGCCGTGCGTTGGTCGCTGATATGAATAGGCCTAGTACAGAAGAGATAACTCACAGTAATTTACAAGTAGTTAATAACAGAGCTCATGAGGAAGCATGTAATACTGATTCTATGGATATGAAGCTCAATGAAAGTGATTATTGTGATGTTCTTGAGAAGAATACATCTGACATTTTAATCCCAGGAAGGAATGGATTTTTGGTTAATGGTTTAATTCAGGGAACACCAGTAACATGGAAAATTGACACAGGAGCGAGGAAAACTTTTATCGCTGAAGAAACATTTTATAGCATTCCTTTGGATAATCGTCCTGTACTAGAGCAAGTGAAAAGTAAATTTTTATCAGCTGATGGACGTAAACTAAAACTTTTGGGTACTGCTAAAATGATTCTTACTTTGAAGGATGTTGAATTTCGTGTTTTTTGGAGGAGTCACACATGATTTACTGGGAGAAGATTTCATTGTGAAGTTCAAGTGTAATTGGAACTATCAACATTGTGCTTTGAGTTTTACATATGATCAAGAAAATGATGTGAATGAAGTTTGTCCAACGAGAAAAATTTATAATCTGGATTCTTTTACCATACCAGGCAGACATGAATTTGTTGTAAGATCTATGCTTATGAATGCTGATGGGAAAATTGGAATACCAATGCCTTTGAAAACTTTCGTTAGTTCGTATAAATTAGGAGTTGCCAGAACACTTCTTGATTCAAGCAATACAGAGTTTTACATTCGGTTAATCCAGAGGACCATGCAATTACAGTACCGAAGCATACTGAAATAGCATTACTTGTACCTGTTGCATATGTGAGTCAACCAATTTGTGACAAAGGAAAAATTATAGCAACAATTAGCCAGGGAGATACTCAAGAATTACCAGAGTACCTGAAACCAGTCTATGAAAACGGAATTACAAATTTAAATTCTCAAGAGTCTGAAAAGTTCAAGGAATTTCTCATTGAAAGGAGAAATGTGTTTGCTGACCCGGATGGAGTTTTGCATAGAACCAATATTGGTGAGCACAGGATAAATTTGAGTGACGGAACGCCGTTTAAGGAGGCGCCGCGGCGGGTTCCATTGTTTAAAAGGGAAATTCTAGATCAAGAAATATGGAAACTACTTGATCAGGGAATTATTGAGAAATCCAGCAGTCCATGGTCGTCGCAACTTGTTCTTGTTCAGAAGAAGGACAAAAGTTGGCGAGTTTGTGTGGATTATCGTCGTTTGAATGCGAAGACGATAAAGGATGCATATCCGATACCTAGGATAGATGATAACTTGGATGCATTGGCTGGATCTGTTTGGTTTTCGTCTTTGGATTTGAATATGGCTTATCACCAAGTACCTATGTCAGATCAGGACAAGGAGAAAACAGCATTTGCTACACCAAGAGGAGGGTTATATCAGTACAATGTTATGCCTTTTGGATTATGTAATGCTCCAGCGACTTTTCAGAGAATAATTGAAAGAGTGTTAAGTGGTCTACAGTGGAATGTAGCTGTACTTTATTTAGATGACATCATTGTCTATGGAAAAAGCTTTGATGAGCATTTGGAGAATTTAAAGCAAGTATTGGATAGACTGGAAGACGCTAATTTGAGGTTGAAAGCAAAGAAATGTTCATTTTTCAAGAAAGAGGTGTCATTTCTTGGATATGTTGTTTCTAAGACTGGAATCAAGACAGACCCTGCTAAAACTGAAGCAATAGAAAAGATTTCAATACCAAAGAATGTCACAGAATTAAGGAGTTTTCTAGGATTAGTATCTTACTATCGGAAGTATATTAAAGATTTTGCTAATATTGCAAAGTGTTTGCATTCTCTGACTAGCAAAAATAGCAAATGGATATGGACAGAAGAGTGTGACCGAGCTTTTATTGAACTAAAGAAGAAACTACAAAATGCACCAATATTAGGATATCCAGATGTCGATGGTGGAAGTTTTATATTAGACACGGATGCAAGTAATGAAGCCATTGGATGTGTTCTTTCTCAAATCCAGAATGGGAGAGAAAAAGTTATTGCATATGGAAGCAGAACACTGAGCTCAGCTGAGAAAAACTATTGTGTGACGCGAAAGGAAATGTTAGCTGTTATCTACTTTGTGAAATATTACAAACATTATCTATTAGGAAGAGAATTTATCTTGAGAACAGATCATGGATCTTTAACCTGGCTTCATAAATTCAAAGAGCCAGATGGACAAATTTGCCGATGGTTGCAACAGTTAGGACCATATAACTTTACAATTATACATAGGGCTGGAAAACAACATGCAAATGCTGATGCACTTTCAAGATTACCAAAAGAGGATTTACATGAAAAAACATGTAAACAGTGTATACAAAAACATAGTGTCTATGATGGTGACTTAGTGACTCATGTGAAAGATCTGCGGGAAAATTCAAAGGAGACTATCGAGGGGGCAAATGACATCATCTGTGACATTTTCCAGTTATTTAATGTGACAAGTGAGGATGAAGAGAGGAGTGATTCTGAGCCTGAAACAGTACCAACTACAAGGAGAAAACGTAATCGTCCACGTCGTGCTAAACAACGAGAAATACCAGATCTACAACTTACGTATGAAGAAATTCGTAATCAACAAGAAAATGACAAAGGAATTGGGCCGATTCTTCAATTATTTGAAAAATTTGGATCTGAAAACAAACCATCTAGTAGTGTAATCACAGAACTTGATCCTGAGTGTAAGTTTTGGTACAATAGATGGGAAATTCTAGAAATCCATCAACATGTTTTGTGTGTTAAATGGATGGAATTGAATAAAGTGAGATTGAGGATATGTACACCAAAATCAATGCGTGATGTTGTGATGTGGTATCTCCATGATTCACCAGTTTCAGGACACCTTGGAATTCAGAGGAATATTCGTAAAGTGAATCAAAGTTCTTATTACTGGCCAAATATTCGTGAGTATGTGACCGATTATGTGAAATCGTGTTATGTGTGTGAAGAAAGAAAGAATCCACAACGACAAAAGCGAAGTATTATGGAATCGTTCATTGCAGGGGGACGTTGGGAAAGAATAGCAGCAGATATTGCTGGACCGTTTCCAAAAACAGCTAGTGGAAATGTGTATATTCTTGTGGTAGCAGATTATTTTACAAAGTTTGTTGAAATATTCCCGATTCCAAATATGGAAGCTGAAACTGTCGCTAATGTTATATTCAAAGGATGGATTAAACGTTATGGATGCCCTTATGCGTTACATACAGATCAAGGCCGACAATTCGAAAGTCAACTTTTTCAAAACTTGTGTTCATTACTTGGAATTCATAAAACACGTACAACTCCGTTTCACCCAAGATCAGATGGAATGGTAGAGAGGTTGAACCGTACAATTAAAGATATGCTGTCAAAATACATTTCCTTACATCAAAATGATTGGGACAAATTCATCGATGGAATTTCCATGGCTTACAACAGTACTGTGCATGAAACAACTGGAATAAGTCCGTACCGAATGTTATTTGGAACAGAAATGGTCATGCCGGTTGATTTATTCTCTGATCAGGATAATAATGTCATAAGTGACTCAAACAATTATCATGACTATGTTCGTGAGTTGAAACAAAAATTAGATCAATGCCATGAAATTGCTAGAGAAGAAACCAAGAAAAGTAGCCAAACCCAGAAGAAAAATTATGATCAAAATGTGAGAAAAATTCAATACTGTGTTGGTGATACTGTGTGTCGTTTCCAACCTCAGCAAATATTAGGAACCAAACTTAAACTTGCAAGAAATTGGAGTGGACCTTGGGTAGTGACTGAAAAACTCAGTGGTGTGTTATATCGAATTCAACATTCTATTTCTTCAAAACCTGTCGTAATTCATGCGGACAATCTTAAACCATTAAAAGTGAACAAGACAACTTATTTGAAACTGCAACGCATTATTCAGAAAACTACAAATAGTGAACCAGATGTCATCATTCCAAATTTATGTCCAAGTGATGAAGTCCCCGAAGACATTGAAGATCAATTTAACAACACTGGAAATTCTGAAGCCGAAAACACCTTGCCAGTTAAAGACAAGACCCAGGATATACCGTTAGAGAGGAGCAGGGAGGAGAATAATGGACATTTGTCAACCCCAACCCAGATGGAACCCAAGAAAACAAGACTGGGCAGGCTTATAAAAACCCCAACAAGATTTAGAAAATAAACACTTAAAATTTACTCTATGTGAAAATGTTCCAATGTTTTGACTGCAATATTACGTACAAATATAAAAGGAATTTACAAAGACATTTAGAAGAACACCATTTTTCCAAGAAGAAAGTTTATCAATGTGACATTTGTCAACGGATATTTACAAGGAATTTCAACTTTAAAAGACATTATTTTTCGCAACACAGTTTAATGGAAGTTTTAGATGACCTTTCACCAGAAGATATTCCAAATTTTTCTAATGACCGGAATATGGATTTTACCGTGAAAAGTGATTTATATGAGGATATTTCATCTGATGAAGAAGAGTTCGAGCCATCAAAAGATTCTGAGGATTGTGACAAAACAGAAGAGAGTGCCGAGAACAGTAATGAGGAAGAAAAAGACAATGTTTCTGAGGAAAAGAAATCCATTACCATCCAGTTAATTCATAGGAAAATTAATCACAAGGACGGACATTCAGAAATTGTTAAAGAGATAAACTTTTCTTATACCAAAGAAATGAGAGAGGTGCCAGTGATGGACTTGATATCAGATTTCATGGACGATTTCTTGGACAATTCTAATGAGAGTAATAAATGAACTGTGACCGTGTATAAATTTGTAAATAGATGACATTTTAATATTTTTTTTAATTCATCATTTATAAGTATTTTTGTTTTAAAATGCCATTATTTTGCATATTTTTGATGATGTACATGATTGATTTTGTTTTATCATTTGCTTTTATTATTTACATTGTCTTACTTTTGTTTGAAAGGCTTTTATTTTTGTTTAATTGTTTTTGTACGGGGTACAAAGCTAAGCAGGGGGAAATGTAGCATAATGATTTTTTTTTTATCTTTATTATTTTTTTTATATTTACTTTTCTTATTCAGTAGATTAGTATGTTTTTATTATTTTACTTTTATTCTTAGACTAGATTGTTTATCAATGTCTTGACCCAGACTGCGAACAGGTCATGGGGAGCTGTTAATTAGGTTAGGAGGAGGTTTTATACAATGGTAGTGATTTATAGTGTTTAGACTTTATAGCTTGACCTTAGTTTACTTTAGGGGAGACATTAGGAGGAGTAAGAGGAGTCATAAACTATATAAGCAGGCTCATTTTATAATGAGAGGGGAGTAATTTGGGGGAGTAATTTGAAAGAGTAGTTTAATAATGGGAATTTAACTTGAGTTACATTGGAATAATTATTTTAAGTGCCTTTCATTCAATTCTTTTGGATTTATACTTTGTGACATTGATTTGAATTATATTTTATTTTCATTTGGATTTAATAAACATTTTACCGTTATTTTGTGTTTTATTACAAAGAGGAATTATGATTGAGAGCTACCAAAATATGAATGTGAAAAG
Source organism: Saccostrea echinata (assembly GCF_033153115.1). NCBI lineage: Eukaryota > Metazoa > Mollusca > Bivalvia > Ostreida > Ostreidae > Saccostrea > Saccostrea echinata. Next base: position 441,579 of record NW_026889757.1, on the reverse strand, counting down.
GATTTACTCGGAAACGCTACATATACATGTGCATTCTTTCAAAGAAGTTGGTCAGGCTACAGTTCTGTGGAAGTTAAGCAGTGTGTGCGTGAACATGCACACTAACATTTTTTATATTTTACATGTATTAACTGCATTACATGTATTTATCTAATGTATAATTATTGTCAGTAAACCTGCTTTTTACCTGTATTATTAATTTACATGTAATTTAACAATGTTGAGACTAATCAGCGCAAATTCATTATTTTAAATTGATATCAAATTATGGGCATAAAAGGAATGTGGTAGAATTGTGTGTGTTTGATGTCTGCCTGTGAATGTTTTAGGTGCTTTTGATGCTGATAAATTATTGCACCATTTTTTAAATTGATTTTTCTTTTAGGTTCATGGTGATACAGGACAACTTTGAGGTTCATGCAGATGGTGTTTAAAGCTATCAGTCAGTAAAAACAAACTCATTTGAACACATCTTGAGTCTTCACATGTAAAATGATGACAGTACTTTCAATATGTAAGTTGAATTTTCTAAAGCTTCTTTGTGTGTGTGTGTGTGTGGGGGGGGGGGGGGTGGAGGGGAGGGAGGTGGTGTTAAAGCTTAGAAAATGTAGATTTTAAATGAATATTTGAGCTATGAAAGTGACCATCAAACTAATCTGTACATGTATGCTATATATTTTACAGCTAATATAATTTGAAAAGAATTTCAAAACAATATTTAACATTCATAGTGTTGTGTATGATAAAATATTAAGATTAAAAAATATTAGAGTTAAAATTTCTTTAATATTTGTCAGTCAAAACGAGCGACTTGTAAGGAAATTCAAAATTTTCAAAGTTCTCTTTCATTTTTCTACAAATTACAAAATGGTTACCATGGAAACAAAACATTTTCTGTAGACTATTTATTTGATTTGCTCATGCAAGTATTGTTATAATGAATATTTTAGTTCTAATTTCATCTTTATTTAAAAGTACGGGAAAAGTAACACTACATGTGTAATAAGCAATCCATTATTATGATGTCATTATGACGTCATAGATGAGTGAACTTGCATTGGCGTAAGAATTGCTTTGAAACAGATGAATGTACACAAGAATATATAGGCTTATAACTTTTTCATTCCTTCACCAATTTCCCTGAATGATACATCAATGGACAGGAAATAATCAGTATTTTCTATTTTTACTACTTTCGGGGTATTTGTAAACTTAATTTTTTTGTCTATCATGGAGAAACAATGAATTCAAGGGTGAGGGATGATCAAATTTTGTGCGAAAATGCATTGATTTTTTGAAATAAGAGAAATGGACCCATATGAGTGCATGATTATAATTTTGCTTGATGTATTTAAAGTCATGAAAGAGAATAAAAATGGTATAAGTACATTAATAGGTTAACCGATGACTTAAAATGTGGGTGCAGTTGTGGCTAGATGGAAGCATTTTTAAAGGATTTTGCATATAGAACTGTGCATGCTGTAAAATCTTTATTAATGATTGAATTTTCCTGAAATTTGGCATAGTGTCACTACATAGACTGTAGTATGACTTATGATGTAAAATGTTGTAAAATCCAGAAAATACTTTTTCATATTGGGTACATACCTCTAATTATTTTTAGAATCTGTAGGGGAAGAAAGTAGTGCAGAAAAAATGACAAGTTCCTTAATTTGCAGACCTGAATAAAAAAAACTGTGATAATGTATTAAACTGAGCCTCATATTTGTTGATAAGGAGTATGTTCCCTTGCAAAAAAGCTTGGCAGATGTAATTTATCAATAAGATTAGCAGAATTATTTTATGTATTATAACACCAGTGAGAAGTCTGGAATTCCCCTACTTTCACTTTCCTTTTCAGAGATTAACGCAGACAGACGCATTTTGCCGGAAAACGAATCTGACATGCCACCTCAAGATTTTAACCAAGGAAAGACAACTTGATGTGCTTTGATTTGAGGGGTCACTCACTGCTGAACGAAAATTAGGGACATTGCTATGTGAAGAAACGTTAACATTGCCGCCTATGGGAAAACAATTAGTGGACTGTACCCATTTTGATGTAAAATTTCAATGATATATTAGTTTGCTTTTATGAACGTTCTGATGAAAAGGTAAATATTCATATCAGTACTTTCATTCCTGAAAGTTTACATTCATGATGTGTATTTCTTGTTTGATCTCAAGAACATCGAATGTAATAAATTGAGGATGTTATCACTGGAAATTATCACCCATAAAAACTTGAAACAACATAGGGCTAACAAGCATAATCTGAGAGGAAAAGACGACGATTTAGAGTTGAAAAGATTACCCAATGCAGTTGAAATGTCGGGAATCTCACAATCTGTAGACAATGGTGTGTTCATATCAGAACCATGAACTGTACATCGCAAGGAGACGTTCATTTGATTATTGAAGAGAACACGGTGACCAAGCAGCATTTCCAGAGAACAATTTTCGTTTTTCAGACTAGTCTCATTGAAGACAACAGAGGATATATTATATTTCTCGATGGGAATAAAAGTAGAATCAGAATGACAAACTTCCAGGGACAGAGTAGTTGTTGATGGTTCCATTGTCTTTGCGCTACAGTTGATGAAATCATCTGTTCCATATTGATATTGAGGACGAAGGTGGAGAGTTATATCAGAGACGGGAGCTGAAAATGGAAAACAAAATACTATGGAAATACTTAAATTTCTTTGATATAACCAAGGTATGCTAACGAAAACATGGAAAAGAGGTGTGTCCAATTTACCTGAAAAGTTCAAAACTGTGCTCGCGCTTTCTGTAGCGATGTGTTTGTCTACCATATCTATGGAGCATGTGTACATCCCGGACAGAGAGCAAGCATCCTTCGAAGTTGCAAAATCCAAGACAAAGGAAACATTCACGAAATACGAATCTACACTCAAAGACGCATTTATTCGATTTTCATTCAAGGTTTTGCTGCTGTTTGTGACGCTTATGATTGTTTGAGAGATTAAAGATTCGTTTTGAAAGTCTAACCGAACAGCCTCCCATTCAAAACTGCTCACATTGAAATGACACAGCAATTCTATTGTTGTTTGTATCGTAATGACATGGCTCGAAGTATCCATTACAGCAACCACTGAAAAATACGGATAATATAGGTAAAGAATTTTTGTAGACTTTGAACGTCTCAGACAAAGCATTTCAAGAAACAAAAATCAGCAAAGAAAGCTCTCAAAGAAATAAAACATCTCTTATTACTAGAAAAAGTGATATGGTCGGTAACTCCCCAATTAAACCCATGAAGACAAATTCGAGATAATACCACCTTATACTTATTGCTCATTTCAAATGATTGTAAAACACTCTAAAAGGTTTACTTCAGAAATGAAATTTAAGAAAGAAACTTCTCGTTTCTGAATCTGAAATAGCATCATTAGTAGGAATGAAACACTTTCCACAAATCAAGAGAGAAAACAATTCAACTTAATAAAAAACATTTCCAACAATGCGACTGAATTGTTATTATGAAATTGAATTAAAGTCTCCTTTGTGTTTGTGGGAGCAGTGTAACATCTCATAATGATATGCATTTTGATGTAAAATTTCAATGATATATTAGTTTGCTTTTATGAACGTTCTGATGAAAAGGTAAATATTCATATCAGTACTTTCATTCCTGAAAGTTTACATTCATGGTGTGTATTTCTTGTTTGATCTCAAGAACATCGAATGTAATAAATTGAGGATGTTATCACTGGAAATTTTCACCCATGAAAACTTGAAACAACATAGGGCTAACAAACATAATCTGAGAGGAAAAGACGACGATTTAGAGTTGAAAAGATTACCCAATGCAGTTGAAATGTCGGGAATCTCACAATCTGTAGACAATGGTGTGTTCATATCAGAACCATGAACTGTACATCGCAAGGAGACGTTCATTTGATTATTGAAGAGAACACGGTGACCAAGCAGCATTTCCAGAGAACAATTTTCGTTTTTCAGACTAGTCTCATTGAAGACAACAGAGGATATATTATATTTCTCGATGGGAATAAAAGTAGAATCAGAATGACAAACTTCCAGGGACAGAGTAGTTGTTGATGGTTCCATTGTCTTTGCGCTACAGTTGATGAAATCATCTGTTCCATATTGATATTGAGGACGAAGGTGGAGAGTTATATCAGAGACGGGAGCTGAAAATGGAAAACAAAATACTATGGAAATACTTAAATTTCTTTGATAAAACCAAGGTATGCTAACGAAAACATGGAAAAGAGGTGTGTCCAATTTACCTGAAAAGTTCAAAACTGTGCTCGCGCTTTCTGTAGCGATGTGTTTGTCTACCATATCTATGGAGCATGTGTACATCCCGGACAGAGAGCAAGCATCCTTCGAAGTTGCAAAATCCAAGACAAAGGAAACATTCACGAAATACGAATCTACACTCAAAGACGCATTTATTCGATTTTCATTCGAGGTTTTGCTGCTGTTTGTGACGCTTACGATTGTTTGAGAGATTAAAGATTCGTTTTGAAAGTCTAACCGAACAGCCTCCCATTCAAAACTGCTCACATTGAAATGACACAGCAATTCTATTGTTGTTTGTATCGTAATGGCATGGCTCGAAGTATCCATTACAGCAACCACTGAAAAATACGGAAAAGGTAAAGAATATTTCTAGACTTTGAACATCATAGAGAAAGAATTGCAAGAAAAAAAAATCAGAAAATTAAGCCATGAAGGAAATAAAGGATCTCTTACTAAATTAGAAAGTGATATGGCCAATGACTCTCTTATTTGATACATGAAGACAAATTCGAAAGGTAATTTCATTTTTTATGATTTTGTTAATTCGTACACTTTTAACTGATCTCAAAAAATGAAATGTTAGAAATTGAGGTAGCTGTCACATTATGACGCATAGCATCAACATATGCCGACGTAGGGAATACAAGACAAACACTATCGTGTACGTTGAATGCGCTGGGGACCAGTTTTAACAGGTTACGAACACGCTGAAATACGGTTTAATAAGTCGTCATGTACTTTATGAGAACCACAATTATGTGCATGTATACAATTTGCAACACATGTCAGTTCTTTAATTATGTTAAGCATCAGTTCGCTTTATGAAACAGGTATGATATTGGTAATTATTAAGCGTATGAATTCATTCATTCTATTAGCCATTTATTCAATTACGTATTTACATATGTATTTAGTCATTTATCTCTTACGTACAATTGCAAAATTAAGGTGATTTTTCCAACAGTTATTTTAAAAGCAAAGACCACTTGTTGAAAACTGACAAATCATATAGAGAGTAACAGATTGGACGAAGGCGAGACCTAAGCTCCTCCCCATTTACTTTGATCTAAGGAAAACATCGGGTAAATTGCTTTGATGGGTTCTAAACAATAGTCCTTAATTACCAGTGGTCAGAGATGTACACAGAAACTGTTAAGAACTTGCATTGTACTAGCGATGACAAAATGCGCCCAAGACAGCGAATAAACAGGAATTTTTAAAAAAGAAATGAATAAGATATCACCATAAAAAAAAAACACATTTAAATTGTTGTTGTAAGATATTATTTATTTTTTGGTATAATATAACGTAATGTTGATTTTTTTTTTTTAATTATCAAAATGATCATTAATTATTCTATCCTGCATTGTCTGGATCATTTCCCTTTTAAAATGAAAATATGATGCAAAATTTATTAAGTGAAAGAATAAGTTAGAGAATAAAATGTTTTATTTTTGGCCTGTTCATCCAGGAATGAACGATTACAGCTATTGCATATGAAAAAAATGCATAACCCGCAGAACCATTAATCAATTGTCATGTCTAAATTTTGCATAAGAATTAAAAAAAATTGTAATGGACACAGTATTAATATAAAAAGGAGGAAATTTTATTGTGATTGTTATTTGTGTCTGGATAAATAATCGTAAAAAGTAGATGAGATTACTTAAAATATCGTATTATTGAACTGTACATCACCACGATCACTGCGTATCTAAAACAGTTTAAGTTAACTGAGTTACGGGAGTGGTAAATGCTAGTGGTTTACAAAAGAAATCTAGGAGAAAATTATCAGCGTATATAAATATCAGTTAATTAAGAGAACACAACTGCTTATTTTAAACGTGTAAAATCAAAAACATATCGATATGATCGATGTTTTATTCGGGTCCTCCGTACAGACAAACATGAAGAATTGAAATATTGGAGCATTTGGGAAAGATTATTGATTAAAGATTAATAAAAAATGAAACCTTTTAAATAAGAATCTTTACTCGGCTAATTTTCTTTTCTATCAGACGTGAAATTGGAATATCACCTCAAAAATGCTCGCACAGAAGTAACCTAAAAAGTCTATAAAAATGTTATGACAGAATTTTTAGATGATTCAGTCATTTAGAAGAATTAAGGCTTAAAGTTTCTATTTACTTAAAAAATCTGTAAGAAATACCCAATAGGAAATATTTAATAAAATGAGAAAAAAAGAAACTCCTTCTTAGGATACTGAGCTTTTCAAAAAAGGACAGGATAAAACTGTGTCGTACAGTGATGTACAGGACAGAGTAGAGTGGAATGCTGTGCTGTACTATAATGTACAGTATATATGTACAGGGTAAATAGTAATGTTCTGTGAAGTACAGAAATCTGTACAGCTAAAATCTGTGACGTACAGCGGAAAGCAGTGACTGTGTACTATGGAGTATTGTGGAGTACTGTGATGTATAGTGGAGCAGTACTGTGAAGTACAGTGAGGTGTTGTGAAATGCAGTGCTTCTGTCCAGTGATGTACTGTAATGTACTAATTGTACAGAGGCAAAAACAGTAATGTACAGTAAAAGTACAGAGTGTATCAGAGATTTTCAGAGAATAATCGGAATATCAGGGAATTTTAAGTCCAGGCGACCGTTTCACTAACAAATCGTAGATCGTAAACGTACGATTACGTTTACGATTATTTTACGTGAACGTATACGAGCGTTTCACAAAACATGTCGTAGATGTAGCACTTATGATAAGCGAGTCACGACCAACTTATTCGAACTCTTCTGACTCAGAAGGTGTATTTGTTGAAGAGAAAGAAAAAAGAACAAAAGAAAGGAAAAGATCATAACTAAGTAAAAAAAATCACCATGTGTTTATCTCAGTCTTCAAAAAGAAATGAAATGAGAATTAATTAATGGAAAATCGTGTACTAACAAGCATAAAAAAATAAAAGTTCCTTTTTAACCGGGATCAAATTATATGTATAAATTATCTAAATTTATTCTTGCATTTTATGTCTTATAATTAACAAGTGCAGTCCACGATGGAGTATAACGTTCCATTTTACTTCAAAAAATCTTAAGTGCTTTTCTTGAATGTATCCGTAGCAAGTAGAACTTAAGATCTTACTAACGACAGACTTCTTCTCTAGCAACGATCTCAATATGCTTTGTAATCCTTAAAAAAGTGATAGGATTAAATTGAAGCGAAGTTTTCATCACTTGCTAGTGAAAAAAATCAGTGCAATCGATTGTGAAGCAGGAAAGTTTGAGATCTGACGTTACAATCACATATACAAATCGCACGTAATACATGTAGTAGGTTATACTAAAATCTTAAGAGAAAGTGTCATCGAAAAAAAATTCAAATATATATCTTTCTATATTCAATTTCATTTTTGTCAATAATTGTGAAATAATATAAAATGCTATTGTAGGATGCGTACAAATCTTCTTTTAAATGTGTTTTTAGGTTGTATCTGTTTGAATTTTAAATTTTATCACTCTTTCACTTACATTTTACATTTGTGACAATATGTTTTACATTGCTTTATATTCATATCACAATATATTGACATATTTTTGAAAAGAAGACAATAATAGTTGAAGAAGTATATATATATATATATATATATATATATATATATATATATATATATATATATATATATATAATACTGTTCTCCAAAATTAAATTTTTCAACATATTTTAATAGAAAATCCCAGTTTATGGAGTCAAATGCTTTTTGAAAGTCTAAAAATAACAGAATACTTTCGTTATTAGTGGATTCACAGAATTCAAATATATCTAACAAAAGTCGTGCATTCGTATTAATAAATCTACCCTTGATGTATGCTGTTTGATATCCACTGATGAGTTTATCTACAACCTTTTGTAATCTTTTTGCAAAAAGAGAAGTTAGTATTTTATAATCACAATTTGTTAGGCTGATGGGTCTATAATAACGTAGGTAAATTTTTCTCCTTTTTTGTAAATCAAAGAAATTAATGATGATCTTTGTGTAAAGGGCATTTCGCTTTTTTTTCTTCAAAAGTCTGTTTTAATGATTTATAGTAATATTCTTTTATACCATTCCAAAATATTGTACAAAACTCAACGGGCAATCCATCTGAGCCAGGGGAATTTATTATTTTTCATTTCTTTTATAGCCTGTTCACATTCTGTGAGGGTAGGAAATTCGTCGCAGAGCTGTCTCTCTGGACCTGATAATGAAATACACTTTATATCATTTAAGTATTCATTTATAACATTTTCAGAAATATTGTTACTTGCATGCAGACTTTTGTAGAATTCACATAACTTATTCATAATATCGCCAGTTTAATTAACTATTTCATTATTTTCCGTTTTTATTTCATGCATTACGTTTGTTATTTGTGTTTGTCATTCTAATCTTAGAAAATTAGACGTGTTCTTTTCGCCTTTTTCAATCTAATTTGACTTCGGTCGTATAAATGCACCTTTTGCAATATTATTATATATATCATCTTTCTCTGCCTCCAAAGATTTTTTTTCATTTTAGTAATGTTTGAATCTAATGCTTCTAATTTTTCGATTTCTTCCTCTTAAGATTTTATACGTTGTTTCATATCAAAACTGTTTTGTGGCGAAAAATGTATTGAAGATGTTTAGACGATTGTTTTTATTTTTTCTTATTTCAATTGGTCATCTATGATATTTTTCCTCTTTTTTTCTTTTATCATTTTTATTATATATATATATATATATATATATATATATATATATATATATATATATATATATATATAGAAAGCACAAAGAAATTCACTTTTACAAGGATACCCACTTCCGCCCCAGCCCGGGGTTGAACTCTCGACCTACGGAATCTGTCTCCTAGCAGTACAGGAACAGCGCGCTAGACCGCTCGGCTATCTAGGCAAGTCAAAATACTTGCTTTCGATGCCGATGGAATTCTCGCGGCGCTGTCCTACACTACACGGTCATTGAGAATGAAGGTGAGATACAGTTATTTGGACATAAGTTTTATTAGAGGATCGTTACCAATACACGTTGTAATGAAATTAATTTTTATTTATAAAGCACATTTTACAACAACTCTTAAACTGACTTAACTGCCCTAAGTGAAGAAATATTAATATATATATACATCTTTCATCTGTTAATAAAGAAGTATTTAGTAGGTATTATCTGTTATATTTTCAAATTAAAATCAACTCTAACATTAGAGGGTTGGAGCTCTCGTAAAATTAGGTCACATTTTCTTATTTTTACACATAAGAATATCGTAAGATTTTTTAGGAACTTCGGTACTAGAAATTTATTTCAAAATTAAGGATTATCTCTTTCCTGCATAGCTCTGACCCTTTGACGTATTTGACTCTAGTCTTTGGAACCTTTTTTCAGCTCTCAGTCTTTTTAGCTAAATATTTCGGATTCCCAACGTTTCGGCATGAGCATCACTGAAGAGACATAATTTGTCGCAATGCACATCTGGTGCATCAAAATTGGTACCATATATGATCTACATCCTTACTATTTAGATCATATTACACATGACATATTTATCAATGTATTTTTTACATGATTGTAAATATAGTACATGTGATATTTACCGCCTCAGCTACCTGCTCCCACGCCTCCTCTATACTTTAAACGTTTTTGACACCCCGGCGACCCCCTTGTCTTCTCGAAGAGACGGTCCTGGCATTGTTGGACCGCCTCAACTAAAACCGATTTCTCTTTCTCGGTCCTATTAGGCCGGCGGGTGTCTTGATACCTTTTCCATCCATGATTTGGCAATGAAGTGGCGTAGCAGACGATTATTTACAATTGGATACTATAACCGGAAGTATGGAAGTAAGGACACATATCAAGTAAAAAAACTCAGTTGAGAAAAAATAAACTCAGCTGAGAATTGACCGAGTTTGTTTCGAGTAAACGCGATTTGAGAAAAAATTAGCTGAGTTTTTCTCACGATTTGAGACTGAACTTGAGTCAAAACTTAAGATTTTAAAAACACTTTTAGTTTAAAATCGCTAGAGAAAACGCGACAAATAAAAAAGTAAGCGTTTGAGTTGCCTGGGCTTATAACAGTAACAGGAGAATTTAACATACTACTTTAGCAATATAGGACTGTCCCTATAGATGTATAAAATTTGTAACAAAACATGTTTTGACTTCTTGCTTTGGCCTTTTGAATACAACATAGTGAGTACACTCATTTTTTTGCAATATCGGGTGGAATATATTTCTGACTGACGCACCAGTTACAAAGCATAAAATCCTAAATAGTCAATCATTTAAACTTCCTTAAATTTCTTTTTATGGCGCAGAGCTCAAAAGCCATAGTAGGGAGCATTCCATCTAAATAACCTACCGGAATATAAGCTAACAAAGGTGTCAGTCGATGCATCTCCAAAAGAAAATAGCACTATAAATCATTTTCTTCGAAAATGCTCACAATAAATAATGATATGAAAATGAATCAATGAATGTTGTAGATGAATTTCTAGAATAGTGTTGCGCGTCGAATGATATGAATAATAGGTTTTCAGAAGGATAACCATGTAAAAGAAGACTACCTATCAAGCGGTAAAATATGAACAGTGATACTAGAAGACCAAAATTATTGAATTTAAACTTCAACCCAGTGTCAAAATTGTTTTTTAAATCATCTGAAGAGCATTTTTTTACTCCCACCAATCAAATTTGATCTTTCTTCATATCAAGAAAATGTGGAAAATGTTGGGAAATTAGGGACCATATCACTCTAAATGATTCAAACATTGATTTAAAATCAAGTGATAAAGTAATTTCAGAAATTGATTATATTTCCTCATTCACACAGGTAATCAGAAACTTTGATTTTGAAGTAAAATTTGAGATGTGTGGTTTTTTTTTTTTTTTTTTTTTTTTTTTTTTTTTTTTTTTTGGTTTTGTTTTGTTTTGTTTTTTTGTTTTTTGTTTAGTTTTGTTTTGTTTTTTGTTTGTTTTTTTTTTTTTTTTGTTTTTTTTTTTTTTGTTTTTTGTTTTTTTTTTTTTGGTTTTTTTTGTTTTGTGGATGCTTTATCTCTTATTACATGAAATAATTTCATCAATCCTGTTGTTTTATGCATGAATTTCTTACCGGACACAAGAACAGAGACGACATTGATGACTGCGCTGTTGGATTCTATCTCACTTGATTTGCTCCTCATCAAACATTTAGCAGTAGATTGGTTCAACTCTTTTGTAATATTAAATTCGTACACAAACGTTGTCAGATTGGTACATTTTGCATTGGAGAGCTCCTGTAGCTGCTTCAGAACTTTAACTTCTGTTGAATTCAGGGTATTGTTGTTGATATCAGTAAAGATAAAAACCTCAGAATCAGGTTCTGCCAGCTGTAAGCTGCAGTTAATGGTACCCGTGGAATCCTTCAAGTATGATTTTTTAGTTGATAGATGAAGATTCGTGGGCATGCCTTTTCCATTGAAAAAAAAATTGTGTTTATTATGCAAAACTGTAACTCAAATCTTTTTTTTTTTCAAAAAAGAATCTGATTTCATTAATATATTTAGTTGTATTAACTTTGATTACGTTGATAAAACATATATAAATGATACCTTGTACAGTCAAAGATAAGTTAGCATATGAAACAGTAAAGTTGTCCACCATATCAAAGCTACATTCATACATTCCTGTCAAATCACAATCATCCTCTCCAAAATTGAATAAAAATGTCACATTGTCTGCCTCAATTCCAGTTGCTCTGTTCAATGAAGCGTTTATTCTATGATCTGAGATTATAATATTTCCACTCTGTGACACGTTGATTAAAGTGAACATCCCAGTGTTATTGTGAAAAGTGAGGTAGACACTGCTCCAGCTGTACCAAAGTTTTTGAATGGAACATTGAACTGACTCTGATGAGGTGGTTTTGGCATTGATAACTGACTTATCAAATATAGACTTAACTACAATGTAGAGATGTTCATACTTAAAACAAAATATATAAACACTGACGGCAAGGTCGTTTATACATGAATTGTATGCATCAATGCATATATAACCCTATAAACCAAAACAATTCAAGAACTTTTTTTTATATTCGTATTTCAGACTTTTAGAAATATTTCATTGACTTAAACACCATATAGACATTTACCATCAACGAAATGTACTCATGGCGTCCCTTAGTGTGTATTACCTTGTGTAAAAACTTTCAGATCTACGTGTAAATGGTTTATTTACCTTCTTAACACCAACTTATACATTTGGTTATCTAATTACTTACTTGTATGGCAATTATTCCTTTCCCATCCATCTATACATCCACTAAAACAATTTCCTGTATATCTGTCACAGACCTCACTTCGATCTGAACAATGACATCTAAATTCGCAGTTTTCACCGAATTTTGGAGGAGAGTGTTCGCAAAAATTGGAGGTTTTATCTGAAAGAGTTAAAACAATGGTGGCAAGTTTATATAAAACTATTTTGTGAAAAAAAATTATTATGCTTAAAATGAATTAAATTGTGTTCGATAAGCATATTAAAAATTACTTATTGATATTGCTACAAGGTATACCATGCAATAAATAACAGGCATTGTTGTCGGATGTCAAATATTACATCACAATTAAGTATTTCTGTTTATTAAAAATGCAGAATATTTTTAAAATAGAATTAAATATTGAAAAACCCTCTCTTAAAGTTACACAATGAGTCAAAATCATGTACTTCTTTTAAGATAATTGTATCATAAAACAAACGATTTATGTGAAATATGAATAAAGCAAAGTGTTGACAACTCAACTGCACTGTAAAGCAAGAAACGAACTGCAAAATGTAAGTGTCGCAAAAACAAAGGTTGTATCTTATCGTCAATGTCAACAATGTCAAGGTCACGCAACTTTTATCTTTAGCGTGAAACTTGTAACCAACAATGAATTGGAACAAGTGGAAGTGAGGAATAAGTTCTAATCAACTTTATTGAAGATTGTATCAAAATCCTCGGTCATCCAATATTTATATCTGTGGAATTGATACCATGGTAAATTCTTCATCTTTTCTGTGCATGCGTACAATGAAGAGGAAGAAGTGAAGCAATATTTTTGTGTTGGGGCAAACAAAAATTATTTTTAATTTTATTTTTCTCCAAAAAAGTAGATTTCTTAGGTTCTGAAACCTGTAATTTTCTGAAACCTAATATCTTCAAGAATTGAACAAAATTTGCGTGTGTCATCCAAAAATTCTACTTTTGTCAGTTTTCCCATTTTTCCGTCACGTTGTCTCTTTAAACTCCTGATGTAACAAAAAAATTCTTTATGTGAATTCAGCTACTGAAAATCACATATTTTTGTAGGGGTCAAATTTTCGAGGTTTGAGGAAAAACCTTGGGTTTGTGGGGATTTGATTTCGTGGATGAAGGATGGTTGAGTAGTAATGTATATGACACTTAACATTTCGTGGTGGACATGAATTCGTGGTTCTCTTCATAACTCGAAAATAACGAAAGTTAAAATCCGACGAATATAAGTGATTTCACAGTATTCATTTCCTTTTAAAGTTCATTAAAGCATACGTGCACCAATGGAAATGTTAGGCTTTTAAGCTCCTTGTTATTTTTTTTAATAAAAGTTTGATTATTGTACCTCTATTCTAGTGAATGAAAAGAATTAAGTAATCACAGGTGAATGCTTTTATGCATAGTCTGCTTTCACATGAACAAAATAATTAAAGCATCATCCAACACCAATAAGCAGAAAACATTTTTGATTTATTAAAAATGATAATTAATAAATACCATACAGTCATTGGAAAGGGTAATATTTTTTATTATAAAACCTCTACTGTTATTACTTTATATAAAATGAATACCATAAAGCTGTCTATTCCCCTGAGAAGGCACTACATCCCAATGCAGTCTGATGCATCAATACCGAGAAAAATAATAACATCTCTAAAAATTGAATAATTTCAAAGATATTTCAACGAATTATCGATCTCGTCATTTTGCTATATATAATCCCAGTGTGATCATGACTTGGCATGTTGAAATGTTTTGACGTTATAGTTACATTGCTAATACAACTGAGCATTTTGATTGGTTAAAAAATATTAATGAATATTAATGAGGGAGTAGTTCCAGGGAATAGTTCCGATTCATCATTTTGAGGAAGTAGTGCCTTCTCAGGGAAATAGACAGTTTAATGGTATTCATTTCAAATACTGTAATAATAGTAGAGGTTCGCCGTCTCGGGAAATAGTTTCCTCCCTCGGAGAACAATAAATTTAGAATTTCTCTTATACCCATTCCATAACTCTATACTAGCAATTGATAGATAAAATTATATTTTATGCCACTCTTAATTTTATTTTTATTAAATTTCGCTTTTGCTGTTGCATATTTTATTAAAATGATAAATTAATTATCTCATTATAGAAATGAACATCAGAAATACCCCTAAGTATTTATTTTTACAATAGATTATATCTATAATTTTTTTAATGGTTGCTTCCCTCCATTCATTTTTTGGGCATGCCCTTCAGTTTGGATTATGTAAAATGTCCTAAAAATACGATTAATTGACTTTCACTCAAGAAATAGTCTCAATATAAGAACTTTAAACACCACTGAAACAAAATCTCTTATTTCAGATATATTATTCTTGTCAAAGCACTGACAAATAAATACTATGGAATTTGTAAAAATGGTCTATCTAAACTACATATGTAATATTCAAAGCTTTTTTTTAATAGAAGTTCACAGAAATACAAAAGGTAAATATAGATAAAAAAAAACATGTAAGAAAAAAAAAAGATGATACCACGTCTTTCCTCATACCGTTCCACATTTTTTTTTTATCTCTGCATGTTATTACAGCTTTCACGGCAAAAAAGAAAGATATAACAAATCCAGCATGGTCATGTTATACGAGCTTGATGAAATATAATTTATGTATACATACACAAAAGATATTTATAAAGGAAAAATAAAGTAAACATTATAATGAGGAAGTATAAAGGAAATTGTAGATTTAAATCTGTAAATCAATACCCAGGCATGTGCATGTGTGAAATCTTGTGTGTGAAATGCTTTCATTAAATGGGGTATAAACTATTATTTTTATGTCTTATCTATTTTTCATTTACATCTTAGAAGAAACTGGTTGTTTTGATATAATCCATAAAAAAATGCTTACAAAATATTAAATAATATATTTTTATTAAAAATATTTTCTATTTCAATTGCTTTCAAATTAAAACCAATTTTTAAACATATTTGTTTAGTTGTTTGATTATCCAAACTCTTACCCTCCGTTAATGGTGACAGAAAAGCAATATACACCATCACGCCTCCACCCGCGACTGCTACAAGTAAAAGTCCAAGAAAGATTAAACCAATTGTATGACGTTCTCTTCTATCCAAGCAGTCTTCATCATAGTCTTTGGTTGGTTCAAATTCCTCTTCTTCGTCGTCGTCAATTTGTGGTGGTATATGGAATGAGGTGGGGTCTAAATCGTCTTCGTGGAAGGTGGCTCTGTGAGGATGGTGGTCAATGGCAAATACGTCAGGTTCCTCCGGTAAGGGAATGTGCTTTTCGGTTAATGTGTCATTGTCGCTGTGAGCTCTTTTCTGATGGTGCTGCAGAGATAATGTTAAAGGTGAAGACAACGGGCAGAGATTGATCTCATAAATTCAGTAAAGAATACGAAACAAACACAGCCCCTAGAAACAAAAGGGGCTGGGTCAGGTTCCCAACAGGAGGAAACATATTCAGTCTTTAATTAGCCATCTTAATCTTAAATTTGCAAGCAATTCTTTCGATACATTAAAAGATTATTCCTTGCATCAAGTTAGATTGATTATTGCCAAAAATTGAGCTCGGACAAACATTTTTCACTGTTGCCATGGAAACAAAAAAATGGGGAAATTCTTTTTGACTTGATTTTTTCCCATTCAAAGTGAAAATATTGATGAGTGAGTTTTCGTATTTAAAATATCTTATATGGATGTCAAGGAAACAAAGATGGATCAAACATGAAAATTTGAAATATGCTAAATTTTAAAATAGCACTTGCTTATTCTGCTTTCAACTCCAGTATTTTACCATTGGGTCGTTTCGAGGTACCTATGATACTGCTTGCACCAGCAAAGTTTCTATCTAAAGATTTTTCTTGTTTCTTTTCTTCTTCTTTGATTTAATTTTTATTTTGCTGTTTTACTGATTTCCTTTTCTTGAATAATATAGTAATTTCAACCAAACTAAGCTCGAAAGATGTTCTGTTGAAGTGAATTCGATCGTAAATCGTATTCAAATGAGAGTATTATTCAGCTTCTATGAAATGGAATTAAAAAAAAACTAAATGAAGTAATTTATTTTTCAAGAACCAATAACAGAAGGCAGAATACATGTTTATGGTGCAAAAGATTAATTTTGTTTATGCACAATGTAAGAATATAGAAGAATAATTTCAAAGGTGCCCTCTGCTCTAGAACAGCATCTTTAATTATATACATTAAATATAATATCCTGCCATCATAATACAGAGCAGTTGGAGATGTATTCAAGGCTCTTGGGGTTAGAATGGGGTCACCCATATTAGGATGAACCCACGAAGAGTGTTTTTTAAAAAAAATCCTCGACCTATCATAAGATAGAGTTAATGAGCCTTCCTGACAGAGACTAAAACTAGCAAAGTTTCTCCAAATATGTTGTTAAAAATCCATGTTTACAACGTTTTTCAATCTCGCAGTCGCTTAGCTATGACGTCTCAACCGCTCAACTATGAAGTTACAGCCTATGACAACGTCTTACGAAAAGACAGTCAAAGGGAAAATCAAAGAAAATGTAATAAACAGAAAATTCTACGTTTTGTAGATGAATATGGAATTTATTTCACGAGTGGGACAGGATTTTTTTTTATATTTTCACGAGTGCAAAGCACGCGTGAAAATATAAAAAAAATTCTGTCTCACGAGAGATATTTATCTACAAAACATTGAATATCCTCTATATACCTTAATGAGATTCACTGAGCCGACAAAACTGTCAACCCATCATGTGCTTGAGAATCAAATGGGTCTTTTTGTGACACTTCTTTATTATGCAAATCGTAAACTATAACATTATTTTATCTTCCCTGTCCACGACTTTCAAACGACTTTCACTAAAAATGATATCTTGGAATGAGGATGCAGAACGTTGTCAGGCCTGCTCTTTGCTTTTTTTTTTTTATTTGATATAGATAAAATTATACGAAAATTAATCTGAAATTATCATCTCTATTCACCCCCAACAAACAAACCACCCACAGAAAAAACTTTCTTTAAGTATACTGAAGGTATATACCAAAAAATATGAATGTATGCTCGATGTGTTAAGTACCCTTTGATTTAAATAATTATATGATTTTTGTTAATTATAAAGAACTTCCTTGACGCCTTAACCTTTCTGAATTCTTTAGTCATGGATCCCTCTCCTTTCAAAACATGCCGGATCTGCCCTTTATAAATTAATATATCAGCAATGATTGCAAACCATCTCCTAACAAAAATGTCGTGGTCTTCCTTTATTTGTGTAAAGAAAATAGGTTTGGAATAGGTTATAGCTATACAATGACCCTTGGCAATTGTTTCGTTAATTCTTTAATCTTTGTCAATTTTTATTAAAAAATATTGATTTCAAATTCCAATTAAAATAATCATATCGTGTTACGATTTATTGTGCAAATGGACATACCAGCCACCAGTCAGACTCCTCTCCTATTGGTTCGTTATATATCCTGAACAGGAAAGAGGAGTTAGGTCGGATAGTCTCCTCGGGCTTGTCTTCTGGATTGACGTCCTGCAACGAGTAGTTTTCAGAACTCTCGGTTGCTTCCTCCTTATCGTGGTAGTACCCCTGCGAACCCGTCCCTAAATGGAAATGATTCTCTGAAGATTGATTTTCAAATGGTAGGATATAACGGTAGTCCTCTCCCATGTTTGTATTAATGACTAAAAACCATTTCTTGCATTTCACAAGGTAACCAGCTTAGGATTTGTTGTATGCCTCTTACATACATTAGACGTTTGTCCTAGTTATCCTTTAAAAAAATCGGGTAAATAGTCAATAAGAAAAACGCTTGCCCCTATATTTTAAAAGCGGAAGTAAAAAAAGTCCAAAACTGGTTAATGACACGTGAAAATTTTTGTTTGTAAATCCAAACTCAACAGAGCATTCCAAAAAGAAATTTAAATTCCATTCAAATTCCATATGCGCCTAAAATTGGAAATAATAGAAACACAACATAAATATTTAAAGCTCAAAACTGAATGGTGTAAATCTGAAAGATGGATATTTCTAAACACTGTAACTCAATCTGTTTATTTACACATGCCTACCTGTTCATTTTTTATACGCTTACGTATATCCTGGACAAACAAGTAAGCACAACAAAAATGTAATATCAACGCAAAATGTAATAAGTTGCGATTTTAACGTTTTGTATCTAGATCAATATAAATGTTACATCACAAAATTAGACCTTCACCCTGCACTAACAGCCATTGAGCACTGAGGGATCTTTATTGTGCCAGCGCCTGCCGAGACACGGGGCCTCTGGTCTCATCCGAAAGACCCGCAACTTTCACTTCAAAGTGCCGAGCGCTTGGCGAAGAAACAGTTGATTATAAAACAATAAGTGTATAGACCTTTACGCTTCCGTATATTTTAAACATTTAAATGGTACATCAGTTATTGTTTTACATTTGGAATTTCTTTTTTTTTTGACTTGTTTGTCATACAGATTTTTAAAGTCAATGTTTTTGGCATGGTTTTTCTGTTGCCTTCCTGACATGGTATACCATATATTTCAGCATCAGCCCAGACCATGACTTGGTCAAGCACAAGTTACTGAAGACTAAATTCAAAGCTCAATATATTGAATTTTATCATTATTTTGGTGTTTTAATCCCTGTTTACTAATTTGCATTAATTTAAAGAATTTTGAGATCGATCACTGTTCGTTATCTTTACCTCTTTCATCTGTTTGCACAGATATAAGATCATTTTCAAAGAGGTAGGTTCGCTTCATTCATAAAATGAGCCTGCCCACATACCACTTAACTGACCGAATGTCTTATTTCAAACATCAATTAAAAGAGAGTTGGTGGTTTCATTTCCTATAAAAAAAAAAATTTCCTCTGAGTGATCAATTTTTTAAAAAAGAAACTTCCTTTGTGAAATTGCAATTAAAATCAAATTAAAATGTTACCCCACCACCCAATCCAAGAAATAAATTTGTCTCATAATCTTTAAAAAGGGTTCTTTCAGTATATAACTGCACATTTGGATCAGAGGTTGCAAAAATATTGAGAGAAAAAATATCCTAAACTTTTGGCCGTTTTGAAGAATTTTTCAAGATTTGGGGATAAGGATGCAATGCATGACGTTATAATACACTGACTAGAGAGAATATTACGTCATTTTAATAGATATGCAGTCACCCAGGTCCCAAGTGAAATTTAATGTATTGTCAACTTTAACTAAGCAGTATTGATTTTTCAGAAATTCACAGGGCCAAAAAGGGCCCTAAGTACACCTTGCTCTTTCATTAAAATTGGACTGCAATTCTACAATTCTCTCCAGAGCTTCCTTTCAACTTAACAATGCATAATTTCTTTAGATCGCAGCTTTATTTTTCTTCTACTCTTCGTACAACAATACTTTTTTGAAGAATCATTTTCATTTAAATCAAATAGTTTTGAACCTTTTTATGATTTAAAATTTCATTATCGGGCATTTGAAAGTACATTAAAACTGTTCAATGTACTTACCTGTGCACAATGTAATACTTAGTGTTGCGTATTCATAAAATGTGCTCAAATATCAATGTTCAGACATGTTCTGTCAGAATCTCTGTTTACTAATGCAACACGCCAAATGTTTTAAAAACCAAACTGACAACAATGGAGTCAGTATTAAAAAATTTCAGTGACTTTTATTCATATGTCGATTCGATATATTCAATTGAACTCAAAATAAAAGACACCAGAAAGTATGCTATATCTATTTGAAATTTTGGATGTTTTACTGACTATAGACAATAATGGCCAACTTCCAGGTTTTCCATCGTATTATGCAGTAACATTCCACAGTCATTTACATATGGTCTTTAAATCTACCAATTGTTTGGATACAGAAGAGTATGCTGCGAGTACGATCCATTTTTAAGATGAGGCAGTGCACTGAAAGGCAAGTTGATGTTACAGAGATTTCAATATTCTCGTCTTAATCGGAATTTTGCAATTCACAGACATTATAAGGACCTTGTTTGCAAATACAACCTATCATTGGGTCGTATTTTTGAAATATAAACTAAATTGTTTACTGATTACTCCATCTATCGGATCAATACATTGGACCCACAGAGGTTCTCCCCCCAAGCACCTGATCCCATCTCTAGTGTTTCCTGGGGTCCGTGTTTTTGACCTGTTTAAGATTTGTATTTTTCCAATAAATTAATATGAGACTGATAAATGTTTATCATCTTCAACTTTTAGATCAGAAAGGTCTTAAACTAGTTTTTTTCCAAGTTGAAAGTAACTTAAAAGCCAATAAATTATTGATATAATTTTACAATTAAATTAAAGCAAGTAAACACATATATTTTATCGTTTTATAGGCCTGTAATTGTCATTGAGGTTGAATGACTCGCATAATTTGTTGAATGACACATTGACCGACCAAATAGACAGTAGATGGATTTAGTTGTGTTGTAACACGGTGAAATAATCTGATTAAATAAATTCATACTTTTGTGTTGCATTTCAGTCAAAATGAAAAAGTTATACTTACATGTAGCGAAAATAAGTAGTGCTGTCAATGAGTACAAGGTTAACCGTCAAACGATGCGAGTACCGGTTAGTAAAACTGCTACTCGGTTACTCGGATATATACATGTAGTATTTTACATAGTAAAATTTGACATGTTTTGATTAGTATTTAATAAGTCTTTCACAGTTTATCTAATTGATGGTGTTGATTGCCAAGGGTAAACAGGTTTTGAGGAATTGAGTTAATTATAATTACCTCACATAAACTTATGCTTGGTGCATTACAAGATTAAAGAAGATGCCGCCACGTGCATCAAAAGCATGGGAATATTTTCTTTTTTAAATGACCGCAATAACGTCCGTTAGGTGTAAAAAATCTTTCCAATGGAATTAACGTATAAGGATGGGAGAACAAATATGCTAAGCCATTTCAATCTGAATTTAACTCTGAAACCAGTTATGAAAAGAACATCCCGCAATACAATCATTTATTACGAGTATTCGAGAACAAAATTATTTGAGAAGATATCGTGTGTTTATAATTAAAAATAAAATTCATATGCAGTGCATTTGTGTTGTGTATATACATGTACCGGTATACAGATGATGAGATAAATATAGAAAGTGTAACGACGTTACATGCAATGTATATTACAGTTACTACTGAAGTATATATATACCGTGTTTTTTAGATCTGAAGAAAATCTAGCTGCAGAACTGTAGCGTTATGGTTTTATATTTTAGTCTTTGACCATAACGGTATGGTCAAAGACCAAAATATAAAACTATAACGCTACAGTTCTGCAGCTAAAGAAAATCCATCGGTTACTCGATCGGAAAAGTAAGAGACTAACGGTTTACTCAAAATCGTCCGATTTGACAACACTAAAAAAAAGCATTATAACGAACGAAATTAAATAGAGATGCAGGGTTTGCCACCCGCTAACAACATATTGTAATATATTGATAATAATTATTGGTCATTTGCAAAATTATTTGTTAAAAACATTCAGACAAGTCCTCTGAAGTAGATGATAAAAACATACTTGAGTTTCTGATTGACAATATCTATGTAGATTTTCAGGTCTTAACAATCTGTCAGAATTCCCATTCGTACCAATTGCGAGCCGTTATTAGCAGACCTATTCTTATGTACTCATATGATGCAGAATTTATAACTTCACATGAAAAGAAGAAGACACTTGCTGTCGCCTTCAACTCGACATTTAGATAAATCGATGACGTAATATCAATTAACAATATTCATTTTCATTCTAACGTTGACTTGATAAATCTCTTTGAATTCGAAATAAAAATACCACTGAGTTTGACGCATCCGTTTCATATATGGATATTTTGTTGGAAAAAGACGTTGATGATAACCTAACAGCTAAATGTTATGACAATCTTGACGACTTCAACTTTTCTACCTCAACTTCCCTTATTAATGTAGCAATATACCATTATCACCTGTATATAGAGTTAATGTCTCCGAGTTATAAGTCTTCTTCTTTTCATGTAGATGTTTTTGAATAAAGTTTGCTTCATATGACTACAAAAATAGTCTTCTAAAAGCGGGGTTGAATTGGATTGGGAATTCCAACAGATTGTTGGAAGACTTGATCTCCAAAAACTACATAGATATTGTTGTCAGTCCGAAACTCAAGCATGTTTTAATATATAAACTTCGGAGTACTTCAGTGTACAATCAGAATGATTTTAACAAAATAATTTTGCAAATGACCAATTACAAACAAGATAATTTAAATTACGAGTTCCATTTTTATTGAATAGGCAGCTATCTAAGATGTCAAGAAGCCTGGACTTCATAATATTCCTGAAGGTCGAATAACGTATTAGCTTTAAATAATAAAGAATCAAAATTAGATAACATCGAGAAGTGGTGTAAATCAGATGTGGATACTTAAAAATTCCAAGGAACTTTTGGAAAATTTGAAATCACAAGATTTTACCAAAATCAACAGCTTAAAAACTTACGACTTTTCAACTTTATACACAACCATTCCCCACGATAAATTAAAGTCCAGGCTTTTTGATATCATTGACAGCTGCTTTTTCAATAAAAATGGAACTCGTAAATATACTTACCTTGTCATTGGTCATTTGCAAAATTATTTTGTTAAAAAACATTCTGATTGTACACACAAGTACTCTGAAGTTGACATTAAAAAGATGCTTGAGTTTCTGATTGACAATATCTATGTGGTTTTTGGAGACCAGGTCTTCCAACAATCTATTGGAATTTCTATGGGTACCAATTGCGCCCCGTTATTAGCGGACCTTTTTTGTATTCATATGAAGCAGAATTTGTCCAAAATCTTGTACGTGAAAAGAAGAAAACACTCGCTGTGGCGTTCAACTCGACATTTAGATATATCGACGACGTATTGTCAATTAACAATGGCTATTTTCATTCTTACGTCGATACGATATATCCTTGTGAACTTGAGATAAAAGATACCACAGAGTCTGACACATCTGTTTTACATTTGGATATTTTACTTGAAAAAGACGTTAATAGTAATCTAACAACCAAGCTTTATGATAAACGTGATGACTTTAACTTTTCAATCGTCAACTTCCCTTACTTATGCAGCAATATACCTTCATCACCTGCATACGGGGTATATATCTCTCAGTTGATTCGATACGCAAGAGCATGCTCTACGTATGTACAATTTCTAAAACGAGGTAAATTATTGACAAATAAGTTGATGAAACAAGAATATCAGCTGTCTCGTTTAAAGTCATCATTTCGTAAGTTCTATGGTCGATACAATGACCTTGTCAGCAAATACAATTTATCATTGAGTTAAATGCTGACTGACGTTTTTCATACTAATTGTTAGACCATTATTTACACACTGAATTGTCGACGGATTTTTCCGTTATTTCCCGATCATGACAAGGAGCACACGGCGGGTGTGACCGGTCGGCAGGGGATGCTCACTCCTCCATGGCACCTGATCCCACCTCTGATGTTTGGAGGTCCGTGTTTGCTCTGCTCCTATTTTGTATTGTATAATGGACTTTTGAGCTTGAATACTGTTCGTTATCTCCATATGTTTCATCCAAAAACAATAAATTTATATCGATGTTAATTTTTTCCTCCATTCAACAATGTAATAAATGAATGCAAATTTGCCGTGTCTGACTGGAGCTAAATTCTTCACTGAAGAATGTCAATTAATAACCTATAAAACGGCACAATTTTTTCACTTTCCCCGTGTATATTTGCCTTTTAATCCAAATCAACATTCGTGGATATGAAGAAAACAATGTGTTGGGCAATTATGCTACTACATATTGCATACATACGCATCTAGAGCAACAAAAAAAAAATCAAACTAATTATCACATGGATTTCTTTAGTCTCACAAGATGATACCCATATCATTCTTCTAAACAATAGTTATTGTTTTATTGGCAGAAAAATATTCACCAAATACGTTGTCCTTTGCTAAGCAGGCCACTGTAGATGCATTAAATTGGTCAAATGTAGTAGTTACCGTCACCCGAACCAGATGTCGACAGTCCTCAGTCCTTGCAGGTTCAATGGAAGTTTTTGTGATATTTTTTGGAACCATCGCATAACTTTCATCAGATAGTTTCACAAGTGCTAATATTGTTGTATCAGGGTTTAAAATCGCTGTGCAGTTGATGGTCTCATTTATTGCACCTTTAGAATAATTGTCCTTAATTGCGATGACTATATTTGAAGGAGGAGCTGAAATGTTACAAGATTAAGGGTTAGAATTACCGGGTATTCATTACTACTGTTAATGACGAAGAAAGGTATTCTTCTGCATTTGGAATTTCAATTTCATTTTTTTTTCTCGAAATTTTCATTTAGTATAGGATTGTTCGACATATAATTCATAAAGTTTTCATTATTTAAAAAAAAGCTTGCTCGTCTTGGAACGTTGATAAATCTAAGCATTTTCTAAACTTTAATTTTCGTTAACTGCAACGGTAGCTCGATCAGTCGGTAGAGCGCTCACTCCGTGATCGGAATGGTCGTGGGTTCAAACCCCGGCCTCGACTGACCTAAGTCGATAAAAAAAAAAAATAGATAGCAACTGTTTCTTCGCCTAGCGCCCGGCACTTTGAATTAAAAGTTACGGGTCTTTCGAATGAAAACTTAAAAACCGAGGCCCTGTGTCACGGAAGGCGTTAACTTTGGCACGATAAAGATCCCTCATTGCTCAATGGCCCAGAGTGCCAAGTAAAGGTCAAAATATGAAGCCCTTCACCGGTATATGGTGACTTCTCTATATGAGTGAACAATTTTCGAATTGGACATAAAACAGCATACATTCAATCAATCAAATTTCGTTATCCATATTCTCTGACATTTATTTCATTATTAAGTGATTTATCATTTGAAATACTGACTACACGGTGTTTAGTTCAAGGGAATTGCCTGAAACACCATTCGCCATTCGCTAGCATTTGGGGATTTTAAATTAGCTTTTGAATATAATAATTATCATAATTGATTAATCATACAACTTAAGTTGATCAATCAAACAAAATGGTTCATAATTATACATGTGTCAGTACAAAACGTTTACCTTCATAAGAACTGACAGATTGAAGCTAACTAAAAAATATATCTATATCCTTTTAAGTAAACTTTGTCAACTTCGGTTAATGGTTGTTTAATTTAACATTCGGAATAATTTGGATATGAAAATTACCTGCTATAACCAATTGACTTTCGTCATCTTCAGGAAAAAGAAGACTTTCGTTAAAGCTCTTTACTTTACAGAGATAAACACCACCTATGTTGCAAATGTCATCTCCAGGTCTCAGATCAAAGGTGAAATTCACTGTTCTGTATTCATCAAACTGATTGCTAGTATATACTGCAGAAATACGATCATCCTGTGGTAGAATGGTGTAGTTATTGTCAGAATTAATTGACAGAAGTGGATACGACGAATCGTTGAAAAACTGGAATGCAGAAAAATAGGACTCGAGCAGAGGAATTCTGCATTCAAAACTAGCTGTAGAGTTGAATTTTCCATAGCGAACTTTTGGATCCAAAGTTGCACGGGCTGTAAAATTAAGAAATGAAAATATGATCATTGTTAAGGATGTCCCAAAATAAGATTTGCTATTTACAAAAATGTGTAGAGTACAAGGATAAATATTTTTTATTAAGAAAATGGAATATCTTTGTATTTAAAGCAAATTTATTAGCACTTACCCATTGTGACATTTATAGATTCACAAGATGTTGAAACATTTTCACTGTAAAGATTATCCCTGCCATGACAACGGACAGACAATCCATTTCCAATGTCCAGAAAGGGTATGTGATATCGATATATCATTTTATTTGTGCAATTTACCCCTCTATCGTAATCTAATTTCAGAATATCTCTGGCTACTTCTCTGATTGGCATGTATTTGTCCCCTTCTCGACAATCTTCTAGAGTTACTTCTGTTTCCGTATTATTCCCTACGTAAGCAGTACAATTGATGGTAGAATTGGACCCACTAACGTAAAGATTTTCGACAGATATGTCAATAGAAGACAAAGGACCTAGCAAAATATGAAAAATATAGTGTGAGCATATATAGCTAAAGCTATGTCATAATAATTTATTACTGGAAAATATTTGCTTCTATAGGGTTTTAATTCATCGTAAATTCATTGACAAAATATCTACACCAGTATTACCATTAAAGGTATGTACTATTGTAATATGCGGACAGGTTGCACAGTGGATATAAAATTAATATTTCGCAATTTATAACACTTTTTCTTTATCATTTGCAAAAGGTCATAAAGAAATTCATTGAGATTTATAGCTTAACAGAAAACTATCCTTTTAAAGTTCCAAATTTTAAAAGAAATTGACTTATTACATGTACCATATACATAAACTATTATATTGAAGCTTATGGACAATGAACCTACATAAAGATGACTAATGTTTGCATAATTGTTTTCTTCTCGTTAGATTTATATTTAAGGAATGTTTTTAAGTTTTGTGTGAGTTATTGGTGTACGTGTAAATTACACAGACTTGTCACGAAGGCATATTTCATGAATCGCGCTTGCGCTTCATGAAAAATATGCCTACGTGCAAGTCTTTGTGATTTACACACCAATAATTCACACTAAACTTAAAAACATTCCTTATATTTACATTTTACATGCTTAAATGCACCAAAAATATACTCAATGTTTGAATTCCTCGCTATCGACATATTTTTAGTAAGGTCTCTGTAGCCTCATTGTGACGTCACTTTAGCGCGAGTTTCTCCGTTTATATTTCTACGCGTGAGTATACACAAAAGTGGCTTTCAAATCAATTTCACAGTTGGCTTAGTAGAAAAACACAGCAAATGTAAATATTTCAAAATGAAATCAGAATTTACCTTCTATAATTAGTGAACTGTTGGCCTCTGTTGTTTGAATTGTTGGATCCATAGATTTTATGTCGCAAGAAAAGTATTTATTCCACTCGCATAAATCTGATCCTTGGTGGGTATCTAAGATGACCGTGACATTCACATAATCATCTCCAATAACAACGGTTCCATTCACTCTTGAGTCCATAGATTCTATTCTGCTGTCATTGTAAACAATTAAAACCACACTGGATGCAGTGTTGTTTTGCCCCGTAATTTCAACAGTTGTCCAGGCATATCCCATGGTACGTATGAAACAAATCATTTCTGGCATGGTATCCAATTTAGCAAAAAGCAGAGTTGGTGTCATTTCTGCTACCACTGTGTAAAAGCATTTATGATAATTGTTACTTTTGATTTCACCTATTCACACGAGTATTATACATGTACTTCTGTAGTCTAATGGTTAATTTAACAGATATTTATATTAAAACAGAATAACTTTTTTATATGAAATTTTAGTTAAAAGCAGTGAAAAAATAATTTTCTGTATAGTCATAATCCTACCTGAAACATCAGGTTTCAGTATCAGAGGTTTACATTCTGTTGTTGTATTGATCTTTAAATCTAAATCTTCGGCATAGCATCTCAACAGGGTTCCGTTTGTGACATTTCTGAAGTCAAAAGAATATGAAACGGCCTTTTGTCGCATACAAACGCTTGGCAAGAAATTGTCAAATGAGCTGTTAACAAGAAAAGCGGGCTCATTGAGGATGTTTACATAAGAATTGTTTGCGCAAATCTGTATTTCTAAACTCGTGGTCGAATTGTCATAAAAATTCGCTTCACAGCTGAAAGTGTGGTTTGAACTGCTTTTATACTGTTCCTGAAGCTTGAATTCCATTATAGAAGGTTCACCTAAATGAGAAAGAAAATTCATTTGGTGCAAAACAATTACGGCATAAGTTATTATACTAAACCAATGAAAATTGTTTACTGACCAATGACTTTAAGTGTTCCGTTTCCATTCACAGTTTTTATATTGCTGTCTGGTAATTCAATACTGCACGAGAACTCTACATCTAGGGAACAGACCATCCATTCCTCGATGTTCAAGAGATAAGTAATGTTAACTTTCCCAAAACTAAGGAAAAGAGTTGTTGTGTTGATCATTTTCTCATATAGAGTTGTCTTTCCATTAGGAAAAGTAGAAACCATTCTTTGTGAAAATGATGAATTTGTAAAATTCAGATGAATGACCGACCATTCGAAGCTGCTTACGTTAGCAAAGCAAAATATTTCTACTGTTGTTCCAAATTTCACCACTTGATTCCTTGGTTCTATTAAAACTTGAACTACAAAGAATGCCTAAAGGCATGAATAAACTGAAAAACCTACATTTATAAAAGTTACAGATTTGATAACAAAATGTTTAAAAAATATACATCAAAGTTACAAAATACAACTGAAATGTCAGGTAATGTGCAATTGGAAAACATCGTCGCATATGCATATATATATACAGTGTATGTATAAAAGAGCTAACGGTTGTATATTGCAAAGGTTCGTATTTATTTAATTATATGAGAATATGGTAATCCAGCTTTATTCCCCAACTGAAGGAGAACGAATGACAAACAGTAAGAGCTCAAGAAGTTTTAAACCGTTAAAATGCGTGTTTAAAATACTTGTCTATCAATACGAGTATCTTTAGTATAATAAATACATGTGTATATAACTATTTTAAGAGGTTTGTCATGTAAACTAACCTGTGGGTGTAGAGATGTTGGGTTTAGAACAGTTAGTAGCCTCTGTGATGTTTAGCAAGGCGTCAGTGGCTCTGCATCTTAGAGATACATTCATGTTGTCATTGAAAGCAGTAGTGGTTATCAAATGCGTTTCCTGGGTACAATTATCGTTTACATATGTTCTTTCTAGAAGAGACTGGCTTTGTCTTGTATGATTCTCAAAAGGAACGAACTCTGAACCGTCCAAGCAAACCTCCAGCAATAGCTTGGATGACATTGTGGACATTTTTGCTGAACAATTTATAAAGTCTTCATCTCCATACTGATACAATGGTTCAAAGTGTATCTCAACATCAGATGGCAAACCTTTAAACAAAAACAGTCGACAACATAGACAATTACTAGCTCTTTTATCTTTACAGATGATGCTCTCTAAGAATAATTTTTAGAATTAAAATATAGGAGATTTAAGTACTTTGAATATGCAAGAATCAAACAAACTTTGATTTAAAGCTTTTCAATTTCAAGGAATGCATCAAAGTTAGTGTTTGAAGAATGTCTAGTGATATTTGTTTTTTCTTAAAAATATACTCTGTATAATTTTATTAAATTTAAACGACTTTATTTGCTTTTTGAGAAACACTGTCTCTACTAATACCCAGCTACTTACCTACAACAGTGACAGATGTATTGGAGAAGGATACTGATTCTAAATTTCTTTCAGAAGTTTGAAATTCACATCCGTAAACGGCAGTTAATGAACACTGATCAGAATCTTTAGTGAGGTTAAAAGAAAACGTCACATTAACAAGAGTACTTCCATCTTCGTAAACAGCACTAATTCTGTTGTCCTTGTAAATCATCGAACCATTCTTGAAAATTTTAACGAGTTCTTCGGATTGATTTGTATAGCGTATTAAGGTTATGTCATCCCAGTCAGTGTTAACAAGATGTACGTAACAGAAGACATCAAAAGTTGATTGAGGTCTTACCACATTAGAGGCGGAAATCATCGTGGAATATGCTGAAAATTAAATTAAGTGGATTAATATTACTTTTTTGTTTAAAACTTTGGACGCTTCTTTTGAATAAGCTGAAAAAACGAAAAGTTACAAAGAAACTCTCTCTTTATTTTCCAAAGTCAGACTTCATAAAAGACATAATTGTATAAAACGAAAACTTCTCATATGGACTTACCAGAAACAAATCTTGAGACAATATTAATTATGGATCCGTTCGATTCTAGAATTTTTCCACTTGAATCCCTCAAAGAACATTTAGCTGTTGATTGGTTCATCTCATGTGTGGCGTTTATTTCAAAAACAAAAGTTGTCATGTTAGTGCATTTTGACATAGGATTTCCGATTACTTGATGAACCTGTACTGAAGATGAATTCAGAGTAGTATTGTCCTTATCAGTGAAGGTAAGTAGAATGTTTGAAGAAGGACTCGATAATTGTAAACTGCAGTTGATGTATTCCGTAGAACCGTTGTAGTACTCATTTTTTGTTGATATCTGAAGGCCGAAAGAGATACCTGTATGATAAAAATATAATCTTTTATAAAGCTGTATACGTGCATTTCTGCTCATTGGGGTAATTTTAAGTTTGGGGAGAAAATAGTCATTTTCATTAATTTTTCACATCGATAATTTCAATGAATAAAAAAAATTATCTTAAATTATGATACCTTGTACAGACATGGTCAAGTTTGCGTAGGAGGCAGTGAAATCATCCACCATATCAAATCGACATTCATAAATTCCCGCCAAATCACAGTCATCCTCTCCTATGTCGAAGATAAAGGTTACATTATCTGCCTCAAGTCCAGGTGCTCTGCTCAATGTAGCATTAAGTCTGAGGTCTGATATCGATATATCGCCGTTTTGTGCCACCTTTATTAGAGTTGTAGTCTCAGTTCCGTTATAGAAAGTGAGATAAATACTGCTCCAGTTGTACCAAAGTTTATGAATGGTGCATTGAACTAACTCTTGGGAGGACAAATTTGCGTGAATGGTTGACTTATCAAATGTAGAGGTAACTGAAAGTATCCACTTAAAAATATAAATTTATATTGTTTTCATAGCACCACACATGTTCAATTTTTGCACTATATCTAGTACATCACACATGTTCATGTTCAATTTTGTCACATGACTTACTTATTTGGCAACCATTTCCTCGCCACCCATCAGTGCACCCACTCTGACAACTTCCTGTGAGTTTATTACAAACCTCACTTAGGTTAGAGCAGTGACATCTAAATTCACAGTCATTTCCAAACCTTGGAGGAGACTGATCACAATTATCTACAATCAAGAGATCAATGGGCCACAAGGCTCACCCGAGTCATGTTGTCCCTGCTTAAGAAGACTTCAAAGATTTTTTCCTGTTTAATTTCAAGTCAAACTTTTATCTCCACTGAATTCTTGTCTAGGAGACTATAACTTACCAATCTTGAATCAACGCTATAAGAAGATGATGTATATCAATAAGAAAAAAATCTTCAAGTGTTTTGGTATTGGTTGTTGTTGCTGTTGTTGTTTTGTGTGTGGGTGGGTGTCAGGGTATGTGTGTGTTTGGAGGGGTATTTTTTCATTAAGAAAATTAATGTGGCCCCGTTGTTTTTCAGATGAATTTTGATGAATTTCCTCTTTTAATCCTTATGTAAAACTCTGACCCTCCTTTGTGACCTCCTTCTACCCTCAGAAGATTCAATTTGAACAAACCTAATGCTACACTGAATGTAGATGCTTGCATAGTATTTTGATTAACTGTGGTTCTGTTGTTCTTCAAAAATGACTACACTAAATTTTCCCTATTTATTTCTATGTCAAACTTTGACATCTTATTGCAGTCCCACTTAAGCCATGGTTGCCATGATTTGAACAAATTTGACGACTACATGTGGATGTTAACATACATGT
Organism: Saccostrea echinata; assembly: GCF_033153115.1. Classification (NCBI taxonomy): domain Eukaryota; kingdom Metazoa; phylum Mollusca; class Bivalvia; order Ostreida; family Ostreidae; genus Saccostrea; species Saccostrea echinata. The sequence continues at coordinate 409,439 of NW_026889757.1, read as the reverse complement.
ATCAGTATGACTTATTGTTGTTCTGTTGTGCTTCTTCAAAAGAAATGTCCCCTATCTATATGCTAAAATTTTTTTTTATTGTGGCTCCACCCTAGACCCATAATGTGAGGGCCATGAATTCAAATGAAATCATGGATATGATTTTAGATTTATATAATTTACTGTTTCATGCCCTTTTGTTCTTGAGAAGATTTTACTTAATTCCCATACATTCTTTGGAAAATCCCTTAGACCATAATTTGAAGAACTCAATAAAGAAGCTTTTGCAAATGTTTTGTTTTTCCGGTACAGTGGTTTCTGAGATTTTAGATGACCCCACATTAATTTCCATATATCTTAATAAAAGGTGTAGCCCTCCAAATGTGTAAATCTGAATTCCTTTTAACCATTGTGGCTTTGGACAAAATTTACTCAAAGGTACTGGCATCATCGCAAGCCACATGTTTTGTGTCCATTCTATTCCCACTAATAGGATGGACACAAAACCCGTGGCTTGCGTCGATGTGGTACTGGAGAATATGAAAATGTGAAGCTTACTCACGAGGATCAACACGACAAACAGAAATTAAGACGGACAGAACGACGAATGCTTTACACATTTTGATCAGAAAAGTTCACTTGAGCCTTTGGTTCAGGAGAGCTAAACTATTGTTACTAGACAATAAAAAACGTTTTCTTAACTCCATTACCTTCTGTGAATGGTGATAATAGACCAACATAGACCATCACACCCCCGCCAGCGACAGCAACCAGTATAACTCCAAGGATGATAAATAGAATAGTATGACAATCTTTACTTTTCAACAGGCTTGTGTCGTAGTCTTGTACTGGATCGGGTTCTGCGGGAGGTGATGTATCATCGGGATAGTTTGCTCTGAGCTGATGTGCCTGTTTATAAGGGAAACTATTGTAATTGCATTTTCATCAAATTAGTATTTCAAATGAGATGAGCGTATCTGTCGTGTAATCTACAGGATTCGTAAACGAATCATTTATAATTTAGATATACAGTCAAGCACTTGGTCGATGGGTCGCCCGCGTGGCGCAGTGATTAGAGCGTCTGCTCTAGAGTCGCGAAGTAAGGAGTTGATCCTTACGTCGCGGGTTCGAATCCCACTGTGGGACGTGGAGACCGGTCCTTCGGATGAGACCGTACATGTATAAACCGAGGTCCCGTGTCGTAGTAGATGCTGGCACGAAAAAGATCCCTCACTGCTCAATGGCCGTAAGTGCCGAGCATAGGACAAAATTCGCAGCTCTCCACCAGCAAGTGGTGGCGTCTCCATATGAGTGAAAAATTCTCGAGAGAGATGTTAAACAACATAAAAACAACAAACAACTTGGTCGATGGAAAATAGTTGGACAGACTTTACCAAAGTTACGCACATAGGTTAACAAAATGTTCCATTACATTGATATATCTTGTCAAAAAAGAAAAAGTCTGCTTAACTTGACAGTTAAAACATATCAGTACCACTTCATATAATTAGTTAGCAGCTATAAGATAACAGTGTATAGTTAAATGCAAATGTTTTAAAATTTCAGTGGGTAGGAAGTAATACTTTCGCTTTCGGTGCAGCACAATCAAATGTTAACTTTATTTTAAATTTCAATAAATCAATAAATAAAATCAAACTGACAAACGACTTGTTTGTTTAAAAACTGTTCCATGCGAAGATCGAAGCAGAAATTAGTGATTCTTCTTCGTCATGGACAGGCTAACATATTGTCCTTTCTGAAAGATTTTATTTTATCAAATAAATTCTGCAATATGACTTTTTATAGTCATATTGCAGAGTTTATTTGATAAAATTAAATCTGTCGGAAAGGACAATATAACCACTCTGCTATCGTCGCAAAGTAATAATTAAATACGGTTTTAATTAAAATAACAATGAAGCAACGCATTTAAATAATGTGATTTTTTTTCCTTTTTTGCATTTCTCATGGTCTCTGGGTATTTTCTCCATTTCTTTTTTTTTTTACCGAAGTTTGCTCGTTTGAGTTAAAATGCAAAATAACCTTTTAAAATCGTGCAGAGATAACACAGAGATGAAAAATTTATAGAAAAAAAGTGTTTAAAATAGTTCTCTCCTAATCAAAGGAGCCCAATATATCAATAGAATGCTAACATGTCGTGTGTCGAATCAATTAAATTTTCATTTATCAGGTGCAGATTCCTGTCGAATCCAAATCAAATGAGCACCTCATTCTTAATTTCCCTAATTCAACCAAGAAGCAAAATTCTCAGCCTTTGTTTCTTAAAGATCATATTATATCTAAAAGAAACAAAAGCTGAATGATGGCTTTGTTTAAGGGATGTTATCGGTGATTTAAATGACTGAAAAACAAGTTTTCATTTATTTATTTTTTTAAGAAAAAGTTTTTGCTCAAGCTTTTGAATTGCTTTAATGAAAATTAATCAATTTTATCCGTTTTGGGAATTACGACCATCAATATATGGAAATTTTTTCATTTTTATGTCTCTGATTCATATTTAAGAGCAATTAGGGTATGTCGGTTGGCCCTATGATCTGTGTTTCAAAGTATGAAGTATACCATAAAAATTAAAATTCCGAGATTTTTTTTACGATATGCTCAAAACTTGATATATTGTTTTTATTCTCATACATATACCATCTGATTAACTATCTGCTGCTACATGTATATGCACGTGCATACATATATAGACGATAAAGCTGAACGTAGAAATAAACAGTGTAGGCCTAGACATGATGTTACGAAATTGTAAATTCCAGGACAAACTACTACTGTAAGACAGACTCTTAGATCATACCAGCCATCGTCTTGCTTCCAGTGCTATCGTTCCGTCCAGTACCTTAGACAGGAAGGAGGTAGGCCGGATATCAGACCTGTCTTGTCCATCTGAATTCCGGAAGTGATGACTTTCATTATTGCTAGCCGACCTTTCAGTCTCATGCAGGTACACTGGCGAGTTATTCCTTCCGTGAAAAGTATTCTCCACGAAGTGACTCCCGAAAAGTTCTCTTAGAGGGTATTTATCATCCATTTTTATATGAATATTTGAGTATAAAATGATTCCATGACATTGCATTCAGAAGTTCAAAAATCATTCAAAGAATACAGGTAATCAATCAATAAAAAAGACGGGTATCCATATACAGTGAAAGGAAGTAATTAATTCCAAGGTGTAAACCGACAAAAATATGTTTGATTCAATGGTACTACAATTATTTAACTGCGTGCGCAGTGTGCATTTAAAATGCTTAATTGTTCAAGGTTCTAAGGGTATATTATATGTCATTTGGTTTAAACATAAACCTTAAAGATTTCGTTTGATAATTATACACCACGACAAAACCTAACGTGGATTCCTTATAGACTAGATCTAAACACATGGAACTGTAAATGTTTGTATGCATCCAATTCTACTAGCAAGACTATAACATTTATGGTATATTTCTTGGTGAATTTCAACTTTAAGAAAGTTATGTTTAAAGATTCTGACGTTGTCGTTCAAAATGGTCCGTTAGAAATATTATGGCCAAAAATTTCGAATATAAGACAAAATTTTCGCGAATAAACGCACATCTTCGCTTTATAAAACATAACTTTAGCGTTTTAACTCAAAATTTTCGCAAATAAGCGTAAAATTTCGTTTAAATTGCAAAACATTCACATTATATTACCCGGCCCTATTTTTACGATTAAATCAATCAATACCGCATCAGTAAATAGCATAATCTTATGCTAATATAAATCATACTCGTAATTAGCTGTAATGAATCATCTGAAAAGGTTCCCTTGGGGCTTGTTAATGCAAGCAGAAATATTTCATCTTTTTAGTCTTTTTTAAGATTACCTACAATGATATGGCAAATTGTTTATAACTAATTTTCTTAAAATGACATTTTAGTCAAAACTCCTGAAGTTGCAATAGAATAGACAACTGGATAAAAAAGTTTCAGAATTTTTATTAGTAAAACTTTATTTGAAAAAAGAAAATACCACTACAACCTAAAAGACTTTCTAAAATACATAATCAAAAGAATTGATAGTTTTTTTAATACTTCAAAATGGTATCAGAGATATAATTGATTAGATCTAAACCTTGATTAAGTTTCTTGAATGGCTTTTTGATTGTTATTTTACATTATTTTTTCAATTCTGGTTTGAAAAGTTTTAATGTGAAATAAAATTCCCACAAAATCACTTTTTGTCCATTTAAGTCAATTCTTTAAATCTAAGCCAAAAAAGAATTTTGATATACAAGTTTTCTTACAAAAAATACTAGAATTAGAAGTGATCCTATTTTACATTATTGTGTTGCACTCCCGACATTTGATGTGTATTTTATTTCACACAGTTTTAAAAATTATAACACACAATAACCCATTCTTTGTTTGTAAATGATAGTTTTTATATTTAAGACAAGTTTTTCCTATTTTCAAGACTTCAAAACATGATTATTTGCAATGCGAAATATATATACTAGTACATTGCATTTAAAAATATGTGTTAAGTGATGAAAACGTTTCTCTAAATTGACTGTAAAGTGTCTTTAATTAGTTGATAGACATAATGTTTTGAACATCAAATAGTATCAAACATTTTTTTTCAATTTTGTTTTTTAGAGAGGATAGATGAAGATCATTGATAATTATAAAACAGTTTTGTTGCACAAAAAATCATAAAGTGTTAGCAACATCAAGTGGTAACGAAGTTGTGCAATATTTATAGCCAAATACTTCATAATTAAAACACATGAAAGTATTTAAACTTGGCTTTATATCTTGAATTATTCCCTATTTATGTCAAAAAACTATAGCTAAAATATATATATTAAGAAGATAAAATATATTTTATAGTATATTTTCCTTTACAGGACAAACACTATGAGCAACTGAGATCAACCAAAAACATTTTACTCATTATTTTTTTTCTTTATATTTTTTCATATTTGATCAGCAATAATTCTAACATATTTGTTGCACTCCTGACCAAGAGCATGGGCGTTTTTAAAGTAGAATTTTGAAGCGAAAATTACATCAGAACTTGTTCTGTTGTTTCAGTGAAGTTGAGGTGGAATTACTTGAATTTCAACAATTTTTCAGTGTGTTTATTTATTTATTTATTTTTTTTTACATTCATTAAAAAATGAAAGAAAAAATAAAAACACATTGGAATTGATAAAATTGAAAAAGAGAATGGTCTTTATTGTAAAACTGTCGATAATTTAAAACTAAATTATTCAAATAGATCATTATTAAAGAATATTTCTTAGCATAGATAGAAGCTTTTTCATCATATAACTTGAATCTTTAAAAAAAAAGTGTTGCACTCCGGACCATAGTAATATAGATCTGAAACACAGACAGACCCTGTAATTGATAAATCTATTTGGTAAAAATGTTCTTTGTGTCTTTACTTTCCAAAATTAAAACCAGAGAATTATATACTGATAAAAGTTTGTTTCATGCTGGGAAGAAAAACATCAAATGTTGCACTCCTGACATTGTTGGGTATGCACAGATACTTGACTCTCATTAATGCTGCTTGTGATTTATATAACATTTTTAAGTTTTAAGTTGTGTATCAGTTATTGTTTTCCACTTTGAAAATTCTTTTTTGACTTAATTTTCTTTAAGATTTTTAAAATCGATGTTTTTTGGCAACACTACACTTTTTTCTGTTGCACTCCTGACATGGTATAACATTTTTTTAACATTAACTATGACCACAACTTGGTCAAACAAAAGTTGCTACAGTCTACATTTCCAACATAAACCATTATTATTTATTTCACAGATCTTTAAAAAAAATATTGAATTTTCAAAATGTCACAAAAAGGTGTTGCACTCCTGACATTTTTAGCATCATTTTTGGGCATAACTTTTTTGTGAATTGAGATATCAATGATATATATGGCAGGTATTTAGACACTCTAAAGACATAAGCTGAGACATAGAAATTTATTCCCATGGCCTGTATTTTTAGTGCAGGTTGCTAAATATGCGTGTGGTCATTTTTTTAATTCACTCTTATGCAAAGTTGTGTGTTTATTGGATTTAAAGGCAAAACCAGCATTGGCGTTACATACAAGGCGAAAGTCACAGGCCCAAAGCAACGTTTTTTTTTTTTTTCAAATGGAGGATTTAACAATAAGTGGAGTAGATGGAGAAACATCCATATCAAAACTACAATACAAGGCTATTCTCAGAAAAAAAGGGGGACTACGGGCCTGAGTTACACGCTTGTTCTCGAAAGTTTTGTGTTATAATACATTTTTGTAATGAGCTCAAAACGCTTTCCTACAAATACATTGCAGTTTATATTAATTCCAGTCTCTGTGAATTAGGCATGCAATGACAATTAAAAACTACTACACTGTACTTCCGCATTCTTCATGTTTAAACTTTCAGGTGTGGTAACAATACAAGGCAATAATAAACATACAACAATAATGAACGTCTCCTTTAAACAATATATTTGGCACCGACAGATTAAATAATCTAATGACAATCATTATAATACATTTCGGTAAACATATTATGTCATTAAAAATAAAATAGCTGCATGCATGAAATCTCACACCAAGTGATAGCAATCATTTTATGAGCCATTTTGACTGAAATCTTTAAAAGGATATAATTGCTATTTAATACTTAGGATCTTGTGACACAATTAGTATTTTATTTTGCATCGCTATAATCTTTCTTTCAATGGTTTTCCTACAAAATGTGTTGATATTCAATGAATTTGTGTCCCTAAAACTTGACTCAAGTTCGTTTAGCAATTTTAAAAGTTTGTATGCTTAAATTGCTGGTCATTTAGATCTGGACTTGTTTTTCCTAATTTGTTCATTTTTAGCTCTATCTGAGCAGAGACCAGAAGAGCTTACGCGACAGTTAGGTGTCTGTCGTCCGTCTGTTTAACTGTAAACATTTTTTTTTTTCAAAATGCTCCTCCTTCTGTTTTGGTTTGATTTCAATATAACACGAATCACAAGTAGACTACACTAAGATACATAATTCTCTTTATCAGTTTTGGATTTCGACCAACAATGTTGCCATGGTTACTTAAAATAGAAATTTCTGTAAAATACATTCAAAACCTTATTTCTCCTACAGTTTGAGTTTGATAGCAATAAATATTGCCAAAACAGAAACCAAGGATCATTATTCTTTTTATTGCTGTTGGATACTTTCAATCCAAGTGCTACTTTTGTCTTCCTTTGTTATAAGTAAACCAGCAGCGCTATAGTCTCGTCAAGAGACTTAAAATAAAAATATATCTATTCCATTGATATCCTGTTTTCTCTTCTTTAAAGAACATTGCATATGGTAGATTACAATGGAAAAAAAAACGAAAGTTTGAAAATAAAATTGATCGAGAATAGATGTCTTTTTTTATGTTGATAAGAGCGATAAGATTGTTGATTTGTTCTTTAAGTTATGTTACGTTACAAAAATTTCAAGCGATATGATAAAGAAAGCTTTATTGAAATAACTGCTTCTCAATCCAGTGCAAAAATATAAAGTCATTCGATAAACGGTAAGATATATAATGGACTAATTTCGAATCGTTTGAGATTGTTCTTCTTTTTGAATTAGTACAGCTGTAATTTTTTTCACATCATGTTTATTTAGAAATCTATATGCTAATGGAATCATATTAAAATTAAATAGCTAACTAGCAACTCCAAAACTATCCAAGGACACATGCAACATGCCACTCTGCAAACGGTGTCTATTCAAGCAATGGGGATTCATTTACAGCACCCAGTTGTAACCAAAATGGAAAATATAATGAGATAACATTAACTTCTTTAAACATTGCATATCAATGCCAACTAAATGTTAGAAGTTTTCATTCTAAAATGTTTCTGATCTTGTGTGGCTCGATAATGTCTTCAAAATACAGCATATATAGTTAGTTTAAAAAATTATGTTTCACATAAAAATGTGTTTTGTTAAGCAATCATGGTAATAATCAACTTCAATCCCTATTAACCTTTAATTCAACAGAAACTGGTCTGATATTGACGCTGAATGTAAAGAGATTCCGATGCCTCTGAACTGAGTTGAACTCGGAACTGGATTTATTGATCCCAGAACACAATTTTACAATTTTATACAGATTTACATTGAAAAAACAACGGCTAAAAATCGGCAAATCACTCTGCTGTTGACTCCGTTAAAATTCAAATTTACTTTTCTTTATACAATTCTTGCCCACGACTTTGGTTTTACTCAGGATCAAGCTAAGGATTAAATCTGTATTCAAGCTTGAAATGCTGGCACGCCCATGACTTGTTGAAACGAGAATTCAAAACCAGAGAGGTTGGAATTTACTTTTTGACTGTTTAGTTCTCACTACACTGATCTGCTCTGGTGATTTTTCTGATACACGTTTCGACAATTGTCGAGTTGTTGAGTTTTGCAGCAAAGTCTGTCAGCCGTGAACATTCAAACATTTTCAGCTGTCTGGAAGGGTGGATCACTGGTAGACATCATTTATTGGCAGAAGTCAAAAATAATGAATTTCACGATCATTGTCCTAATATAATGTAAGGGGTTGGGCCAAAACCAAATAAATATCATCTTCAATAGTCTTTTTTCTACTCCTGTAAATAAAGTCAAACGGTTTGCATATTTAAAAATTTGGTTAATGTGTAATAAAAACCTTAACATAAGATACCTATGATCCCCATGAAGTTAGCTGTTTAACTATATACTAAAACTGCTAGATGTAGCTTTGAAAATATTGTCTAGTAATCAAATGTTTTGAATGGTCATTTGAGCAATGGTATCTCTCGTCTCTACCACAACTGTGAAATTCATGACCCCAGAATTCAAGATATGCTCTGCATATTAAGGCATGTCAGCTTTTTTGAGAAAAGTTTGCTAAGAACCTCTTATATCAAATTTGTAAATTACAATTCAATCTTTATAACTTTTGTGTAAGCTGACATTTTCTTTTCAACACTCCATTTGCAAGATAATGATAAAAATTATGAAATTTTGACTTATGAGTGTTTAATCAGTGCTCTAGTTGTTATTTAATTCTCTGCATAATATAGTTTTTCTGTACAATAAGAAGGTGATCTCTATCTCTGTGACTTTGTCTCCTCTCTTCACAATGCTTAATCAGTCGGTGCCCTTCACGAATCCCAAGTCTGTCCAACACTTGGTTAGCAATATCTGGTATCAATGGTTGTAACAGAATTGAGCACACTCGCAATGTTTCCATGTTCAGATGTAGTAAACAACGCACATGACTCTCATTGATTGGATCCTTACACAGTTGCCATGGTTCATGATCATTAAACAGTTTATTACTCCATCTGAGGTATTCAAAAATGGCTTCTGATACTTTGTGACACAAGAATCCTTTGTAATGATTATTACATATTTCTGAAAGGAATAAAAAAACATACATATAAGAACATACAAGAAAAGAGACCATTTATTTGAAACAGTAACTTTCAAAATGCCCATTCCTTAATTTTACAAATTGGACCCTCTTTATAATTCACTGTATATACTTCAAATAAAATATGTTTTTTACATTGAAAGAAAATGAAGTGCAAATGAATACATAAAATAGTGTTTTTAAAAATACCTATTAAATCTGATAGGCTATTAAACATATCCCTTTCTTCCTCTGTGAAAAATGACTGGAAAGCCTCTCCATCAAAGGCGGGGAATATGGCCTGTTTGTTTATGGATTTTGATGAAGTTCTGGACAGGAGATTTAGGTATGTATTCACAATCTCTGCATTTATAATGTCTTTAGCAACATCATCATTATAGTCTACAACAAAGTCAATATTATTATAGTGTACAACAAAGTAAATATCATTATAGTCTACAACAAAGTCAATATTATTAGTCTACAACAAAGTTAATATTATTATAGTCTACAACAAAGTCAATGTTATAGTCTACAACAAAGTCAATAATATTATAGTCTACAACAAAGTCAATATCATTATAGAGTACAACAAAGTCAATATCATTAAAGTTTACAACAAAGTCAATATTATTATATGCTACAACAAAGTTAATATTATTATAGTCTACAACAAAGTAAATATTATTATATAGTCTACAACAGTCAATATTATCATAAGCTACAACAAAGTCAATATCACTTAAAGACACCAAATCTTGCATTTCAATTCCCTCAAAACAAAAGAGCTATATGCATCTACATGTAAGATACTTAGTGGCTATTGTACCAGAGTTGATACAGAAATTCGGTAACAGTAATGCTACTACTGATATTGGTATAACCATCTCCATAATTGCTACCGTACATCCAAATGTGATATAAAATTTGAAATTTCAGTAACGGCATTAACACAAGAAGATGTTACATTTATTACACTTACTACAATTAGTGAAAACTGTCCCAGATCTAAGCAGAAAGTATCGGAATCCTGTCTCTGTCAATCTATTCATACGCTCCTCTGGATCCACCACATTGCCCCTGCTTTTTGACATCTGAACAAGAAATATTGAATTAGACTACCATCAATAATAATTGTACATTTCTAGTGTCTTTTCAAAATAATTACAGCAAGGACGTTAACTACATACTCAATAAATAAATGCATTGCAATTAATGGCATGATGTGAAAAAAAAATATTTGATACTGTACATGTATTATCAAAAGTGTACATGTATTATCAAAAGTAGAAATCATGTTGAACAAACATTTTTAACTTTTCTGTGCTAATTTATTAATGTCATTTAGTTCACTCACACATTTGTATCTCAATGCCAATGTAAACTAGAACTGTCCAAAAGGGACAAATACCCCCCGCTGGGTTTTTTTCAGAGAAGGTACCAAATCACTAATGTTTTCTAGATGTGAGAGGTGTTCACAATTTGCTTAAACATTTAGAGTGAAAATTTAATTACTCATTATATTATTTTTAATGAATGAAACTAAGGTGCAGCCTAATAAAACATCAATGCTAGTAATTACAGTGTTTTTTAATTACATTGAAAAAATAGTTTGCAACTATCTGTCATCTTTGTGAGACATGACACTCTGCAAATTGATTGTTGAAAAAAAAAAATATCATAATTAATTATACAAAATCAAATTGATCTTAATACCTTTATATCAAACTCATTTTGAAAAATAAAAGGCTGGTTCCGGTAACTATGTATTTTGACAGACATAAATTACAATTAAGAGACTTAGACGACAGAGATCTTTATTTCTTTCTGCCCAATTCCCAGGAGATATAAATAAGACTTGCTTGATCAGAGATGCCCTAACAGCTTCCCACACTGAACTCATTAATTAATCTTTAACTGGATGCATGTCCACTCATTACTCCAAAGGGACAAATGGATTTACACTATCTGCTGTGTAATGTAAAGACTGTTTTTAATACTTGTGATTTTTTTTTTAGTTCTAATGAGTAGTTTTAAGCTGTAGTTCACATTTTTGTACAGATGTTCTAGATTCTATGTCTCAAACCTTAGACATGAACCCGAAATGACCAAGTCAATAAAAATGAAAAAAAAAACACCTGTAAAATGCAGAAAAATTATCAAATAATGTTGAAAATACCAGGAGGACATCTTCATATGGTAAATAATAAGTGTACAAATTTTCATACAAATCTATGCAATAGTCTCTGGGAACAGATCCGGACAAAACCACATAATAAAAATGAAAAAAAACACCTGTAAAATGCAAAAAAATTATCCAATCATGATGAAAATACCAGGTGCACACCTTCATATGGCAAAGAATAAGTATACAAATTTTCAGACAAATCCTTGCAACAGTTTCCAAGAAATGGTCTGGACAAAATCTCGTCTACAGACAGACGGACAGACAGACAGACGGACAAGCTGATTCCAATATACCCCCCTAAACTTCGTTTGCGGGGGGTATAAAAAGATTTTGTTTAGGCCATATAAATTTAAATTTTAGATTCTCATCCTAATTTGTTTAAAAATAGAGGTGGGTGAGCGGATTTCATTTTTTTTGTCTTGAAAATATCTACATAACCTTCTTATATAAAATTCTCACACTGCTAATGCCAATATGGATAGATTTTACTGTTTATTTTTACAAATTACTACAGAAGAATCTACACCTTGTATCCATCAACAGTCCAGTGAGCATGACAAACAATCTGTTTTGGTAAATCTAAATCTGCACCTAACAAGAAAGCTGGCCAATAAATAGCATGGAACCTGGAAGGTACAAGAAAATATATGTATGGCATTTTATATAAACCTGAACATCAACATAGGTAATTAGAGATTACATAGCTTACCCCAACGAATGTTGTATTTAAGCAAGGCCTTGCTACACTAAACAAATGTGGTAGTGTGCATCTGTATATGCAATATTTATGCAAATTTGGCCTGGGTAGAATTTTTATTTACTTGGGAATGAACTCACTCAAAAAACTTTCTCTATTCAATCATCCAGAAAATTCAAGTAAAATTCAGCATCCAAACTAAGTCTGGTAGTGTGCATATCTAAATGCACCATCCATGCAAGTGTTTTGAGGTAGAGGTTAGAGTAACCTGGGAATGAGCCTCTTTAAAAAACTTAAATCTGGTCACTCATCCCAAAAATAATAGGTCAAATCCAGGATCAAGGCAAGCCTGGTAGTTTTCACCCCTAGTTTAATCATCCATTCAAGTTTGTGGAATTTGGGTTATAGTTACTTGGGAATGGTTGTGCTCCAAAATCTTTCACCTGGTCACTCATCCAATCAGGTAGGTCAGATCCAGCATCCAAACAAGTCTAGTAGTGTGCATTTCTAGATTATCTTCCATGCAAATATGGTCCACGTAGGGCTTATAGATACTTTAGAATGAACCTGGACCAAAAACTTTAACCTGGTTATTCATCTGGAAAAGCATCATAAGCAAGTCTGGTAGTCTGAATCCCAAGAAGCATCATCCATGCAGGTTTCCTCCAGGTAGAGCTTAAAGTACACTGGAATGAATCTGCTCCAAAAGCTTTAACCTGGTCACTCAATCATCCAGAAAATATAGGTCAAACCCAGCATCTGGAGCCAGTAAGGTTGAGTGCATCTCTAGATGCAATATGAAATATATGGAGATAACGAACAGTATTCAAGCTCAAAAGTCCATTAAACAATACAAAATAGGAGCAGAGCAAACAAGGACCTCCAAACATCAGAGGTGCAAGTCTGGTCAACATAGGGCTTATAGTTACTTAAAGATGAACCTGCTCCAAAAAACTTTAACAAGGTCAACATGGATCCAACACCTGAAGCAAGTATCCAGTATCTGATGCAAGTCTGGTACTGTGCATCCCTAGATGTATCATCCATGCAAGTTTGGAAAACCTAGGACTTATAGTTACTTGGAATGAGAGCAGCTACAAAAACTTTAATCTGCTCCAAAAACTTAAACCTGGTCATTTATATGGAATATATTGGCTGAAAATGCAGCATCTAAAACCCAAGGTACAGTGAACGCAGTACAGTTAAGGTGCGCAATGGAAATATCAGCAATTTTTGTGATTGAAAATATATTCTTAATCAGGGTGGCAATTCTTTTCAGTACTTTATTGATATCCGACAAATGTAATTATGGTTAATAACTACATACTGAGGACGATAAGATTTTATATTTAGACTTGTCACGTGATGCGGCAGTCACGTGATATAGCACATATACTTGCAGTATTGAGGTCACCTATAAATTTCACAAGTGCAAGGGCATAATCAATTTAAAATTCTAAATTTAGAGTATAAATATTTTCAAAACGCATCGTAGTTTCTGAAAAGCACTGCGATCCTCTATAGATTCTGCTATTTCATTGTTAAAATCAAATTTATATGACCACATTCTGTATTTTTTGCTGGTCAACGGCATTAAATATAGATATAATTAATTCATTTTCAAGATTTCACCAGGATTGCAGCACTTTTCAGACTAGAATTTATATGTATAAGCTTCCTGTGATCCATTGAGTGTATGCCCTTGCACTAGATTGATTTATTAAGACCCTTACATTACCCTATGATGTACTTGCATACAAATATATGGCAGTATCAATTAAATAGGAAATTTACGAAATATATATGAATAAAATCATAAAGAAGACATTGCATCCAAGTCAATGGCCTCTTCAATATCTTTAAATAATATTTTATTTAATTATAGGATACATTTTTTGTTGTGAAAATATTTCTTGATCCGCCACTTACTGCATACAAACTGCGTCAGGTTTTACGAAATGACGTCACATCGACAAGTGCAACGCAATCAGTAACTTGTTTATACCTTGCTATGTGGCATTTAACTAAAGCCAAAACAGCATGTTAAAGTAAGTTTAGATGTAGTCTGATGGTTTCCTATAGTTTAAAATAGCAAATCATTTCATTTTGTAGGATTTTTAAGAATTGTTGGTTTTGTATGATGTCATAGTTAACATTTCCCGTACAAATTAGGCTCCGCCCCCTTTTTGTAGCCTTAACTGTGCTGCGAAGAAAACAAGATGTGTCATCCATGCATCACTAATTAACAAAGTACATGGAAGTACGTGGAAAGAAATTTGCTCCAAAAACTTTAACCTGGGACTCTGATGCAAATGGTATTACATAAGCTCCCCTCTTCATTGAGGTGAGCTACAAATTGTTTCAGAAAGTAAGATTAAAATATTTAAGTTAGCTTATGAAGTATAAAGTGTTTTGAGAATAAAACACAAAATCACAACAGATAAGGACATCTCAGTACATGTACTTTTTAAAGTGCACCAGCCATAATAAAATTGTACTATACAGGAATTCCTACTTGAGTATATCCTGGCCTACTATCTGGATATCTGGTGGCCAGTTCTGTAGGTGACCAGGGTATCCTGCTACTGTTAAGTAGTTCATCAAGGCATCTAGCCACACATAAATCTAAAAATAAAACCAAAAGAAACACTCAACAGGAAAATATACTGTCAGTAAGAACACATTTTTAGAGATATCTACATTCATGTGCAGGTATGTCTCGTGAAATCTTTACTCTCCAATGCAAGCAGTTCTTTTCTGCTAATTGCTATTCAAGCATTATTGTTTAAATGAAAAATGTAATAAAATTCACATTTCCTTACATGAATGCATGCAGTGAATAACCAAATTCAAATTTAATCAAGAGCAAAAAACATCAAATGAAAATAAGCAAAGATAGAAAAATCTGCCAGCTACAATAAATACAACTAGAGTGTTCCAAGGAATGCATGTGTTGCCTGTTATAGCATCATTAAAGAAATAAATAAAATGAAAAGGTGATCATATATTTTTTTAAACATTATATTAGCATTAGAGCAAAGAAAAAAAATATCCACAGATAGCAAGACAGTGATAAATAATATTTATCAAAAAAGTTACAATCAATATAAATTCAAGTTAAATTGAATAATTAATTGAATTTATTAAAAATAAACATTCAACCATAGAAGTTTTTTACAACAATCCCAAAGATTTACAAGCCCAAGTCAGTATATACTGATCCTGAACTAACAGAATAATCGGAACATCACAAAGGATGGGCTTTTTCATCAAGTCGAGACAACATCAGCCTTTTCTGCCAAGTTGAGAAAAATTTTTTTTAAAAATTTGATTAATACATGTTAAATTCACCAATTCCCAAGATTCATGATCTCAAGTCAGAATACCAATTCCATTTTATTCTTTAAAGACAACTAATGGAGCAATCATAAAATCACATTTTTTCCCATCAAGAACATCACTTGACCTTTTCTGTCAAGTCAAGAAAAACTGGCATTTATCTAAAAGGCCAAATGATTTAGGATTGCTAACAGAATACATTTAATTTTAGTTTGTGTGGTAAAAAAAATTAATACATTTGAAAGAAAATGTCAGTAGGTTAAAAATATGTTTATAAATGCTAGTTAACAAAGCCACATTTCTCAAAATTCATAAAACATAACAACAATTCAGAGTATTCTTGAAAAAAGGCCAAAGGTCAAGGTCAGGTAGACTGTAAGGCTTATGACAAGCAGTCCATTTGCCAAATAGCACAAACTTACCTCTAAAAAGTCAAAGAATAGGTGTGTATCAGCACTACGCTGTATTTTGAAAATAGGTCAAAGGTTATATTCAAAGGTCACGAGGTCGGTAACCCTCGCATATATGAGCCAAATGTCAAACCCCTAACTCTAACAGTTATCAAGACATAAGGTGTGAAAGAAGGACAGAGAGACAAACAGATGCTTGGCAAAGTGATCCCTAAGTGTCGCTCTCCTCTGCATGTGACACAAAATGTGGGTCAATTTGTCAGCAATTTCAATATCAGATTCCAAAGTAGGAGGAAATTCCAAGGCAGATTTTATTTCTCACAGTCTGAAAGAACTCCATTGGGAATGCAATCACGTTAACTCTATTTCCACACTTTTTTCAAAAACTTACTGTTTGTGAGGAATCCCCTGGAACAGGAATTCCCCAGGACAGTCTGGAGCTGCTACGAGACACGGACAAGTCCTGTAAATTCCTCAGAGCTAAGTCTACCTGAGATCTCTTCTCCTCTGGATATACCACTGGGGAGAAACATAGCACACAATAATGATGTCAATCATATATCACTGGGGAGAAACATAGCACACAATAATGATGTCAATCATATAGGTTTTTGGATATATCACTGGGGAGAAACATAGCACACAATAATGAAGTCAATCATATAGGTTTTTGGATATATCACTGGGGAGAAACATAGCACACAATAATGAAGTCAATCATATATGCTTCTGCTCAAATAATTATATACAGTCAAACCTTATCTTGAACTCAACTCAATTGGACCATGTAAAAACTTTGAGATATCTGAGGAATGGAGATATTGATGATCAAATACATAACAACAAGAGGTCTAAACCTGAGTGACTCAGGCAACCAAACAAGTAATTGGGACTTTCAAATCACTTTGATATATTCTTGATATTTTAGATATCATTGTTTGAGATATCAAAGTTTAACTGTATATCATTTAATAATATACATATCCAGCCATTATGATTCATAGAGTTACCAGGCTATGTTCATTACTAATTTTATGAATTAATGTGGGTACCTCCAGTGTTGAGCCATTTAATCAGCTGTGCCTTGAAGCTGGTCAGTCTAAACATGTAGTTTTCCTCAGACATCCACACCACTGGCTGTCCACTGCTGACCGACACCTGTCATTGAGAACCACTTACATGTAAGCACAAGAGGATTATTAAATAGAATTACTGAATAACATTTTGCAGCTTCTTTTTTTTTAATCAGATGTTGATACCACAACTTATAATCTACAAGAAAAAAAAAGGAAAGAAAACTAAGTTTTTTTTTTTAAAAAACAAAAAACAAAACAAAACAATAAATAATTAAAAATTTTCAAAATGTAAGGGTCAGAACTATGGTGATCGAGAATGAGTCCAGCATGAAACTCAAAACTTGATCTGTAAGTCATTATTATAAGAATGCATAGTAAAAATCAATCGATTACCTACAAGCACAGCAAAAAAAAAATGTAATGACAACAGTAAATAATTAGAATATTTTTTAGTTCAAGGGGAATAACTTTCTTGTAAAAATGAAACTGAAAGTCATCAATATCAAAATCTTCTCTTTTAATATCTACAAGCACAGCCAAAAAAAATAAGTCCAGAAAACAGTTAATACATGTAATTAAAAAATTTCAAAGTCTAAGGGCAATAACTTTCAGGAAAATGAGTCAATCAGTAAGTCTGAAAACTTTGAACATCAGCAAAATGTAATAATATGATAAGGTGTGCAATGATAAACATTAACTATGTATTCTCATCATTTTACAGAAGTACGCCAGTCTTGTTCTTACCTTCTGGATTTCCCCCGACTCCTTTTTTTGATCACAGACCTCGTCTTCACTAAGAAATTCCTCGTCTGATATTGAGTACCAGCCCTCATACTTCCCCTTATAGATATAGCCTTTCTTTACTAGTGTTGTCTACAAAATCAGTTATTCTTCTTCTTTAACAATGTATTTGGTAAGCATAAAAAAAAACCTATTTTGTAAATACTGTTTATAAAACTTTTGATTGTATTTTGAAATGGGTCAAAGCTTGTATCTTGTTATTAATCCAAATGTGATTATTGTGCCCTTGTAGTCTAAGATTTTTGGGCATATAGCATTTGCTCTGTCCATCCTTCTATCTGTTTGTCTGCAGAAACATTAACCTTGTCCATAACTTTTGATCTTCTGGAGCTAGGGCTTTAATGTTTTACAGGTGTTTTCCTTTAACCCCAGGTTGGGGCGGAAGTGGGTATCCTTATAAAAGTGAATTTCTTTGTGCTTTCTATGTTAATATTTCTTCATTTGGGGCAGTTATGTAGTGTAGGACAATGCCTCGAGTATTCCATCGGCATCGAAAGCTAGTTTTTTTTACTTGCCTAGATGGCCAAGCTGTTTAGTGTGCTGTTCCTGTACTGCTAGGAGACAGATTCCGTAAGTTGAGAGTTCAATCCCAGGTTGGGGTGGAAGTGGGTATATTTATAAAAGTAAATTTCTTTGTGCTTCCTATATATATATATATATATATATATATATATATATATATATATATATATATATATATATATATATATCTCCATTTATAAGAGTTAGCCAAAATTTAAAAAAAATCTCCATGTCTGTTTATGGAATGAAACCAGTGAAATAAATCAAATAAAACTTTATCTAATTTTTTTATTGATCTTCTTTTCTCTCTCCTTTCAATGAATTTTAGCCATCTCAGCTATTTCAACATGATGATTTGACACGACATAATTCTAACCATAGGAGGCTTCAAAATGACAGCAACTAGCAGTTTCAAACTTACCTATGAGTTCATGAAGCTTTTTGCAGTCTATGTGAAAGTCAAAAATTTTTACAGGACATAAGGTCTGGTAAAAATATATATTTTATCAGACCACGCATTTACTTACCAGACCGACCTTGTTCTTTAAAATTCAATCCTACATCAGTATGATACAGAGATTGAAAAAAGGGGGGGGGGGTAATCTCACTGTTAAATTGAACCTCAAATAGATCAAGATTTGAGATTATGAAATGATCAAGCTTATTATTAATAATTTTCCTGTTTAAAAGGTAGCATACAATTCCATACAATTTTCTCTTTTTCTGGCTAATTGACACATACAATCAAATTACACATTGTCAAAGATTTTTTTTTTAAACTGTAAAATGCACTTTAAAATTTCTTTCCTGAAGTATCTCATTAGGGTTATTCTTGTTTAATAATGAAAATAATTTCCCCCAACCGAATCTATGTATGAGTTATCTCTAGATCTAATTTCCATGACAGAGGAAATTTGAATTGGAAATAAACGATCATGACAGGATTGTTATAGATTAAAATTACTGCTAAATTGATCAAATAAATGGATCGAATAAAGGATGTGTGTGGAAAATAAAACCATATGTACGAGGGGCATTTCAAAAGTTCTGGCAACTGGTGTGTGGTAAATTAATGAGCGTCATTATCATAAATTAAATTATATCAATCCCTCAAAATAGTCTCCGTTGACCTGGACACACTTTTTCAGTCTTGAAATCCATGTGGAAAATGCTGCCCTATAGTCCTCTATCGGTATACGCTTCATACACTGGAATACGGCACTTCCGACTGCATGACGACTTTCAAATCGCCGTCCTCGGCGGGCTTCTTTGATAACGGCATTCAACCAAAAATCGCATGGAGCTAGGTCAGGACTATAGGGTGGATGTGGTAAAACGGCAATACCATTTTCCTTTAAATATTTGGTTACTACCTCTGATCTATGGGCAGGTGCGTTGTCATAGAGGAGCTTTATTCCTCTAGTACTGGTTGTTGGTCTGAGACGAGACATGATCTGCATAAAATTGACCAGTAACACTGCTGTGTTCTGGAACCAGAACTTGAGCAACAGAGCCTTTAGAATAAAAAAATAAGGCATACATTACTCTCTGGACAGACCGGTTTCTGCGTGCAATTTGAGGCCTTGTATCATTTTCACTGATCCAAACTTTATTATTGAGCTTAGTTTCCGGTTAAAAAAAATATATCCATGTTTCATCACCAGTTACAATCTCATTTATTCGCCTTTGGTCACAATCTTCATAAATTGTTGGTAACTGTGAAGCCATTTCTACTCGGATGCGCAAGCCTTTTGCTCTTCCGAGAGAAGATGCGGAACCCATCTAGCACAGACTTTCCTAAGCTTTAAGTTTTCCTTTAAAATATGAAAAACTGCTGACGAATTAATGTTAGTTAAGTCTGCTATTTCCTCAATATATCTAGCATCATCAGCTATCGTATTTTGAACAGAGACGATTTCTTTTTCGCCATATGCACAAACTGGACGCCCCGAACGGGGGTCATCTTCAATTGATTTTCTACCCTCTTTAAATTGAACTACCCATCTTGCTATTGCTTGATATGAAAGAGCATGCTCTCTATATACTACATCTAAATCGGCTTTTATTTCTGTTGCCGTAAAGTCAAGCAATGAGCAAATTTTGCAATACGCTCTTTGCTCAACAAAAAAATTGTTCTCCTTATCAGTCATTTTTACGCCCAGTATACAGAGTATACCTAATTATGACGTCATTTTAGCAGACCTATACGTCATTTTGAATGTAAAATGACGTCACTACTAATGCATATTTGCCTAAGCTTTACAGTGGTATCAGAGTCATTTTAATCTGTAATGTAGTTAAAATTTTTTATACCAGTTGCCAGAACTTTTGAAATGCCCCTCATACATATTAATTCAGATTTTTAGGCCTTAATTTTCATCGGACAATCTGTCCTGTATTATGAATTTTTTACCGACCTGAACCAAATTTTACTGGTAAAAACCGACGGTCCAGTGACTTTCGCATAGACTGTTTTTGAGTGTTTTTATCTTACTTACCCATAAATTTTCAACAGCTTTTGTGTGTGTTTCATCTGTTGTTCTGATGAAATAGCTGTATGATACACCTGACCTGTCAAACAGTGTCTGAAATAACAGTATTACAACATAAAAAGTTCCTGTTATTCTTAAAATCTACTTATCATGAAGTTTGCTTTTCAATATGACAAAAGTACAAGTAAAAAATATGAAGATCAACATAAACCACAGGACAAATTTTGTAATGTTAATGTACTGAATTTGTCCACATACTTGAATTCTTTTTTTTTTCCAAATGTCCAATAACTTTTTAAAAATTTTTTAAAGAATAAATGAGGCAAATCTTACATTATTTCATTTTAAGCTTCCGCACTTAGAATCACAGCACTACATGTAACATAATTATTACCAAAGTTCTTTGTCACCAACATCCATGGGGTTACTCTCATAAAATGCAATTAAATAATGATTATTCTTGCAGATGTTGATTGGTGAATTCTGTACCTTAAATTTGGCAGATATTTCATCACAGTACAACTCTGGACTTTTATTGTGTTTAGCAGCAGAGGTCTGAATCTGGAATCATACAATAATATGTTGTGCTAAATTTATAATAAATTCATTTAAAAAAAATCTTTGCTTAATAAACGCTCCATAAATAAAATTATAAATATGGCATATCTTTAATTGAACATTCAAACCTTCAGTCCATGTTCATCAGTTCCAGTTGAAAATATAACTTCCTTCCCATGGAGTGTGTGAAACCTGGCAACTGCATCTGCCAGCAAAGCTGTATAAAGGTGTCCAATATGTGGCGCTGTAAAAAAAAAAAAAACCATATCCAGTATACTACATATACACAGGGTTTGAAGCTGTATTGTATATAGATTCAAACAGAATCATCTGATATATATTTGGCATATATTTCAAAACAGAAACACAAAAATACCAGCGTTAACATAAAAGATAGGTGTCGTTATGTACACCTTCTCTTTTCCAACAGGTTGCAGGTGTGTGCAATATGATTTCGTAAAAGGAAAAAGTCTATATCTATTTGAAAATATCTGCAGCCATTCCACTCCAATTCTATTCAGACGCATCCGTTTTCGCATAAAACACATTCTACTCCATGTTCGTGTGATTCTTCTCAAGGGCGCAGACATCTTTGATCAAAATTATTTGAATGTCGATCCCGATATCGTGTGAGCCACACTGTCCTGTGGACCCGGTGAGACACAATTAGATTATCCTAACTATCCATTTACCGTGACAGGAAGGATGCATAATTTTTAAAGCAAAGCTGCCTGGCTAGAAAAATATAAAACATTCAAAACCTCCGGAAGTTAAAGGTTTGAACTATAGGCCCCTACAGGTCTTAGGAATTAACAAAATTAATTAACAAACACTGTATAAAGCCAATGTGATGAATTTAAAGGCTTTGCCTGTTTCCCAAACCTTTTCATTTATGTGAAAGAAATAACAGGATTTAAATCAATTTAAAAATCACCTGTAGAAAATATATGCTGAAACCTTAGTTTAGTATCCAAACAAACTGAACACTAGAAATTAAACATGAAGAAGAAGAGGCTGAAAGATTTGTAAAACATTCTTGAAGATTTTTAAACAAACAATCATAGTCATTATAGAACATTTAATCTATTTAAGCAATAGCAAACTTATGCATTGATGGAGCATATCCAACGTGATCCAAAGTTCTGAGAAACGATGAAAACTGTACATGTAGCATGTCGTCTGAAAGAGAAGACGAAACTACTAATGCAGAGAAAATTCCTTATTTATTCCGCATTTTGTTTTAAAATATAGATTACGTATACGGATTGATCCCCAAAAATTACGCTTCCGTGCTGGTTGTGCTCCGAATTTTTATTTTTTTTATTTATGTCGTATTAATACTTTAGCAATGATATATAGGAATATACTTAAAACCATATTACCTCGATATATAGATATTCAGAATGACATTTATGCATGATACATGCTGAAAAAGTAGATATTAGCGTAACAATAAAAAATCATATTCATTTATTAGTTATCAAAAGTTCATTAGAAAATAAAACCAATGTATTGAAAACAATAAATTACGGACGAAGAGCCCAAATTACGATGAGAAACAATTTTAATTTACTGAAAACTGCAGAACATAGTTAACACCTCTTCTGATGTAAATACTCGATAGGATCCACCACTGCCTTCTCTCTGGTGAACAAAACTCAGAAGTCACGTGATTCTTATGTCATTATTTAGAGAACTTGAACAAAGCCAACAGGAGTAGTTTAGTGAGCTGAAAAGGTAAGACATTAAGCAAATTTATTTGAACATCCGGGAAAATGTAAGAAAATTTAGATAATTTCAGTTGTCAATTGTAAAATCTAAACAAAACTAGGAGCCACGTGATTCTTTTCAGTGTCATTAAATCAACCGATCTGCTGGACAGTGAATACCAATAGTACCGTCCATAAACAGACTACCATAATAGTGAAAACGGTGAGTATGCTACATTCTGGTGAGTCAGTTAACGTAATTTACATAATGAGCAAAGATACATACATTGATTTATAAGTTTAATGAGGCTTGAATTTGAAGATGGTTATACAGCATTGTTTTTAATCTTTTTTTTGTTCCGTAAATTGTTCTTTTTGTTCTTGTTTAACCCCCCCCCCCCAAAAAAAAAATTCAAGCAGGAAAAGCATGACTAAAATTAAAACAAAAATTATTTAAGTTCTCACCAATACATATCCTGTATAGTGACTGGGTCAGCCCCTACTAACATTGACAAGATCTGCTGTTCAAATTATATGAGGGGAAAAAATTGGGCAACGTATTAATTACAAAAGTAAAAGAATCAAAGATCCTGGAGAGCTTACGTTTCTGCCATTATAGGATGTTACTCCAAGAAGTTCACCCCTAGGGTCCCTTTTACTTAAAAATCTAAGAAATTATAAAAAGCAGAGTTTAATATATTTGGGATGAGGGATATTAATGTAAGATTTTAGGAAATGCTATACATTGATTTAGAAATAAACTAATAAATTTTTCGGTAATAATCTATATTTTCGGTATTGATTTAAAAAAAAAAGACAATGCAATGGAGATTTTTAGTAATACAAAACAACCGCTTCACATTGTGCTGAACTATTACCAATCATTTATAATGTTAACCAGAATTCGACTCTTTTATAATTTCATTCAAGAAATAACTGTATGGTTGTAAATAAAATGAAAAAAATCTATTAAAGTTTTTATCCTTGACCAAGTATATCTAGACCAGAGAAAACTCCGACGAATATAAAACTTTACAAAAACTCCTTCCAAATAAAATTTTCTGAGGAACTCGAAGCAAACTCCTCATACTTTTCTTCGTAATTTCAGGAATAAAAAATTACAGCAAAACCATGAATACACATCACACAACGACTACTGTTGTGATGGCCAATCCAACACCCCCTGTGGTCATTCAACAAGTGAAAAAAGAAAGGTTTGTCCAATATCAATTTTTCTTATGGGAAAAAAGATGTTTTAATCTAATTAAAAAAAGACCCAAGACAGAGAGAAAGAGAGAGGACGACAGAAGAGAAGTTGAAAAAGATTTGAATTCAAATTTATTTCTTTTGGTAATTTAACAAGTATACATGCATGTATGTGGACTCATTTGTTAGACATGTAGGTGGGTCTGGTGGTATTGTTGATTTGATTTGATTTAATTAATCATATCTTATTTAAACATAATCAATGGGATTGGGCACAACTTTTACCAACTTAGATTGTCCCCTCCAACACAGAGAAAATATAGTTATATAAACGTGATGTACAACCAACGAATGTACAATACAAAAAGTGCTAGGAAATGGGAATGGAAGGGAAAAGAAGTGCAAGGAAATGAATGAAAGTAATAGAATGGTTATGCTTGCTATGCATCAAAATCTTTACGATTTTTAATATATATGTATTCGTGTACAGCTTTAACAATGTTGATGTTATTTTGTAAACTTGCGTCCCCAAACAGAATTGTATCAAGGTCTGATGCTTCTTATTATTTCTTATGGTGTGAAACAATTCTATTCTTATTTCAGTATATAGTTCTACAATACAGGAAGAATTTATTGGTATATCCACAAGAACACTGAGTGTTATCCGAAAGCTTATTTTAAACAGATCTGACTTAAGGAGACTTACATCCTGTCTCATTCTAGTTAAAATTTAGTTTATTTCCTTGTCACCACAAGGTTTCTGATCTCTGTAGGCAAGGCATTTCATAATGATATTGTTCATGGAAAGAATGATTTTTTTAGTAAATTTGTTCTACATTGGGGTATGACAATATTATTACAATAATATCATGGATAGTTTGTGAAATTTCAGGAGGTAATTTAGATTTGATAAATATTCTGGCGCGAGACCATCTTTTTAAACATTAAACATAATTTCCTCTTTTCTCGTCTATAAGCAAGTGTTTCCCATCCTGTTTCAAAATACAGAGAATAACGAGAAGCGTAAATTGGAAGGCCAGTCTCAATACGTGCAGCTTCCAATTAAAGTTTCCCCAGTCTTTCGCTGTCAGTTGCGGAAATGTTCTCCCATACTTCTGACACATATTCGAATAGGTTGAATAATTAACCTTCACTACCCCCACTCCTCCTCCTCCCCCCCCCCCCCCTGATGCTACGTGCTTGAGATGACGTTAAATACGATAGTAATGACAATAGTCTACGTATTTTTTGAATTACTCTCTTAACTTCATACGATTAAACCAGGAAGGTGTTACTTAAAACGCTAGCTTAAATGCAGGTATTGTTTCTTTTATATTTGTAGATTTGCTGACAAAATTGCATTAAACCTCCTCATCACCCTTTTCTTTCCCTTCTGGATATTTGTTTGGTGTTGTATGGTAGGTATACTGATTTAATTCAATGCAAGTATGACCGTGTAAAATTGATTTTTTATACGTTCAGGAAGTTATTATCTTCCTTTTGTTAATTATGTACATATATTTTATTTTTTGAATACTCTCAAAATTACAATTTGTAAAGAAACGTTTGAATGTAGATTAATATTTGAGAAAAGGCTCCACTGCAACAAAGAATGAAAGAAAAAAAACCCATTAAGGTTTATTAGCCCTGTGACAAGGGAGATAACTCACTGGAATAACTATATTCCTTTATAAAATTATCAAGTAAAAGGGCGGTGTCTGTGAAATTTTACCCCGAAAGGTATGTTGAATGTGCATTTTAATTATGAAAGATTTGTTTTGGAATTTGCGTGAAAGCAAATTCTTATTTGGGTACTAGTGAACAGAGGATTGATGTAACTTGAATATTGCTTAAGGAGATTACATAAAGATACCATTAGAAAAATCTAAAGACGACACAGGTAGATTCAGTAGTGCTCGATTAAAGTCCTTAAAGCTGTTAGATCACTTACCCCATTGTCATAAGGTCTGTCTTCACAGTTATAGACGATGTGAATTAGAATATTTAAGATGTTTCTTGTTTTGAATCAGTGTTGACTCGTAAAGAAAAATTAGAATTTACGGAGAAAGCATATCAATGAATTTAATCTTCAGAAACAGCATTTTGTGTGATTTAAACTGAAAGTATATTTGATATCTTTTATTTCTATTGTAGTGTATTTGTGAGAAACAGCAATGACGTCCTTCCTTGACGAAGATGCCACCTGCGACTAACATTTATTATTATACGTTGATCCTGTTCACAAACCAGTTCCGTTATTAATTAGACGTTTTCCTTTGACCTTCATGATGCCCTTATCATTTTGGCAATATTCATACGACTTTATCTGAGTTAAAGAGTGTTTGACTGTTAACTTTTTCGAGATATTGTTGTCCAAAAATCATGATGTACATTTTCAGGATATATCTTTTTGACTGTGTCTTATGGAATCACATTTCTGATTTGAAGTGTTAATAAAAATAACAAGACTAATATATTGTGGAAATTTTGGACTGCACAAAATGTAGTAAGTAATTAAGTACTATCAATTTGTTTATTATGATGAATGTGTAGCATAAGTACACTTAAGGGTTCCTCCACACCCCGTGACTTGTGACGTATACAGAGAAAAATTACTTTTACTTCCGTATCGAATTTTTACTTTTGTATCGAATCCCTGGAAAACTGAGATCTAATACGTTATAAACATCACATTTTAGGAGAAAAACAGAGCCAGTGTTACAGAAGTTACATAATGTTTCACTAGGTTTTTCATTAAATTTTTTTTTTTTTTTTTTTTTTGTTAAACGTCTCTTCGAGAATTTTTCACTCAAATTGAGATGCCACCACTTGCCGGTGCAGGGCTGCTCATTTAGACCTGTACTCGGCACTTACGGCCTTTGAGCAGTGAGAGATCTTTCTCGTGCCAACACCTACTGCGACACGGGACCTCGGCTTATACGGTCTCATCCGAAGGACCGGTCTCCACGTCCCGCAGTGGGATTCGAACCCGCGACGTAAGGATCAACTCCTTACTTCGCGACCCTAGAGCAGACTCTCTAAACACTGCGCCGCGCGGGTGACTCTTCATTAAATTGATATAGCGGCTAGTCTCTCTATTGGCAGTTCACTCGTTAGGGTTCATTTTCACGTAATCTGCACTTGTCAACCACCTGAAATTTTCAGGGTATTTTAATTCCTTAATTTTCACATGGCACCTATCCGTTATGTAGACATGGCATCATAGACAGGAACAACATTTGTAAAATAATTAAGTACCAAGTTGGAGTTGTTTTTCTTTATTTCTGCTGACCAGCTGTTTTTATTTACGGTATAATCAAAGTTAAACAATTTCTTAGTAACTCTGTTATTATCCATAAGGAGAAGGCAGTTCTTTTATTGTAGGATGCAGTTTCAATGTCGGTATTTACTGGTGATCCAACCGGTTGCACCATAGAGAGCCGGAATAGGGGTAAAACGGTATTCAATGAAATAAAATGTTACAAAAGGGCAAAGTCATTTGTATATATGTATCACAAGCTAAAAAGCAATTGGGTGTAACGAATGCGAAGGGTTTATATACTCCAGTGCTGATATCGGAGATAGGAAAGCTGATATGGCGTATGCCTATTTACGAGTCATGCTCAGCTTTAAAATATCTAATTACACCACTTTTTGATGACATACTACACACAAAAAACCTCCATTGTTTCGTTCGTTTTCTTGTACAGGGTACAGAGCTGTTAATACATGTGATAATTATTATTCATTGTACGTTATCTATGACTAGTATTTGGTATGAATTTCCATTAGCTTCGAATTTTCAATAGAAATTATATATGATATACCTTACCATGAATCTGCCGTACTCACTTTTAACGAAAATTTGCATACTTGCGTGAGTTTAACTAACTCATAATATTTACGTCGACGTCAAATATTATGTGCACGTCCAAGTTACGCGTACACGTTGTTACGTCACTTGTAACTAAACCTCTCTAATGATCTAAATCTGCAACATGCGATCACAGACACGTTGAAAACAAAGTAACGGATTCCTCATGAATCATGAAAGAAGGTGGATTGTTTCTTAGCAGAGTCTAAGAGAAGGACAGCCAGATCTTCATTACACAAGTAACGATCAACGCATCTACATCTACCATTGACAGCATGTACATATGAAGGAACGAAAGAGGGCGTGCAAGGCGAGGACAATTCCCGCTCGAGACAATAAATTTTTCAATTTTCAAAGTTCACGGAAAAGTTACATTTTTCTAAAGAACGAGGGCGCTTTTGATTGGCATTCGGCAGGAATCTGGGCGCACTTGAAAAATGAAAATTTCATTGATCTGTCAGATGAAATTTTAGCATTCTTTTGATGTATCGGGTTCCTGTGAAATAGGAAAGAGAAATATTTTTCCGATATTGTATTTTGATTTGCTATAAAAGACCTTGAAAATTGGTTAGAGTCATTTGGTACAAAATGTTACATTTTAAAACACGTTTTTCTAAAGATTTACTATCTCTGGGTCATCTCTCCATCATTTTGAAACGTTATTTGTGTGCATTTTAATTCAAAGAAACGAAATGGAGAGAAGACCCAGAGACGATAAAAAATGAACTTTTTCCAAAAAAAAAAAAAATTCCAGTGTGTAAATGCGGTGCTTCATTGTCGTTTTAAATACCATATAATGTGTGTAGCGGTGATAGCTCAGTAGTATGCGTTACCCGTCCAGTGCAAGGAAAAAGAAATATTTTTGGTTCGATCCTCGCATGGAGCGTTAATACATTTTTTAGTGCAAACAATCAATTCTTTTGTCAGTTTAACTTCATGTAATAATTTATTTTAAAATAGATAAATTCTGGTTCTGTTGCACCGAAAGGGAAAGCAATTCTTCCAACCTACTGATACTTTAATATACACATGTACTTGTAATTGCATTTAACTAGACCCTATAGGTGTTTATTAGTCCCCTACCGGTGAAACCGGAGGGGACTATAGGTTTCCTCAGAGTCTGTCCGTCCTTCTGTCTGTCTGTCCCTCTGTCTGTCTGTCTGTCTGTCCCACTTGGTTTTCCGCACTTTTCTTCTAAATGCTTGCAGATATTGAGCTGATTTTTGGGATGTGAGTGTATCTTGATTAGTTACAGATCAAGTTTGCATTTCGTTCCGCTTCAATGATTTTTGACGAAATTACGACCTTTTCATTTTTTCAGGGTTTTCCGCACTTTTTTTCTAAACGCTTGCAGACAATGAGCTGATTTTTAGTATGTGACTTTATCTTGATGAGTTATAGATCAAGTTTGCATTTTATTCCGCTTCATTGATTTTTGACGGAATTATAGCATTTTCAATTTTTACAGGAACCAGATTACACTTGCCGGTAGGGGACTAGTATTGCTAATGCAATACTCTCACAATGCTTGTTAGTCCCCTACCGGTGAAACCGGAGGGGACTATAGGTTTCCTCTGAGTCTGTCCGTCCGTCTAGCTGTCCGTCTGTCTGTCTGTCAGTCTGTCCCACTTGGTTTTCCGCACTTTTTTCCTAAACGCTTGCAGATATTGAGCTGATTTTTGGTATGTGAGTGTATCTTGATGAGTTACAGATCAAGTTTGCATTTCGTTCCGCTTCATTGATTTTGACGGAATTACGGCCTTTTCAATTTTTACGGGTTTTCCGCAATTTTCTTCTAAACGCTTGTAGATATTGAGCTGATTTTTGGTATGTGGCTTTACCTTGATTAGTTATAGATCAGGTTTGCATTTCGTCCCGCTTCATTAATTTTTGACGGAATTATGGCATTTTCAATTCTTAACGGGAACCAGATTACACTTGCCGGTAGGGGACTAGTATTGCTAATGCAATAATCTCAGAATGCTTGTTATTTATGTGAAGCGTTACTAAGTTATACATGTAGTAATTATCAAGATAAGCGGACTGATGTATTAAATCTGACAAAGTATTTCAAACTAAGGGTAACATTTTCTCATGTGCGTAACTTTGTAAAGTATGTCCAGCTGGTCAGCCGATCAAATCGTAGACATTTATACTATTAATGTTTCGTATGCCTTATTCCTGCAGATCACATGCCAAACACGCCCATCTTCTTATGTTGTCAGTAATGTCATCTTCAACACATTTGAATCATTTATTTTAATGAATGACTCATTGATTGATGATTTTTTTTTTAAGTTGACAGTTTAAGCATATTAAGTGGAAAATGCGTTTATTTTCATTTTTTTCAGGTAAAACATCACAGAATGCCAAGATTACACATATAAAACATAACAGATAAAAAACCCAGACATTATCTCAGCACGATGCTACTTGATCAAGATCTATATTTGAGCATTAGTAACATGACATACAGATGATAAGTATTACGTATAAGGATAATCCATCAAAGCTTATTTTTCTTTCCTTCTTCTTTTTTTAAATAAAAGCTTATTTCTAATGGAGTCCTTAAATCACAATTAGGTTAGTAACAAAAGAATAACATGAAAAAAAAAAATAATGGAATTTAGGCAGTGTACTTTTAAAGAATATAGCATAATACTTTGAAAAATTTATTTCTTAAATTTTTGTTTAGTATTCATCTCCTTGATCTCTAATGGCAATGTATTCCAGTCTTTAACAGCATTATAGAAAAAAAACATGAAGATTCTTTACCTATTATCTAAGGTATATGAAAATTCTTAGTAGAGCTTGATTACTAATCGTTATCTCCATATTACATTTTAACCGAACATGTATCTCTGCTGGTGGACAGTCTGTCCCCGAGGAAACTTGTCGTTTCGTACCTTTTAATTCATGAGTACTAGACTAAGTACACAATATAACGAAACGACAGTGGCAGATGCGTCGCCCAATATAAAAAGGCATCACTCCTTTGAGTCTGTAAGGGACACAGACTCCAAGAGTTCAATCGGTGTCCTCGGATAAACCAGTAAAACATGTGGTGTTTTGATGACAAACTCTTCTTTTCCTAGTAATCTTACAAGACAGAGCTTCTATACCAAAGCTTGGGAAAACCTGAACTGCAAATCTTCTAATGTTGTCTACGGAACAGAATGTACCCTTTGTGGGCTTATTAGTCGCCTACCGGTGAAACCGGAGGGGACTGTAGGTTTCCTCTGAGTCTGTCCGTCCTTCTGTCTGTCTCTCTGTCCCTCTGTCTGTCTGTCAGTGTGTCCCACTTGGTTTTCCGCATTTTTTTCCTAAACGCTTGCAGATATTGAGCTGATTTTTGGTATGTGAGTGTATCTTGATTAGTTACAGATCAAGTTTGCATTTCGTTCCGCTTCATTGATTTTTGACGAAATTACGACCTTTTCAATTTTAAAGGGTTTTCCGCAATTTTTTTCTAAACACTTGCAGATATTGAGCTGATTTTTGGTATGTGACTTAACCTTGATTACTTATAGATCAAGTTTGCATTTCGTTCCGCTTCAATGATTTTTAACGGAATTATGGCATTTTCAATTTTTAACGGGAACCAGATTACACTTGCCGGTAGGGGACTAGTATTGCTAATGCAATACTCTCAGAATGCTTGTTTATGTTGGTTAAACCAAGGGTTCACTTACCGGTAATAAAAGAATATCGCGGCATAGATTTCAAATTCACAGCGGGGCCCAGCAGCTTCTACACAAGAACTTTAATTTGCCCGATCATTCTTTTTTTTTTTTTTTTTTTTTTTTTTTTTGTCAGTGAAAGTTAGAATTCTAGAAAAGATTTACTATCATACTAATAGCCCTTCATTGGGTACACCTTTCCGTAGACAACGAGAAGAAAAATAGGCTCGGCCTTTCCATTCATGGTAGCAATGACGATGTCGATAGTGTTGGGAATCTTTCAAGACTACAGTGTAGCAATGTGAATGTAATGGGACTTTTTAAATACACAGAGACGTAGGGTAGTCATGGACATCACATGATGTCTCCTTTGATTCACTACTTCCTTATGTAAATAAACAGTTAGGTCTTCATCACATTCGCATCAAATTTTGTCCCTTTGAAAGTTTTAAATAGTCTTTTTTTTTAAAGTCAAGGAAAGTCCAAAGGAGATGGGCGAACATAGCGTGCAGAAAGCCTATAGCTTCAGAAATACAAAAATCATGTTTTTTGTGAATTTAATATTT
This sequence comes from Saccostrea echinata, assembly GCF_033153115.1. Taxonomy (NCBI): domain Eukaryota; kingdom Metazoa; phylum Mollusca; class Bivalvia; order Ostreida; family Ostreidae; genus Saccostrea; species Saccostrea echinata. The sequence goes on along the minus strand of NW_026889757.1, from coordinate 376,925 downwards.
AGAGTAAAGTTCTCATTATTGAAATTTATGAAATTGTGATACACACAACTTTTCTGAGGAAAATTTTCTCAGCAAAATTTATTCTTTTATTAAAAAAATTAATGTGGTATTCGTGGGGTTCGAACCCTAGCAATAAAAATCCTGAGTATCATTTTCTTTTGAGACTAGCACGCTAACCACTAGACTACACAAGTCCTGACGAACAGTGGCATTTAAATCATGTTTGTGATAACCCTTGACTTAATGGACTTCAAGTATTTCTCGAAAAGATGCGAATGTTATGTCATAAAAGTATATTTTTAAGGTATAGTGGGTCATTGCTCCATATTTCTGGTAACCAAAAAATGTACATTTTTATGCAAACTTTGAGGATTAACTTTCAAAAAGGTGGAGAGAAGACCCACTCATATCGAAAAATAGTGTTATAGCATGAGAAAATGACTCTTTTTGCCCGCTTTAGTGTGTGTCTAATATTTCACAGGCAAATAATTTCAATCTTTGAGAGATTTTTGCAAATTGTAGAGATTTTACATAAAGTATATTTTAATGTTAGACGAAATATCAAGGAAAATTTTGATATAATTGAAATTTAATTTTTCATCTTCATGTTTGTCACACTATAGGCTTATCGCTCGTCACGTTCACCCATCTCCTTTGGATTCTTCGATACCAGAATACAGACTCATATCTGTGATTATGGATATTGCAAATCATAGGCTTATTAAACCTCCACGTTTTACGGAAGAAATTATTGCTGAAACAACCCGTTAATTTCTTACACTTCAATAATATCCCATTGAAGGAAATGACGCAGTCAATAAAAGTATCACAGAAGGGCCCAGTCTTGTATTCCACCATATTTCAAGTTCACACCTTGTATTCCTGACAAATATACATCGACTATTGCTTCCAAACTTTTTAATTACAAAAAATTCTACAGTGCCTAGACATCGAACATCTGAAACATAATCCTCCAACGTGTTCATGTTCTTCACCCTAAAACTATTATAATAGTCCTGCTGGACACGACATTACTGGTTAATAATGAGGACCTTAAATCACTTATTTTAAAAGGGCCAAAATTTAAGGAACCCCGATCTTTCAACTGGCGTCATAATTTTATAAATATTATGATTACGCCAGGCGATGGGCCAAACATGAAAAAGAAGACCTTGACACTTTATCAGAATAGATCAAAAGTATCAGATGGATGTTGAAATCTCGCATTGAGCGACTGAGGGGCAATATTCTGTCTTCAATAATTCAAAAGTGAAAAAAGAATTAGATAGATTGCATGCTCAGTATGTACTGGACCCAGCTGAATATAGCAGATAAAAACATTGTGTTTGTTTGTAAGACTCATCATTTTAATAGTATTTTAGAGGAACTGGGATCTAATTCTGCAAGTAATAATCCAACTTATACCCTTAACCCCCCTCCTAAGGAGGAAATTCTTCAAAATCATAATATAATAATTTGATATTCTGGACAATCAAAATGAATTTGAATTACCATACCTATACTAGATTCCTAAACTTCATGAAAATCCTTACAAAGATACATAGCAGGTTTCAGTAAATGATCTACCAAGCCTCTTTCTTTACCCCTCACTAAAATATTTACAACAGTGAAGGAGAAACCTCAGAAGTACATGTACTGTACAACAATATATTCGAGAATTGGTGTTAATCAGATGTGGATACTTCAAACCTCTAAGGAACTTTTAGAAAATTTAAAATCACAAGATTTTACCAAAATTAATAATATCAAAACGTAAGATTTTTCAACACTTTATACCACCATTCCCCACGATAAAATTAAAGTCCAGGCTTTTGACATCATAGACAGCTGCTTTTTTAAAAATAAAAACGGAACTCGTAAATTTACTTACCTTCTCATTGGTCATTTGCTAAATTATTCTAATAAAAAACATTCTGATTGTACACACAAGTACTCTGAAGTACGAGGGCTGTTCGGAAATTATTGAGACATATTGTATATTTTTCTTTCTAATGAACGTCTTTCGGTGAAAATTCGCATATACGTTTGACAAACATTAAGAATTCATAAAAGCAAGAAATATTTTACAAATATGAAATTTCTTCTCTTCAATGGTATATAAATGTGTCAATGGTAGCGGTACCCGGCACAGTCACGAAATCAGATATTGAAAATATGTAACATCAATGTTCAACACCCCGGTGGACCCATAATAAGAGCGAAAATAATTCAATTTATGTATATAATTCTTTAATTTTATTTTGACTTCATGTTGTGCAAGTTTGTTAGAATTCTGATCAGAAATACCGAGATCATTAAAAATATAAAGCGCGGTAAAGAATTCTGATAACGACGACAAACTGTATTTTAATGTCAAGGCGGAGCACCGAGAGACCTAAAATTTTGTATAGCGCTATGTAAAACTCATTTCCAGACTGACCAACCTGCTAAAACAATAACAACGAGAAAAAAAAAAAACATGTCTAAGGGTTTGTTACATGTATTTCATTGGTATATATTTTTTTCTAACCTATAATTCAACTGCAGTAAAATCAAAAGCTCCGAACGACCATCAACGTAACGGAATTAATAACGTTGACCCGCGTTGCATAAATCAGCACTGCATGATGCTAAGTCATCCTGTATAAATGACGCATGAAAAATTACAATAGTGAAGCAACAGCACACATTTTTTAAAGAATCGTTTAAAAAAAGAGACAGTTTGATTTTTGTAGGGTTTATGATTATGATAATAAAGAAAGAAGAGTAAACGCTTCCCGATCGTTTCACATGCAACATCATCTCCGGCTGACGTGACGTTAAAATGACGTAGTGATGCTGCTCCAGGTCGATTGACATATGCATGTTTATTATTTCACCGGAACTTATCTAATTATCCTTTAAATTAGAAATTTTGTGTATTTGTTTTATTCGTTCTTAATAAAATGTTGACGAATTTTCCTGAAATTACCTCTGCCCTTTATGGAGTTAAAGTAATTGTCTCAATAATTTTCGAACAGCCCTCGTAGATATCAAAAAAATGCTTGAAACACTGCGACATTTAAGTCCGGACACGACAAAGTCCGGACTTTCAACCACCCTAGACATAATTTAAAAATTTTCCTGGATTTTGGTGGGATTTTTTATTATCATCAACTTATGTCAACCTACATAGTGAAGTAATTTTCTTCAAAACGAATGAATTCTAATGCTAGGTGATTCAATGTTTCAAAACAAAATGGACTGAAGTAAAGAAAATAGATAAGTTAAGATTTCCAAAGTAATATAATCCATTTCCATAACAATCGATGTCTGTCGTATTTCCTTACAATTTCTACAACGACTAAATTCTAACTCCTGACAGACCTGTCCTCAGTTGTGCTTACATCATAGTCAAGTGATTTGCTAAATAAAAAAGCATCCAGATCATCGAAATGTGTTAAGAATTCGACCTTATTTAATTCCATAACGTGCTATCTGTGCGACTGCAACTTCTAAAATGACTAAATTTTAACTCCTGGCACAAGCGTCATCAGATATGTGACAAGTTGCTTACATCATAGAATTCTCGTGTTTTCATGGAGCGTTGAAATATGGGACGCTCCGCTACCTCGATTTCCACGCTCGATGAAACTGTATATTCAATACATAGAGGATATTCAATGTTTTGTAGATGAATATGGAATTTCCACGAGTGCGAAGCACGAGTGAAAATATAAAAAAAAAATCCTATCCCACGAGTGAAATAAATTCCATATTCATCTACAAAACATTGAATTTTCTGTTTATTACATTTTCTCAGATTTTCCCTTTGCCTCTGTCTTTTCGTAAAAAATCGTAAGTTTTGCCGCACTTCTGATATTCTCACACTGGGAGAATACCATTTTGATATCCTTTCACACTGTGTCAGAATATCACTCTTATTCAGTAAATAAATTACAGTATTTCACTGTTGAAAATGTAATACTACTCGATATCTATGATGTGTGTAATTAAGGGAAATGCTTCGTTTTATCATAGTTCATTCTGGTATCCATATTTCATATGATTTCTGACTCCATGTGATTGATGATCCACTTCTCTCAAGATCGGATCTTAATTTAATCTTTATATTTCACTTTGAATTCTTTCATGAAAGTAAACAATACACTTTGACCCACCATCAAATATTTTGGATCCCAATAGTTAATACAATATTAATTTTCATGTTGATTTAAAGTACAGTGAAACAAACATTCTGAGAGTATTGCATTAGCAATACTAGTCACCAACCGGCAAGTGTAATCTAGTTCCTATAAAAATTGAAAATGATAATTCCATAAAAAATCATTGAAGCAGAACAAAATGTTAATTTGATCTATAACTCATCAAGGTAAACTCACGTACCAAAAATCAGCTCAATATTTGATGCGTTTAGAAACAAAATGCTTAAAGTTGAAAGGGCTGTAATTCCGCAAAAAATCAGTGAAGTGGAACAAAATGCAAAATGAGTTTTTGATTGACAGTATTCATGTAGTTTTTGGAGATCAGGTCTTCCAACAATCTATCGGAATTTCTATGGGTACCAATTCCGCCCCGTTATTAGCAGACCTATTTTTATATTCATATGAAGCAGAATTTATTCAAAAACTTACACATGAGAAGAAGAAAACACTTGCTGTGGCCTTTAACTCGACTTTTAGATATATAGACGACGTAATATCAATTAACAATAGTTACTTCCATTCATATATCAACTCGATATATCCCAGTGAACTTGAAATAAAAGATACCAAAAGATTGACACATCTATTTCATATTTGGATATTTTACGAGAAAAAGACGTTATTGGTACATGTAACCTAACAATAAAACTTTATGATAAACGTGATATCTTCAACTTTTCTATCAACTTCCCTTACTTATGTAGCAATATACCTTTATCACCTGCATATGGAGTTTATATCTCCCAGATGATTCGATACGCAAGAGCATGCGCAATGTACGAACAATTTCTAAAACGAGGAAAGCTATTGAAAAACAAGTTGATGAAACAAGAATATCAACAGTCTCGTTTAAATTCATAATTTTTCAAGTTCTATGGTCGATACAATGACCTTCTCAGCAAATATAATCTATCATTAAGTCGAATGCTGACTGACGTTTTTCGTACTAATTATTAGGCCATAATTAAACACACTAAATTGTCTACGGAATTTTTCCGTTTGCCCGATCATGACGACAAGCACACGACGGATGTAACAGGTCGACAGGGGATGCTTACTCCTCCATGGCACCTGATCCCACCTCTGATGTTTTTAGAAGTCCATATTTGCTCTGCTCCCGATTTATTTTGTTTCAATAGACTTTTAAGCTTGATTCCCATTCGTTATCTCTATATTGCATTGCACTTCTTGTACATAATATATATTAAATACATGGTTTAATCTTCAACTTTTAACATATTCATAGAGTCTAGAATGTTACAAGAAATACTCTCTCTGGGACCAAGGTTTAAAATGAACCTTACTAATTTGTTCCTTATGACTTGTAATCTATGTTTAATTAAGTTGCTTTTTTATTCCACAATCTCAAGGAGAACAGGTATAGTCAAAGTTACATTGTATAAAATCGGAACATAGGGACTTTCTAGACTGTGTACTAAGACAAAATGTATTTCTATATAAAAATTTAAGTGTAGCATTTACTCTTTGTATACCGGTAACCAAAATCAGAATAATAATAATTTTGAAAAAATCACTAAAATAAACCCTCAAATCGTAATTATCATTTTGATATTTGAAATCTATATAAGAAGTGGTGCTGTAATGAAATGTGAAATAAACTGTGGGTGCATTGAGCTTCCTTAATAAGGACTCTCTATCGCCTACACCGGTCTTGAAGAGTATCTTACATATGTTGTAGGTTTTCCTCTTTGTCTGCAACGAGAACTCTGTCATCTGCATAAAGTAAAAATTGAAATATTGGTTAAACCTATGGTTACTCCGAGATCTTGACTGTTGATTTCATGCACTAAGTCATTTGTAACAAGAGGCCCAAGGGCCTTAACGGTCACCTGAGTATAATACAACACTGTAAAGGATCCACAGAAGTATAAAACAAAAATTAACTAATAGATGAAGCAATGTTGCCTAAGAAAATGAATGTTTGGTTTTAATGAGCAAAGCATTCTCAAAGTCAGATTGCGGGTTCGAATCCCACTGTGGGACGTGGAGACCCGTACTTCGGATGAGACCGTATAAACCAAGGTCCCGTGTCGCAGTAGGTGCTGGCACGAAAAAGATCCCTCACTACTCAATGGCCCTAAGTGCCGAGTTTAGGTCAAAATTTGCAGCTCTTCATCGGCAAGTTGTGGCGTCTCAATATGAGTGAAAAATTCTTGAGAGGGACGTTAAACAACAAACAAACAAAGTCAGATTCTTGCCTGGAAAGCAATATAAAAGATTGACATAAGGATTATTTATATATTTAGCAAAAGGTGTAATTGTACATAGTATGTTTACACTGTGGTGTTCTGTTTGACAGAAAATGCATTATTGTCACTGGTAGAGTCATGGTTGACAAGAGGCTGGACAAAGTTGTTTTATACTTTATCAAAGTGAATAAAAAATCATAGTCAGTGTGACTTATTGTAATTTGTGACAAGTGGCAAATTGTATATTCAAGTCTGTGTGTACTGAATTGTATCACTAGGCAAGTGACAAAAACATATCTGTATATATTGAATATCTTACACAATAGGCAAGTGTTCATTGTATTTGTATATTTTGCATTCATTATCATCCCTGTAAGACTTGGGAAAATCAAGTATGATCCAAAGGAGATCACTCGGGTCTAACACGTTACAATAAGCAAGGGTATTTTTACCAGATTTTTGAAATTTATTTTGTTTCTAAATATATAACATTCTTTCTTGTATTCTCATACAATCAAATAACCTGTTAATTAAATTATACACATGGATTTCTTGATTAACAACATCTAGCAAAGGGGAGTAACTCTCATTTGCTTCATTTATTACAACTGTGTACTCTGTTTGCCTCCTAGATACCCAGGAGTAAAGAAAAGGCACATTTACTCATAATTTTATTTAATACATTTACATTGATATTATTGCATTTAGTTTGTTTGCTTAGTACTCAGGGGTAGAGGAGAAGATTTTCAAAGTATTAATGCATTTTTGCTAATTAATCAATAGACTCCCATCCAAGCACAAGAACCCCTGACCCTGGGGCCATGAAATTCACAATTTTGGAAGAGGCACCCTTTCTCATTAGAACTATATACTTAGTTCATTTGCTAAATACCCAGGAGCAGAGGAGAAGATTTTCGAAGAATTAATGCATTTTCACTATATAATCATTAGAGCCCCGCCCTAGCACCAGAACCCTGACCCAGGGGCCAGAAGTTTGTTTGCTTAATACCAAGGGACAGAGGAGAAGATTTTCAAAGCATTAATTTATTTTCAGTATATAATAAAAAAGCCCCCCCCCCCTTTACCCGAACCCCTGACCCAAGGGCCATGAAATTCACAATTTTGGAAGAGGCACTCTTCCTCATCATAACTATGTACTTAGTTCATTTGAAATTCATGGCCCCTGGGTCAAGGGTTCTGGTGTTAGGGTAGGGTTCCATTGATTATATAGTGAAAATGCATTAATTCTTTGAAAATCTTCTACTCTGTTCCTGGGTATTAAGCAACTGAATTAAGTACATAGTTTTTGGTTTAAGTTTATCGTTTAATAAAAATACGGGTAAGAGACTTTATTTTTTATTACAATTAATCAGTTAAAAAAATAAAAATAATTAAATAAATAAATAAAATTTTATATATGCAAGTATGTTGATATTTTATATTTAGATGGACGACCTAAGGAAAAGAAGAGAAAGATGACAACACGGGAAATCATTGAGGAACTGGAAATTAAAAATATTAAACTTGAAAATGAGAAGCTGACGCAGGAAATAAAGAAGCTTGGCCAAGAACAGAAGAAATTAGAATTGGAGGAGAAGAAATTGAAAACAGAGGTTGAATTATTAGAAATTAAGAAGTCATACCTATTATGTAAATTAAGTTCTGAATTTCCGGAATTCATCATAAACCCAGTGTGTCAATGACCGACTACCTTTGAATAGATGAATAGATCACAAACTCTTGATTTGGGAGCAGTAAATGTGACATATTTATTTTTTTTTAATAATAAGTTAATATTTCAAATGAAATTCTGTTTCACAGGTAACTATAAACTCCTTCAACGACCTGAAATTGACCTGAAATAGAAAAATATGTTTATCATTACAGTGATTGTTATAATTTATCATATAGTACTGGTTGAATCAATGTATACACATATTTTAAATGAAACTAGTTGAGTGATCTTCGGTATTATGAATTCAAAAATATGAAGTACATATGTAGATGTACGTACCTCTACCCGAAATACGTCTGTGCGATATAATCTCGCAAGTGACTTCCCTCAAGAGAATTGCACACAACTTGGTGTGCGGTCAGGTCAAATGCGTCCACTGGATGGTCCAATCTGTCCAACACATCACCAGTTTGAATCCCAAGATTATGAGGAATGACGCAAGCGACGACGTATGCTACTGCCTGTTCCGGAGTCGTTCTAAAAAAAATACAATGTATTTATATTTATTTTTACATAACAATATACAAATATTGACTTGGGTTGAGGGCAACATTGATTATGTTAGCCCCCAAGGGATGGCCTTCAATATTTTTCGGAGGAGCTAATACCAATTAATTAGACGTTTTATCTATACAGAAAATATAGAGATTACTATTTACTGAATATAGCAATAGAAGTTATTTTAGCATAGATGTCATGTATATTATGTAAGCTTCTTTGCCTCAGAGTTCCTTGGAGACAGGAAAACCTCCGTTTCAGAATGCCAAAACTTTGCTCAATGAGAACTCTGGTTCGACACAGAGATGCATTAAATCGTTGGTGAGCGTTTGTCTGTGGGTTGAGGTATGGCGTCATTAAAAAAACGCCTAATGGGTATCCAGAATCGCCCAACAAAATGCCGTTGTGTTCACCTAAACGTACAATGTTACAGAATTATAACCTTCAACATTATGATTTTAATGCTTTTAATATATTTCAATTCCTCTATCAAATGACAACTCGATCCAATTTTTACGAAAAAATAAAGTTGTTTACCTCTTTCAAATTGTCGACAAAGAGATGATTCCGGCCAAATCCTGCTATCATGGACACTACCGGGCCAGCTGGCACACACACTCGTGAATTTGAAGTTGGCATCACAAACCATTTATTCAAAATTGAAATGAAACCCAAACTTTTTAAGGTGACTGATAAGTTGCATATAATGCTGCAAAGTTAAAGTTAAAATATTGACATGGATATTAAATATCTTCCAGATCTTAACTTCAACACTTGAAGCATTTGATATGAGATGAAATAGCAAAGAAAAGAGAAATAAAATACTGACCTGTACATTCAAAGAATGAAACCCCTTTCTATTTACGAAATCCGGTTCATTTTCAGTTGGAGCCACGATTTTAATAAACGTTCCATCAACGCAGCCTAGTGTGTTCGGGAATCCTGTGTGAATTTGTTATACATTTGTAATATTTCAAGTTACATTTAAAAATGAAGAGTCTTACAATGTATGTAAAAAATAAAAACACGACTTTGAAATTTAAAATGTGTATTAAGAATAAAAAATCTGCATGGGCTTTGAAGAAAAACGATATATGTAAATATTTTGCAAAGTAGAAATTTCAGATCGTGATAAGTTATCAGTCACAAAGTACAGAAATAAATATGACACCCTTAATGCGCAGTGTGTGGGTGGGTGGGTGTGTGTGTGTGTGTGTGTGGGGGGGGGGGTAATCTTAACGCGCAAACTTTGGGTGGGGGGCTTTAGTTAACGAATTTACTGAATAATTAGCACAATTAATTCATTCTTCATGAATGTTTTTGATTCACTAATATATTTTGTTTTGATTTTTTAAATTTTGTTTTTGTTTGTTTCTCTGTTTTTTTTTTTTTTTTTTTTTTTTTTTTTTTTTTTTTTTTTTTTTTTTTTTTTTTAAAGAAAAAACGAAATTTTACCGGTAAATAAAGATGGATTCCAGTGAACAGTATGATGCGAGCTCCAGAAAAGTTATATAGGATTTATTCGATAAAACAGAAAAGAAATAAATTTAATAATGGCTAAAAGTGAATCTGTATGATTTTAATTTATATTCAGTATACAATACAGCTTCCTCCTCCAACTAAAAGAAAACCACAAGTTCATAACTGAAAAAATTTCACGTATATAATAAACTATTTTTTTTCTTCTTTAAATGCTGAAAATATTCAACTCAACTAATTTTATCTGCAAATTGATCAACAACTTCCCCCAACCCGTGCCTGCACATGCCCGGAATATAAATTGCCCAAATCGAAGAACGAGTTATCCTTCCTAAATTTTGAAAGAGAAAATAGAAAAGAAAACAACACGACAGACAACATACCGGCTATTTTGATGAACTCTTGCTTAGTTTTCCGTGCTTGTTCGTCTCTGGGAAAAAAATTGAACTGTTGTCGAACTCTAAGTAAGGCATTTTGTGACCGATCTGCAGCATCTGCCGACGGTGGACTCGGACACATTCATGCTATCACCTATAAGTTTGTGGTAGGCGCCTGTCGCAAAGAACCTGAGACATACAAAAAGCTGCAATAGCGGGGGTAAGGCATTGTTTTTATGTGCTCTCCGTCAAAGTCCCACCTATCAAGTCCAGTAAATACACGACTGATGCCTGTCGAAATCTATAACGCTCGAAAAGTTCATCGTCCGTGTAGGCTTCTAAGGGGTTCAGACGGTCTCGTAGGCCTATCACCCTTTTTGACGGTCGATTCCGGTATCTCTGAAACCTACGTCACCTGCAATGTCTATCTGCCATGTTGAATTTGCTTGAGGAAGACTTTAAGGTTGCCACGAAGCTCTCCTTAAATATTTGAGGATTTCCTCAAGATTATCCCTCATTTTTTTTTTTTTTTTTTGGTGACGGTGACTTGAGGGTGAAGTGAGATATTTGAGGGAAAACCTCAGAGTTGAGGCTGAGTATTGAGTTGAGGGATGTTGGTGACGGCGGGGCGAGAACCCATGACTCAAGGGCCATGAAATTCACAATTTTGAAAGAGGCACTCTTCCTCATCATAACTATGTACTTAGTTAATTTGCTTAATACCCAGGAGCAGAGAAGATTTTCAAATAAATGAAATAATTAATGCATTTTCACTATATAATCATTAGAGCCCCGCCCTAACACCAGAAACCCTGACCCAAGGGCCATGAAATTCACAATTTCGGAAGAGGCACTCTTCCTCATCATAACTATGTACTTAGTTCATTTGCTAAATACCCAGGAGCAGAGGAGAAGATTTTCAAAGAATTTATGCATTTTCACAATATAATCATTAGAGCCCCGCCCTAACACCAGAACCCCTGACCCATGGGCCATGAAATTCACAATTTTGGAAGAAGCACTCTTCCTCGTCATAACTATGCACTAAGTTCATTTGCTAAATACCCAGGAGCAGAGGAGAAGATTATCAAATGGTTTTTGCCCCACCCCTCAGGCCCCAGGGGGGCAGGGACCATGAAATTCACAAAGTTTGTTTCCCTTCACCCATAGATGCAATATGCTAAAATTGGTTCAGCGGTTTCAGAGAAGAAGCTGAAAATATTCAAATGTTAACACACGACGGACGACTGACGACAACGGACGAAAACGGATAGCAATAGGTCAACTGAGTGACTCAGGTGACCTAAAAATGGCAAACAATGAAGGTGATAGGTAACAGCCTTATTTCACACCAATTGAACACTTGGTTATCGGTAGTTTACCGTTTATCACTACTCATGAAAATGAACTTGTATAAATATTTTAATCTCGCTGGAGGGCGTCATCTTACAAAGGCAGATAGTTAGATAGAGAGAGAGATAGATTGAGAGAGAGAGAGAGATTATATGCAAATACGTATACATGTCACAGGGAACCCTGCGCGCATAAATTCTGCACAGGCTGCGCCTCGGTTGGCAATGGTTTTCTTGTGGTGACATGCAGTATTTATAAACATGTAATTTCCTCCGCCGACAAGCAATGTTGACTGTTGCTAAGTTCTATCTCGCTGGAGGGCGTCATCTTACAGAGGTTAACAATGTTACTCCACGAACATTAAAAGATTTAACTAATTTATCTGAAAGTAAATTTTAAACATTCATTGACTGCATGAATATGACGGCAACATATAATTTCCTGGACTGAACTTTCTAATGCTATCGATTGTAATGACTACAATAGTTAAAGTTATACATACTGTAATTCTTATAGAACATGTAAACAATTAAATATAGTATCTCGAATCTAACCAGAAAAATTTGCGGAAATGTCCCAGCAGGTTCGACATTTGACATTTCAATGGGCTTCCATAGTTCAGAGTAAGCCCTATTAACAAATCACGTGAACATGACAACAGTTTATGACTTAAACAAAGAGAAAGGATATTAAAATTACTGTTATATACCGTCTAGGTAAGTTCACGATATAGAATGTACTATTTGTTGAGTTTGTGGTGCCAGGTCACATGCACCTTGATGAAGAGTACAGATAAATAGTTGTATTTTAATTGCATTCAGAAAATCGGTGGCTGTGTGTATCCGGTCGTTATCTGAGCTGTATTACATAATATTATAAAGACATGCAGGGCAAAAAGTAGCGTACATTATCTCACTTTTCAATTTTGCTCTATCTGTAACACGTGAATCAATTTAAGAAGGTAGGTATTTTGTTTTAATCAGGTAGGCTGAGCTAGTTTTGAAGGGAAGAGGACTAGTGTAGCATTAAAGTAAGGTACGTAGGCGTTAAATAGTGGATACACAATTGCAAATATGAGAAATTCTTGGACGGACTATAAAAATTATGTTACACTGATCACAGGGGCGAGACGCGCTATGTGTCCCCTTTACGTTTTTGTATACTTTTACATGAAACTATAAATGTATTTACAGGCCCGTAGTACAGAAAAGGGTGTTGGGTCGGGGGTTGACCCAGTTCAAAACCCCCGAAAATTAAGAGAAAGATCCTAACCCCCACCCCCAATACACACACGAAATGATAAGAATTTTTAGTTTGGGTATACAATTTATTTATTATGATTTTGGTTTTCTGGGGGGGGGGGGGGGAGGAGGCTAAAAAAAATTGCTACGGGTTTAATTATGTATTGATGTAAAGGGGATAAGTCGCGCTAAAGCGCGTCTGTCGTCTGATGCCTGTTTTCTGATAACACGATAGTGATTCCTTGAAATGATATCGAAACAGGATGTGTGACATTGAAAGCAGGCTTGTGCATGACAATATCCATGAAAATATCACCATAACACGCGATATTTGTGATGTTTTTTTCAGTTTGGCGAAAGAAACATTTTGATTTCATAAAGATAGAATGGTTGGGATTGATAGTAATTGTAACAAATTCTCTTTTAATTAGAACTGTAAAAATGCAAAAAAAAATTTTCATCTCGCTAAACACATATGTACAAGTATAATCGACATAACTCGACCGAAAATAAGTGTAAGGAGGTGAGTGAACATAGCGTGCAGAAAGCCTATAGCTTCAGATAAATAAAAATCATGTTCAGTTTGTGAATTTAGTATTTAGAGTAAAGTTCTCATTATTGAAGTTAACGAAACTATGATAAACAAAACTTTTCTGAGGAAAATTTTCTCGGTAAAATTTATTCTTTTATTAATGTGGTATTTGAGGGGTTCGAACCATAGCAATTAAAACCCTAAGTATCATTTTCTCTCGAGACTAGCACGCTAACCACTAGACTACACATGTCCTGATGAATAGTGGCATTTAAATCAGGTTTGTGGTTTGAACATATTTTATTGTCTATAAACTTTACAACTGGGATTGGGCAAAAGTTCTTAAAACTTAATACGCCCTCTCCCTACATATGAATTATACCAAAACATATTTACATATATGGGTTTCAGCTTAAAATGAATAAAACACAGAAAAGCATAATAATCAGAGAAACATTATACAATATACAAGCTGTATAGAATTTGCAAGAAGTAATTATTGCATCAACCAAAACGACCTGACTTTTTAATAAATGTTTGTACAATAGAAAATAAGTATTCATTTTCAACATTGTTTAACTTTTCATCTCCCCAGAGTAATGTATGAGTATCGACAGTATGTAATTTTCCCATTCGCAGAAATTTATCGAAAAATTCTTTTCTGGCTTCTGTATATTTTTTGCACGAGAAGAAATAATGATGGGTGTCCTCTACTCTTCCACAGGAACATAAGGGACTCGAGATTATATTACATCGAAAAAGATCGCTATTAAGTACACAGTTGTGTCGAAGCCTTGTATGTAATATATTTAAGCGTCGATTTCCGTAACTGAAGTAAGAGGGTGGCATAGTTTTATTATAAGAAATAGACTTTTTAAAAATAGATAATGAGGAAGAATTTCTTACAACAAGAGGTAATGAGTTCCATTCATCAATAACAAGGGGAATGAAAGTTGACTTGTAGGTTTGTAATCTGCATTTGGGTATGTTATAGTTATGTGAATTTCTCGTACTGTAACTTGATGAATTACAACGCAAATTTGGGATTATATCAGTCAGATACTCAGGAACTTGATTATTATAAATTTTGTACATTGTAGTTAATCTAGTATTTTTCCTTCTTTCATGTAATGGTTCCCATCCAGTTTCAAAGTAAAGTGCATCTTTAGAAGCTAACAGAGTTAAGCCTGTGACAATTCTAGCAGCACATAATTGTAATTTTTCTAATTTTTCGCTATCACCTACATTACACCCACCCCACACCAGTGAAGCATATTCTAATTGTGGCCTAATAAAGGTTGTGTACATGAGTGAAAGAGTTTTCCGATTTACTACAAATTTAAGTTTTTTTAATAAGCCCAATTTTTTATACGCATTAGTTAGAATAGTATCAATATGTGTAGACCAACTAAGATCATGTTTATGCGAAGAGACAAATTCTAGCTGATTTTGCTGGAAGAAGAGTTTAGGATAATTAACACTTCCTCTCAAGTTGAAAAATATTGCTTTAGTTTTAGAAGAGTTAAATTTAAGAAGCCATTTTTTCGACCAAATTTCTAGCTTGTTAAGATCATAATTCAGTTTGTTTTCGATAGTATTGACATTTTTAGATGACTGCTGAAGGGAGTTATCATCTGCAAATAGTCTACAAAAACTTGTCATTTCTTCGGCAACATCATTTACATATATAAGAAATAATAGAGGTCCTAACACTGAGCCTTGAGGGACACCCGCATATAAAGGTTTTTTGTCAGATAATAAGTTTCTGTATAAAACTCGTTGTGATCTACCCTCTATGTAACTCTTTAACCATTGAAACAAATTTCCTTCTATACCATAAGTTCTGAGTTTTGAGTTTAAACAAGAGACCCTTATGCCATACACGATCAAAAGCTTTAGAAAGATCACAAAATATCATGCAACAATGTTCACCGTTGTCAATAGCTTTAACAATAGTATCATATGTTTCAATTAATTGATATACAGTGGAGTGACCTGGTAGAAATCCAGCTTGGTATTTATAAAAAAGTTTGTTATCATGAAAGTGATTATACAAGTGTTTAAATATGATTCGTTCCATTACTTTACCAATACAACTTAGCAATGACACAGGTCTATAATTAGACATAATAGAAGGATCATCTTTCTTAAATAAAGGGAGAACATTAGCAACTTTCCATTTACAAGGAAAAATACAATCAACTAATGACCTGTTAAACAATAAACATAACGGTTTTACAATAGTATACATTGTGGATTTCAACATCTTGTGACTAATATTGTCTGGGCCTATTGCTTTATTTACAGGTAGAATTGAAATAATATCTATGATTTCTTGTTCACAAATACAGATGGTCTCAAATGTGCTATTGCAAGCAGAAAAAAAATCCGGTAACACAGCGTCGCTATCGTCAATACAAGTAATAGAAGCAAAATAATCATTTAAAACATCTATTTTCTCTTCATTTGAAAAAGCAATAGATGCATCACCATTAATAGAAGTATACTGTAGAGGGGGAATGTCTGTAGTTGATTTAACTTTAAATATATCTCTCAATAATTTCCAGTACAGTTTCGAATTATTTTTACTTGCATCTGTAATGTGGTGTTCTATAATATTATAATAATTTTCGATCGCAATTTTTTTCATATTGTTAAAATTGTTCCTACATTTTTTATATTTTTCCCAGTCAGAGTTTCTTTTTGTCCTTTGAGCCCTATTAAATAATCTTTTTTTAGTTCTATGTGTTTTGCGCAAAGCCGAATCAAACCAAGGTTTGTCTTTTGGACGAATTACAACCGATTTTTCAGGAATACATTCCTTCACAATATTCAAAAATGTTGATGTAAAATTATTTGTTGCTTGATCTATATCCGGTGCTTCACTAATAAGTGTGTTCCAGTCAGTATTTTCAATAAGAGAATTCAATTTATCCATATCTGCATGTTTATATAACCAAACTTTTCTTTCGTATGATTGATTTTGAATAACATCTGACTTAACATAAACATAGGTTCCTTTATGATCACTTATAAAATTATCAACCTGAACAGTTCCGGAGTGAAGCACTCTGATGTCTGAGCTAACTAGAATTGGGTCAATAAGCGTGCTCGAACTACTCGTGACTCTCGTTGCTTCGTTGATGATATTACAAAGGCTATGTTGGGACAAAATTTCGTTAACTATGTGAGTGTGTGGGATATCTAAAAAATCTACATTTAAGTCTCCAAGGATTATTATTTTGTTGGATATATCAGAAACTTTTTCAATGGACCACATTATGTTTTTCCAAAAGGATTTGTCAGAATTCGGAGGCCGATACAGACAGCAAAGGTAAATATTACTTGTAGGATCGCTTACTTCTATCCATATACATTCAGTGTTCAAAGGTTCAAGGTCAGCACGTCTTAAAGCTCTAAGTGAATCGGATACATAAATAAGTGTACCGCCCCCATATGAGTTTCGATCTTTGCGAAAAATTTTAGAAAACCCCTCAATTGAAATAGCGTTGTCGTCAATATTTGCATCTAAATGTGTTTCTGTAAAACACAAAATGTGATAATCACTGACAAATGATATTAAATTTTCAATTTTGTTTCTTATACTTCTTATGTTTATATGAAAAATATCTAAAGTACGGACTATGTTATTTGTAGGCCCAGGGTTTGATTCAATATCCCCAGACAACAGTAGTAAAATGCTTATAAGTTGAAAAAGAAAATTGACATGCTGAAAATATACTGCGTATTTCATGCAAACTTTGAATTTTTGTTTACAACATTGGTACACTTTTAACAACAAGGAGAATAAATGTATAAATCTGAAAAAAACAATAAGTCATGGATTTGATTGTGCATCTATTTCGGAGGTAAAAAATTCCAATTGCGGCTCGATGTTGATCAAGAGTATTACCCATGATCGGTAATAACTAGTGTTTTGGGTTGAAGGAAAATAAAATAAAGCCGCAAAAAACAGCAACGTTGTAGCTTGCAAACATATAAATATTGATATTGTCTAGAAAAACTGAAACCCATTGTAGATGTAATCAAAATAAAAAACAGATTGTAAACAGAGAAAAATGAACTAGGGCTTGTTACAAGAACAAGTACTTGTAAGTCAGTCATAACAAACATATATACAAGACTGACTATGTATGTAAATAAACAAAGCGTGTCTAACAACATTGTTCAGAGAGCAAAACAATACACTGGTATTGGAGAGTATGGAAATTTTTAAATTAATATGTTTTGAGCATTTCCATAATATTAAAAATGTTGATTCTGTATTTTACATGTGACATAAATATATAGGCAGGTGCTTGATATATCTAACCGATTAGTTCGTAGAGGTCATCCACCGAGGTGATTTGAACTCTGTCTCCATCCCTTTCGGTTTTTACAAATATTCTACCGTCGTATGTCCAGAAACTATCCAGTTTTTTTGCTTTTTTTGCTTCTATAATTTTTTTGACCACAAATTGTCTGTACTTAGTTAAGTCTTCCGTAATGAAAATTTTGCTCGGGTTTTGTGGATTTTCCTTTAGATTTTTCTTGGCACTAAAGATTTTGTTTTTGATTTTCCAGTTGCGAAAGCGACAAATTATTTGTCTTAGATTTTGATTATTGGGGTTAGGGCGACCGATAGGATGGGACCTATTGATATCGTCAGCTACGAGGTTTGTGATATGACCCTTGACTTAATGGACTTCAAGTATTTCTCGAAAAGCTGCGAATGTTATGTCTTATAAGTATATTTTTAAGGTATAGTATGTCTTTGCTCCATATTTTTGGTAATCAAAAAATGTATATTTTTATGCAAACTTTGAGGATTAACTTTCAAAAAATGGAGCGAAGACCCACTCATATCGAAAAATAGTGTTTTAGTATGAGAAAATGACTTTTTTTGCCCTCTTTAGTGTGTGTATAATATTTCATGGGCAAATAATTTCAATCTTTGAGAGATTTTTGTAAATTGTAGAGATTTAACATAAAGAATATTTTAATGTTAGATGAAATATCAAGGAAAATTTTGATATAATTGAGATTCATTTTTTCATCTTCATGTTTGTCACACTATAGGCTTTTCGCTCGACATGTTCACCCATCCTCTTTGAATGATATGGGTAAGAAATACAAGAAAACAATGGATAAGATATACAATGGATAATATTAAAAATAGCAAAGAGCAAATTGAAAAAAAAATAAATAAATAAAAAATAAAAAAAAATCAAAAAAAATCTACAAACCCCAAAGATTACTGGAAAATTCTGAATGCATCAGTTAAAAAAAAAGAAAGAAAGAAATGTGCTGTAGATTACTGACATGTATTTAAAAGATGTGAATGAAGATAAAAATTGTTATGTTGATCCAGGTAATATAGATGATCAACAGAATTAGCGAATTTTTCTAACAATTTTTCATATGATCTCCTTAATTGTGCTATTAGCGATGAAGAAATACTGGACTGTGTTAAAAAGCTTAAAAATGACAAAGTCTGTGGTTTTGATAATATATTCAATAAACATATTACTTCAACTGTGACATTTTTTACTGGTATATCGGAAAATGTTCAGTTTAATAATTATTTGATCAATCTTTGATAGGTTCAAAAATTTTCAGAACCAATTCTATTAATACATTACCATGATTCAACTATACTGCAATTAAAAGATCGGGGGAGGGCAGCTTTTAAAGGAACATTTTTTAACAGTAAAAACTGAATTAAGTTATGTTTGGAAAAAAGGGAAAAAGAATAATAATTGTACGAGGATTGTCCGGTAAAATCGTGGACATCGCGTTTTTATCGAAAAAATAATGCACGCACTGAGCTGAAATTTTCAGCAAGTGTTTATTTATCATATTTAAAAACATCTTACTATTTTTTTTAAAAAATAATTTTAGGGAAAAATAAGGATTTAATTATACTTGCATGTGCATAGGGTAATCTATGCTCCTATGGCGCACGACCAAAAAATCAGGGTGTTATCAGGGAATATTAAATAGATAAGATGAGGGTAGAAATTATCATATTTTTAATTCACTATCTATTATATCGTCGTTCGGAAAATTTCAAGGAAATTGCTTAACTTTTAGCAGTTTTCCAAGACTTTGAAATGGGAAAATGTTAAACGCAACACACGAAAAACCCACGAAAAATGGCGACGTTTGATGACGTTACGGCGCACCGAATAGCAGTTCAGCTATATGTTGATTGAGTAATGACGCCTTAAGAGACTTTAAATAATAACAAAAGATGACAAAATATAAAAATATCACTAATACATTACAAGTCGAATGGGCGTTTTTTTAAGCGGAAACTTTTTTGATCGAATCTCCCGGTAGATCAAAACATACAAACAATCAGCTATTTGCAATAACGAAAGACGCTATCATTGCAGACCGTAGAAGGAAGACTGCCTATTTAGTTTAGTGAAAGTGAGAGTACCTTCCAAAACCTACTAATACAAGTTTTCATAAGGTTCCATATGTGTGCGAGACTGGTCCCTCGATTGTTTATGGAGGAATAAAGGGGAACTCGAGTGTGTGGGTAAAATTCCCGGAATTTAAGTGGGGTTTATCCAACCATTTTAAGCAAAGATGAAACGTGACGTTACTTTAGACATTTTGATTTTATCATCCGTGCGCCGTAAGGAGATACCACACAACATAAAATCCCATATTTTGTTTATTTGAGCATATATAACTCTTTGAAATTTGCTATGTATATTGTTGAAAAGTGTATTAAAGAGAAGGAAAAATTCTAGAACGCAGTGTTGATTATTTTTAGCTCTAGACTACTTGTCCACGATTTTACCGGACAATCCTCGTACAGGTACAAATAATTTAATTTTAATAGTAACATGCAATTTCATTGGCTTCGCGGTTTATAAAGCGTAAACTGCCCCAAGTTATGTTATATCGTACATGTATAACATAGGCAAAGTAAGCCTCATTCCTTAATTATATATTACAGTGACAAACTCTTTTATTTACTGGGATTGCATTTTATTGTGTGTAAATGTACAATATGCTGAAGAAATGTTTATGTACATTTTATTCTTTTTTTTCTATTTTGTGAAAGGGTAACTTTTTTTGTTGTTTTTATTTTTATTTTTTCATTTTTATTTCTATTACATTTTTTTTTTTTTGTATTAAAAAAAAGTATAAGCCATGTAATTTTATTTTACACAGGCCGATATCGGCCATCGTATTTTATTCGGATCACTGCAATTCAGTTTGCATTCTTGAATAAATTTTGCATAATGGAATAATGGATTATAGCAAACAAAACATGTTTTTTTTTGTATAAATACACATGTGATTAAGTATATATAAGCACATACCAAAATGACTTATCGACAGGATACTTAACTCAATTCTCTGGTTATTTATGTATTAAATGTATTGATTTTTAATTATTTCATTGTAGATAGCTACATACAGATATGTCTGTAAGTACTTTAACGCATATTAATATTTTCTGAAAATTGAATGACCATATTGTAGTCTCTCTCTCTCTCTCTCTCTCTCTCTCTCTCTCTCTCTCTCTCTCTCTCGTTGATTTTAGGTCTTTATTTTTTGGCTAAGCAAACTCGTCAGTAATAATACATCTGTAGATTTTCTCAGTAGTTACTGTGTATAGTAAACTTGTATGTATATACGAACACCGCCTCCTTATATAATAATAAAAGTCACAAGCAACGAGAAAAGAAGAATTAATTTGACATCAGATCTTTGACCAAATGACCAGTAAATAAAGAAGTATCTATATAATAACAACTAGATGAAATCCCGCGCAAGCTCGGGAAATTGAATTTATACCACTACCGACAGAAAATATATTGTAGTTTCTACTGACAGCCTACAGCTAGGCTTATATCAGGAAAATAATCCCACATGCAGTAGATGTACATCCCCCCTTTTCTGTAAAAACTCGAAATATAACAATTTCATTAATTGACGTTTATTGTGAAACCTGTTATACTATGTTATTGATATTGTACTTCTGATGCTCTTATTTCATTTTCGTCAAGGATAAAGCAGCGAATATGTACATCTTACTGATAAATTGATTTGGGGGGGGTGGGGGGGGGGTGGGGGTTAACCGGTACTTGTGTCTTGGTTTATAAATATGTATGTACTTTATTGATATGTAAATAATGTTACAGTACTTTACTTTTTTACATATAAATAAGGTACATACATTTTTATAAACAAAGACCCAAGTACCTGTGTAAAAATTAGCTTTTAACGCCCTATGAATAGGCCGAGTATTTTAAACAAAAGAGTGTATTCAGAAGAAAAAAACTGAAATGTATTGATTAAAGCACAAAATTTTACAGCTTTAATTGTATTTGAACAATACCTTATTCATGATTTTCTATTTTCATGTAAGCAAGTCTATTACGAAGTACAAATTGTACTTCGGGTTCGATGCCACGATGCTCACAGTGAGATTATACACAAATTTTACCGGTAAATTTATTAGGAAAACCTACTACATATATGTAATAGTCTTTCGATATATAAATATATTCACAACTTATAGTATTATCAATGGTTTACCATTATTTCAATGACCATTCATATAAAGGCTTTTTTTAAATGTTCACGCAACGTTTTTCATTTTAACATCGGGCTCGATGCTTTATGATGTTCTAGAAGCTTCCGTCAATATTGAGATCGGTGATGACGAAAATAATTTGCACATTTCCCTTTTTAATCGGTTATCACAATTTATTTCTTTTATATCATTTGAATCAAGTTTTGATTGAATAATTCAGTGATGACTTTTTATGAAATAAATAAACGATTGCTTGTTGTCAGTTTCATTAAAAATTGCAGTTTCATTAAAAATTGCCAGTAACTTAGATCCGCCAACCGGGAACGCCACTGTACTCACGTTTTTGTTTGTTTGTTTGTTTATATGTTGTTTAACGTCCCTCTCGAGAATTTTTCACTCATATGGAGACGCCACCACTTGCCGGTGGAGAGCTGCAAATTTTGTCCTATGCTTGGCACTTACGGCCATTGAGCAGTGAGGGACTTTTTCGTGCCAGCACCTACTGCGACACGGGACCTCGATTTATACGGTCTCATCCGAAGGACCGGTCTCCACGTCCCACAGTGGGATTCGAACCCGCGACGTAAGGATCAACTCCTTGCTTTGCAACTCTAGAGCAGACGCTCTAACCACTGCGCCACGCGGGCGACTACTCACGTTTTTGCTATTTCAAGGTTGTATATAGAAAATGAAAGTAGACTTTTAATTTAATGTACGATACTTACTATGCGAGTGAAATCTAAATATAGTTTACGGACATCATCTTGTATCTAGTTTATTCTTAGAGGAGTAAGTAAGAACTCTTGTGCAGCCGTTTCGGAGTTTATTTGCAAATTTATTAATTTATAAGTATAGATATTTATCTTGCCAATGTCGTTGGACTTGCATGTAATATATAAAATACTTAGTCAAACATAACACATATATTGAATGAATCGTCCTCGTTAATCTGATTTTATCCTATTCGGGTAATTGCAAACTACAGTAACCTGTACCTAAATGTCTTCGTATCGATCTTTGTCGGTCCTAAATAACTGACGAAGTTTTATTATAAAATCGAAGCACAGTTGTTAAATGCTTGTGAAGCATATTAATGTGGTATGCTACACCAAAATTTTATTTAATGGATCTTCTGTAATACAGTTTCAGCATGGAAAGATTGATATTTAGCTCTAACATGTAGTTAATTTATATGATTTTCCCCTTTTGTCTATATTTAAAAGAAAATATAAAAGTTTTATTTGCAAGTAAGACGCTTCAGAGTTTAAAATTGACTGTTAATATATTCACAGTATAAATATCAAATAAAAGTTGTTAAACACATTGCCTTGCAGCATAGTCTGCAGAAAGATCATCGATATCGGCATCATCACGTGACAAATACCCCGGGTGTCAGCACGATCTGAATATAAATAGGCCAACCATACCACTTAAGGTGAAATATCCCTCTGCTTTAAATTTCACCATTTTTTTTAAATTTCAAACAGTGATTTTCATAAACAACAATAGCATTCGATTCAAATGGAAAATAGTTTGAAATATGAAGCGTTGCTTACTTTTTCAGAAATGAATATTATGTCTAATCGTGATATGAAGAAACTTTAATATGGTGAATAGAAAGATCAATAATTTTCTATCTCAGCATAAAATCAAAAATACGAGGTATATATGAAAATAATATTTACTGTCATGCCAATTTAATTCATATTAGAAAACATAATGAAGCGTTGCTTTCTAAATCAGAACCATGGGCGGATACAGGATTTGTGATTATGGGGGGCGTGGATAACTTTGTTCAGGCAGGGGGTCTGGGGGCCGCCTTAAGGCCCCCA
This sequence comes from Saccostrea echinata, assembly GCF_033153115.1. Classification (NCBI taxonomy): domain Eukaryota; kingdom Metazoa; phylum Mollusca; class Bivalvia; order Ostreida; family Ostreidae; genus Saccostrea; species Saccostrea echinata. The sequence continues at coordinate 352,900 of NW_026889757.1, read as the reverse complement.
GTGGGTCCAGGGCGAAGCCCTGGTGGGGGCCCAGGGGGCGGAGCCCCCGGAAGCTCCTGGGTTTTCGTGTATTTTAAGAGTAAAACCAGGCACAATAATAGGGGTATTGGTTAGTTTATATGTACCAAAGTTTCTCATTATTAATACTAGTCATATCATACTTTGAATAGAGGGGGCCCAGGGGGCGAAGCCCCCGGAAGCTCCTGGGTTTTCGTGTATTTTAAGAGTAAAACCAGGCACAAAAATAGCGGTATTGGTTTGTTATATACCAAAGTATGGCATTATTGATATTAGTCATATCATACTTTGACAATTTTAGGGGGGGCGTGCGCCCCCCCCCCTTAAATCCGCCAGTGAGAACATCACATTGTTTCTGTGCTTGTAAAATAAAAATGCATCCATCTACAAAAGCTATCATTCCATCTACAGGAGTTATCTTTCTTCAAAATATTTTTAAGAGAAAAAAATAAATAATTGATTATAAAAATTCTGCATCTAAAATTCCTGTAACAATTAAGAGAATTATCTGTTAAGAGATAGAAACGTCTCAAATTAACAGTTTAAATGAGCGGAGTATAAATGTTTTAGGTACATGTGTACTAAGTAATTAATAAAATATTGGCAATAGAAAATAGAAATCAATATTTGTATCATAGTTCAGATCCGATTGAATTAACTACATAATGATCCTTATAAGTAAACTCTGGTAAGACAATTCATTGGATTGCTTGGAATAATTTCCTGCGAAAGTTATCTTTCTTATCAGAGGGACATTATACATGTACCTTAATTTCATATCGATGAATCATTTGATAAACATATGCACTGAAAGTACGTTCCATTTCTATTTATCTTGCAATTTGTGTTTGGTTTTTTAATATGTTTGCTTTGGATCAGTGTTATTGTGTACAGTGATGATATAGGAGATAGGAAAACTAATATGGCGTACACCTATATACATTGTACGAGTCGTGTTCAGCGTTACCACGCAGTAGTAATCTATTTCAAGGTTACTGTGTCTTCAGCTGTCACCATTAAAGGGGCTTCGGGGTTTTTGGGGTCTTGAATTCAAAGGCCTGAGCCTTTCCAATTGGGAAAAAATAGCGACATTTGCTTGAAATTTGGAAAAACGTTGAACATACAAAGAAATACTGAAAAAGACTAATTATAAACCGGTGCATAAAGCAAGCAAGTAATTGGACTCCTTTTGGCTTTCAACTTGAAAAAAAATAGGTTTACTTAACATTTTTGATGCAAAATTTTAATCTGTGGGCCAGTGAAGGAGATTTATGAACGATAAGGATACCCTGCCTTAACGATTTTTCATTGAAAATTTTAAAGCAAAAATTGGGAGAAAAATACATGTACCTGCATTTCAGGGGCCTTATTTGCCCCCCCCCCCTTCCCCGACCCTAAAAAAAAACCCCTGGGCTCGGACACAGTTGCATTGCCGTTTTGTTTTCAATTTCAAATTTTTGTTTTTATTTTCATAAAATACTTCAGTGTAGTCAAACCTAAATGAAAAGTTCTTAAAATTCAGTGACCACGATATTCTTCATGACTTTACGTTAAACAACTGTTTTTGTAAACATGGGCAGTTCTTTTCTTATCATAATGAATGTTTACGTTTTAGGGGTGTGTTCAATTGTTTGTTAACTCTGCACACATCACTGACCACGGACTGACAACACGAGTGTGGTTGTTTTTGCATTTTCATATTTCTACTCTGAATTTTTGGGATTATAGTTTTAATATTTTTCATTAATACACAACAAAATTTCCACTTTTCTTAAATCTTAAGCATAAAGTTTACTTCGTGAAAGTGCAATTTAAGGATGTGTGTCAATCAAATGCGTCCCGAAATTTGTAGTTTTAATAATTTTCAAATAAAAGAAGTTTCTAAACATGTTTTTATAATATATCGCTCTGAAATGCGCAACATATAAAGTCATTATATTATACCGAAAATTTAAGAATTTTTAAAACCTCAAATCTGTCTCCAAGGCCCTTTAAAATCTGTACAACTCCTCCCAAGAGATTGAAAAAGAGGTTTCACTACTCGTAGACATTGAACATTTGACTACGGTACGTATGCAGACACTCAAATCTGTTGCCATGCATAGGCATGATAGCAATGTATCTGTAAAAAATATGACTAATAGGAAAATTCCTATTATTGAAATAGTGAAAATGGCGGGCGGGCGGCTGCCAAAGGGTTCATTATTAATTTTGTTCAGATAACTCTACCTACAGTTTTCAAGATAAGAACTTTTGATTTTTGATAATTTATGACTAATGTACAAGTTGTTGAACTTAGTCATTTTAATGCCAAATATCTTCATAGGGTACATTGATTTAGTTATTTAGTTGGGAAGTCACCTCTTATAATTTTTCAGTCAAGAAAGTTTTTATATTCTAAGTGAGAATACAGTACTCTACCCGATTTGCTGCCACATTGACAGCTTTCCCCTTGTTTCAGGCTAGAGAAAGCCATCTGTACATGACATTTATACTTTTGCTCTTAGAAGCAGGAAAGATTTGTTGTGTGACAAATATAAAATGAACATACCTCTCTCTCTCTCTCTCTCTCTGACATAATTTGAACAATATTTTTCTCTGTTTTAGGACAAACCTCCTCCGTATCAGCCATCTCAAGGTTATCCTCCGCCTCAACAGGGTTATGGCCCACCCCCACAGGGTTACGGCCAACCCCCACAAGGATATGCCCCCGGACCACAAGGATATCCACCACCCCAACAGGGATATGCCCCGCCACCGCAGCAAGGATATGCCCCACCCCCACAACACTCCCATCACAGCAGCACGACAGTTGTGGTAGGGGGAGGAGCGCCGGCCCCTGTTGTAATACAGCAAGTGCCCGAAAGGTACATCTAGTGTTTCTAAGTTAAATGGTATTACGTCTGTTCTTTTGTAAATTGAAATTTGATCATTAAAAATAAAACAGGGACATAAAAGCGAATAAAATGCCACGGCTGGACAAATATGAAAGAAAACATATTACTACATAATCAATATATAACTGTATAGCGAAATTTTCTTCAATATTTCGTTTGTTTGCTGTAAAATTAAAATCTTATTACTACTGAAAATGTTCATCTGTAATATACATGCACACACCAAAGTAAATTAAATTGACAATTTCAATTACTATAAAACATTTTTTTCCCATATGAATAGGTTTTTGCTCTATTTTACGGAAAACATAATTCTCTTCTCTGAGTGAAAAAATAATTTTTAGAACAATGAAAACCTGTTATGAGGACACTTGCACTGTCTTGTGAAAAGCACTCCCATCTTACTTGAAACTATTCGTCAAAGTCCAGTTATGCGAGGGTTATATCGCATATGGTTTAAAAACAGGTATTTAAAAAGAAGGGGTCGTATAATGAGCGCAAAAGGCTCAATCCTTTTGGGGATAGTGAACCCCCCTTTCCCCCCGACTTTATTTTTTTTTTAAAGCATATTCAGGACAAAAATCATCACATGATAGATCAAAAAAATGTAATGTTAAGGCGTTTTATCGTTGATATTGGGCTTTTTATTGAAAAGTGATTTAAAAAACTGTTTCCGGTTTCATATAATAAACCTTCCCCCATTGTAAATCCTTCCTGGGAAGATCTACTGTATAGTAAACATTCACAAATGGTGCATGTATATATGTAGTATTTACATTGTAATATAGCAGACCATTTTTAAGATGACAGTGTTTTATTAATTAGACTACCTATTATTACGATGAATTTTAAGTTCCTAATTATACATAATAAAGATTCACATTTCCGGGGAATGAGTTTACTATTTATTGTGTATCTATTTCAGTGTTAAAGAAACTGCATGTATTCAAGATATACAATTTTCATGTTACATATTACTAATAACCCTGGACATTTCTAGTTTTGTACTAATTCATACACGTACTTCACTTCAATTAATACATTATTTGTTATGAATTGTTTGTCTTAGTGGTTTGCAAAAGCGTTGCTTTCACTTAAGGAAAGTCGGAAACTGATATTTAAGAGTTTTTTTTATCTATGTGCAAACTACTAACACATTTCCTTTTTCATATAAGATATAGAAGATATAGACAGTCTTTGTTATATATAGAAAACGCCATATGTGTTATACTACCTTAGTGCAGATGGTTTTATTTTACTCGATGGATCGGGTATTTGAATGTATAGAACACATCGCTATAATAAATTATTTACTTGCTATGATAGTATATTTCTGTCCCTCACATGCAAGATAAATTATGTCAATATGCAAGATAATTATGTATGTATGTATAGAGAGTCTGATTTTAATATTGATAAATTTACTTACTGATGCTAGTATCTGACATTATTCATCCAAGATGCAAAATTATGTAGACAAACAAGGATTACCGGGGTATGTTGACATGCGACTTAATTTATGTCGACATGCGAGACAATATTGACATGCTAGTTTATATGTTGGCATGCATCTTATTATCCTTTCATGTTCACATAAATAGGTCGCAAATCAACATAATTATCTCGCATGCTGACATAAATATGTCAACATAAATATGTTGCATGTTTACTTAATTAACTCACATGTTGACATAAATAGGTCGCATGTCAACATACATATGTTGCATGTCAACTTAATTAACTCACATGTTGACATAAATAAGTAGCATGTCAATATAATTATATTGCATGTCAACATAACTCGCATGTCTACAAAATTATATCGCATGTCAACAAAAATATGTTGCATCTTGGATGTATGATGTCAGATACTGGCGTCAGTAAGTTAATTTACCCACACTAAAATCAGGTTCTCTAAAAAGATTGGTAACTTGCAACATAATGATCTTGCATATTGACATATTTTTCTTGCATGTTTACATAGCTTATCTTGCATGTAGGGGACAGAAATATGCCACCATACCTTACTTAAGCAGACAGATAATAATTTTGTGATATTGAATTGTTGATTTCAGGTTTGCAGACAAGATCTGTTTGAACTTGGTGATAAGCCTCTTCTTCTGGCCCTGGCTTATTGTTTGGCTTTGTTTGGTAAGGACAGCAGTTGAAAGTGGCTTAGTAAATAAGTAATTGATAAGTCAATCAATCAAGCTGTAAAATAAAGATCCCTATCTGCCTCACCTCAATTGAGCTTTTTGCCATGAAAATCTATAGCACAAGGATTGAAATCTAAAAAAGAAACGATATATAATGAAAATTTCAAGGCAAGCTGATGAAATACTAGACAGGGATTTTGTTTATATGTGTATTTCCTCAAATATCAGATGACTTGTGTAACTCGCTACTTTAAATTAGATTTATACCACGTGATTGATATTTTTGATTTCTTTGGATTCTATTTAATTTATAATTAATGTTGTCTATATTGTATGGAAATTGCAAGGAATAATATCTGTAACAAATTTCTTTTCAGTGTATCTTTGAGAAGTAGGAGAAAAGGCTTTGTTCAAAATGAGCATCCATGGCAGCCACGAAGACCAAGCACATAATCCATACTGCAAGGAAAAAAAATTGAACAGTTATGATCTCCATATCACTTGACAATTATAATCATAGATATTAATCATATCTTAGTTTGTAACTTCCGGTAGATCAATATGATGTAAATCACTAATATTTTGTTAAATTTTCAAATCATTTTGTTTTGTTTCACAGAAAGACTGTAATAAATAATCATGTTTAATTATGCTACATGTATATAAAAGTCTAATGTTTCATATATAATTTTGTTATGATTAACAGGAGTTTTTGTAATTATAAAAAGTCTGACTTCAGTGTCAGAGCATATACATTTGTATCTTCTTTAAGGCACAGAACACGGGAGATTTTGTATTCTGAAGAACTTCTCCAATACTAATCATATGTTGGAGATAATTGAATGTTTTGAGTATATTTTCAGTTTCCTTTAATTTTTACATCCTTATTAGGATTTTGGTTTTGAATCTAATATTTCAACAGCTACAAAGGTTCAGTTGTTCTCCAAGGTCAATATTTTTCTCATAAATATGTCGTGTAGCTTATTTTCCCTGTAATCAATAATGTCCACTCGAATGATGTCACAGGGACATATTGTTATGTTCCACCTAATTTTTAGCTCGCCTCAAAAAAGTCATGGTGAGCTTATGCCATATTCCCGGTGTCGGCGTTTCCCAGTTAAACTGGTTTAGGAGCAAGTCCATTCTTAAGTACCTATTAACCCTACGTGAACCAAACTTGGATGGATGATGCATCTATGGATACACACTACCAGACTTGTTTCAGATGTTGGATCTGATCTACATTTTCTGGATGAGTGGTCGCGTTTAAGTTTTTGGACCAGGTCCAAGTAACTGGAAGTCCTTGGGTGACCCAAGTGTTTTGTTGTGTTCATGTTGTTTTATTGGAAAAACTTTTGTATTCATCAGTGGTCAACTACAAAGAAATATAGAAACGTTCAACAGTGGTCAACTGCAAAGAAAATATAGAAACATTCAACAGTGGTCAACTGCAAAGAAAACGGAGGACCTTTCAACAGTGGTCAACTATATGAAAATGAGTTGAACTCTCCCTCATTTGCAAGGCAAAAAATCAACTAATGGTCAATTGACGGTCAATTGATCATCAACAATTAATTTCTCTGATTGAATTCTAATAGTCTTTTTTCGTAAAGGGGCCCTATATCAGCTATCAGAAGATTCACCAAGTTTCTTGACGTCAAGTAACGTGACAACCCTTTTCCTTTTCAAAGTTTTAAAATACCTTTGTTTCAGTTCTATAGACTTTCCATATCTTTTTCCTACTTAAAAAAAGTGTATTACTTAGCAAGACATGTTACTTTTTTTTATCATTGTGGCTCAGTTTTACTTTTTTTTATGAATGCTGTTATCAATAGGAAATTTACATATTCCTTGACTTTTTGACTTCAATGATAACAAATGGAGGAAGCATAATCAGCGCCGTCAGCGATACAACATCTTGAAACTGGAATGTTTGGCCCTTATCTAATATTATTCAAATCTAACCGTGTTATTCGTCATTTTTTCTAAATACCTAACTTCAGAGTGAACTGAAAGTAGAAGAAACAGAAACAGGACAATGTCAGTTGGATAATGTCAAAGATAACAGTATCGTTCTGAGTATCAGCGAGATCTCGTACACATTAAGGTAGTCCGATCCTCAGGTTCTGAAAATCAGCTTTTAAGTAATTGAAAATGCTCACAAAAAGTCTCCGATTTCACAGAGTAACATGAATTTATCCATGGTGTTTCTTCAAAGTTCATCATTATATTTAATCATATTATATAAGGAAAATTATCAAATCTCAAATATATTTTCAGGAAATGTGGGGTAAAACCACCAGCTATGCATTTTCTAATTGAAAATTGATCAACAATTATATTTTAGGATAAAAAAAATATAGGTATCCAGGCATTTGGGAAAAATTGCATCTTTTTTATGCTTATACAGCACAGGCACTTGTTTCGGTAATAAATTTTTAACCCATAGTATAATAATAGTATGGGTTAAAAATTTATTACCGAAACAAGTGCCTGTGTTATACAGTATTTTACTTGTTCTATTTACTTCAATTGTTATTACATAGTGTAAAAAGCTTGTGCTATCATTGCTAGACATCACAGATCACGTCTAATTTCATATCAAGCATTGGTATCTAATGCTAGATGAAAGGAAATTCGATTTCTCTAAAAATGATTTTTTTTTTCTTTTAAGGGGTACAAATGTCAACTTTTTACAAGACCGTTTCTAAGACTTCAAAAAACTTTGAATCATATTGAGATGCATAAATGAAAACTGATGCACGAAAAGATCTCAATTTCAAGCTTCATTTTGAGACTTTTTAAATAAAATAATAAATTTAAGAGTTATCCCTCCTGGCTGAGGATCGGATATCCTTAAGAAAACAGAAATTTGAAAACTTAATATTTTTTTTGGTTTTTTTGTTTTGTTTTGTTTTTTGTTTTTTGTTTGTTTGTTTGTTTGTTTGTTTGTTTTTTTTTTTTTGCTCTACTGGTCAGGGACCACTCTTGCTCGTGCATTGGTAAGTATTTATATTTGAAATTCATTTCATACGAAAACTTTTGAACTCCAAGGGAGTCTACGTTTTTTATACCTCCCTAAATACATTTGGTAGTCATATACTTGAAGAACAAAAAAAATCTATATTGCGAATTCGCTATGTATATTTTAACGAATTCGTTATACGGATATAACGAATAACAGATGTTCGCAGGTCCCTAGTACTTCGCTATAACAAAGCTCTACTGTACTGATTATTCAAAGGTCTCCACCACTAAAATCTGTTACGACAGACTATGGGTAATTTCAGGACTACTATCTCTCTCAGCAGAGAGCGTCCCCCTTTTAAGATACATAATTCGATTTATCGGTTTTTGATTTCGACAAACGATGTTGGTCCAATTTCAAAATGTAGACTATATATACTAACTAAAGAAACATAACTCTGTGTATCAGCTTTTGATTTTGTCAAACGGTGCAGTCTGACTAAAGCCAGTCCCTACTATTTCACTTCGTTCGTGAAATAGTAGGGGCTGGCTTTAGTCAGACTGTCAAACGGTGTTGCCATGGTTACTAAAAAAGACATTTCTTTGCAATTCTTTCTAAACACCATTCTTCCTACAGTTTTGATCCATTTTCAATAAGACTTGGTACACAATGGTCTTCAATAAGTTAGGTAATTCTATTTAACGGTTTTTGATTTCGACAAACGGTTCATTGATTGTTTGTATGTTGTTTAGCGTCACATTCGAGATTTTCTTTCACTCATCTTTAAAAAAAAATGTTTGCTTGCCCTCTCCCGACTAAGGATAAAACATTTGGTAAATAAATAGTGTGGATTTTTTTTTAAATTCAGAAACTCTTGTGAATGTTAAGTTAAAATATTTATTAATGGGATGAGAAAACTTTGAAATGATTTTTAAAAAAAAAAAAAAACTGTTTCCTAGAGGTTGAATATTTTTTTTGAGTCGGTCCGTTTTAGTCAGTCGATCGGGAGAGGGCAAACAAACAATTTCTTAAAGATGGCCTAGAGGTGACACCTTATGCCGGTGAAGGGCTACATGTATACTCGGCACTCAGGTCCATTGAGCAGTGAGGACTCTTTTTCGTGCTAATGCCTATTGTGATAAGGGACCTCGATTTTTAAGGTCTCACCCGAAAGACCCGTAACTTTCACTTCTAATCACAAACGCCTGAAGTGTGGATCGATACCCCCCCCCCCCACACACACACACACTTTAATTTAAAAAAATGTAAATGCTTATAATTTCTCAAAAATGTATAATTTCCCCGTCAATAACATCCATATGCATAGAAGGACATAGATGTCCTTCTATGCAAGAAGACTGTACAGTACTTTTTCTTATATTCAGAGAATGGCCTTGTATACGGTATAATAAAAATACACAAGGTAAGAAACAAAATTTGTAAACAAACGGGGAGGGGGGTTCCATATTTCCAAGGTAATAAAAGTGTTACCTATCAAAATTTTGCAAGTACTCTGTCAGGGAGATGTTCTTCTACTAGTCTCTTTAATCTAAACCCCATCATTAGTGTTTTATATGCTGTAATCGGACGATTTATTAATCGGATACATAAAATTTTCTCCACTGACTGCTTTGAAAGAGGTTTTGGAGTTCGCAGATCTGTTTCGCTTTATCTGATTGGTTAACAATTTTTCAATTGTAATATTGGTGTACGTCAAGGAGAAAAGATATCGCCTCTCATGTTTACTATAATGATTAAGAAGAATTCCTCACCTGCAAAAATGTACAAGGACTTTCATTTAATTCAGATATCCCATGTACTATAGGAAATCAGGTCTTACACATGTACTTCATCTGAAGTTATTTATTTTGTTCTATGCAGACGATACAGTTTATATGTCTGAGTCTGCAGAAAGTTTGCAGCATGCTCTTAATGAGTTCCATGCCTACTGTATGCAATGGAAATTGAATGCTAATGTAGTTAAAACAAAAATGCTAATTTTTTCAAAAGGTTCATCTGTTAAAAATCTATTTTACTATATAATAATTCCGTTATTGAAATTGTGAAGGAATTTAAATACCTAGGTATGTTACTTTCCAGGTCAGGATCGTTTTGTAAGACTAAAAAATATTTATGTGAGCAAGCCCAGAAAGCTATGTATGGTATTATACGAAAAATTAGACGTGTAATTTACCAGTAGATTGTCAGCTTGGTTTGTTTGATAAGGTTGTTATACCAGTACGTTTGTATGGATGTGAGATATGGGGCTTTGAAAATCTTGAAATAATTGAACGTGTTCATCTAAAATTTTTGAAATAGGACTACAATTTAAATCTGAAAAGTAGTACCCCAAGCTATATGGTTTATGGAGAAACAGGCTGCTTCCCTTTGTATGTAACAGTGTATTTAAGAATAATATCCTTATTGGGCAAAATTACTGGTAAATCCTGAAAATAAGATTGTATGTGTTTTATATAAATACTTATTTGAGCAATTTCGTAGAAGAAGTCATAAGAACCCTTGGATTTCATGTATTAAGAATATTCTTGATCTTTGTGGCCACTTAAACGTATGGATCCGGAATGAACAAGCTTTTGTAAATATTAAATGGTTAAAATTTATAATAATGAACAACGTCTTAAAGATCAGTACATGCAGAAATGGCAAAGCGATATACGCGATTCGTCCAAAGGTCAGATATGGTATTTTCAAAACAGAATTTGGATATGTAAAATATTTGAATATACTACCTAAATTTTTTTTTATCAAATTCAGAACAACAAATCATCGTCTCCCAGTTGAGAATGGGAGATGGTGTGAGATTCCCCAAAATGTTAGACTTTGTCATTTGTGTAAAAAGGGACAAATAGACGAGTATCACTATATTCTAGAATGTCAATTTTTTCAGAATTTCGGAAAAAGTATCTTCCTAAAAATATTGTTATGGACCAAATTTTTACAAATTCTCAGATTTGTCAAATGCTGACTCCAGTGTATTAAACTGTTGCAATTACATATCTAAGTACCGGTATATGAACAAGTCTGTCTCCCATAATTACTTATGTTTATTTAACTTGTATTTTTCCCGCATTTGATGTGTATATTGTATATAATGTCTTTGTTTGTATATATTGTGTATAGAACCCATGTGCCATTAAGTGGTTTGAGTGAATAAATTAAACTTGAACTTGTCTGTCAACATAAGTGTTGCAATGGTTATAAAAAATTGAGATTTCTTCTCATTTCTTTCAAAACACTACTCCTCCTACAGTTTTGGTCCAACTTCAGTAAGCTTGGTACACAGACTCTACTTATATACATAATTCTGTTCATCGATCGGTCTTTGATTTCGACAAATGGTGTTGCTATGGTTACTAAATTAGAAAGTTCTCTGAAATTCTTTCAAAGCGCTACTCTTTCTACAGTTCTGGTCCAATTTCAATACGACTTGGCACACTAGTACACTATACTCTGGTCCAAAAAAGTGCATGTAACAATTGTGTATTTTTGATTATTTTTAAATATTTTTTCCCTTGAGGTGAATAGCCACCAGGCCTATGATATTATGCTTTCCAATACCCGTTACAATGTTTGAAGTCCGTTATGTACCAACATTTGGTTGATACTTTTAATGTACAATATTACTTGCGCAAACCTATAAATTCATTATATACAAATACAGATTGTAGAATTAGGCTTTCTGCTCATAATTAAAGGATATCTGCTTCTCAGCAGGAACTGATGACTCTTAAAATAATTATTTAATCAAAAAAGTCTCAAAATGAAGCTTGAAATTGAAATCTTTTTGTGCAACAATTTTCATTTCATTCATCTCAATATGATTCAAGGTTCTTTGAAGTCTTAGAAACGGTCTTGTAAAATATTGACATTTGTACCCAATAAAAGTACAAAAATAAATACATTTTTTAAGAAATCAAATTTCCTTTAATCTAACTTTGGTTACAAATATTTTAGCATTATATGAAATTAGAAGTGATCTGTAATGTCTTGCGATGATAGCACAAGCTTTGTGCACTATGTATATTATATAACAATTACAGTAAATAGAAGAACAAAAGTACCGTAAAAAAAAATGCAATTCTCTCCAAATGTCTGGATAACAAAAGTATTTTTAATTCTAAAATATATTTGTGGAGCAATTTTCAATTAGAAAAGTTAAATGCATTGCAGGTGCTTTTATTTGCATTTCTTGAAAATATATTTGAGATTTGATAATTTTCCCTATATATATAATATGATTAACTATAATGGTGAACTTTGAAGAAATACCATGGGTAAATACACATTACTTTGAGAATTCAGAGACATTTTTGTGAGCATTTTCGATTACTTACCTCCTGATTATAGAACCTGAGGACCGGATTATGGAGGGTAATCGTGTTCAAAAATCCAGACGTGTAAATTCACAATTTGTTAGCTTGAAAATTGTATACCTGTATCTCTACAATTGTGATTTGTTGATACTCTTAATTCGAACATTGTACCGTGTAACTCTTGACGTTTCGGATTTACCTTAAGGGCTTAATTAAATGTTGAAACCGCGGGTAGATATATATGTTAATGAGATTAAGAAGAAGTACTTTTCGAATTGTTACTCCATCTGAGCTTGTTCCAAAGCTGTCAGTTTACGAGATAGATCTACATATATCATTCTTTTATAATAATTCCATGCATGACAGTGACGTACATGTAGCATCGTTTTTGAAAGTGGTGGGGGGGGGGGGGGGCAACCCAAGGAAACATTTTCAACTTACCTGAAAAAACTTGACAAGCAAAAAAAAAAAAAAAAAAAAAAAAAATTGTGCAAACTCGAAAATCCTATTTCGGGGGGGGGGGGGAGGGGGGGGAGGTTCCAACTTCTTCTAGTACCATTTTTTTACTCAAATACTACATTCCCCTTACATTACCCTTATTCCCTTATTTGACAACACTGCAAGCCAAAGTGTGGGGGGGGGGGGGGCAACCGGACTTTCAATGAATATTTCCTATAGAAAAACTTATGTCTGGAAATAAGCTGATAAGTGGGGGGGGGGGGGGAAGGCCCCCCTGATACTACGTGCCTGCATGATGCATTTCTTTATTTTGCACGTATACATAAGCAACAGTTAGCGTTTTCCGGGACTTTGATTCCTTAACTGAGGTTTTGTGTGTTATAGAGCGAACATTATTTCCTGCTTTTTTAACAAGCTACGAAACCTTGAGAAGTGATTAAACGGTGATAGAAAAAAAATTGTCACATGACTAACTCACATATTCTTGAAAACTGAAGAAGATGTCGAATGCATACCCACCTTTTAGACTTGGAAAACCTCGTTATGACCAGGTTAGTCAACTGTCTTTGCTTAAAAATAAAAGTAAAATAGATTTATTTTGGCGATTATTAAACGAAATACCGTGCTCATGCATCAGTCACGTTCGCAGTTAGAAACGTGCAGCAAGGTTTTGGTTAACTTTTGAAACCTTAGGGGCCATGTGGGCTCCTAACTTTTCAAATTTTATGTGCCCACAATGTGATCAACGGGCCCACATTATATGTAAATTAAAAATAAGAACACAAAAACCCTAAATTTTTCTAACTTTTTTTTATTCGTAGTATCTGTATGTTCGCAGTATATGGATGTTTGTCACTTTTTCTCTTTTCTAAAAACTTCGATCCAATAATATGTTCATTACATTTTGTAGTATTTATAAACCTTAACTTATACAGCTGAAGTGTCTATGGATTAACAAGGGGGCATATTAAATAATAAATTACAACCTGTGATTAAGTTTGATCCCGATCTTTTATTGTGTGCATTTGACACGGTAATTCAAATTCTATCTGTGAATAACTAGTCGAATGGCATGTGTGACAACCATAGCCAATTGTTACAATATTTCCATTAGAACAATCTCAAACATTTGCCCTCATATCATCAGATTAAATGGAGATTTAACCGCTTCGATAAATCGCCATTTTGGGTCTCAGTCACATACATGTTTGAGTAATATGCTTGACGCAGCACAAATAATCTAAGTTAGTAGAGTGTTTTCTTAAAAACTGAAAGTACATAAAATAAAACTGAAATGTGATTATTCCAGTAAAACATTGTTCGCCATGTGGGTGACCAGATTTTTAATATCTAGTCACCCACTGCAAATTTTACTCGCATTTGCGAGTGGGCGAGTGGTTATCCACAACCCTGTGCAGTTATATCCTTTCTGAATAACAACAGCCTTTTTTAAAAATTTCAGTTTATAAATACAAATTTTTCAAATTTTTACATGTAATCTCTCAAAGTTGAGGGTCCTCCCAAACTTTTGTTTTTTTAACATTTAACTTTCATGTATTTTGACTCCCCTTTGCCAAATCTGTTCTGCTATATATAAAACAAAGAAAACAAGGATGATTAATGAAACAATTATATATATTAATCTGACCTCGTTGACACAATAAAACAAATTAATACTTTTTTTTCTCGAAAATAAAAAAAAAAATTATAGTTCTTTACTTGTAACAAGAGGCCATAGGGCCAACATCGCTCACCTGAGCACACTGGCTAGCAGATGTCAGTTCAGTATTGAAAAGTTTTAAGGGGAGGGGAGGGGGCAAACTTAGAGTTATACTATCTCAGGATGCTTCTATATCAATATTACTAATCATGGCTTTGCTGTTCTTAAACAAAAGAAGTTTAAAGATTTTTTTCTATGTATTCCTATGTAAAACTCTGATTGCTCATTGTGGCCCACCCTACCCACAGTAAATTTGAACAAATTTGAATCTACACTACCTGAGGATGCTTCTATAATAATATGACTAATCATGGCTTTGCTGTTCTCGAGCAAAAGATTTTTTTCAAGATGATTCCTATATATTCTTTTGCAAAACTTTGACCCTCTGTTGTGCTTCCAACCCCTGGGGGGTCAAAATTTGAACAAACTTGTTTCTACAATATCTAAGGTTGCTTCTGTATAAATATGACTAATAATGGCTTAGTTGTCCTTGCAAAGAAAATTTCAAAGATATTTCCTATGTAATGGTATGATCATGTTCTTACGAAGGTTTTCCTTTTACTCTGTCTGAGTTATTAATGGGAATGATTATAAAGACAGCTCTGTCTGAGGGTATATCACACAGTACTTAAATTTTCTCTTATCTAGAGATGGGGACTGGGTAAGGTACTACTTGCACCATGTTTCTCCCCTAGGTTCCAATTGATAGATAAGAACCAGTTGTCTTAATCTTCTTCAGATTAACTACACCCAGAGCAAAACATCAATTCCCTAGAATACTTGCCACTGGTGTTTATAACTTTAAATTTATACTTTTTTTTGCTCTTACCCTTAAAGTTTTCTATCCTCTATCCTTTAATGTCCATCACATACATAATACTCAGATATTAATTCAAAGCATATTACAGTAGAAAAGGATTTACCAAGAGAAAGTTTCAAAAATGTAACTAACAAAGCAGTAAGTACTTAACAAAGATTGCATTGAAGTCTGTGGAGCAATTTTTTAAAAATAAAAATTCAAATAATAATATCAATAAATACTCTAGTGGAAAAATGCACTAAAAACAATAGAAACAGAATGACAAATAAATCAATTTTTTTAACCGATAAGTTTCTTAAAATTGATTTTTATTATTAATTTAAAACAGAGGGAGATAATGCTTGCCAAATTCCAAGGTCATGAATCAAGACACATCCCAACCTTAATAAATGGGAATTATGTCTAAATATACTGAGTATTCAACACCTATCATCTGTTATGTATTCAATTTTGTTGAATCTTTTACAATTAGGATTGAATGCCTTAACTTCTTTATTACTTACTCATCATCATACTTCTACAGCTGCCTTCTAAATGCCTGACTTTCCCAAAGCTTTGCGTTATATATCCTTAGGCTAGTCCATTCCTGTTCTCAGTTTCTGTCACATTTTTTGCTCTTCCCATATAAATGTGTAGCTGTGGTTAAAAATGATCTGTTGACTCTCTGTCCCCTAAACATAGTGTTCAACAAATCCATCACTGCTTTTCTTTCTTGCTGTTTAGAGATGAATCTACTCTTTGAAGGAAGTGCATTTGCTTCTTGTTTACCTCAGTATTGACTCAGTAACATACACTGAATTCTGCATTGGAGATCACTCTCAGTGACTGTTTTATAAGTGAAAATTCCTATGTACTAAACCTTTTTTGTCTGGAAAAATGTGCTTTGTCAATGTCCTTAACACACTGACATATTGTTACTATATGTGACCATTCAAAATGATAATTTTGATGAATATATTATGTAGAGTCCCACAAAATTCATTGAAATTATAGGATTCATGGTAAATTTAAACACGTTACAGTTTGATTGTGACTACTAATTGCCCAGATGATATATCACAGTATTCAAAGATAATGCAGTACAAATGTAGTATGAGTTTGAGGTTCACACAGGTTAACTCACCATTTCTAACATACAAAATACACAAAAGTATACTGATGAATGCAAAACTTATATAAATGTGGTGCAAATATAATATACAATCTAATACATAATGATAAAGAATGCAATTGCTTTGGTCATGATTTACCTATACAGGTGTCTGTGGTTAAATGTAGATTACAATTGTGCCCCATTATTAGCAGACCTATTTTTGTATTCATATGAAGCAGAATTTATTCAAAAAACTTCTACATAAAAGGAAGGTCTCTTGCTGTGGCCTTCAATTCAACATTCGGAAATATCAATGTTTTATCAATTAATAATATTTATTTTCATTCCTGTGATGATTCGATATATCCCTTAATTTGAACTCAAAATAAAAGACACCACAGAGTCTGATAAGTCTAGCTGCTTCATATTTGGATATTTTACAAGAAAAGGATTTTAATGGTAACTTAACAACAAAACTTTATGATAAATGTGATGACTTCAACTTTTTTATCATCAACTTCCCTTATTTATGTAGCAATATACATGTACCATTATCACCTGCATGTGGAATTAATGTCTCCAAGTTGATTCAATACACAAAAGCATGCTCTATGTACAAACAATTTCTAAAATGAGACAAGCTATTGACAAATGAGTTGATGATACAAGGATATCAAGAGTCTTATTTAAAGTCAACATTTCGCAATTTCGATGGTCAATACAATGACCTTATCAGCAAAAACAATCTATCATTAAGTCAAATGTTGACTGACATATTTTATACAATTGTTAGGCCACTATTTTCAAACTGAATTGTCTATGGATTTTTCCATTTTGCCTGACCATGACAAGGAGCACACGGCAGGTGTGACCAGTAGACAGGGGATGCTCACTCCTCCATGGCACCTGATCCCACCTCTGATGTTTTTAGAGGTCTATGTTTGCTCTGCTTCCAATTTGTGTTGTTTAAATGGACATTTGAGCTTGAATATTGTTTATTATTGTCACTTCATTCCTACACATTCCTCTTTATTGTAAAGGAGTATGATAGGTGCTGGATTTCCTCAGATTCTAAATTTTCCTGTCCATAGAATTTTCTGAGATATAAGTTAATGTGTAAATGATGAACTTGTGAAATTGCAATATTTCAAATTTATATTTTGATAATTTGATTAATAATTACTATTTCAGTCGACATTTGATGGCAGATTGCGACATTTTTTTGATGTCATAGATCCTAGAACTCTATTTACTTCAAAGGTCAGTAGCTTTGTAGAAAAGTCTGCATTTTAATACCAGGTACCTCCAATTCTTGTAATTTTTTGCTTATTTTTTTTTTTTTTAGCTCTAATGGTCAGATATATATTTATATATATTTGTATGCTAAATATATAAAACAAAATACTAATTTAGGAAGAGTTATTGTTTTACCCTAAACTCAGCCATTTCATTTTGGTTATAATCTTCAGTTCTGGCTCCAGGGCCATAAAACTTAGATGAGCTTACTTTTGGTCTCAATCTCACTTTTCCACTATTAATTCCTTATGTAAAAGTGAGACTGCTATCAAAATTGAGTGTGTCTAAGTTTTTTGGCCCTGGAGGCTGGAGTTAATGGTGTTGAAGATTTAAGTCTGACTCAGCTACCCTAAACAAGCATACATGATAGTGAATGTATGGCAGGCTGAATACTACATATATCTACTTTGTGCATGTAATTTTATTATCTGCTCAAAGAAAAATAAAGAATACAATTAGTACATGTATTTATATAGGTTTTATTTATCTTGTCTGAGAAGTGAATATTGGGATGATCTGTTGTTTAAGTGATATGTGTTTCAGATTGAGACTGACTTTATTATTTTATAAGTTAGCATTTACTTAGATTACAAAGGACACTAATGTGTTTGTACTTCATCAACATTAATGCACTCGCACATATCAAAAATTATATACATGTATAATTAATGTTTTGAATGAATTTTTTTATTCACAGAAAGTGATGAAAAATTACATTTTTTTATATTCTTTTTTTTCCATAGGAAGAATTACAGAAAAGTATTAAACTCTTAGATGATTTTGCAAAGGACAAATTGCCCCCAAATGTTACAGACAAAGAGTTATGGGAAGCTCAAAAAATAAAACAGGTAGAAGTATATATTGTGGGTGTCAATTTCTATGGAACTGTTCCATGTTTGTTGGAATATTTGTAGGATAGTGGATTTATACATGATTTACATGTATCTTGTACAGCTCTAGTCATAAAAACATCATTGCAAAGAATAAATAACATGAGTGACATACAACACCAATTTTAAAAAAAATTATTTATTAATTTTTAAAGAAAAAAAAAATCATGCCAATTATTTAAAATTTTTATGATGATATTCATGTACATGTAAATATTTTTAATATCTTACAGGCAATAATACACCCAGACACAGGAGAAAAAATATTTATGCCCTTCCGAATGTCAGGTAACTAATCATTATTTTGAAGAAGGCATTTTAAAAATATTGTTAGATTTGTTTTGAATTTTGAAGTAAGAAGCCATTCCAAGATTTTCCATGTTTGGCATGCCCCTCTGTTTTAGACCTATTTATAAAAAAAACAGTAAAATATTGATCCTTTGTTTGGAAAATTTTGATGTCATTTCTTTCTATAAATTTGAGAATCTGATCAAAACTGTAAAATTAACTTTTACTTCATATCTTTATATATATAGTTTAAATTGAGCTCAAAACTAAAAAAAATATGAAACCATTAAAATCTGCAAGTATTATCAGGGGTGCCTTCAACAGTGTAGATGCTACAAAGCATTCTACATAAAGCTACGTTCTTGAACGAAGAGCTAGCCTAGCTGCTACGTAGGGAGAGCTAGCATAAATTAATGCTAAGTACCAAATCCAAGATGGCCTACTTAGTTACAACTTTGCAGCACATATGATTTTAAGTAAATGGGGAATTATTTTGTACATCTTAGCATATTAAATGTATATTTACATATATATTTTCGCTTGAAATAAACTTTTTTGCTCCAAAAATAAGTTTATACTGATATATTCATATTCAAAATTTAACACTTAGTGGCTAGGTTAGCTGTGCGTTCAATAGAGATAGATATCTACAGCCTCGCTGCTAGGTTAGCCACTACGATCTTGAACGCAGCCCAGAAATGCATATAATTTAAGGATATCCTATCCTCAGCTATGAACGATAACTCTTAAAATTATCAATTTATTTAAAACGTCTATAAATGAAGATTGAAATTGAAATCTTTTCATGCAACAATTTTCATGTTATCAATGTCAATATGACTCAAGGTTCTTTAAAGTCTTAGAAATGGTCTTGTACAAAATTGACATTTGTACCCCATAAAAGTACAAAAATAAATACATTTTTTGAGAAATTGAATTTCCTTTAATCTTGCCTCAGAAATCCAATGCTGATTAGCATGATATGAAATAAGGAGTGATCTGTGATGTCTTGCAATGAAAGCACAAGCTTTTTACATTATATTATTATATAACAATTGAAGTAAAAAGAACGAAAATACCATACAAGTATGAACACATTCTCCAAAAGCCTGGATACCTATAGTTTATTGTCCTAAAATATATTTATTGACCAATTTTCAATTTGAAAATGCATAGCTGGTGACTTTATTCATGTTTCCTTAAAATATATTTGAGATTTGATAATTTTCTCTGTATAATATGATTATAACTATAATGATGATCGAACTCTGAAGAAATACCATCGGTAAATACATATTACTGAATTCAGAGACATTTTTGTCAGTATTTTCAAATAATTTAATTTTGTTTGTATTCTAGCCTGTGATTGGTTAATATCCAAAAGGAACACAAATTATTTCTGTATAACCTGGTTTGGTATGGAACCCCCCCCCCCCCCCAGCTGAATCATCTGTATCCATACAATCCTCTCATTTGCAGTCCTGGGGATTCATGGAAAATTCCAGATTTAATAAATGTACCTTTAACTTCAAACAATAATTCGATCTTATCACATGTAAACAGACAACATGGCTGCTAGGCCTATGTATCAGTTTTTACCTCCCCTTGCTTCCCATCACTTCTGTTACTAAGGTTGTATTATAGAGTGGCAAATTTGAACTAATAAAAATCAACAAAATTTTACACCCATAATTATTTAATGAATTTAAAATTAAATTATAAGGAATGACTCTAATTCTTGGCCAGATTATTTGAGTATAACCTGGTTTGGGTCAGTTTATCCGCTTCGTGGATAATAAAGTGTAAACTGACCCAAACCAGGTTATACTCCAATAATTTGGCCAAGAATTATAGTCATTCCTAAATTACCAAACTGCTGATTTTTGGAACCTGAGGATCAGACAAACTTAAAAGTGCATAAAATCTACATTAATAAGAGAGATGAATGAAAAATATTCTATACACTGTATTTTGAAAACTGTTCCATAATATATTTCATTTTTAAGGATTTTGTAAGCACTAGTTCACATGCATCAGGAATTTAAATCTGCATGGTCTACTTTAAATCTAACATGACCTTACATAGAAAACCACAACAAATTGTCTGATTAAAATATATATATATATATATATTTATATATTATTGTGTATTTCAGGATTTGTGCCTTTTGGATCTCCTGTTGTAAGTTATTTTTTAAAATGAGTTTAAATTGATTTTCAAATTTTATATATTGAGATTTGTTTTACATAATTTTATCTTCATTTGCTTAAAATGTTTTATTAACAGGTTGTTGGACTGTTATTACCAAATCAAACTATTGCCAGCACCATATTTTGGCAGTGGATAAATCAAAGCCATAATGCATGTGTAAACTACGCCAACAGAAATGCTACCTCAGTAAGTAACCTATCAACAATTAAATTAATTATTTTTATCCACTCATATTTGCAGAATTGTTTTATATACACTGTATATATTTGTTTATGTATGCAAATTTTCATCACCATACAAACATGAAATAAACATGTCAGATTTATTTCATATAGTCTTATTGTGTAACTTTTTAATGTACGTTTCATTTAAATTGTGAAAAATAACTTATTCCGACTCTGGTCTGATCATAATATATATGTATGCTTTGCATATTAGTGTCAAAAATATCTGTTGCAGATGTATGTCTATCACAAGTGGTATGGGTCTCTTTGTATAGTGTTTTGCTTGTTCCTCTTTTTTCTTTAACCAACCAAGAAAACCAATGTCATAAACTTAGATTACCTTTTTAACAGTTCCTGTATTTCTGTACATATGTACAAAATGCAAAGCATGATTTATTGTGTGTAGTATCACCAACTCATATGGGTGAATTTTGAAAAAAAAATTACTGGACTCATATTTATCAACCTGCACTAAAAATACAGGCAATGTGAATAAATTGCTATGACTCAGCATATGTGTTTTGATATTGTCTTTAAAAAATGCCAAATTTCTCATTGATATCTCAAGTAAAAAAAAAGTTCTGCCCAAATATTATGCTAAAATGACATTTTGAAAATTTAATATTTTATAAAGATCTGTGAAATTAACAGTAATGGTTAATGTGGAAAATAAAGACTTTCATGATAATATTCAATATACTGAGCTGTAGCAACTTTTGTTTGACGAAGTTGTGGTCATGACTGATGCTGACAAAAATGTTATACCATGTAAGGAGTGCTACAGGAAAAATGTAGTGTTGCAGAAAAACATTGATTATAAAAATCTCTATGACAATTAAGTTGAAAAAGAATTTTTTAAAACATAAAACAATAAATGATATACCACTTAAAAGTTGAAAATGTTATATGAATCACAAGCAGTATTAATGAGAATCAAGTATCTGAGCATACCCAATAATGTCAAGTGTGCAACATTTGATGTTTTGCTCTCCAACATGGAAAAACTTTTATCAGTATATGATTCTCTGATTTTTATTTTGGAAAATAAAGATACAAAGAACATTTTTACCAAATAGATTTATCAATTACAGGGTCTGTCTGTGTCCAGGCTTTTTGATATCATTGACAGCTGCTTTTTCAATAAAAATGGAACTCGTAAATATACTTACCTTGTCATTGGTCATTTGCAAAATTATTTTGTTAAAAAACATTCTGATTACACAAGTACTCTGAAGTTGACATTAAAAAGATGCTTGAGTTTCTGATTGACAATATCTATGTGGTTTTTGGAGACCAGGTCTTCCAACAATCTATTGGAATTTCTATGGGTACCAATTGCGCCCCGTTATTATCAGACCTTTTTTTGTATTCATATGAAGCAGAATTTGTCCAAAAACTTGTATGTGAAAAGAAGAAATCACTTGCTGTGGCGTTCAACTCGACATTTAGATATATCGACGACGTATTGTCAATTAACAATGGCTATTTCCATTCTTATGTCTATACGATATATCCTGGTGAACTTGAGATAAAAGATACGACAGAGTCCGACACATCTGTTTCATATTTGGATATTTTACTTGAAAAAGACGTTAATGGTAATCTAACAACCAAGCTTTATTATAAACGTGATGACTTTAACTTTTCAATCGTCAACTTCCCTTACTTATGCAGCAATACACCTTCATCACCTGCATACGGGGTATATATCTCTTAGTTGATTCGATACGCAAGCGCATGCTCTACGTATGTACAATTTCTAAAACGAGGTAAATTATTGACAAATAAGTTGATGAAACAAGAATATCAGCTGTCTCGTCTAAAGTCATCATTTCGTAAGTTCTATGGTCGATACAATGACCATGTCAGCAAATACAATTTATCATTGAGTCAAATGCTGACTGACGTTTTTCATACCAATTGTTAGGCCATTATTTACACGCTGAATTGTCGACGGATTTTCCCTTATTTCCCAATCATGACAAGGAGCACACGGCGGGTGTGACCGATCGGCAGGGGATGCTCACTCCTCCATGGCACCTGATCTCACCTCTGATGTTTGGAGGTCCGTGTTTGCTCTGCTCCTATTTTGTATTGTATAATGGACTTTTGAGCTTGAATACTGTTCGTTATCTCCATATATTTCATCCATATTTCTATGGTCAGAAGTGCAACACATTTTTTTCAAAGATCAAAGTTGAATGATGAAAAGCTATTATTCATACTACTCGTAATAAGTATTCTTTGATCAATAATGATCTATTTGGATAAGTTGGTTCTACGTTATTGACAGTTTTATGATCAAAATCTGTCTCTTTCAATTTTATCAGTCCAGATGTAATTTTACTTTTAATTTTTTTATGACTGTAAAAAAATAAACCCACACTGAAATTTTTTTTTATAAAATTCAAGTAATTCCACCACAGCTTCATTTAAACAACAGAACACTTCCTGATGTAATTTATGCTTCTCAATTCTACTTTAAAGACTCACTTGCTCTTGGTCAGGAGTGCAATGAAAATGAAAGAATTATTGCTTATCAATTATGAATAAAAATATAAAGAAAAAAATTATGAGTAGAATGTTTCTGGCTGACCGCGATTGCTTACAAGGTGTCATATAAAGTAAAATGTCCTATAAAATATAATTTTATCTTCTAAATATATTTTTGGCTAGGTTTTTCTCTTCTTCTTTTTTTTTTACATTAATTGGGTATACTCTAAGATATATAGCAAAGTTTAAATACTTTTATGTGTTTTAACCATGAAGTTTTGGACTGTACAATTTGCACAATTTTGTTACAACTTGATATTGCCAACACTTTATGAATTTTGTGTTCTATAGGCTTAATTTTGAATTTTGAAGTAGCTTTTGGGATATTTATTGTATCACATTTCTTTCAAATTAAAAGTTTTCAAACCAGGGTTAAAACAATGTAAAATAACAATAAAAAAAATTCTTTTACATATACAAGAGAAATGATCAAGTTTTAGATCTAATCACTTATATCCCTGACACAATTTTGAAGGATTATTTTTATTTTGACTGTGTATTTTAGAAATTAAATCTTTTAGGATATAGTAATTATATTTTTTTTAATTTTTCAATTAAAGTTCTACTAATAAAAGTTCTGCAACTCTTTTATGCATTTGTCTATTATATTGCAAATTCAGAAATATTAACTAGAACGTATGTACAGTATGATCCTTTAAATGAAAAAAATGTGTTATGGTAAGTTAAATTTTTCAAAAAAATTCAAATTTGCCAGTCACTATTTTTTAATTCACACATACATAAATGCATTAAACTATTGAATATCAATATCAATTGAATCAATTTTAGCAGCGGTCGCTCCGTGATCGGAAGGTAATGTGTTCGAATCACGGCCGCGACTGACCTGAGTCGATAAAAAATAGGCAGTAACTGTTCCTTTGCCAAGCGCTCTGTACTTTGAAGTGAAAGTTGCTGGTCCTTCGGATGAGACCTTAAAAACTGAGGCCCCGTATCATGGTAGGCGTTGGCACAATAAAGAGCCTTCACTGCTCACTGGCCCTGAGTGCGAGTAAAGGTCTAAATTTGAAGCCCTTCGCCGGTATATGGTGACTTCTTTGTATGGGTGAAAAATTCTCGAACGTGAAATAAAACAACAATCAATCAATTTTTAGCTTACCTGAGCTAAAAACTGAAGTGGGCTTTTCTGATCACTCATCCTGTGTCCAGCTGTTTAGATGTCTGTCCAACTGTGAAATTTTTGGTGACTTTTTTTACTTTTTCTTGAAACACATTGGGCAAATTTTAACCAAAGTTGGCTCAAAGCAATTTTGAGTAAAGGAGTTTCTAAATTATTCAAATGAAGGACCAAGTCCTCTTTGGGGGGAAAATAATAATAATTAAAAAAATAGGTTGGTGACGTTAAAAAATCTCGTCAAAATCCACTGATTCAGAATAATTGAAACATAAGTGGAAAATTCCTGAGGTAGTGTAGATTCGAAATTGTTCAAATTAAGGCCTATGGGGTAGTGTGGGGTCAAAATAGGGGGTCAAGTTTTACATTGTAATGAATAGGAAAAACTCTTTAAAAATCTTCTCAACAACTGATGAAACTGAAATATAAGCCTCATGACACTGTGTCAAGTCTATTGGTCAAATCATCCCCCCCCCGGGGGGTAGGTAGGAGATATAAGAGGGGATCAAGAGTTTTACATTGGAATGTTGAAATAGGAAAATTCTTTCAAAGTCTTTTGAAGAACCAATAGAGTTGAACTAAAGGAATGAAACTTAAGTGAAAGCTTCCTTATATAAACTGAGTATAAGATTCTAAATTGTTCAAAATAATGCCCACTCCCCCAATGATATGGTAGGGCCAGAATAGGGGATCAAAGTTTTACTTTGGAGTATAGTGAAACAAATCTTTGAAAATCTTTTCAAGTACAACTAGACCAAAAAAAAATTATGCAAAAGCTTCTTGACATAATATAAATTCTTAATTGTTCAAAGATAGGGCGGGTTCATGTTAGGGGATCAACGTAATTAATATTCTTAATTGTTCAAATAATGACCCAGAAGATAAGTTGGTGTCACAAGACAAAATAACAAAGACCTTATCAAGAACCACAACGGAACCATTAATTTTCAAACTTATTAGAGTTAGGTTGAGGCCATAATATGGAATCACCATTTTTCTTGGGAATACAAAGGAGAAAAAACTTTTTATTATCTAATGAGTTACTCAGGTAAGCGGTGTGGCCCATGGGTCTCTTGTTAAAATCGGCATGTCTAGATATAGCAGGATTTTCAATTTCAAAATGTTATTTCTTAGTAAAGAGGAATGTAGGCCAGCATGTGCATTTTAAAATACATAATATACAGCCGTAGATGTACCACGATTGATGTCGTAGATGTATAATCACTTCATTTAAAGTCTCCTCGATTTTTTGTCTTGGAGAATTTTGCCAGCATTATGTATCCGGTTGAAGCCCTTATGTTACATTGGGTTTTATAATGTCACAAGTTGTAAAATCAAGATATCATTACATTTTGTAAGAAAAATGAAATAAAGACAGCCTCAATGACGAACACATTAACCAAGTCCATTCTCTTCCAGCCTACACCAATGAGTCGGTTTCTTCTAGGATACGCAGGGGCAGTAACCACGGCTGTGTCAATCGCTGTTAGTATTACATGTACACCTAAAGCTTGTATGACTTGTGCTAAAAAAATTAATTATACTTTTAAACGATATTCAAACATTTAAGATCGTTGTTTTCAGAAATTACTCTATTTTTAAGAACATCTTTATTTCAAAATTTCAAGTGAAAAAAAGTATTAACAGAACTGAATTTTCTTCACGAAAATGTTTATTTTTTATTTTCCAGGTAGGTTTGAATGTATTGATTCAGAAGGCAAATAGATTTAACCCAGCTACAAAACTTCTGATTCAGAAATTTGTACCTTTTCCAGCAGTAGGTATGTAAATCTATGTACCACAGTTACATACGAAAATTTGAACGAATTTTTAAAGATCGTATATTTCTGATATTTTTTTTTTAAAAATGAACTTTTCTTATGAACCCACAAGCTTGCGCTAGCACCTGCAATTTACTGTTGATGAGGAACTCTGAGCTGTCTACGGGCATACAAGTAGAAGATCATAATGGAAACGTAATTGGAAAGTCCAAAATAGCTGCTGAAAAGGTAACTCATTCTTTCTTGATTCCTGAAAGAAAACACACCTGGTAGGTTTTATGTGGATTTTAATCATGGGTATTTTTCTTATCTAAGGCATTAATGGAGACAGCAATTACTCGAATGTTCCTTCCTGCCCCAATACTTGTGATACCTCCTATCATTATGTCTGTGCTTGAAAAGTAAGTTTACAAATCATGTTAATATCTCTACAAATGTAAATGCATTTGTTGATTATTCTATGTATTTGTGATTTATGTTGAATTCCCCCTTGTTTGGTGAAAATGAAGAAAACATTAGCATTGGAGAAATGAAATACAGTTTTATGCATTGGTTAGGAGTTGCCCCTCTTTGACTGTTGTGGATCTTTTAATATGAAGAGTACACGTATAAAAGAGTTTTCTTGTTTTACAGGACGACGTTATTCAAAAAATATCCTCGTATTAACTTGCCAGTCCATGCTGCAGTTGTGACCATTTGTTTTGGTCTTGCTCTTCCTGTTGCTATAGCAATTTTCCCTCAGTATTCTAAGGTACAGTTGGTTTGGCTTAGTTCCATAAGTCAGGGAAAGTGGGGATATCATCATGTTTTAAATTTATTTGGAGACAAAAGTAAATTTACAACATAATGCAAAATTTACAACATAATAGTAAAAGTATTCCTTCAACATAAGTGTATATAGTTTTGGGGGATAGTTTCATTCCCAACCAGTTAAAATATAAATCCTGTTCACTCAAATTTGCATTGAAGTATACTATCAGTTTTACCTCGGATTACAAAGCAAGTTGATTTTTTGTAGATACAATGCTAATTTTCTTTCTTGACTAACTACAAAATGTATATTATGTTAACCAGTGATGAGGAATTGAATAGATTTACATTAGAATCATGCTCCAAGTTCTGCATTTGGCCTTCATATATTGCACGTTTGTTGTGGTGTAACACAGGTTGTGAAAGTTTGCTCATGAGATGTGATGTTTGTACTCACCCAAACTTGCATAAATTGTGTTATTAAGATCTTGCACGTGACCTTGATTAAAAAAAAATTATCAAAATTTTGAATTTTGCTGGAATTTACGCTGAATACCACAATCGGAATTGTCTTCTTTTACATGTACGTCGCTCTGTATAGAATTAATGTACATGTAATATGTAATACAATATGTGTGCGATCGATATCTTATAACTTCTTGTACTAAAATGCTCATCCATTTCTTGAAAGTAGGAAACCTTATAGAAAAAAAGTTTTATGTTTCAATCTCTGATTAAAGCTCAAAACGTATTCAAAAGTTTTTTTTTTCTACTGTTAAAATGAAATATTTCATAATAGAAACATTTTAAATAAGTAAGTATAAAGTTTGAATGAAAAGACTTACGTTTCCGACTTGTATAAACATGGCTTTGCAATATTTGAATATAAGTAGTCATAAATTTGATTTTAATGCTAGCCTACTTGGGTGATTCACTGCAGGTTACTTGCCTTACAAAAAATTAAATAATAAATCATTTGATAAAATAAAATTTCCGGGAAAGAGAAACATTGTGAAAATTATCTTCGGAATGCAGAGAGAACTATTCTTGGAAAATTATTCATTAATCTTTAGACAAATTGTGGATTATTGTCTAGATAAGATAAAAACAAGAATTTGAAGATTGATGACAAAAATAACAACATGAGATGATAACATATATGGTTGACTTTAAGCCTGTAGAGATACTAAATTTAACCTACATAAAATTGACAGCTAAATAGCTTATCAGGCTGTTAACTATGTTTTCACAAGTGCAAGAGACAAACATTTACGAAGAAACATGTGTATTTTCATCAGATAAAGACAAGATCATTTCACTTTTGATTAAGAAAGACAAACTTCTGACACCTTTGAAGGAGCCAATTTACTCGCTGAAACTATAACTGTCTCTTCCAATCGGTATAATGAGGCCTACCGTTGGGCGATGGATAAACAATTAGCAATATTGCTGGGTCGTCCCTCGTAAAACTCCGTGCCCGACTGTAGATAGGGTTCGTCTTATCATACGCTTCAGTTGAAACACCAAGACGGTCAACATCTGCTGGAACCAATCGCCCCCCTAAGAAGTGATTATGATTTATTAAGCGTTTTGTAATTGGCAAATTAGCTAGAGCTTGATGTGTGTCAAAGATTGGATGAAGCAGAAGAAATATGAAAGGAATACAATTGTCTCGGTTTGAACTCTATTATTGTTCGTCGTCTGTCGCCCCGTTCCATGGCGATTGTAAATCATTGTTTTCTTGAGATGCTCGTTAGTTGTTGCTTTTGGCAGAATGATTCTCAATTTGGACCGAGGTACAGAGACGAATAAGCAAAAACCCGGCGTAATGTGGTGTACTTCTACCACTAATTGTTATTTATCCTCCGTGGTTTGCACGTGATGAACGTGTAATTGGTCTGAAGTTCTAGGACGCTTAATTGTTGGGTGGAGAGATCTAATTAATGGGTCTTTGTACACGATATATATACTTTTGCAATTAATTAGAGAGACAAAATTATTCAATTAAGAACAATGTATTGTCATATGATTTCGTTTTTGTTTGGTATTTGGTGATTATTGATGTTATTTGTTGATATAACATGCAAGTAATTTGGAAAGTTTGGAAAGAAACTTCTTTACTGCAATATGCCACGATTCTGCCCAATACGTCTGATTACAGTTTATCATCTATAAAGAAAGAGCATGAATCTAAAGTTTCAAATTTTGTCATCAAACTACTCAGACGAAATTCTACGAAACATCTCAGTCATCGAATGAATGATAATTATACAGTTTCTAAAACATTGTAGTATTAATTTGCAATAAATTGACAGATTTCTCATGCCACAAATGAATTCTAGATTTCTACCAGTAGCTTGGAACCAGAGATCCAAAAGCTGACGAATGAGACAACATTAATATATAACAAAGGTCTCTAGGCTTGATGACAGGACCAGTCACCGTAACAGTTTCTCGGATATTCCTAACTTCTGCAATTTGATATCAACTTATTTGATATAGTACGTGTAATATGAATATTTTAATGTATATTGGAATAAAAAGTATATATTTAATTGGATGAAATATATTTGTATTATATATATTTTTATATGTTATGTAAACGTGTTTTGACGCAATTATTACAGATTTATTTATTAAATGTGCATATGGTATGTACATATTGTTTTTGTAGTTGTTGTTTTTGTAAGCAGGTTATACAATTGCTAAATTCTTTTTTCAACACAAGAAATTACACTTTTATATACAATAAAACTACAATAAAACTTGGTCTCGAGATACATGTATTCCTTGAGAGCCAGGGCTCAGTTTTACTAAAGAACTTAGGACTAAGACCAAAATATAATTTTGCGAATAACTTTTTTCTCTATAATAATTGAAAATCAGAGTAATTTTTTTCAAATAATTTTGAAAGATATATTTTCAACAGACATATTAATTTTGCAAGACTTTACAATCTAATTAAGTTTTTGTCTTAGTCTTAAGTTCTTTTGTAAAACGAGTCCCGCTACTTGATGAGCGATGTTCTTTATGAAAAATACTTCTGTTTACAATCATCATACACTGTTTCTTCTATTCAAGGATATATGTGACAGCATATTAACTATTAAACTGTGAGTATAAAATTGATGCCCAAAGCACAAAGAGAAATCTGTCTTTAAAAATGTACAATTAATTCTCAAAAATTGATATTGCGAAATAATTTCCACTATTGTTACCAAACTGTGTATATGGTAGGCGGGGAATTATAATTTTATTTCATAGTATATGGTAGAATTCTTTAGAACTGTCTTCTTAGCAGTTTATTTTAATGCAAAACATGTTATACATGTCTAAAGGATGCAATTTAAATGAACTTGTCAATATTAGTATTTCGACAGGGAAAAATAGCAAGTATTCAAGTGTATTTTCGATCTTGACAAAAATTATGCTGGTGTTGTAACTTGTAAAATTTAAAAACTTCAGATCTTGGGGGGGGGGGGGGGGTTAATGAATTAAAATGCAGTATGGTTAACCTAGTTGTCATTTATGGAAGTAAAGCAATGTGAGCATAAGGACAGTATCCTTTATTGAAAAAAAAACTTAGACATGAGTAGATTAAAAACAGGTTTCATGCTATTCGTCCACCCTTTATTTTAAAGGGTGTTCGAGTGGATATTGGTGATGTTTAGATAATGAATATTAATGAATTCTTTGATTTCTGATATGTTCGTGTTTATTAGTGAGAACTTTCTTGTGAACTTAATTTGTAAACGAAACTCAACCTTTACCTTATATTTTAC
This sequence comes from Saccostrea echinata, assembly GCF_033153115.1. Classification (NCBI taxonomy): domain Eukaryota; kingdom Metazoa; phylum Mollusca; class Bivalvia; order Ostreida; family Ostreidae; genus Saccostrea; species Saccostrea echinata. The sequence goes on along the minus strand of NW_026889757.1, from coordinate 321,527 downwards.
TTGTATCACATCAAAATAACCAAAATTGCAGACCAACTCACTTTCATAGTTTTCTGTAGAGTATTATTTCAAGTTTGGTGTTAAACTATTTCTGGGGTTATGTGAGGAAACAGCTTCCCTACAAAAAGATCAATGCTTTTTTTTCTAAGGGCAATTTGTCAAGTAACTAGTCATGACACTTACAATTGTTGTATGACAGAGCTACAATCACTAGTACTAGCGAAGTGTATCTATATTTTCAATTAAAAACGTAAAGATATTTAAAAAGGGGGCTTGTCATTAGAATAAAAAATACTCTTTTGTAGGGACACGTAAAAGATCGTTTACTTAAGGTTTGAAGACAGATGAAAACCCGAGAAATCAGCCCTTATCGGAGAGGATCGGGTACTGGTAGAGATAAGAAACACACCAGTCAAGTCACGTAAAAAAAAAAAAAAACTACAGGGTTTGCCACCAATTTCATTTAAAACATTTTCATTGAATACCTCTCTTGTGTGATTGAATTTCAATTTAGAATAATCAACACTGAATTATTTGCAGAGTTAAAAGATTCACGCAAGATTCGTTGAAATATTGAAATGTTAATTTGGCAATTAAAATAATTTTGTCCGTTAACGTGCCAGAATATCACACACGATGCGCCAAACCAACGAATTATCTTAAAAACATATCATTATCAAATCATTTTCTTGTGAAATAATATGTACTAAATGCTTTGAGTTATAGGTTTGCTGTGAAAAACCAACGCATTATTTCAAAATCATTTCTTTCTGAAATCTACAATTATAAAATCATTTTCTTTTGAAATAATATTACAGATACCAAATGCTTTAAGTTATAGATTCGCATACACACACACACACACACACAAACCAAAAAAAAAAACAACAACAAACAAACAAACAAACAAAAACCAAAAAAAAAAAAAAAAAAAAACGAATACTGCTTTAAGGTTAAAGGATACGTTCCTCAAAAATGTATGATTTTTCCCAAGAATTGATGCTTGAAGTATTCCTACTTAAACAAGTTTCCTAAAAAAAAAAAGAAAAATTAAGGTACGTTACCAGGTATTTGTGCACGATACCAGAGGATGGTGTTTCCCATGTATTCCTCTTGGAAATCACTTGGATTGCTTATTTGACAGTTTTTGATATATCTATTTTTTCCGTTTTAGTTTATTGGCAACACCATCATACATTGGAATATAGTCATGAATACAACAACAACAACAAAATAAACAACATACATAAAACTCCCAGTGAGCATATTATGTTGGAGTTTTTCTTTTCTAATATCAAAGCATGCACTTTTTCAGAAAGTTACGTACCTTTTTAGCAATTTGTAGAACATTTTGGAAATAGCTTAGAAATCACAAGACAATAATGATTAGAAATATTTTTGTTATAGATTTTTTACAAAGAGATATAAAAACAGATAATCGAGGAACGTGTCGTTATACCTTAAAAAGATCAGTTGTTATTTTTTGAACATTAATATGATTTCATATTCATAGGGAAAAGTGCCACATATGATCTTTGTGTACCATACGACTCTCACATGACTTCATGTGAGATTCATACGTATAAACATGTATATATTTTCAAATGAGAATCATAAAAGAATGCCTGAGAACATCCAGTCAAGAAGAAAATATTAGCAATGCATTTTCTGCTCTATCGCATTCCAAAAATTAATACATATCATGTTATGTATATTAAATTTGATTAAAGTCAAAACTTGCAATAAAACAAACCATAAAAGAATATGTTAATATAGTTTTTTGACCACTTCACTGCAATGAGTTTCATCTTTACCTGTGAGATATGGTAGTGACAGTGTTTTCTTAGATTTCCTTTTATTAGATACGATTTATATGGTTTACATCAAGTTCATTATCATATATTTTCTATTCCTCTTCATATGCAATAACAAAGTACATGTATTGTGGCGTATAGTACAAGGTGACAATCAAAGATATAAAAAAGCACTTTATTTGAAAAAGACAACAAAATTAAATTTTACGTCATTTTTACTTCTTACATTAAGTGTTTTTTCCCCATAAGATTTAAGTGACAATCCTGGTAATTTTACGCATTCAACAGATAATCCCTCTTTTTCGATCCTCTCAAAAGATAGGCTGAAGAGTTTGTCTTACACTGGAAAAAGGGTCAGCGGCTCCACATGTTTAGTGATTAATTAATAAATAAAATGGCAAAACTTGATCTTCACATGATATTTTTTTTTCTTCATCAATAGAATTACGGCTGCAATTAGCTTGTACTTTGTTCATGCCTTGCTTGGTAATAACTATCTCTTGATACAGTACACATCACATTCTAGCAATAAAGAGATATGGCTAATTTGAATTTTCTTTATATGTGTTTCCCAGTTGTTTTATTATTAGATAATGGTTTCCATACCTACAACCCGTAAGAGGATGGTCAGTGATCAAAGATGTCCTGTGTATGATGTCCAGAAATCAGTCGAGTCTGCTGGACAGGGGGGCGTTCCCAATAACCGTTTGGGAATTAACGATAAAAGTCACGGTATTCTAGAACACAATGCCTCCATCAATATAGCTCAGCAGTGTTTACGTTAACTTTCATTTTACAATTTACTGAATTGCAGTGGTTTTATCCAAATGTTATGTTCATTTTTTTAAATGTTAAACATTTGAAAAAAAATCCTCTTAAAAATACAGTTTTGCATGATTACAAAGTAAAAAGAAAACTGTGTTACCTCTTAGTGCCTCTAGGAGTTCAGTAACATTGCTCTCAAAATAAAATTATAATTTCAGTTTAATTAGAATGTTGTTTTCTTTTCTCTGTGTTTATTCTTTGATAGAGGGACCGAGTATCCTGTCAATTTACATTTTAATTCAAAGGGTAATTCCCTTAAACAAATCTCCATATCGCTCCGCACAAAAACACGTGAGTTACTGCTGGCTAATCCTTTCAGTCGGATTTGCCATTAAATATGATTTTCATTGAGCAGAATGAAATATTGTGAGAAATATTGATGTTTTTATTTTTGATCGAGAGTTTAATGTGATTTGGTGACCCGCCATCTGACGGCAGGTAGCGCAGTGACCCGGATAGACACGTAAGTGATAAATCCTCCAATCACTGTCCACAATTTAACGACCCATTGAATGCCTTTTGAAAAAGCAGAAAAAGCAAGATGACGGAATTACACCCCTTGTCACCTTTAAATGGTTTCCAAAAGGCGAAAATTGCAAATGCACCGAAAGCTCAGTGGTTTACTATTATTTACCATACTCTTGAAACAATTAATTTTAGTTTAGTTCGACTCCATAAATTTGAAGTGAAACTTCGTAATAATGATTTGTCGATAGCTTTCTTTTATTGTAGCAATGACAACAATATTCTGAAGGAAAAGTTATCGAAGAACAATACAGGAAATTTACATATTTTGAAATTTTAAAATTGCAAATGTTGCCAATATCTAAACAGACTTCAAATGGATTTTCAATTGATTCAATTATCAATACAAATAAAAGTGATTCCTTGAGGGGAAACTCAACCGAATCTCGGAATGAAGCCGAATATCTACGACCGAGTTCGGGATCTCGGAGCGAACTTTTCGCCATTAATGGCAGAATTCCACCTTTACATCCAGCTGTTCCTCTCCATATCCGAAATTTATTATTAGCAGGAGACACTGTGGGGACCCTTCACCCGGAATTATTACACTTTGGCCAATCTCCTTGGCCACTACCCAGTTCCACGCTGTCTTCAATATCTACCCTGTCCCGCAATTTACCACAACATGGCGGACCTCATATGAATTCCAGTTTTCCAGGACTCTGGACCCCGATATCAGACCAAATGACCTTAATGAACCCTTGGCTAGCAAACAGAGGCGCACAATCGAATGTCCTTGGATTTCCTTTTGGTAAGATTTCATTTTTTGTAGTGTTCTTTTAGCACAAAGATAATCTTTTATGTCAATGTTTTGAAAAGGAAATAATAATATATTTACATCTCATATTGGTTCATTTATATCAGAGTTGTAATTTGGAAATTTGATAAAGAATGAAAATAAATATTTTTCTTTTCTATGCAATTAAATATAATGAATTTGTATTCTGCAATTAAGGGAAGATGATATTTACAGACTTAAAATTAATAACAATTTGAATTTTTTTTTTTAAAGAAAAAGAATTATTTTACATATGAATAAACTGTAGAACTTCTGAAAAATACGCCATGTGTAAAAATTATATTACAAATGAAAACTATACTTTTTTCCTATATTGTAAAAATGAGCGTAGTCAAAATGAAAAAAAAGAAAGAATTTTTTTAACACCAGAAAAGCTTTTGTATTCTCATCTCACACTATGTATAAATGTCTTATAATTTGCTGTAAAAGAAAATATTTTTTTTTTCTGATTCACCAAGAAAAACGTAAATTATTTGCGTCTGCAAAGGTCTTCACTGTTTATTTGCAGTGGCAACCAACTGTAGTGTTAGCATACATTTTGTCCAACAAAAACACAGAGTTTACACCAGGTTCTGGCGGAAATGAAATATAAAATACAAATATTTTGTTTTGCCAGACTTCAATTCTAGATGTCAAGAATTTGAAGTTCATTAGATTGTGTGTCCAGAATATTTACTGAAGTATTTTCCCAACCTCGAAAAAATCTCTGCACAAATATTTACACCTTCTGTGATTCTATTTTCATATATCATGTTAATCCTTTGTGGCGTTTTTTTCGTTTTATTAGTGTTTTATTTAAAGATTTGTAATTATCATTCTTTTGCAAAAATCTTAGAGAGAGAGATTCCAATATTAAGGGAAAAGTTAAACATTTTGGACGTAAATAATTTTGTGGAAGATATATAAATGTACTGTTTGTTATAGAACTTTCATAGCATATATCCGGCTTAGTTCCCGTCAATGGCTGCGTGATCAAAGTCGTAATATTTGCTTGAACATTTGTCTGTTTTGTTGTTTCTGGAATCTCAAAACTCCATTGTTTTCAAGACGCATTTATGCAATGCAAATGAGGCCTATTATTTTGATATTCTACTTGTTTATGATCATTGCTTTTGTCTTATAAAAATGATGATATACAAGCGGCTATTTCTGTTGAAGTATTTTATAAGGACAGACAGAATAATCCCTGTGTCTTGACAGTAAATTAATGGGGGAGCCATTTAAGTTGAACTCGATACCCAAACACTCTCTTAAGTGAAATTTTATAGGACTGATCTAGAAAGTTAACATGACTGTAGACAATGCGAGGTGGTATTTACTAAAACAATTAGATTGAAAATGATGTGCTAAACCGGCTAATGTATTTCAAACTTTTGAAAATGTATTTATTTTCTTCGTCTCTTCGTGTGTGGCTGTCGTCGATCTGAAATATTACCAGCATTATCTGTCCATTGTCTCTGTAGAAAACTTATATTGGCACCACTTAGGGCCAAACGTTGATAGAATCTTGGTAGAATGGCACCAGAGAAAGACTCCCAGAACAAAAAGCCTCACACCGTCCGAGACAAAATGACCAGCATATAGATCATCTAATTGTGGGTGGCTTTTACTGATTTTTCCCTTTCCTCTATGAAATATAATCAAAGACGGCAATTTCTGTAATTCCTGTCTATGTTTGGTATTATATTTACAATGGTAAGCGCCTGACCGATTCGTATCGATATTCATGCATTTTTCACTGTTGGGGACATGAATTGTGAACGTTTGGATGGTAACCCCTCATGTAATACATTGTATGGTTCTAATTATCTAGATATTTCGTAAATATCTACTTTTAACATTTTAAATGAAAACTTCAAAGTGCTCTTTTAGTTGCTCAAATTGAAGTTTACTTAATGAACTCACTAATTTTATATAATTTGCTTTAATTATACTTTTAAAACGACTAGACTTCTTTACAATAACATCACTAAAACCAAGAAAAGAATTGTTGAAAATGTATTTTTTCTGAACACAGATTTTCTGAAATAGCAGAATATAAAGAACAAATTGTTGAATTAACTTAGTGAGCGTTCTTACAAAACCATCTCATTTCATTTCATTGTTAAATATATCAATCTCTATAGCATGCTTGAGAGGAAAAAAAACAAGCTGAAATTTTTTTTCTGAATTCCTAAGCATTCTTAAATTAATAAATACTTTGGTCAAAATAACGTATGCCATGTAATCATGATAATTTGAAAAAGAATCCATTTGTGATATGTCGTTAATTGAATAATATGTCAGTTGACCGATTCGGTAACATATATATGCTGCTCTAGGGTTCTTATAAGGAATATTATATTGTGTCCTAACAATTATCAAAAATACTTTGTGGTGGTAACATGGTTTAAATTTTGTGTTTACCTCTAACTAGTAAATTCAAAATTAACAAAATGACATTAATACATGAACATTGATATTAATTATATTGTATACCTATACATAATTGTCTTTTTGATAATGATCTCTATAGATGCAATATAATTTCAAGCCCTTTGTGCTCTTGTGGTAAGGTATAAGATACTTTTCATTATTTTTATTTTTCCAAACTATTGTGAAGCCAGAAAAGATCTGAAATGTATTTACGATTTGGTAAAATTCATATTTTAGATACACATGTTTTATTGAGGATGATTCATTTAGTGCTACAGAGAATGAACGGCTTTTCTATTATTCAAAATTTTATCAAACATTCTGGTAAATTTATATTTATGGTTAATTTTAATATACATGTATAAAATGCATCGATCTGTATAACATTAGTTTATTTCATATATGTAATTAGCTGTGACTTAAGTAATTTAGACTTGTCAAATAATTGTAGGGAGAGGGCGGTATATGTTTTAAGAACTTGTGCCTAATCCCTTTGTATTTACAATTACTATAAAATATGTTCATACTGTAATTGAAAAGTAGAAATATTTTTGATTGAAGGCAATGATTTGAACATATTTTATTGTTGTTTTTTTTTATTAATTGGGATTGAGCAAAAGTTCTAAAACTTGATACGCCCTTTCCCTACGTTAAATGTGGCAAACATTTTTACACATATGAGTCTCAGTTCGAAAACTATACAAATGAGCACAATAATCAGTGAATCAATTATTTCTGTGAGCTATAAACGTTTTATATTACACATCAATTAAATAACAATCATTTAATATTAATACTACATCAATGAAATCGACGTGACTTTTAAATAAATATTTTACAATTTAAAAAAAAAAAAGGTATTCAATCTCAACAGCAGTTAACGATTCGTCTCCCCAGAGTAAAGTGTGAGTTTCGAAAATATATAATTTCTCAATTGGCAGAAATCTGTCGTATATTTTTTACTTATGCTTTTTGTATATTTTTTTTTCCAAGAAAAGAAATAATGATGAGTATCTTCCACTCTTCGGCAAGGGCACAGGGGACTCAAAATAATATTATATTAAAGACAATCGTGGTATCCTTTTTGTAGATTCAGAATTACTGGGTGGAGGTAAATGCAAAATTTGATATCATGTTGTAAATTTGGAATTACCTCCACCCATTAAATTCAAAATTTATAACAGTATAGTAGGTAAAAAAAGGAAAAGAAGAAGAAATTTTAATTTCTCTTGTTAAAAGTCATTGGATAAATATCATTTTGCATGCTGGATATGGTAAAATATGAGTTGATTGAAATAAATGGAATGATATTGAATTATACATTTATAATCTGTTTTTCCTTCACAGACAAAATGTTTGCATTATGTAAAATATGTGTATATTAGATTTCTATATTCTGTGAAGCAGCCGAGACCGTTCTTCGTCCTTCTTCAAAAACATTGTTGAAATTAAGAATTACCAAGCCTAAAATTAAGTTACTCTAACGCTAAAGACATTCTCTCTCTCTCTCTCTCTCTCTCTCTCTCTCTCTCTCTCTCTCTCTTTGTGTAAAATAACTTTATTATTTATTTAATGAAAACTTGTCATATTAAATGATTAAATGATTAAAGGTAGTTCTCTTGGAAGAAAGGGAATGCAGTAAAACAAAATCATCTGATTCTTAATGAAGAAAATTTCTTAATGTCTAAATATTAAAAACAAAAATAATTCATTATTATATCCTTCGTTCATCTTTATCAGAATTCTTCATCTTCCGTCCATGTATGGCACTGTGCCTCAAGAGCCATTACGAGGTCTTATCAAACATTAAAATAATAGTTATAGTGTCCTATCATGTAAACATCGTATCAATTACCCTTGTTGTCAATTAACACAGGGTAATTAATATAAAAACAAGTTAAGCTCTGTCTCATGTTAACCGTTTGGATGTGCAAGGGCGACGGTATGCTGCGATTTACAGAGATAATACAATCACACAGATTCGTCATTTTCAAGAAACCAAATAATAGATGTTAGGATTACTGTCAATATTGTTATTTGTTTAACTATTGTGCATAATTTATTTTTTATGCTAACATTTTAGAGTTGTCATTTTTTTAAATGCTGATACATGTGTAAGATAATATTGAATGTTGTAGATGAAATAGATTTATTATGCAGTTAGGGGAAGGCACCGAAGGGGGAGGAACTTTATTGCTTGCTAATTTTTTTTAAGGATTAAGTATAAATAAGATTTTTTTTATCATTATTATTATTACCAATGAACATTTGAACGATAAAAAGAGTACATTTTGAACTTTTAAAACATAATTTCAGTTTGGAATATCATCGAAATAAAATTCATTTTCAAATAAAAATGTAAAAAAAATTGCATACTTAAAAAAATCTTGATATGCTGTGGCATTGAAAGACGAGAAAAGTTAAAAAAAAAAAAGGACTGGTCAATTAACTAGTGAAACAAAATTCTACAACACTTGATTTGCCTTGCCAAAGTACATTTTAAAAATATATTTAATGCATCTGAATAAAAATATTTTGATTGTTTTGCGGCATAGCAGCATGCAAAGTATTATCTAAATAAAATAGATATTCCTTTAATTTGAACTACTATATTGTTTTCTCAGAAAAAAAATCAGCAAATTCTTGCCTGCAACACACAATTTTTGATTAATAAAACCGCAAGTAGGATTATTATAAAATCAATAAGAAGATTAGAAGTGTGTGGTTTAGCAACCCATAGAATATCATTTTTCTACTTCTACTTACTACTACTTCTAATAATAATAACATATTATTATTATTATTATTATTATTATTGTCATCATCATTATTATTCAATAATAATGACAATGGTGTTAATGATGGTGATGATGATGATTTATTTTAAGAAGGCTACTCAATTAGTGTAAACACTATTTTGTATTTTCCCTTCAAGCCTTGTTTGTAATTCACACTACATTATTTTATCATAATATACATGTAAATAACAAATAACCTATAACAGTTTAATAAACACACAAATACAGTTAAAGAAGCACCAGTAACAGAGATATACACTATTTAATGAAATATGAGTGAATGAAATAAAATAAATGAAAAAAATAAGCATTTTTACAATATGTTTACCATACTGACTGAATTCTTCTTTGACATGTTGTTGCTTTAGACAATTAGTATTTGAAGTTTAACGGACGCTAAAAATAAAACTTCACGGAACAATAATCATTTATATAAGCTTATTTACATACTGCCAATGCCCTTTCTGTAAATAGATTTTTCATCACCTCACATTTTAAATAAAATACAATCCCTGAATCTACTCCGCATTATTTCTTGTCACGTGCACATACCAGATTTATCAGGTTCCATATATACTGCGTATAACCGGCTCAGTAGCAGAGAGATAAATTTATCTTTATCAAAAAGAAATAAAATCATAAAAACAATATTCAGACGAGAGAACGAAAATCAACATATATCTATTTATTTTGCACATTTATCCTCAATCAGTCAGAATTGATCGTTTCAGCTATGTTTATTCTGTACTACCCAATAAGGATCTGTTATTTACAACATCAACTGGTAACAAGGAGACGATTTGATATAAGTTTTTGAAGTTGTTTCCGAATCCTGTTTGATCTTCATCAACTGTATGTATGTAATTTATCCTTGTTATTTTCAAATTTAATATGTTTTAAACAATTATTAGTTCTCACTATGAATTTAGAGGAAATACACGTCCTTTCTTTGTACTTATAAATACTACTCATCTTTTAAGTGAATACATTTCAGAATACAGTATGGAAAAACCTAAACATTATTTACAGCCCTAGCTCATCTATTTTCTGTGCAAGGTGCAGAAGGTCAATCCGATTACTTTTCAAATGGCCTGCATAATTGACTTGCATTGATTATTAACGCATATTACGTATTATACCATATAAATCTGGCAAACCAGTGCCATTCTTCAACTCATACCATTTAGTCTCACCTTTCGATCTTGCAAATATAAAAACGTCTTAAATGACATTATTTCAATTCATAGAAAAAGAAATGGTTAAGCCCAATAACTTGGTATCAACTCTTTCTCTTGTACAAAGGAAATTGAATATAGCCTCAAAGAATGGAGGGGTGGATATTTCTTGATCCTCGTTCTCCAAGCTTTTTCTATTCAACGACTCATTTTTTAAGTGTCAACAGCCTCACAATCCGCTACCTCACAAATCGTCATTTATTATTCTCAATCCGAACTGTAAATAATATTTTATTTCAGAAATTTAAACCCATTAGAATCAAAAGAAGAATATTTCGTACCTAAATCGTATTTGCTTACAGCAAACATAAGCACAATTTTGTACTCCGACAAATGCCTGTAAGCCAATTAAGTCGTCTCCTTCTATCCAACTTCGATTATTCTTTCAGGAGATTTGGGATTTTAAGGGGGTCATTGAATTACGGAATAAATATGTAAAGAGAACAGCTTAATTCATTTGCATTCGAGTTTAAGTTCAGAAATACAATTGTAGAGATTTGTCAAAAAAATCTTTTCGTTTGAAGTCTTTGACGGATGCAGGGTGTCATTGAGTAAGAATTAATGTCATTAAAGTTGCTATCTGTATTCAGTATTAGTCTTACTAATTACCAGATGTGTCATGGACCTCTAGGGGCCTTTATTTCTTGTATCCACAGCTGTACAAGAGGACATACATTTCATTAGGAGTGCCACACTAAACAAGTGATTAATATTTTCTTAGCTGATAATCAATATTTTAATAATATTGAATAAAGATGAGAAGAAATATGCTTTCCCCTTTCCCCTGAAATCCCTAACAAACATTTACGTAGCAACTGTTTACTATATTAAATCCTAGTTTATTAAAGAACACACCTCTTAAAAAATCTTTACCTCGATTTACTCTGATAGTGAAACTTTACTCTGGAAGTTTATGAACATTTACTCTAGAGCTTTACTGAGATTTGGAGCATTTTAATATCTCCCAATATCCAAATCAGTGATGTAAATGTAGGAAATTGTAATTTACTTTTCAAGTAATCTTTCCTTTTGATATCAAAAAATCTCTTTTACGAATTGGATTGATAAAATATATAATAATATGAATTTCACACTAAAAATACCTTGATTTACTGTGGTAAAAACTTTGATTTACTTTAGTAAAAACTTTGATTTACTATCTAACAAAACTTTGATGCTTTGATTTGATTTACTATAATATATACTTATAGGGATGACAGAATTGCCAATCGGTTAACAAGACGTTCCGACCGATTAACTGGTTAATCGTATCAAAATAGTTACACATTTTCTTGACATTTTTTTTTCAATCTATTCATACACAGCTAGAGGACTAAAAAGTCGTCAGTAATATTTTTTGTATGTTTGATCAGAACACTATATTAATTTTATTTTAATTTCATTAAGCGAGAAAAATTAAGAAAACCATGAAACATATCAGAGACATAATTTTTAAGACCAGATGTCACACAAGTTCACTCGGCATTGTAATCAGATCGAAGTCTGAACTATCACTTAATTTACAAAGCTTGTTCAATAATATTATTTGAACAAGGTACCTATTATAATCAGTTCCCAGTACTTGACGATGATTTAATTAATAATCATTAAAGAAATAACAGGACTTCTGGGTAATAACATGGTGTTTATACAGTAATTTACACTTGAAAAGCTGACCAGTAACCCCCAAGATCTCAATCCGAAGAGCTTTAATTACCTGTAAATCAGCTTAAATAGATATTTGAAAGATAAACATATCAACGTTTAGAATTTTTTAAAATTGAATTTTAAGGCGTTACAATTAACACATATTTCAAATTTTCTTTCGACAAACCGATTACAGATTTTCTATAACTATCGTTCCGACCGATTAACAGGTTAACCGGTTACGAATTGCCAACCCTGAATTACTTTGATATCTTAATTAACTATTATTAAGTAAAGTTTACTTTTAGTTTTTTAATTGTTAGTAATTATCTGAATTCGGTGCTTTCTTACGTTATACTTATGATATAGTATTATTATAATATATTATTATATCATTATTATTATTATTATTTTATTATTATTAATTTTATTTATTTATTTATTTATTTATTTATTTATTTATTTATTTATTTATTTATTATTATTATTATTATCATCATCATCATCATCATCATATTGCTATGATATTTGAAAAATAAAGCAGTGCTAGAACTTGATTAATTGATCTTATCAAAAAAATTGCTTTTATGATACAACCTAAATACTTCACAAAAGTAGAATGTAAATAACTACAATAAGATGCACAAATCTGGTTCATTTCTTAAGCATAAATCTATTTTTTTTTTCAAAATTTCATCTGAGAGACATTATATTAGAAAGAGAAATTTACTAATATAATGTCTATCAGATGAAATTTGAAAAAAAAAAAATTAAAAAATTTGAAAATGAAAATTATTCATTTCCACGGATCAAACACTACGCCATGCAAATAAGAACAATAAAAATAATAATAATTAGAATATTAATACTATACATGAACATATGAAAATGAATCGAAACTCAGGTAATTGTACTGTCTATTTTAATAAAAGAATCAAATTCGTGCAGTGTGTTCTAGTGGTAAATATCAGTGAAATATGAAGATAACGAACAGTATTCAATCTCGAAAGTCCAATGAAACGATACAAATTTGGAGCAGAGCAAACACAAACCTCAAAATTTAGAGATGGGATCAGCTGCCATGGAGGAGTGAGCATCCCCTGCCGACCGGCCACACCCGCCGTGTGCTCCTTGTCGTGATCGGGAAAAAAAAAACCCGGAAAAATCCGTAGACAGTTCAGTGTATAAGTTATGGTCTAACAATTAGTATGAAAAACATCAGTCAGCATTTGACTTAATGATAGGTCGTATGTGCTGACAAGGTCATTGCATCGACCATAAAACTTGCGAAATGATGACTTCAAACGAGACTGTTGATATCCTTGTTTCATCAACTTGTTTGTCAATAGTTTTCTTCTATTAGTTAGTCTCAATGTAAAATATATAGATATCCCTTAAACCTTAAGCCATTTCGTTATTCTAAGATTGCAAAGCAGTGATTTGTCGCAAGGCCTTGCATTTGTTTCATGCAATGTATCTCACTTTGATAGATTGTTTTTTTATATCATGATATACAATACTTGTAACATACCTTCACGTATGACTTACGCAATTTTAATAGAACATGATTATCTATTTTACTACGTTTAAAACTTAAAAGTTTTAACATGATTTGCAATCTACCATCTATTGAAATCCAGTAGAAGGTTAGCCATCATTAGTACTAGATTTACACGGATCTTAGGAGAGGTTTACAAAGTCATGGAGTGTACTTGAAGGCTCCAGAGTCCTCCTTACTGGGTATCAAATGGCCTTTATCAGGAGTAGGTGGGTTCACCAGCATTGTTTAAATCAATTTACAGTTTTGTTTTTCCTTGCTAATTGATTTGTTAAAGACTTGTTGGTTACTGTACCGTAAGGTGATTCCATTCGCTTTGTTATTAATTACACCCTAAAGTGACACGCTGATCTCTCGATCGGATATCGTGTCTTTGGCTTAAAAATGACTTCTTTATAAAAAGCAGCGTTCTTTCTTTCCTACAGCTAATTCACTTTGCAATTCTGAACTTGGGGAGACATAATGGTTTCCGATCGCGTGTACTGATTAGTTCTGATTTACTCCCACCAGTCAATGGTAACTCACGCCAAACAAACCAATGGGTACTGAGTTTTATCATGGTTGATCTTTTTTACCTTTGAGATTTTATTTTACAGAAACATGTTCCCTAGAAAAAAAAGATGATATACCTCATTAACTACATTTAGGAAACTGACTCTCATGTTATAAAAGGAATGTGATTACGAAAATTTACGTATTTCAATATAATATCACAAGCATACCTGTATTGGATAATGTTTGAGATGGAAGAAAAAATAACATGGTCCAATTTACAACATACATCTGTATAAGAATTTTAAATCATCATATTTTTTTCCAGGCCATTCTGCACCAGGTCTGTTTTTTCATCCTTATCGAAAACCCAAAAGGATAAGAACGGCCTTTTCCCCTTCCCAGTTACTGAAGTTAGAGAACGCATTTGAAAAGAATCATTATGTTGTTGGCCAGGAGAGGAAGGATTTGGCATCAAGACTCAATCTATCAGAAACTCAGGTAAATTCAGTCTTCATTCAAATGGCTTAGCTTAAAAAAGCCTCATCTGATCTGAGTCAGTCTGAAGCTTTAATAAATATCATTTGAGCTGAATCTATCCGAAACACAGTAAATGTCATCCAACTTCATCTTTCTGAGGCTCAGATAAATGTCTTATCCTCATCTATGCAAAACACAGTTTAATGTCCACAAAGTACAGTCTATCAGAAGGTCAGATAAATGCCTTCTTTATCCAATCTGTGTGAAACACAGTTTAATGTAACCAAAGCCCAATCTATCTGAAGCTCAGATAAATGTCTGTTTAACCTAATCTATATGAAACACATTTTGATGTAATCTAATCATCTTTTTTCAAGCTCAGTTAAATGTCTTCTTCATCTATATTAAGCTGCATAAAACATATTTTAATGTCATCTAATCCTCTTTTTTTTCAAGTTTAGTTAAATGTCTTCTTCATCTACATTAATCTGCATTAAACATATTTTAATGTCATCAAAACTCGTTCTATCTGAAGTTCTGATAAAATATCGGAATCACAGTTGAATGAAAAAGGTGAAGACAACGAACAGCGATCTATAAAAAACAAAAATATTAAACAATACAAATATGTGAAGAGGGCATACAGTACAAACCCTGGAAATTCCAGAGGTGGGATCAGGTGCCGAGGAGGAGTAAGCATCTCCTGTTGACCAGCTACATCCGCTGTGAGCCCTATGTATTGATCAGGTAGACGGGAACATTCCGTAGTCAAATTCAGTGTAAAATCAAAGATCTAAGAATTGGTATGAAACACGTCTGCCAAAATACGACCCAGTGATAGGATACATTTTTGCTAATATGGTTATTATATAACGACCATAGAATTTACAAAGTCCTGACTTTAAACGAGGTTGCTGAAATCCCTGTAACATCAACTTATCTGTCAGTGTCATCACCATTCCATATGACGTTCTTATAAAGTCATCTTATCCAAATCTATCTGAATCACTGTTTAATATCACCTAAACTCAATCCTTCTAAAGCTTTAATGTCATTTGAAACTACTCAGTAATGTATCTGAAACACAACATAATTTCATCTAAATTCAGTATGCCCTATTTGTACTCTATTTATGTTAAGCATTGGTGAATGCTACTGAAACTCAATCTATCTGAAATACTAAGTAGGTTAATAAAAATGATTCTCATTCTATCCGAATTATTCTAAGTGCAAGTGAGCATTTTTTGATTAATAAAAAAAATCAATTATGTGTGTCTAGTTCAAATTTTAAAACGACCGGCCGTTATCTGACAAAATGTGCTAATAAAATGATAAATTCAGTCATAAATATTTTCAAAAAAATTGTAGATTTCTTAAATGTGAATATTCTGTATTGGTTTCAAATTGCGCAAATGCTAAGTGAATTGCTAAATCTATTTGAATGTTCATGACATTGAAGTTCAATTTATCTTAAGTTATTTTGATTACATCGATGCTCAATCTTTTTAGATCATCGAGACTTAATCTATGTCTAAGACATCGAAGTCCAATCTATCGGAATTGTGTTAACTACATTGATGCTCAATCTATGTGAATTATGTATATGGCATCTAAACTCAATCTCTCTGAAACAGACTGAATACCTTCACATTTAATGTGTCTGAAACAGCTATGTAAAATTATGTTTGAAAAAAAACCGAGGAATTTTCTTCTTAACACTTGAAATTTCATTAAAAAAATAACTTCAATTACAAATTCCCTTTTAAAGAGTTGATTTCCGTACCACTTGTTCAAATGCAAAAGACAATAAAAATATATATTTACACTGAATGTCAAATAAGCTTTCAAAAAGTTTCCAATAATTCATCCAAACATAATGAATCAAATAGGACGTTTTTCCCGTTTAATGTACCGTTTGCCCGAAGCATGGGGAATACTGTCCTATCCATATGGTAAATTCTAACTCATTCAAAAAATTGTTTTTTAATAATATTTTCTTAATAATATTTTTTCAATAAATAGTACCACCGAATTATGGCTGAAATATTGCCGACTCGGCGTTAAGCACTAATCAATCAATCAATAGCATAAATATGTATCACAAATTCATATTTGATACGCATACTACATGTTAAGCTCAATTTTGAAAATATTCGGTCGATAGCGATATCGCTAGATTTTGTTCAAGTACATTTTTTTTTAATTTAAACAATATTTTATTATGATTAAACATAACTGGATTGGACAGCAGGCACTGCCTATATAAGTCCTCTCCACAATATGGGTCAAGTCAAACATGTTACAAGTAAATATTAATTACATAACATTGAAAAAAAAATATACATGTGTATATTCTAAAGAGACAAGTACATGTTCAAGTACATGAGTGTCCAATGCATAGTGAACTCCCCCTATAATGAAATATTTTTAATTAACTGAGAGTCAAAAACTTTGTTTCCGATAGAATAAAACATCACTTGCTTTAAGTCTCAAATTGAATAAAGTTTCTTTGTTTAAATAAATTCTAGTAACATTTAATTTTACACGTATCCAATTATATATATATATATATATATAGAGAGAGAGAGAGAGAGAGAGAGAGAGAGAGAGAGAGAGGGAGAGAGAGAGAGAGAGGCACATTCTTAAAGTATTTTAAGTCTGCTTTGAAAACAAAATACTAAAAGAAAAACATTTTGACATTTAGAAAAACTATTTTTCTTTTAAAATTACCATGAATAGCCTCATATTCTTCTAAAAGATTTCGATAAGCGTTGTTTCTTTGATGTTTGATTCGAAGAGCAACCTGGTCCATATATTGAGCAATACGTCATTAATAATGCCCCCTGAAACAACGCATATGACGCAATTACACAACCATAGCACGAACAAATCACCCTTAATTGAAATGTTTGCCAGTAAATCGGAAACAACATTATTTGGTAATAGTTAGGGTAGATGGCTGACTAAATCTATCAATTGGTTAAGTAGCTGCTGATGATTTCTTAATTTGAGTTGCCATTCTTAAGAGGTGACAACAATGTCTAACAAACACTGATTGCACCTTGAAGCACGCGACAATTTGCGCAAATTGAAACCAATACAAAATGATTACTAAACATTTTCACATTTAAGAGATCTACAATCTTTCTGAAAATATTTATTACTGAATTTATCATTTCATCAGCACATTTTGCCAGGTAAAGGCCGACCGTTTTAAATTTGATCTAGACGCATATATCACTGATTTTTTATTTATCATGAGTGCTATCATGAAATGCACATATGTTGTGTTTGATTTAGTGAATTAGTTATGCAGACATTTGCTTTTTATAATCAGAAAAACAAACATTAAATAACATGGCCTCAGAGATTTTATTCAGCAATTCATTTTTACATTTTTGTTTTCTAAATTTTGAATTTTTAACAAAAAAGAATTCATGTTTGTGGTACTTTATCTCTGTATTTTTTTTTTTTTTTTTTTTTTTTTTTTTTTTTTGTGAAGAAAACTAATATTTCCTCTATCTTAATTAAATCGCTTGTCAATGCTATATGACTTTGCTATTAATGACATTTACAATATCATGATTTATAAAACATATGGATTAAATATATTTTAATCAACAGTTACAAAGTCATTGATTGAACAAAATTCGTAATATTATTAAAAATATCTCATTGAACAACATACTGAAGTCTGAATTAATCCATTCAAAGCAAGATGTTTAGATATTTTGACATCTGAAATATGACTCTGAGTTATCGTGTCATTCGCAACAACATACTTATCCACACATGTAGGATTCAGAGTTATAGCCTGAACAGACAGACAAACAATCATTCAACAACACGCTTGTTTTTTTCTCGTTGAGAAACATTTTTATTTTCGAAAATTATATATGGTAGTGGATATATTTAATTTAATTAAAAGGAAGAAAACTTTCTTTTTCGAGATCTTATTGATGATTTCTATGCATTTCATAAAAAATAAAATATGAATATTATGTGTTTTGATTAATACCTAAATTGATTACATCACCGTAGTATTTTACAAGATACCTTTAAATATTTGGAAAGTGTGCCTTGTCGTAAATCCCATAGTCCCTCGCAAGAAGACGAACAATTTACATTCGTACTTTACATGCTTTTCATAATGAAAAGATTGTTTGATAAGAGAAATTTGAACTCGAGTTTGTTCATTTTCAAGCCTATTGCAGCGCATTCAATACCCATATTAGTCTTATCATCCATTTGGATCACATGGTCGCTTTGAGTTTGTGCAGAGCGGAAATGATGATCATAAAAAGGGTTATCTGCAGACTAAAGGTTCTTGGTGGAAATTACAGAAAACAATTAAATTAGTGGCAATGTTGAATAAATTAAGCCGTCTAATTTGTTCAATGAGATGTGAATCCTATGTGTGTTTTTCTGCTGTACTGTAAATGAATTCAGAAACCCTTCTTATCAACGCAGTTCTGCAGTCAGTAGTCATAACGTTTCATTTATTTCGTCCATATTCTTCTTGTCCGTTAACAGTTAAGCACAGTGTTCACGGTCATTTAAACTGTCATTTTATGTATTAGATAACAAAAGATTTTTCAATTATCATTTGCTAGTTCCGTTAATGTTTCCAAATGGTTTTGGAGCTGGAAATAATTTGTTTATCAGTTTATGGTTGTGATGAAGATCATGATAGTGGGGGTCATGATTCCAATGTGTGTGGCTTGGTAGCTTAACCCTAAATAAGACAGGAATGACACAAAGAGAGTGTCCTGCTCCAACTGTCCAACAGGATAATATGCACATACACCCAAACATACTATGATGTATATAATTCCATGTCGTTTGTATATGTATAAATTTTGGTAGTACGCATGCTGTAATGTGATCAAAATCAGTTTCATTTCTTGAACGTCCGCTATATAGTCCACCAATAGTTCGCTACTATTATTTTTAATTTTACGTAAAAATAGGAGATGACAAATGATTTATATAGCCTTGAAAAGTCATTACCTAAGATTTATATATATGTAAATATATTTTCAATATTTATACTATATTCTAAGTGTTATTTAATAAATAAAAATTGAAATAAAGCTAAAACATATTTTCATTTCGACGACAACAGACATGCAATCATGTGTTCAATATTTATGGTTTATTGCTTGAAGAAAAAAAAACACTATATATTTGAGTTTTGTATTTTCTAACATCAGTACAAAGACTTAATGCGCACCATTGAGTAAACACACCTATAATATACCCAGTAAAACTTTTAATTTCTCATGAAGGATTGGTTATTTCGCAATTGTAAAATCATATAAACGATAATGACTTATTTTGATCCACTACATAAAGTTGTATTAGTGTGGTAAATTTTTCTTCTATCAAGTATGCCAGATTGATCAACTGTAAGAAATGTTAATCTGTAATTCAGAATATCATATTCAACTCCCTATGATTATTAAATACATGTCAAGTATATCAGCAAGTCCCAGAAGAAACTTATGAAATGAAATGTCGAGATAATGTCCATGTTTAGTATTTATTAGATAAATTTTATGAAGGGTAATTGAAAGGGAGCAGTCAGTAATTCCTTTCTGCCCAGGGATCCGTCATATTGAATGAAAATCTTCTAACCAGCAGATAACGTTATTGTGTTGCATGAAATCTTATTCACATGAGGCCGGCGTTTTTGGCAAATGATGGACTGCCAACATCTACATTAAAGATTCGGTATAATATAATTCTTTCTAATTTCATTTTAAACACCAGAGGGAGTCTTTGTTCGGTTGGTTTATCCCAGTCTGGTTCCAATGATTCTCGTGAACAGAATTATAATTTGTTTTGGACCAGCGTATCATATTGCGATGATTTATTGCAGCAATTACATTCTGAGCAAAATTTTTAAACAACTTTAAATTTGTTGAACAAAAATATGCCTTAAATTTTGGATTTGAACGATTTTAAATATAAATTGATACCCTTATATAATCATACTAGCTTCACTTTTAATAAATTAAACAACTAATGCTTATAGTTAAATAGATACCGTAAAGAAAATTAATGTATCTTAAATATCTTTGCTACGAATTTGTATTCTAAGTAACAATAATATATGTCTGCCAATTAATTGAATTTAGTAACGATGTAACTAAATAAGTGTTTCATAAACATTTTGTTAAGTTAGTAAATCCACGAACAAATGTCCTGCATCGTTTTTTCAATGCATGAAATCATTCATCAATCATCGGTTAGCAATTTCAATTAATTTTTATTGTAAATAAATGCTTAATCTGAGTTGATAGTTGAATCATATCCATGTACAATCTAAAAATGAATGAAAAATTTATTTTTCAGGTGAAAGTTTGGTTCCAAAACAGAAGAACAAAGTTCAAAAGAGTAAAACATGATGGCGAATTAGAACAGGAAGACCAGCCCGGAAGTTCTCAGAATGGATATGAGGAGGATTATGGGATACTAAATGTTACAGAAAACTCTGATGACGAAAGTGACGACGATGATATTTCTTAGAAATAAACCGGAAACGAAACACCTCAGGGATATTAGTAATATAAGATTTTTTTTTTATTAAAAAATATTCATGGTGCTGTCTCATGTAACATTGAGTCATACAAAATCTGCGGGAAAAATACCGACATATAAGTATTGTAATTCCTGGAAGAATCTCGTTGAAACACTATTTATCTTAATATGATTTTGTTTAAAAAGCTTAAAAATATAACAAAAATATTTTATTTTTCACCATAAAGGACATGTATAAAGAAAATGAATACAAATGTGATTACAGTGAGTTTTTTTATTTACAATTATTAAATATTTCCAAATGTATCTTCATTTTTTTTAAATTTCTGATTTGATATATCATGATGACAATGAACAATTATATCTCTTCCAATATTATGTATATTTCTGTGTAACATAATTCTTTTATTCTATATACAATGCTATAACCATATTAATCAATCCACTATCATATTATAAACATTAATCAAATAAATGTATACGTTCATTTGTATTTTTATGAAGAAAGGGTATATAAATTCTTATTTTTCTTGACCTGTTACTTGATTTTAAATCTTATAATACGCATTACTCGGTGGCCTCTTGCTTTGTTTACCAATAAATCTATATCTATTACAAAATCTCTCTTTTTTTTCAAATTGAACATAATTGTTCTTTTGTTATATGTTCGTATAAATGAAGCAGTGATCATGCTTTAGTTCATTACTTCATTGTTCTTATTCTTTGTCAGTAAATTAAGCTAAAGACAAGACTTTTTGTTTCTTGCTTAGATTTAAAAAAAAAAAAATCAAAAGAGAGAGTTTAATTTATGTTTTCTACCTCTTACAGCACAGTCATTAAAAATGAATATCTTCGCCATTTTCCAGAAATTCTTCTGAGGTCTGGCATGTTCCAAAAATTGAAGATGTTTAAAATTGGATGCTGTTTTTTTTTTTATTTGAACATATTTTATTGCATAGTACATACAAAAGGATTGGATACAAGTACTTTCAACTTAATAGATTTTCTCCTTGTTATGCAAACAATAAATACAATATGATTGTCATAACAAATAAATTGAGATAATTTACAAAAAAAAAATATGTTATACATGTTATATATATGAAAAGTATAAAGACACATACTCTGAGTAATCTATCAGACTTCTAATGTTACAAATACACTGATTACAATGTTCATTGATCAAGAAGCTTGCATGTTTATTAAATATTTTTAAAATTTTCATTCTACATATATCAAAGACATTGTTTTGAATTAGATTGTATTTGATTCTCGAATAAATTTCTGGACACTAGAAAAAAATTTGAATATTTGCATCGGTATACAAAGATTCTCGTTTCCACACAATAAAAAATGACTGTCTATTATATTTTGCTTGTTAAGTTGAAGAATAGTGCTTATTAATATAAGTCATTTCGTGGACATTCATATTTCTTGCATACAAAGAAAAAGTGATAAATGTCTTCAGTTTGGCCACAAGTACATTTGGGTGAGGAAATTACATTTCTCCGATATAGTTGGCTATTTAGGATACAATCATGTCTTAATTTAGTGTGAATAATATTCCAAAAAAAAGTTTTTCATATGAAAAATAAGAAGGTGGTTAAGAGGAGTGTGTAGAAATACTTTTTTAAATTGATTGATGTACTTTAATTCCCTTACTCCCAGATTGAGAAAATTCCAGTTGTTAATTACTTCTGGGACAAAGGATTTTTTTTTTAAGATTTCAAGTCTACATTTTGGAATTGTGTAGTTTTCTGTACTACGAATTTGTATAATGAAATGTTCCCTCGAGTATTCGGAAAAATCTGTTTTAAGTAATCAGGAACAGTGTTGTTATGTATTTTAAACATTGTACATGTAGTTAATTTTGCTTTTTTCCTTCTCTCTAAAAGAGGTTCCCATCTCGTTTCTGAATAGATCGATTCGCTAGAAACAAAAATTTGAAGACCCGTAATGATTCGTGTGGCAGTAAGCTGAACTTTTTCTAATTTTTCAATATCATACTGTGTACATCCATCCCAGACAACGGACCGGAACATATTCAAGATGAGGTCTAACAAAAGCTGTGTACATTTTAGAAAGTGTGTTACGTCCATGAATTTGAGTTTTTTTTTCCCGAAAGATCAAGTTTTTTATAAGCACTAAATACTATGCTATTAATATATTCAGACCAACTTAAGTCTTGTGAAAAAAGTAGTCCAAGATGTTATGCGTGGATATACACTCTATTTGATATTGTTGAAAATATATTTTTTGAAAGCTCATTTTTTTTAGTGTGAAGAATATAGCTTTAGTTTTTGAAAGGTTAAATTTTAGTAACCATTCATCTAAAACTTCTAGATCATGATTAGTATTTTAATGCAGTATTTATCCATTTGTTGTTTGAAACATCGACGAATGTGCATAATGTATTCTTTGCTATCCACTCGTTGATTATATGGAAAGTTAAATTGTATTGTTAGAGGCCTGTTCGATAGTAATTACAAATTTGTATCTAAGCATCATTTGAGTAAACCTTATAATTATAATAAACCCTCCTGCAGTTATAAGTAACATCTATAATTAAAATTACATGAAGTACAGTCAGAGCGTACCCAGGATTTAATCGTAAGTCATTCCTATTTTCCGTGAATGACAGTTTATATATATGTTTGGTGCTCTTTTTAATTATATTCAAAAACCTTATTCGTTAAAGTACATGTAATTCATCAACTGCTCAATAGCTGATCCGATATTTTTTTTAAAGAATTAAATGCTGATTTGCTTATGCACTGAAATCTTAATGCGTTAGCCAAAGATTTCTTTTCGTCTATTGTACATGTAATGGTGTTTATATATTTTATTTGACTTGGGTGGCAGTGATGGGGGTGCATGTCTGACATCAGTATTGTGAATCTTCTCAAATGATCTGTGATTTATTACTTGAAAGCACAAATAATGTTTTCAGAAAATTCACAAACTGAAATCATTTGGAAATCAATTACAGGCAATCAGAGCCCATTTGACGCTCTCTCGCTCGATCTTCATTGCGATTTCAGAGAAAAGTCTATTGTTCAGATGAAATCATTTTTTTGTACAAATGTTTAGTTAACGTTGGATACATAAATCACATATTAGTGTCATTCATTAAGGTATTTAGATAAGTAAGTTTATTGATATAATATTCGCAATTATATATTTTAAGCACATTGATGAAATTAGTCAATAAAGTAATTTAGGTTCTTTCGTAAAAATGTTTAAAAACGGTTTTAATTCACATGCAAAACAAGCTTGATTAGATTTATTTAAAAATTAAACTGACAAGAAATATACATCAGTGTTCGTTGATTCATTATATGTGTCTTTCTTAGCAGTTGGATAGACATGGACCGATTTGAAATCATGCTTAAAACACACTTAAATTACCACGTGTTTTTTCGTAGAATTACGTTAGAAAACATGTCTTTCTCTGCACCTGATTCTTTTAATTTTTTCTTTCCAAAGGTTACTATTTCACGTGGTCCCGAACACCTGATAGCTTTGGTGGATTTAGGAACTTTGAACAGGCAGAAAACTAATACAAGTAAAACCCACCGAGAACAAATCTGACATCCTTAGAAATTGGCAAATGGATATTCCATTCCAAACCTAACATGTGTGCAAAATATTAAGTACAAGCCACTGGACAAAAACATTCTCATCAATGATATTAAACCTTAATCCTTTTTCTTTAATTGCATTTTAAGAATAATTTTCATATAAAGATTGAAAATAAACTTTGCAGTCTGTTCTATTTGACACTAATACCTATTCATGGCTTTGTACGACATGCTCTACGGCTAAACGATACAAATTTCAATTTTCTGTGAAAGGTGGTGTAATGAAACTTTGTTATAGGTCAAAAATACCTCCATGTGGTGTGTTCTTTTGACACTGAGCCAATTATTATTCATAATTGTGCTGAATTCTATTTCACAACCACTGGGAAAGCAAATTCTTTCGATGTTTTCTTCTTCGGGTGCACAAATTTCACAGTTTTAGGAAAATTCGAAATGTTAATATGTAAAAACGGACAGTTAATGATATAAGTTTATGGAATTGATCTATGTTTATCTCGATGCAATCTATATTTGTCTGTATAAAACCCCTTTCAAAGGCTTTACACATTCCTTTTCTATAGATAAATTTATATTAACTCCCCATAATTTTCAATATACTTATAACTATAAAAACATCCTAAACAATTATGAAGAACTGTCATGTCTTGCACTTGATTTATTACATTTAATTAATATCTATTAACTTGTATTTCTATGGTACAATGTACAATTACTTTGATGAAAAATTCTTACCAGCAGGAAACATGTGGTCCACAGTCCATTATTGTCACTGAATAAAATTCTACGTCTCGCGTCTTTCACAGACTATGAAAATTTTCTCCTTTTTTGAAAAGAAAACTTTTTTTCTTTATTCACAATAAAATATCACTAATACTTTATTTTAGGTGTCAAAATATCTGACGATATATACCTGCATCAGGTGTATCTTAGGCTTCCTTTGACAGTTCTAAGATATAAATTTTCTACAACTATCACTGCTTCCTTTGTGTATGAGATGCAAACACCTGATGATACAATTTATTCAAAACACTGTAAAATCAGTTAAGACTCACCGTTTAAAAAGATTTTGTTTTCAATTTTCAGATGCAAACAAATGTATCCAATACACATTGAACTGCTTTCTTGATAAATAAATGCTGCTTTATTAATTACGAATATTCCTTTGAGGTTTTTACTGAGGCTAAATTGTTTTTACTTTTGCATCTACATGTATTTTCTTATCGACAATGTTCGTGCTTTAATTTCATTTATCAATATAGTTTTCTTTTTTTATTTTGTCACATTTGCTTTTCACTTAAAATGAAAGGCTTCTCAACTTTTATGAATCCTTAAAAGGAAAATATTTACAATGCAACTTCAGGTACTGAACCCTCATCAAGGCAGTACTAAAATTGCCTTTTTGGTGATTTCACTTTGTTCTAAACAATATTATCAGTAATCCTCATTGTTTTTGTGGTAAGTCCGAAGATGTGCATAATTTCTTTCTTGCTTGACGATCACTGTTCGTACAAATCTGTTATTATGGGGTGATGTAATTTTACCTTTATAGATTACTGAAAATAATTTTGCTGCTGTCCATACATTATATATTGATGAAACCAGCAGGTTCAATTGCTATGTCATCTAACAAAATTTATAACTTGTATCACTTGTATTTCTATGAATTATATTTCATGATATATTGTAAAATTTAAATCGTTTGTTACATTCACATTTTTATGATATTATGTAATATGTGAATCATTTGTAGCATTCATATTATTATGACATACTGTAATATTTAAATCACTTGTAACATGCATATTTTCATGAATATTGTAAAATTTAAGGAAAGAAACAAGCAAGTTGTAAGTACTTTTCCCCAGTCCTGACGTTTTTCATACTAATTGTTAGGCCATTATTTACACAGTCACTGAATTGTCGACGGATTTTTCCGTTGTTTCCCGATCATGACAAGGGGCACACGGCGGGTGTGACCGGTCGGCAGGGGATGCTCACTCCTCCATGGCACCTGATCCGAATATGATGTTTTAGAGGCCCGTGTTTGCTCTACTCCAAAATTTGTATTGTTTAATGGACTTTTGGTCTTGAATACTGTTCGTTATCTCCATACATTTCACAGGTCAATATAACATAGGAATGCACTTTATCTAGATTTAAAAAAAAAATATTCTGCTTTATTTTAATTCCAGTTTTATTGATGTTTTTAATTAGTTTTTCTTATTTGAAAATGTCGGCTTCAAAATTACAACTTTATATTCAATGTGTTTTGAGACAATTTTTAACAAATATAATATATATATCATTCATGCACAGGTCACTGAATCTTATCTACAAATATTCCATACAAGAGAACGTTCACTGGACCCTCATGCATATTGTATGAAAGTGTGTAAGTATATTAATTTTCAATTAGATTGAATTAATTTTCAGAAAGTTATTCTTAAGAGCGGAAATAGCGAGGGGAAACATCCACTCAATGCCACATTAGCGACATTAGCGCCACATTTTTGTCGACCCTCTTCAAACATGCCAAGGATTTTTAACATTTAACTGCTTCTGTCCGTGTGTACGAAGAGATTATTGTGTTTA
This sequence comes from Saccostrea echinata, assembly GCF_033153115.1. Taxonomy (NCBI): domain Eukaryota; kingdom Metazoa; phylum Mollusca; class Bivalvia; order Ostreida; family Ostreidae; genus Saccostrea; species Saccostrea echinata. The sequence goes on along the minus strand of NW_026889757.1, from coordinate 294,202 downwards.
AAGTGTGACATTGATCAAACGTTGTATTCATGTATATTGCGATATAATTTGGGAAAATGCAAACATCAAAGACCGATAACCGGCCACTGTTTAAAACCTAATTGATAAAATATTGTATCGAAAAAAGAGCAGCCAGGTTCATGTTTCTAGTCGTAATTAAGAGTCTCTTTAAATGGTTTCACGGCAGAAAATGGACAAAACGATAGCAGAATAAACAAAAAAGTTGCATTTGGTACCGACATAGACAGATATCTTACACGATTGAACTTGATGAACAAACAAAGAACGTGAGAAATCTCCATTATTCTAAATGTCAATTTGAGAAAAAATGGGGGTTTATTTACTCTTTTTACCATAATCTCTAAAATGAATTTATTTATGTACTCTCTAAAGCACACATTACACCACTAATGCATTGTTCAATATACCCATGAAAGCAACAATTAAAACGAAATAATTATTTCTTGTTTGTATTCCAGCTTATGGCATGTTTGTCTAAATGAAAATTACAGAAAATTAAATGTTTCATATTAATAAGCAATATTGATTAAGTTCTGAAAATATATTTCCTTAAAAAGTACGTCGACCCGCAATACTGATAATAAACATTCCGTCAGTTTGATATTCTTTTTTTTCAGAAGTTAAGTAGTACATTCATTTGATTTGAATGCATGTACTTGCATGAGGGGTTGAATAGTAAGGTTAAAAATCCCTTTTTGATGCAAATATTTTGAAGTTTAGACATCAGTTACATGTATATACATTGTTATATTTCCAAAAATGACCACTGATAGCTTAGAGTTGATAATTCAATCAGATTGAGATTCACTACATGTAGTTACATATGAAGTGCCATGCAATGCAGGGAGGTGCCTTATCTTTCCGAAAACTATCGCGACATGGGCTTTTTTAAATGTTTCATCCAAAAGAAAAGTTTTGTCTCTTTCATATCGTATGCCTAGTGGCTAACGACTGAATAATGATGTAACAGGTGAATATAACGATTACTGACCAATCTCCTTAATCCAGAAAAGAACACAGCAAACACAGGGACCGCTAGAAACATCAGATGTGGGATCAGGTGCCTAGGAGGAGTAAGCATCCCCTGTTGACTGGTACCGGTCAAGTCCACCATGAACCCTCTGTTTTTGATCGGATAAACAGATCAATCCGTAGTCAAAATGGTATAACAATGGCCTTACAATTGGTGGGAAATACGACCCAACGACAGGTTGTATTTGCAAACAAGGTCATTATAATGACCACAGAATTTTCTATATGCTGACTTTTAACGAGGAAAAATGAAATGCGAAGATAATTAACAGTGATCATAGTCAAAATTCCAGTTGAACAATATACATAATGAGCATAGCCAACATGGAAACAGAGCTGGATCAGGTGACAGGAGGAGTAAGCATCCCCCGTCGACCGGCACAATCGCTGTGTTCTCCTTGTAATGATCGGGTTAATGGAAAAATCCGTAGACAATTCAGTGTGAAAATAACGACCTGACAATTTATATGAAAAACATCAGTCAACATTCGACAGATTGTATTTGCACATAAGGTCATTGTGTTGACCATGAAATTGCAAAATGTTTACTTTAAGCCAGATTATTGATATCCTTGTGTCATCAGTTTATTTCTCAATAGCCTGCCTCGTTGTATAAATTGTTTGTATGTAGAACATCTCTTTTATCGAATCAACTGAGGCATATACTCCACATGCAGGTGATAACGGTATATTGCATAATAATATCACATTGATAATAGAATAGATGAAGATAACGAACAGCGATCGATCTAAAAAAAAAACATACAAGCAATACTAATCTGTGAACAGGCCGTAAAACGCGGACATCTGGAAATTCCAAAGATGGGATAAGGTGCCAAGGAGGATTAAGCATCCCCTGTCGACCGGTTTCACATGCCATAAGTCCTGTGTATTGATCAGATAGACGGAGTAATCTGTATTCAAATTTAGTACACAAACAACGGCCTAACAATTGATATAAAACATGTCAGTCAAAATTCGAACCCAATGATAAGAGGAAATGACGATAGAAAAATTGAAGTCATCAAAATTATCACAAATTTTAGTCGTCATTTTACCATCAATGCTTTCTCTAGTAAAAAAATCCAAATATCAAACGGACGTGTCAGACTCTGTAGTGTCGTTTATTTCGTATTCAGTGGGATATATTGAATCAACATAGGAATGAAACTGAATTTTGTTAATTCATAAAAAGCCGTCGATATATCTAAATGTTGAATTGAAGACCACAACAAGAAGTTCCTGAATAAATTATACTTCATATGAATACAAAAACAGGTCTGTTATGGGGCACAATTGGAACCATTGGAATTCCAACAGATTATTGGTAGACGTGGACTCGATCCGAAAACTACAGAGATCTTGTCAATGAGACACTCGAGCATCTTTTTACATCAACCTCGGAGTACTTGTGTTTAGAATCAGAATTTTTTTTAAAAACAAAATAAGTTTGTAGATGACCAATCCATTTTTACTGAAAAGCAGTTGTCTATCGAAAATCTGGTTCCCGTCTTTAATTTATCGTAGGGATTAGTTGTATAAAGTGTTGAAAAGTCGTACGTTTTGATACTACTGATTTTTGTAAAATTTTGTGATTTCAAATTTTCTAAAAGTTCCTTGGAGATTTTAATCATCTGAAAAATTTGATAAACTTATCTGATAAACACTACTTCTCGAATATTTGTTGTACAGTACTCCTCAAGTTTCTCCTTCACTGCTGTTAATAATGTCGTTAAGATAGTGGTTTGGTAGAGCATCTATCAGAACCCACTATGTATCTTTGTTTGTAAAGATTTTTATGACGTTTAGGAATCCAGTATAGGTATGGTGATTCAAATTCAATTTGATTGTTGGGAATATTAAGAAAAAAAATTAATGAGTATAAATTGGATTAGCACTTGTAGAATTAAATCCAAGATAGTTGGAAAGCTTGGACTACCGATATATTTGTAAGGAGCCTGCCTTTGTTCACAAATTGACCGTACTCAGAAAATGAGTATCAAATCAGTTGGGAGACATAAGCAAACGGCGGGTGTGACCGGTCTGCAGGGGATGCTCACTCCTCTATGGTGCCTCTAAATTTTGAGGTCCGTGTTTGCTCTGCTCCAATTTTGTATCGTTTCATTGGAGTTTCGAGATTGAATACTGTTCGTTATTTTCATATTTCATGCAAGTGATTGTGGAATATTATTGCATAAGTAGGGAAAATTGAGAATAACTAAGTATTTATAAGTAGGTCTGACCGGGCCAGGAGAATCTTACCTACCTGGCGAAGACTCTACCACTTGACAACCGAGGTGGTCAGTGACCATCAGTCACCAACAATGAAAAGATATAGATATCTTTCTAGAACCATCTAGTTATGACTCAATATATAGTATTTCAGTGAAAACGCAAATAAAACAAACATGTAAACAACAGTAATGTATAAATAACAAACAGAAGAGTAAAGATTTGAGGTTTCTCTTGAAATTAATTATGATGAAATATATCATATTTCACGCTGAAGGGCAGTGTCTGACAGATCCACAGCTGTGAAAATGTTGGAATCCTCAGCAAGTGTCAATGTCCAGGAAAAAAGCAGCATTGAGGATAAAGTTCGGAGAAGCAACAGACATTAAACCACTTCATTTTGCAATGTTTCCTAATTACATGAAACGAAAAGTTATGAATATATTTTCATTGAAAATTATATATGAAATAAATCATTTTGTTAAATTTTTTACGTGAATATTGTCTTCTTTTTAAAAGAAGCAAGGAAACAAAATGCACAAAAAATCGGAAAAATTGTACATTAACTTTCTTTAAAAAATTGAGATATATATATATATATATATATATATATATATATATATATATATATATATATATATATATATATATATATATATATATATATATATATATATATATATATATACAACTATGGTTTAATGCAGTCTGTAGCCATTTCTTCTTCATTTTTAGTTATTTCAAAGCTGCTATTCCTGTTGGTTTAAATACATCCATAGGTAAAATATTTCCAAATTTTACAGCTTTTGAAAAAATTCACTGTTTCTGAATTCATGCTAAGAAATATGTTTGTTTATTTTCTAACATGTCTTACTATAAGCTTACCTCTTTTCTGGAATACGTAACAATGTTAACAATTTGTACATGCGTTTTCTTTGTAAGTAAAATGAAAATTATTTCTTGCAAATAAGCTAAAAAGCACTGAATATTTTTTACTGTGGAGCCATCATTGTGCGGGGGGGGGGGGGGCACGCTCACACACGAATTTGCAACCACGCTAACAATTTTTTTCAAAGTATTGACTCATTGTGTCTTCAGAATACTCCTATGCATGTACGATACACACACAAATGGTTCGATTCCACAGTAATCCATATTTCATTTTTTAAGTTTACTGTTATAGTTTTATTTGTCGATAGAATATGGGCGAAGTAAACAGACACCGAGAGCACATCAATCGAGGGCTCGTTAATAGGTACTGTGAATAGGTAACATCTGTAGATAAGGTTACACTTCAATGGCTACCAAACGATTAGTGCGTTAATAACACAGATTAAAATAATATTTATTTGAATTATGATCTTTTAGGGCCTTGGGAAACCCTTTTATGTCTTATTATTGAATGTGACATCTTGGTTTATATGATTTTGTGGGCTTTTTCAGATAACAAAGGAAAAATACATAACTTCATAAATTACTACCACAAATGCTGTTGCAAGTATTACAAAACCCACGGCTATTTTAAATAACATTCTGCCTGGCTTGTTTTATTACTGAAACATATTTTCTTTGTATTGAAAGTAGGCAATTTATTGTATTGTAACGATTAATTTTATGGTTTCTTTTCATTTTTGAAAAAAAAAACCCATTACTTATTGATTATATTATTCTAATAATTATAATTATTTTAATAAGGAAATTAATCTTTGTTTAGTACTTAAAGATAAATTATGGCGTTTTATTTATGGTTTAATCATTTTACATTTTAATATATATATATATATATATATATATATATATATATATATATATATATATATATATATATATATATATATATATATATATATATCTATATATATATATATATATATATATAGAGAGAGAGAGAGAGAGAGAGAGAGAGAGGATATTCAATGTTTTGTAGATGTATATGGAATTTATTTCACGAGTGGGACAGGATTTTTGATATTTTCACGAGTGCGAAGCACGAGTGAAAATATCAAAAAATCCTGTCTCACGAGTGAAATAAATTCCATATTCATCTACAAAACATTGAATTTTCTGTTTATTACATTTTCTTTGATTTTTCCTTTGCCTCTGTCTTCTTTTAACACAGTGTCATAGCTTGACGTCATAGTTGAGCGGTTGAGACGTCATAGCTTAGCAGTTGTGAGATTGAAAAACATTACTTAGCATGGATTTTAGCAACATATTTGGGATGAAATTTGCAGTTTTAGCTCTACCAAGATGGTTAGTTACTATCTCTATCTTATGACAGGCCAGAAATTATTTTTTACTTACTTTGATATCCTTTCACACTGTGAGAGAATATCATTTTGGTATCCTTTCACGCTGTGAGAGAATATCACTTTTATTCAATTAATAAATCACAGTATTTCACTGTTGAAAATGTAATATATATATATATATATATATATATATATATATATATATATATATATATATATATATATATATATATATATATATATATATATATATATATATATATATATATAACTATCAATATCTTATATTATTATACAATTGGCTGGTAAGATACAAATTCGCGAGAAAATTTAAGATTGTATATTAATTTCATCATATATTTGGAATAAACATTATTGAGGAATAAATTCAGCATGAGGTTGGATAAAAATAAGTATAAATTCAGATAATTTCTGAGCCAGTGCTACGTTTTTAAAAAATTTAAAATTGATTGATTGATTGTATGACGTTTAACGTCCCATTCAAGAATTTTTTACTCATGTAGAGACGTTACTGTATGCCGGTGAAGAGCTTCAAATTTAGACCTGTACTCGGCACTCAGGGTCATTGAACAGTGATGGTTCTTTAATGTGCCCACGCCTTTCGTGACACGGGACCTCGGTTTTTAAGTTCTCATCCGAAAGACCCGTGACTTTCACTTCTAGTGCCGGGCGCTTGACGATGGAACAGTCATTACCTATGTTTACGTCTTAGGCTTGACGCGGCGCGGCGAACGAGAATCGAACCTGGGCCTCCCGATTAGGAAGCGAGCGGCCTACCACGAGCCTACCGTGACCGTTAAAATTAAAAAGGAAAATTTCATTTACCCATCAGTAAAATAAATATAAACAAGTACCTTTTCATATGTACTTGTTTCATACCAATTGTAAGGCCTTTGTTTTTATACTAAGTTTCACTACAGAATATTCCATCTACCTGATCAGAACGCAGGGCTCACGCCGGATGTGACCGGAAGACAGGAGATGCTTACTCCTACTAGGTACTTGATCCTATTTCCGGAATTTCCGGGGGTTCATGTTTTACGCCCTCTTTGCAGATTTGTATTGTTTGTAGAATTTTTTGAGATCGATCACTCTTCGTTATCTTTATTTTTTTCATATTAAAATCAAAGTTCCAAATTCATTTTCAAGTACAAATACGAGTTGGTTTTTTTTTATTACGTTCATGGACAATGATATTTTTGTTCAAATGATAGGTTCTAGATATACTTATTGTATACCAAATTATTTGTTATGAAAATCCAAGTCAGAATAGTTTGGTTTTTATTGTTTGAATTTAATATTTTTGTAAAAATCGCGGTTTTAAAGATCGCAGATAGTGCACAAAGCCTAGCGTTAAAATGCCATTAACTTTTAAATAAAGTGTTCTGATTAATTAAAATGATTATATTCTTTATAAAACAAGTCAGAGCTTAACAAAAATTAAATGTGTTGCAAATTAAGCGGCTATCGTCATTTTCTGATATCTTTAATATCGTTTAATATACAAACAGTGAAAATATTCAGTAAAAACTTCAAGAAATATGTTTCAAAAATTGACAAAATATTCGACGCCGGACATGTCCAGTCATAGAATTATGTTTCAATATGGTTAAAACAACGTCAGAGACAAAATATTTATCCAAATAGCTTGAAATTATTGGAATATATTAAGTTCATTGATTTGAAATTGGTATATACGATTTTTAAACGTTGTGTACAATTTCGAAGACACTACAAGAAGTGGAAACCACCGTTATTTGATGAAAATAGCATATTCCTATTCAGGACATTGTTATAAATCTAGCATAACGTTGGATTGGGCTGTGCAGCCTATGTATACGAAGTGTTTATATTGATAGCGCTCGTAAATTATCGTTTATTGTTTTGAATTTCAAAAATTAAATCAATTATGATCTAAACATAAATATTATTGCACACATTTGGCAGGGTGGCATAATAAAGAAAACAAAGCGTGTGTTCATGAATATGTGATAAAAATTCAAAATCCGTATTTTTTACACTACCATGGAATTAGTTTTACGTCAGACTGGGCCGTGCGACTTGCATATCCACAGTTTTACACCCGTAACTTTCGTAAAATAGTGTGCATTGTTTTAATTTTTACATGTTTACTAAATCATGGTCTATATTAAAATATTATGATACACGTTTGCCATGGCGGACTTTATTAAGATAATTATAGCATTTGTCCACGAACTTTATGGAGAAACATGTTTCCCTTTTTTCATTCATTAGTATATGTTCTCATCTCATATTTCGGAATATTGGATACATCATGATTATATCCAACTACACTTAGGCCATAACGGTGTGGAATCTTTCGTTTTAAAATTATTTTTAATTTTTTAAAAGTTAACCCCTGCCATTCCACCCATTTCTTACCTTTTCGTACTTGATACTGCAGTTTAAACGTCGGAAGTGAATTTAATGAGAAGCACGTTGGTGCCTCGAACTGAGTGGGACCGGAATTAGCCATAAATATTCCGTAATTTGTTAGAAGCCATGATCTGCGAAAAGCGCGGTTATATATGCTTAATTTATTCAAATATTCAACACCGAAAACGCCAACAACCAACCTTTGTAATAAATCAACGTTAATGAGCATAATATTTGTTTAATTAATAGATTTAATTCACTATTTTCTCAAGTGGTATTATCATTTTCTTTTTAATTATGCATCATTTTTATGTTTATTCTAAAACAAATAAAATATTTTGTCAAATTTTATTTTCATCAATCTCTGTTTGATTGAATACACACAACCTTCATTTCTACAAGATATCACATTTCTGTGTATTCAATATTATTGTAATCCCTTATTAGAGCACAAAATATTCATAGCTGTTTTGAAACGGACATAATTGCTTCAAAATGAGTAATTGTAATGATTTCAAAGTCCCTCGAGGTTCCAGGCTCCAATTCTATTATGTATCTGCCCAACATATAAAAGTCAAGGTTATTTAAGCCAATAGACACCTGTTAGTTGAACGACCTCTTACAAAAAGACCGACAGAGAATTTGGACACTGGACAAAGGTTGCGATTCATACACATGGTAGAAAAGTTTACTTTCGACATCAAAAATGGAACAATTAATCTCTATTTGGGCGGAGTGGTTGGTTTTTGGTTTGTTTCTTTTGTTTTGCATGTTTTGTTTGTTTCTTTCTTTTGCATTTTTTAAAGTTGCTTTTTTTTTAATTTGCATTTTTCCTGCTGAAATTACATATTTTTCAAACATGAAGAAATGGAAAACCGGAAACAATATTGTAGACTATTTTTCACCGATTTCTTTTCAATGAATGTCGTTCCTTGTTACTGAAATTACACATTAACCTATGATTTTGATGATTTTCATAAAATCGGACACAAATGTTGTTCTGTTTACAATACATAGTTCTCTATATTTATTATAGTTCTGAGGATAGATGTTACAGCCATAACTAGAAATAGAATTATCTATTTAAATACATTTAAACTTCTACTCCTCCTGTATAACTCGTTTGTTTGAAGTAAGACCTGGTATTGATGTAATATCCATAAAATAAATAATTTCATTGAACAATTTTGTCAATATTTTAAGAATATAGTAGAAATAAATAAAACCCCTTAAATATATTTCAAAATCCTTCAGCATGCTGCTCTTTCTGCCTTTATTTCACAATTCAAATAGATTCAAGAAAGTTTGGGAACTTTTCATGGCAAAAATGAAAGTTCAGTCAATAACAAAATTCTAAGTATAAGTATTTTCTTCTTGACGAGTTTAAGCTTGCACACAATAATAGCTATGGCGTCTTCCACGCTTATCTTCATCATTGTTTCATAAAATTCATTAAAAATGTTGTCAAACACAGATGAAGAAATCAATATATATATTCAATCAAATTTGTTGGTTATTTTTGCTATAATTACACTATTCCTTGTGTGAAGAATACGATTTTGAGAATCATATTGAATTTTTTTAACATAATAAAATTGTCTTAGATTAGAATGAAAATTCAATAGGTTATTTACACACTGAATTGTCTACGGATTTTTCCGTTTGCCCGATCATGACAAGGAGCACACGGCAGGTGTGACCTGTTGACAGGGGATGCTTACTCCTCCATGGCACCTGATCCCACCTTTGATGTTTTTAGATGTCCGTGTTAGCTCTGCTCCAAAGAATTGTTTCAATGGACTTTTGAGCTTGATTACTGGTCGTTATCTCCATATTTCATCTAAGAGATGTAATTAACAAACAATATTATTGGACTATAAAAATTGGTCCCAACCGGTTTCAAATTCCGGAGCCATGCATAGCCTACCTACACTACTCATTAAAATATTCGTAAAATCATCAGCAGGCTTGTTTATTATTTAGTTCTGAACTAATCATAGTTTCTATATCTTCAAAGTTAAACATGTATTTATGAATTAAAGTACATTATATGTATAATTGTAAAGATTAATAAAAATTTATCTTAAGTGTATTCAACTTGTATGAATAGTCATAAGATATTCTTGCAAGAATTTATAAATCGACATTATTCATAAATAAATAAAATTTGGATCTTACAAAATCCATTTCATTGATTATCTTTACAAACAATAACCCCCACCTCTTTACATGTAACAAATATGTCCTTCGAGTGTGTGTACATGTTCAGTAAGTGCGCAGAAATTAAGTAAAATGAGTTTTTCCGAGTTTCCTCTGTTATATATATATATAAAAGAAAAAGTATTACTAGTATTTTAATTCATGCCATCAACACGTATCTATCCATTCTTTACAGCCATTTGAATTATGTTCATTATATATATATATATATATATATATATATATATATATATATATATATATATATATATATATATATATATATATATATATATATATATATATATATATATATATATATATATATATATATATATAAAGCACTAAAAATGACCAACGACACGAACAATAATAATTGTCAAATTTTTTAACTTTTAACTTTTTTTAAAACTTTTTCTTTGTCCTGAAGAAGGGACAGGTTGTCCCAAAAATTTGACAATTATTATTGTTCGTGTCGTTGGTCATTTTTAGTGCTTTATATAAATTTCCATCCGTGACCTTGTATTTACTTAGTAGATCCGACACTTACGATATACAGTGTTGTTGGTTTTTAGTGCTTTATATATATATATATATATATATATATATATATATATATATATATATATATATATATATATATATATATATATATATATATATATATATATATATATATATATATATATAAATCAAGAAAAATAGATTTTAAAAAAGAATGAATCCTACCTGTTGAAGTTATCGTAAAAACTTCGTGTAATCCAGCTATGTATATTGCTTTAAATAAGACAAAACAAATGTGTAATGACAAATTAATATAGAAAAAGCACTTTATATCTTGCCAATAAACTTTTGTGGATGATGTCAGATTACAATCATTTGCATTTTATTGGTGCATGAAGGTACCAGGTTTAAAATGGTAAGAAAACAATTAAAAATTGTTTCAAAATTTGAGGAAGGGTGAGAAAGCATTCATTTGTTTAGAACAAATGGGACAAATTCTTTTACTTCATATAGAACAAATTATTCTTGAAAGAAATTATATAACCACCACATTGAAAGTACATGTAACATCAAGAAAAACCTAATTGCAAATTCAATTCACGCTTTACTTGTTTTTATGTATAAAAATTTCTGTATTAAGTCCCATCTCATTTAAAAAATGAATCTCCACCCTTGGGAGATTAATTATTTATATATAGATATTCTTTATTGAACTTTTTTTGTTTGTTATTTTGTACCTTGCAATTCTGTAGTATACAAGATCGAAAATCGGGGGAATGATAAAGTTTATATAAGTTACATGTATTACTATGTTCATTGTGTTTATTAAATACTAACACATGTAACCATCTTGCCAAAAACAGCTGCTTAAATGAATTAAAACTCAGTTCATAAGATGATGGCTTTGACAAATATAATGTATTTTACGGTGCAACCGTTGGGACAAGAGCAGTTATATACCACAAAAAACCTCTACATAACTTACACTTTAAACTTTGATCCTCCTCTTCCAACTTTAAACCGCACAAGACGGTTTACACTGTAACGTCACATGACGTCGAGAGCAAGTTTCCGTAAATGAGCCTAAGTATGCCCTTTGTAGTTTTGTAGAGAAAGGCATTGTAGAGAAGATGCAGTTATTTTTTGTTTCGTTTAAGCTCTCTGCAAGAACTAAATCTTAACACATGATGACTGTGGGACTGTTTATTCGCCATCATGGCATGGAATCCTGGTAGCGAAGGAATTCTGGGAATGTTTCACAGAAAAATTTGCTTGACGAATATACAGATTTTAATTCGAATTTTTCTCTGTTATTATACGATCTATTGAGCTCGCTGCGCTCGCTATTAAATGGTTAATTTTAAATTTTAGACAAAAATGTCGATCAAAACCGTTTAAAAGATTCTGTTTTAGAAGCAGTATACTTCAATAAGTGGTGTTTTAACTTTTAACCATTAGTTTAGAATGTGTATTTTAACCATATCTTCCTTCTTAGATACGAAACTGCAATGCAGAGTGATAAAAGTAGCAAACAAATGATTCACTCAAGTCTCCATGATACTTGGAGCTCATGGTTTTTGAGCAGAGAGGGTTCTCTTCATGACACAATGACACCTGGCTGCCAGCGTGGTGCAGTGGTTGGAGCGTTTGCTTTAGAGTCGTGTAGTAAGGATTGATCCTTACGTCGCGGGTTCTAATTTCATTGGGACGAGGAGACCGGTCCTTTGGAAGAGACCGTATAAACGAGTCCCCGTGTCGCAGTAGGCATGAAAAAGATCCCTTGCTGCTCAAAGGCTGTAGTTGCTGAGTACAGGTCTAAATCTGCAGCCCTTCACCGTCAAATGGTTGCGTCTCAATATGAGTAAAATATTCTTGAAGGGACATTAAACAAGCAAACAAACAATGACCCTGCTGTAACACTAATGATATCTTAATATCAGAGTTTATATCGTTCCTCAACTACACTTGACTATGCGTTTACTATGTTTGTCCCAGAAGATTGTAAATACATCGTACAATACTATCGTCACATTACAACGTGACCACGTTTGGGACATCTTCTTTCTCATTGTTTCAATATAGCAATACTTTTTTCAATTCCTATGAAAAGAGGAGCATTTCAAATAATATTTAATATTCTATATCAATGGCAACATTATTCAATGAGTTTCAAAATCAATTCATAAAATTTTCTTCATGTAGTCGAGTAGCTAGTATGTGGAGTAATTTCATGCATTAATCTCTTTTAGTGAACCATCAAAACAATTGTTCAGTATAATTATAGAACAGTTTACCTTAATAATTTTACGTATTAAACCTTTGCAAGGATAAATTGTATCAAAGGCTAATACAAATTTCGGAGTTATGCTTTCTTGAATTGACTTCATATAATAGTATTCTACGTTCACATTTTATTAGTAATATCATTAATACATACACCTTTCCTCTGACATTGATTTAGATCTTTTAATACTGCATCTTTTGAACAGATTTTCTGATTTATCATATGTTATCTGTGCGTGTCTGTCCTGTTGTTTTCAATCTCTAATGATATGTCAAATGACCTTGTACTTCTTTCATTGTATACAATTATCACAACATCCACCATATTAATTACCAAAGATAATTATGATGCATTGAGTCTTTATAAGCCCCTATCTTTATTCAACTCAAAAAATTAACTGCTGTTAAACTTCAGACATATTGTGCTACAGCACAGTCTAGAAGTGGATTATGAAAAACTCCAAAGAACTTTTAGAAAATTTAAAAGTACAAAATGTATTTAACATCAAAAGCATCAAAGCATATTTCTTTTCTACGCTTCCTACAATTATTCTTGGAGATAAATTGAAGAGCATGCGTTTTACCTTCACAAGAGCTTGTTTGGGGAGGGGACTACCTACGTTTTTGGAAATTATGTCCAATTCCGTTGACATATATTGTCATATGTTCAAAACAAAAAAAAAACTGCTGGCTCAGTAAAAACGGAACTCGCATTTTTTTAATATCATGGACAGAATTACTTTGTTAAAAATCTTTCTGATTCTATTGATACATACAAGTACTCTGAAGTTGATACTAAAAAGATGCTTCAGTTTCTCATCGATAATATCTATGTAGTTTTTGGAGACACATCCTCGCAATGCCAGGGGTCCTGAGTCTTGAATTGCGAGTATGTTGGAGACCAGATCTTCCCAATATCTATTGGAATTTTGATGGACAGTTATTGTTTCCCTTTATTAGCCGACCTGTCTTTATATTCATAGAAAGCCGAATTTATTCATAAACTTCTACATGAGAAGAAGAAAACTCTTGCTGTGGCCTTCAACTTGACATTTAGATATATCGACGACGTTTTATTAATTATTAATAGTTAATAAATCGACTGAATTCGAAATAAGTCACTACAGTCTGCCACATTTGTTTCATATGTGGATGCTTTGCTGACCACAGACGATAATAACCAACTAGTAACAAAACTGTATGACAAACGAGATGACTTCAGCTTTTCCATCTTCAACTTCCCTTTATGTAGCAATATTCCAACATCACCTGCATATGATATTTATGTCCCAAACTGATTCGATATGCAAGAGCATGATCTGAGTACGATCAATTTTTAATCCAAGGCAAGCTACTGATAAATAAGTTGATGTTACAAGGATTTCAACAACTCCGTTTAAAGTCAGCTTTTTGCTGATTTTACAGTCGTTATGATGACCTTGTTTGTAAATACAACCTATCTTTGCTCGCATTTTGTTCGACATATCATACCATTTGTAGGGTCATTGCTTTCATACTAAATTTCACTACGGAAGATTACGTATTTCTTAACACACATAGGGCTCACGACGGGTGTGAACGTGTACAGGAAATGCTTACTGCTCCTTGGCACCCGATCCTGCCTCTGGAATTTCCGGGGGCCCGTGTTTTGTGCTTCGTTCACAGATTTGTACTGTTTACGGGTTTTATGAGATCAATCACTATTCGTTATTTTCACCTTTTCTTATTGCAACTGGTCACTTACAGTGTCTCTTCATTGGATCACTACCTGTATAGTTAGTAGGAATGAATCTTTGTGCATATTCGATATGTATTTCCAATTCTGCTTCAGGGGCAGTTTTGTTGTGGTGAATGTAACAAATTTAATATTGCAATTCTTACATTTTTGTAATTCTTTTTGCATGTATTATAAAATAGTTAAGATAGTAGAGTGTCAGTTGTATATAACTTTATTTTCTAAAAGAGAAATGTTTTATTATATTTTAATAAATACTTTCTAAAAAAAATTGTTTTGGTCATGCTTTGTTTCGTAGCAGGTCATAGGTACACGTACCTATAAATCAGTCACAAGCCTAATCTGTCTTAATGATGCACAAGGTATGCATGCACACAGGTCTAGACAACTTACCTATATGGAGGGCATAAGCGAATAATAACCGGATATTACAATTACACAGTAGACAGACTCTTCATCTACATCCCTCTACTCAGATAACTCCATTTGAGAAAAAAATCCATACAAAAATAAATAAAACACATTTATTTACGATAACTTTCTTCCAAAATATCTTTTTTCCACAAAATTTGTATTTTTTGAAAATTGGGAGCACATCTACATGTAGGAATTATATAATGTACTTTTTTTCATTTCAGCCTTAAACACCATGACTGTTACTTGATTAAAAACATTTTCCTTTTTGTACACATATTTAAGAAGCCTTAATACTTTTATTTATTATAGTGGATTCGATATAAATGTGTCAAATGTTTCCGTCTTTGAGTCTTTGTCTGCCTGGCGATGTCATGTTAGTAAATTTTAGCAATTTGTTTTCCGAGAATACGCAATTCTCTGATTTATTGAAGAATTTTAACATCAGAAACAACGTCTGCAGATTTTTTTTATTTTTTTTTTAATTTATTTTTTTAATGGTTTTGAATAAAAATTTATTTTTGTTTCTGAAATATATCTGGGGAATACCCAATTCTTTCTCATTGGTTCCTCTCTTTTAGAAATTTCGAGGTAAAGAATTCATATTCTTTTTTAATTATGCAAAACGACATGTTTTCTAGATGTTTCTGCAACACCTTTTTATGAGTGTGTGAAATAAGTGTCACCTGATTGGTTGGATTAGCTTTTAATGTTTGCCGAATTCATTATAGCGATTTCCAGTTATTGTATGAAAATAAAAAGGGTGATGATAAAGATAGTGATCGATATAAAAGAAAATTAACAGATAGTGTCCAGGTCTAATAGATATTTTATGAACTTTGTTATATATAAGACTTACACTTTCTAGATAACTGATCTAGGAGACAGTTTTGGGAGCATTTCCAATTCATTATTCTTTAAGTTTTGCATTATATTCTTTTAGTGTTGCACTACTCGTCATGCCTTCAAAGATGCATGAGACCAATATGAAGTGGATGAAACATCATTTAGTAGTTTTGGTTGGTTGGTTGTCTGCTTGCTTTAAGTCCCTTAAGAATTTTCCCTCCTGTTCGGACGCCATCAAATGCTGAAGGGAGGCTGCAAATGTTGACACTTCGGCACTTATGGACCATGGAGAAGTGAAAGATCTTTATTGTGCCAGCACCTGCTGCAACACTTGACCTCGGTTTAACGGTCTCATCTACAAGACCGATCTCTATATCCCGCATGGATTCGAACCCACGATGTAAGTGTCATGTTGTAAATTTTGAATTTACCTGGTGGCATAAATACAAAATTTACCAAGTAGTTGTCATGTTGTACATTTTGTATTTACTGCCGTGCGTAAAATTCAAAATTTACAACATGACGTAAGAATCAACTCCTTACTCTACTACATTTGAACGAAACACAACTGATTAAGCTTTTGGAAATCAATGTAATTTTCAGTTATGCTCTTGACACTTCAAGTGGCTGATATTTTCATGATGCGTGCAGCTTTAAAGGTTTTGTAGCATGATTATAAACAAGTAGTTACAAAATCGTCGTAAAAATCAAATAAAGATATTTAAAACAAACTAATTATTAATGTGAATTCTGAATACGACATATTTCTTTCATGATATTCAGGGCATTTTAGGAGGTTAAATTCTAAGTTATTCGATTTATACCGATCAAGTTTAAATTTACATTACTTATAGAATGTTTTATGTTTCTTTTTTTTTCTTTCTTAAGTTTTAAAATTAACCCAGCCAATTGGCAGCTGAGCACAGTCCTGAGAGTTACATTTTTTTTTTTATAATTTATAGTTTTTGGTTTGCAATTTTAAAAAAGTATAATACTGTGTTTATTAAAATTGTGCCGGAAAGCTATATTTTTTATTTTGTCATAGAGCACGATGAAAATGCGTGAATAAAATAAGGTAAACCTAGTTGTGCAAGGAGCGTCTGATCTATTACACTACTACAGTAGGGGATGATACACGTTGGTAGTTTTATGTGTGTATGGTGATTAACTTGAGGCATATACATGTATTTGTGGGGGGCTGTGACACTTTTACTGTCTTAACTTGTTAAAGACGTTAATATAATTTCAAATTAGGACGGTATTTACTGTTTATTAATTTGACAATGAACATAACACAAGTGAGTAATGAACAAAAATATTTTAATTAGCAAAAATGTTTATAATAAATAATATGGATTATTTGCGCATCAGAAAAATGTCTCACTGATATGGGGGAGGGGGCTAGTTTTACCAATCACAATTAAGGGATTAATGCATGCAGTTATTAGCAACAACTATATGTAGGATTATTTTTTTTCTTTAAACTTAACAGATAAATTGGTGGTGATGAGTGTCGGCGTGGCTTCAGTTAGAGAAGAGAAGTAACAGTTTCATTATAAAGATAATCAAAAATGGTTCGAGGTCAAATATATTCTTATTGAGTCCGATTTATATCATTACTGTTTATACGTGTCTTTACTTTCTCTATTTGAAAAGAGTCATACATTTGCATTGTTTACTTGTAAATATACGTATTATCAATGTGTTTTCTCTTAGCTAATAACTTATTGTATGATATTATATATATATATATATATATATATATAGAGAGAGAGAGAGAGAGAGAGAGAGAGAGAGAGAGAGAGAGTTTGAACATATTTTATTGTATAAATAATATACAAATGGTTTGAACACAAGTCCTAACAACTTACGAGGTTTTCATCATAAATGGCTACAACTGTCAAGGTCTATATATAGAAAAAAATATTGTTATGCAAACATGTTTGTTTAAAACATACATACATAGAGAGAGAGAGAGAGAGAGAGAGAGAGAGAGAGAGAGAGAGTCCATCCTTCTATATACAATATCTTTAAAAGTGTCAAGTATTCCTTAGGTAATTTTTGGGTTGTTTTTTTTCATATTTTGCAGAATATTTACCTTTCACATACTAATTCTTGGCTGCACCTTAAAGTATTTTTTTTTTGTAATTAAGAATAAAAATTTTAAAACGAACAACATTTGATGTTAATTCGTTTAATTTTAAGCATATATGTTTTTTTTTCAAAAAATTCGCATTCTTAAATAAAATTTTGATTTGATGTCTTATTTTTGAATATCACAAGCTTGATAACAATTATAGTACGTCATAAGTCAAATATTTGTCGATTTCTACGGATGTATTCCCCCACCCTGTATTGTATTTAGAAATTGAATACTAGTATTCTAATTAACTTTATAGACCTATATTGTCATAATTAATTGGCTTATTTATTTTATGCTATTCTATTTATTATACATTTCATCAATTTTCATATCATTTCTTGAGGGCATCGCAACCATGAATCCCAATCCCTCAGGGTTCGTAGCTCCCACAAATTGTCATATACATGTATTTGAATTAAAGAACCACTGTTGATTTTTTAAAGATGTTAATATAATTGTGTTAAAATTGGCAAATTTGCTTTAGGTTTAGAACATCAACATCTATTAACCAAGACTGCATCTTGTATTTCCATTGTAAATGAGACATTTGTGGTAATACGTATCTAATTGACCCACTGCCTGAATTCTGGTTCGTCTGGAAGTTTTAGGCGGAGTTCACTGAAAGTGGTGTTTAGTGAAAATAATGCAATGCAATTATAATCACTTGTCATGCTCATACATATTTTGGTATTACAAATATTTCAAGTGTTTCATTCTAGGCAGGACACAGGATTGTAGGGGTTAAATCTGTATTGTGGGAACATTATAGATGTATTTTCTATGATAAATAATACATGGTGGTTTACAGAAAGGATCAGAGCGATTTTACAACTATGAACCCTTACAAATTTTATACTTTTATTTAACAGCGGGTTGCTTTCAAAATAGTTCAAGGATTTTTCGACGATCAGAAGCTCTATTACAATTCAAGTGCTTCTTTAATTAATAATAACAAAAGCAAAGTTTTCCCTTTACATAGGAATACATTTGAAAACTTTTTTTTAAAAAATCGATATCTAGAATTTCAACATCCGCTTAATTGATAAATATGTATCTATAATTGAATAATAATTTTCTAGATATTAAAGCAGCTACTATACATGTGAGGAAATTTCTTTTTATAAGCACAAGTAAGTATAAATATAATATAGGAATATTTTTTTCAGTATTATCCTCTTTCTGTGCAATTTTGAGTTCTAAATCCCTTTGTGCATTCCATACTTATTTCACCATTATAAAATATATTTCAATTAATGTTTGCTTTCCTCAACTTTCAAAATATCAATGCATCAAGCCTACACGGAATGCTTCAACTGCCTTATGTGGCATGATTATATCTCTTCATCACGTGTTGATAGTTTGTCTCTATGTGCCGAAACTTTTTCATGGTATGCTGATACATGTACTTCGTTATTAAATGCTTGTAATTCGTGTTTATATTGGGGATGATACGTAATATTCTTAGCCATAAAAGGGTTCAGTTTTGTATCCAGCATATTCAAAGTTGAAGTCCACACCTTATTTCTTTTAAATATCATTCAACCATTGCTTCCAAACTTTTTAATTACTAAAAAAATTCTACAGTGTCTCGATACATCTAAAAGACATCAATGGCAAACTGAAAACCACTTTTTATGATAAACGTGATGACTTTAGCTTTTCTACCGTCTAGTTCCCATACTTATCAAAAATCAAAACAATTTATCAAATGAGGCAGGCTATTAACAAATAAATTTATGATACAAGGATATCAACAATCTCTTTTAACGTCAGCATTTCGCTAAGTCTATTCAATGGTCAATTCAATGACCTTATCGCAAATACAACCCTAACAAAAAATACTATAGTTAATTATTGTTAACTACAGTAAATCAAAATTATCAAAGTGATCGCTATAGTGTTATAGAGATCACTATTGTAAATCAAAGTTTTCAAAGTGATCACTATAGTATCATAGTTATCACTATAGAAAATCAAAGTTTTCATCATAGTAAATCAAAGTTTTCATAGTGATCACTATAGTATTTCAAAGTTTTCATAGTTTTCACTATAGTGTAATAGTGATCAGTATAGCAAACCAAAGTGTCAAAGTTATCACTATAGTTAACTATAGTTTTCATAGTGTCAAAGTTATCACTATAGTTAACTATAGTATTTTTTGTTAGTGAATCTGTCATTAGATCGAATGTAGACTGACGTTATTCATACAAATTATTAGACCTTTTTTACCTCATTTATCTACGGATTTTCTGTTTAGCCAATCACGACAAAGAGCACACGGCGGGTGTGTCCGGTCTTCAGGGGATGCTTACTCCTCCATGGGACCTTATCCCACTTCTGTTTTCAGAGCTTCGTGTTGGCTCTTGTCATAATTTGTTTAAATGGACTTTTGAGAATGATTACTGTTCGTTTTCCTCACATTTCATTAGAATTTAGTGTTTTAAGTTTTTCACAATCTTCTTTCCGGAAGTTCAATTTTAAATTTCACAAAATATCAAAAATAATAAATAATCATACCATTATAAAGTATCGTATTACAATAAAGATGTCTCACTATATAGTGTTAAAATATCAGCATACAGCTGTAGAACATTGTCAAAGTACATCATGATATAATAAAGAAGTTGCACATTTAAGGACAAAGTATTAGCACACCATGTCAAAGTATCATCATATAATGAGGAGCTAACAGATTGTACTATTAAAGTATCATCATGTAATGAGGTATCAGCATCTAATTTAAAAGTATCGTTATAAAATTCAGAAGTATAGGCATATTTTGACAAAATATCATCATAGAATGAAGAAGTAACAGTATATAAATAAGAATCATCAGAGTATAAAGATAAAATATCAGCATATATGATGTATGATCACCAAATGAAAGTTATTTACGTAAGGCAGGTAAAGCGATCTTTACATCTACACCTGAATTCTTACCTGAATGATTTCCTATGTACTTTACTATTTCAGAGGTAAAAGATAATAAAAAGTTTTAATACTTTTGTTCAGGAATGTCTCGAAAATATTATTTAATGATTCTTTGATGATCTTCTAAGCATGAAACAAACTTCTGTTTTATTTCCTGTTTCATTTGAGCCTGGTGCTTTTAATTGCATTAATATTTCTTTGGACACTCCAGTGTTTTCGTCAAGGTTATGTTGAGGGGAGCGATCGGATCTGTCATGCATGATGCAGATTAGAGTCTGAAAGCAAAAATGTCAGACATGATACCATTTACATAAACATGGGCAATAAAGTTTGTGTAAAATCCAAAATTTTAAAGTTAATGATTTCTAGTGGTTATTTTTTTAATAAAATGTCCTAAAATCTAACTATTTAGGCAAATTTCCATATAATAACATTTAATTATGTAAATATGTAAGCAGATCTACGTCATCAAAAGGGTATTGGTGTTTCGTCATTATCTTTTTTTATTTTAATTGCTTGTTTAATTAGATAAAAACTGTGAAATTACCAAATCAACGTGTTGTATACATCCTTGACTTATTGCAGCATCTGAGGTCTTGAAAGCCATAGTTGCACGATCATCACATTTAATTTTAACGATGATATACATGTAGAATTAAATAATAATTCATAGGGATAAACGTTTCGATTGTGCAAACGAAACTTCTTCATAGAACAATTTAAAAGATAATTTTAAGGTATATATGTGATAAATCTCCCCTCCGTTAAAATACGTGCAGAAAAAATAAGGAGTTTCAACAGATCATGGATCCAAAGAATCTCTTTCGAAAAATGATTTTATAATTTAAAAACTTTTTTTGCTATTTTATTTGATATGAGATATATTTATTATATGATAAGAAATATATATATGTATATATATATTGATTTTTTTTTTCGAGAACATAGAAAATAGTTTTGTCGCAAGAAAGATTTTCTTGAGCTTAAAATGTGCTGCTAATTGATGCACAATGAACATGTCTAATAAAACTTGTTAAGGAAATGCAGGTTGATTTTAATTTTATAAAGAAAATTATTTCTGGAAATGAAAATAGGCATTATTTGTTTATATTTTTTAATGTATGGCTTAAAATTGATATAAGATTTCCTCACAGCTCCCTACTCCGCCCTTAATTAACCGAAACAAAATGAAGCATTACTCATTTTTTTGTGTATTTTATTTTTAAGGTCGTACCTGATTGATACATTTCATTATTTTCAAAGTTTGCAAAGAATGACTTGTAAAACCTGATATCACTAATATGAGGATAAACATTGTTCAAAAGATTATGATGCAAAAATCATATCGGCAATTTTAATGAATATATTTTTGTTAACATAAGACTCTAATATAAAGGGGGAAGATAACGAACAGTGATTAATCTCATAAATCCTGTAAACAAAACGAATAGTGAACAAGACAAAAACACGGATCTCTGAAAACACCAGAGGTGGGATCAGGTACCTAAGAGGAGTAAGCATCCCCTGTCGACCGGTCACACCCGCCGTGAACCCTCTGTATTGATCAGGTAAACGTAGTATTCTGTAGTCAGAATTAATATAAAAACAATGACATAACAATTGAATTGAAAGATATCAGTTTAAATACAACCCAAGAATAGGTTGTAATTACAATCAAGGTAATTATAATAACTACCTTAGAATTTCCTCATTGCTGACTTGATTGTAAAAAAAAGCCCTGTAAAATCAACTCATTTGTCGGTAGCCTGCCACTGTATAAAAATTGATCGTACATGTTTTTCGTACCGAATCATTTGGGAGAATAAACCCCATACGCATATGATAGGTGAATATTATTACGCAAAGGGAAGTTGACAATGGAAAAGTTCAAGTCGTCCCGTTTGTCATATAATACTTTAGCTGTTAGTTTATAAGCATCGTTATTTATTTGTTTAGTGAAAATTATACGTAACCGATACAAATGTGAGAAAAATCCAAAAAGAGACCATTCCGTTATTTTTCCTAAAAATCCTGACCAGATTAAACAGCAATTTAATCATAATTTAACTTTTGCTGAAAATCTTCTCATTATCTAACTAAAATGCTTTCAGTTCTTTACGTAAATTACATATAACCAAATATGATGATTTGGTGCACAACTTTGTAAAATGTGAGACTGTAGTCCTTTGTGTTATTATTTGGCCATTTGAAATTTTGGGTACGTATTCTAAACCACTGTATGTAAATCAGTATGAAAGGATATCGTTAGGTTTAGGCTTTTTTAGTTGGCTTCTGAGTTGTTTAGGATATTCAAATAATTAAAAAAGAAAGAAAGTTTTGATAAGATTGATGTGCGTTAAGTAATGCATAAAATGTACGAGAGGAAAAGGGGATGAATCAGATATGTTCCCCATTTTTGATGAGAGTATGTGAGAAACGTAAGATCAAATCCCTGAGAGGGAGCCATATTAACCGGAAGTCCTGTGACAAACAGGCGTGATGTGTAATGAAAATTAAATCAAAATTAAGAATATTTCAATGTATCATTCAACTATAACTTACACATGTTATTCTAAAGCACTGGGACACTAAATCTCGTTGAAAATTCCTTACATACTGATAAAATTCCGTCTTTTTCTGATGTAATTTGCAATTTGTGCAAACATCGAAAAGTACTGACTCGACCCAACATTATTATAGTCTTGCTTTGAATTGTCCTTGCCAACACCGCCCCATACAAATTACACCAGTCCCCGTTGAGATGCTGAGGATGGTTTAACCCCAGTAGTGGTTACAGTAATACGTATGTTATTAATTGGGGACAATTTACGATTGTGCGTCAATAAATCACCCACTAACACGAACACTAGGGCCAAAAAGCTTTATCGAAATGTTTAACGAACCTTTAAACCTTTTAACAGAACAAATCGACCGGTATTCTTTAACTGCTCATTGACAGAAATTGTCTCCATACGCTGGTCATAATAACTGTTATTAGTAAGATATATATCTCCCTAACTAGGTTGTTTAATTGACATATAGACCTCGGGTTGATTTCGGCGATTCCGTTTTTGTTCGGCCGGAAATCATCCCGGAACGAATAGTCATGTGATGAAACCAATTGCGCGAATCTGGGACGCCATTAAATAATTTGTTTTGACTCAACGATGGCAGTATGCGAGAGATGCTTTACATCAAATGGCAAAAATCTCTATGACTGTAATCGACCTTTAATTAAGTGATCTTGTAGTCACTTCAACCATTGTAATTTAGTGCTGTTTTACAAATAAACGCTTTTAGAATCTTTTATTAAGATTCTTAATGTTTTGCTATCTCTGCTTTGACCTGCAATGAAGGATGATCTTAATTCTCATAAATGTTGTTGCCAGACAACAGGAAATGACCAAGGAATTTCAATTTTTCCCCTACGATAATACAAACGTTACACTTTATTTTCAAAAACATAATAAACTTATTAATTACTTTGGCTTTACATTTCTATATTTGTTCGAAGCATAGAAGAATAATTAAAAAATCTAACAATAGACAGAGAATATTAAATATGGCAAAATATTTTAATTTTCAAATGCCATATCAACAGAAAATTCCAAAGGCTGCCCGAAGGCCCTAGTTCCACCCTTTCCTTTTCCTTCAAAAAGAAGACGCCTAAAATGTAAATTATATTGCAAGCTTAAGTTGTGGCATATTCTGTGAGGATTTTTATCATGCCAACGCATACCGTGACACGGGACTTCATTTTTTGATGTCTCTTCCGAAAGATCCGTGACTTTTACTTCTAATGCCAGGCGCTTGGCGAAGGAACAGTCACTATCTATGTGTTTACATTCTTAGATTTGACGCGGAGAACGAGAATCGAACCCTGGCCTTTCAGTCACTAAGCGAACGCCATACCACTAGGCTACCGTAATATGTAGTGAGAGGCAGATACATCTGTGTCGTTTAAGGAGGTGATCAATTTGAAAATATTAGAATAATCAGAAAAAATGTGAGGCAAAGTAACTGAAAAAGAATATCATCATAACTGCACCCAAGTTCTATCTCGATATGCTTCAGTAAATTTACTGGCAGAATCCCACATTTAAATTCTATTTCCACATTATATTTTCTAGTTCATTAGACACTTGGTTTATATATTGGTATGATACATAACTGATTAAGCATCATATCGAAAGTCTACTGTTATAATGCGTATGAAATTCTACTGTAAATTTTGCAATATTATTGAAATAACTTAGTTTCTTTAATTTAAAGATTTACAGTACTTTAGGTTCATCAGACTGATACAAATTGGAGGATAGACAGATCCCTGTTTAAGGAGGTAGGTGAGACATTTGCTGTTAGTTGCGTGACGCGAATTTGGGAACAACCACATCAGACGTAACTGTATTGCTCGACGAGAGGGCAACGGGTACAGTTAAAATGATTATGTTTAAATTAACAAATTTACAAATTATGGAGAGTACATGATTTCTTTGTGATTTATGTTTTGAGACATAAGGGTGGGACTGCAAAAATATGTAAAATTCAAAAGTTTACACATCAAGAGATGTGTAGGCGATTTTATCCTCCGATTCTTAGGATGTAAGCTATTTTTGAATTAATTTTTAATATGAGGTCTATTTGAATCAAAATGTTACAAACTACAATATATCTTTAAAAAGATTTTGAAATGGACTAAGTGATGGACCCCTTTTGATATGAAAAAAAGTGCGTTCGAATTAAATAACCGTGAATTCTTAATTATGGTTGCAATATTTGAAAAAAGAATAGATCATGCAATTATCACCGACTTTACTTTTTCACATTGATTGTTCTCAATAAACAAAGACAAATTGAGAAATGCCAAATTGGTAATGGAATTGCATTTTCTTTAATTGATCACTAAAGATCAGTTAATAAAAAAGAAAGGAAAGAAAATTTAATAAATCAATGCATTTTGTCATCTACACCGACCCGCTAAATAGTTTCGGAAACTTCGCCTTATCTGCGAAAAGAAACCATAGTTATCAAAATGTCTAGAACCCATCTATTTATCATTAATGCTTTCTCACTTAGAGCAACCTTTCAGATCAAATACTCTATCAGAGTTTTATTGAGCTCTAATTTGAAACTTTATTTTTCATTAATTTGACCCTTGTTGTGAAGTCCGGATCTTTTGATTCCGTGGAGAGAGCGTTAACATTTATCAAAACAGGCACTTCCGGTAAGAGTTTGGATGACCTAAGTGCATTCTATGTATTCAATTATTAACATTGAGAGTTTATGTACTCTATTGATTTCCTTTCAGCTAACTCGTTAAAGTACTTTAAACGAGGATTTGCTATATCCACATTTCTTTCTGTTGACACTTATGTCAGATACTAAAGGATTCGATGAAAATGGTGGTTATGAAATTGCTACAAATAACTTTAAGTAGTGGAAAATACATTTGAATTCCTTTTGAAGTAAATATATATAAAGACAATCTTCGATTCACCCCTCATTATTATTACCCGATCGTATTTATTTACGTTTTGGAGAAAATTCACAGACTTGAACAGTTATATGTAAGTACTGCTGAATGCTGCTTGTATTTCATCGTAAGTGTACTAGGGTTAATCCCTTAGTTATTTCGAATTTAGGCATATGAATTAATTAACAGTACGTATTTAATTTCAAAGTTATGCTTTTTACCTAGATCTGTGGGGATTAATATATTACGTTTAGCTGTTTAGCCTCAATATGTCCGTATTATATACGCGGACGCAAAAAATGGAACAGTGAAGAATTTTATTTCGCAAGAACATGCAGTATTAAAACACAAATGTTGAAAACTAAATTATTCACACCTTTGTATATCAACTGCTCAATCAGGCATAATTACTGTCACCAACCGTAACGACAGCCGCCAGGGAGTACTTCAATATAACCGTTATTAAAACAACTCATTATCACCTGTGGGGACCAATCAGTGGCTTCAATATAAGCGAAATTTCAATATAACCGATTTCAATATAACCGTTATTTTAATGCAAAGAATATGAGAGGCAAAATCTGGGGATTTATTTCTAATTCAAAATAAGCGGAATTTCAAAATAAGCGAGTTCAATATAAGTGGAGTAAGCTGTATATATATACTGTTATATATATATAATTTACCAGGTGCAATAATAAGGATTTTTTCCCTTGTTAACTTAATTTTTGTACAAATTCTAAGACCTTTCAAAAATATCCTTGAAGATTAGTTCGTCTTTTTAAAATAATACCGTAACAACAAAAGCCTTTTCAAACTTATAAAATATAAGCAAAAAGACATTCTTGGTCAGAAATGACAATTTCAGGCACAAATTACTTTTCGAAAGGGCCAGCATTCACTAGCTTATACTACCTAAAATATAACCATCGTGTTGGTGCAAAGAACGTATGGAATATTAACGTTAAGTATTAAAAAGACAGTTGGTATTTATTGATACACATTTACATGTTAAATGATTGCCCTATGCAAACAAATATATTTTGATATTCCGCGGTATATATCTAAAAAACAGGCACTTTTATAAATCTTATCTGGAATGCAAACTTCGTTAAGGTATAAATGTTTTTTCAAAGCCAATGCCGGAGCTTAACTTTGCTCTTGGTTGAAGGAGGATACCTTTTGACCAGAACTTTACTATTTCACGTGCATGATCAATACCTTTAAATCCTTGCATCAAGATGTTACCTGATGCTATTTTATTAATAACAATTTATCAGAATTACAAGCACACAATTGCCAAAGACTCCATCTTCGAACAATGTCTACATGCTGGGAACAATGACGAATAAACAATAACAACAGCTTAACACCCAATAAAAGTTTTAAGGAAAAGAAATTCTTTTATTTAGAGAAGGAGAGATATTGGCCAATTGTGATAATTGTCAATGCCATGTGTCACATCCCTACTCATGGTTTTGTTATGTTTACTTTCAACAGATCTGTAATAGATTTGAGCGTTATTTTCCATGTTTAACAAATGTTGCAGGAACAAACACAACAGCATATAAGGTCTATTCGTGTGCTGAAATACCAAATTTATGGATATAAATTGTTATGGTAGTTATTATTGATAGCTTCTATATCCGCCACATATTTTGAGTTCATTCATCGTTAGTTCCTTTTGTCAGAATTTAGGCTGATTCATAACGCCATATAAAATCACTAAATCTGCTTTTATAACCCCACTCTCAACTGTTTGACACAGTCTGTACTCATTCTAGACCAAACCATGTATTAATCCCCTTTCTCACAATATAAGCGATAAATTGATACAAATGCAAGGTTTTTACCAGGGTTGTGCAAATATCCATTTTTTAAAGAAAAATTTAGATGATTTTTTTTTAAATATATCAAAGAGATGATACATTGTGTTAAGTCTTTTAAATAATAATTCGAACGATTTTATTTGCGAAGTATTTATTCGGCAATTAAAGAGTTTACTTATATTCAAACCCGAATTTTAAAGCTGTTAACAAGAATTTTTGTACAGACGAATAATGACCCCCGCAGAATAATGACCGGGAGTCATTTTGCGACCCGGTCATTATTCAACGTCGAAAAATGACCCCTGGTCATTATTCGACGTCGAAAAATGACCCTTTTGCCTGTAGAAAAAGTGGCATCACCCTTAAAATCTGCATAGTTTATCTAATTCTTAAGGAGGGATTCTTGTCTGGTTTCTGACTAGAGGTATATTTGCTTATACAGGGTGTTTCAGCAAACATGTCCCAACTTTGCGGATTCAATTTAATGTTACACAGTATTAATGTAAGAAATTTTTTGCAAAAATGAAAACCACATAAACTAAACAGTTTTATCAATATGAAATTTGAAGTAATTCTGAATCAATTAATTTTTAAGACAGGTATTTATAAAGTTTGAACACCAGCAGCAGTTTTCAATTTAACGTCATTTTTTATGTGTTCGAAAAAGCCGCAATGTATTAAAGTCAGCATCCTCATTTTGTCTTTGAAGTCCTGTATGACATATATTTTGACACCATTTGAAAAGTCTGCTCTTTAGCAAGATGGTTTACATATGAGTACTTCTTTTTTCAAAATCTTATGCACTAGAATTGGTGATTTTGGAGATTTTCTGTTCGTATTGTTTAGTTCAAAAACAAACATAGATCCATTTTTGGAGGAAAAAACCTGACTACCTGATTTTTGAAGATGTAATCAAAACTTCAATGGAAAAAATAAAATGACGTTATTTTATATTGTTTGTATCACAATTATATTGCCGGAAAATGTGCTATAAAATACAGATATAATTTTATAAATATTTTATTATTGTGCAAAAATATAGACATCAAAAGTCGGGACATGTTTGTTGAAACACCCTGTATGTTTTATGTAAGAGATTTAAAAGATCATATTTTTCTTTCCTCATCACAATTGTACAACTTTAAATAGAAATGGTAAACTGAATTTGAAATCTAGCAGGGACTATATTTTTGGTGGAATGGCGGCGTATGAAAATATCTTCTTTTCTGCCTCTCAAAATAATTATAGAACAATGAATTTAGTTATAATTTTTACACAATCAAAGACTTGAGAAAATTTTTAAATGTAAGTTAAATTAATAATTAGGGACTAAAGTTTAAAAATATATCAAATAAATATGATTTTCCAAACAAACTACAATTATGTTAGCATTTAAAAGCTTCCAATCTAAGTTCAGATTTGAGCCAAAAATCCGTAAAAAGTGTTTTTTCTCTCTTAGTAAACGGTCAAAACTTTTTGTTTTTATATCATTTTGTATCTTTATTTGACAACTTTACCATATGTGAAAATAAGAAAAATTTTAATATAGGAAGCATATAAAAATAACTAAAATATCTTAAAATTTTAAGAAAAATAGAGAAAATTCGGATCAGCCAATATCTATTTTAGTTAAATTATTTATGTCAATTTGATAATATCATCTTATAGACCCTATATGGTAATACCTCTTTATGCAAAAAGAAAAACATTTAATTCATTGAAATAGAAGTAGGCATCGCATGATTGGCAACAGTAATTTTCTATTCTTAATGTCCAGGGAAAAGGTACTGACCTTGACCTGACCTTGCCTCTAATATTAAACGGTCAAATTTAATCTAACTGATACCATCACTTAGTGATATTGTCTTCTTGATTCTGTGAAAATTTCATTGATTTGTAAATATACGAAATAAGTGTTCTTATGAGAAGAATCCCACCTTAAACCAATGGATACACAATATCACAATATGTGCAATACACAGTATAATGAGTAATGTTATATGTATTCATTTAAAGTAATATTGCACTTTTAATTCATCTAACAAGTATTCATACCGAGTTCTTATGCAAGCAATAAACTAACCACCATTTCTAAAAAAATAAATAAATAAATAAATAAATAATATTTAATTATAACGATTTGATAAAATTTCCTGATAAATAAATTCTTAGAAATGAATTCCAAAATTTTAATTCAGAAAAAAATGCATTGTTAATGACGACTAGGAAATGTGGATATATCATTCCCCTTTTTTTCTATTGCTCAACCGGATCCGTAATACAGAGATTTAATTTATGGCTTGCAAAACAATTGGGGCTACATCAACTATCGCATTACGTTATTTTAGAATAGAATAGAATACCTGTAAAAACTTAATTCTTATAGCCACTGAATTTGGCCTAGTCATGGTCCTAATCATCCATCCCCACTGGACCGTGTTCGCTATTAGGTACAGTAGCCTGACAAATTTAAAAAGGCACAGTCACGGGACCGTGTCTGGTACTTGGTACGGTAGACAGACGGGTCTGAAAATCGTAACTGAAAAAACTGAAAAAAGTCACTGAACTGTGTCTAGTACTTGGTACAGTAGACAGACAGGTCTGAAAATGGCACAGTCACTGGACCCAATCGCATCTCCTCGGGTCTTTTCGTCAAGCTCGGAAAGACACCTCGCATGTATTAACATATCACCAGGTGTTAAAATTTTGGAAAAAAAATTGACTTACTGAGTCGCTTCCTATTTCTTAAAGTATTGGAAAGACAGAGGTGATTGTCATTTCCGCCGTATATTTTGGGTTATATTTTTAAATTCAATAAAATAAGCTCCATACTCTACAAATAAGAGAACTCCCTGCATTTATTTCATTGTTCATGAAAAGGGGGTTGTCGTGGATGCCTACTACAACATGAGGTTGTTTTTCTGCTTGTCGGGAAGACCCGAGATGTTGCGAGTGTCTGGACCGCTTACTCGAAATACTTCGGTGTTTTTTAAAAATATTCAAGAAAGAAAAAAAAAGATTTTGTAGTGTTTTTATGTTTAGTCTATAATAAGTAATGAAATATAAATGTCATCGTCAGTTTTATCCAATACTTACAATCCATTTATACTTTACCTATATAACTGCTTATCAAATATTAAAAGTCCTAGAAAAAACTCAGTTGCATTTTAGGTGTAAATGCAGTGCAATACAGAACGTCACCATGATAGTGATTTCGTCACCACGATAGTGTTTTAACCAGCTGAAATAGTTTTTATGTGTATACATAAAATGGTTAACAACACATCAATATGTATAACCAACGAAAATATTCGCTTTAAATTATTTTGCTTTTCACCGTGTCAAAAATCACACGAAATGCACTGTACATACATGT
The DNA here is from genome assembly GCF_033153115.1 of Saccostrea echinata. Classification (NCBI taxonomy): domain Eukaryota; kingdom Metazoa; phylum Mollusca; class Bivalvia; order Ostreida; family Ostreidae; genus Saccostrea; species Saccostrea echinata. The sequence goes on along the minus strand of NW_026889757.1, from coordinate 262,514 downwards.
ACAATGTTTTATATTAATGAGCGATTCCAATCGTTTATATATCTACTTATTAGATTATGACATGAAGCAATGCCAAAGAAAAAGAAAATATCAATTGGAAATTTTACTAAGAATTTTATTTTGGTGATTTCCACGCATTGTTTATTATTCATGAATTTAATATATCACTTTAAAAAAGCTTCTCCAAATGACTTTTACCTTCGACCCACTAATACTTAAGTGCAAACCATTTCGTGATCGTTTTCCCCGTAATTTTAAAGATCAAAGTCATAAATCACCCCTAAATACCCCTAAATACCTGTCCAACCCAGCTTCTTCTCTGCATTTCTTACCCCAGTTGACAAATGGCTTATTTGTGACTGGCCAAAACGCTCATCCGCGAGAACAAAAACCGCATCACAACGAAGGTGATCATTACGAGATGACAAATAGCTTACGATTCGTAAACATGCATATTAAAAGTCCGCCCATTTGTAATTATACCGACCTGATATATTAATTAAATGTTATTAAGCCATATTGTCGGAAAATAGATGGTAAACTACCATTTAAGGGGAAGCCTGATACCCCCTTTCTTTACTAACAAGGCTGCTTGACGTTGAGGAATTTCAGCTTTTAGGTCGAAAATTGCAACTGCGATAGTCTAATCGTAGAGACTGTCGAGAGACAGGTATTTTTATTTTCAGAAAAGCTATTAAATATTGTGAAAAAAATGAATAATTGTCGCTGTTTTCCCTTCTTTTTAAATTTTCAGTTGTAGCATGTTTTTTTGCGGTAATAGACTTTTTTAATTTTCCCCGTTTAAATGTACATGTGTATGATGATTTTATTCTCAAAATCGAGAAGATGAATACATTCCGCTAATTAAATAGAAATGTAATTATATATCAGCTTCTTAAATTTTCTCTTAAATAGAAGTGTCTACAATACATCAATCTGAAATATTTCTTGTCAATATCCATATATCTTGTTGTAAATTTTGAATTTACTAGGTGATGTAATTGCAAAATTTACAACATGACAACATCATGTTGTATCTTTTGCATTTACCTCCACCTACTAAATTCAAAATTTACAACATGAGACATATCAGAATTTCAAAATCCCCATCTCTTTTGTTTCTCTCAGTATTATTTTGCTTGCAATTTAAGTAAGCACAATTTTCCTTGTTTAACATAAACTTTCTTGTTAAAAGTCGTTATTTTATGAATCATTACACTTTTAATTAGTTGTCAAATAAATACGTGTTGATTCTAACACGTATAAAATGTCTGGAGAAAAACACGTGTTTTAAAAAATCATGACATCTACTGAATCTGACATTTACTATACTGGTAAAGGTTTCGTTTCTTTTCCATGGTCTTTTCTCTATCTGTATATCCATTCTTCTCCTTAATTATCTTAATTTGTTTCAGATTTAGTATCACGTTTCTCATCCCCCTAATTAACCCGGTTCGCGTCTCTTAAACCCTGGTACGGTGTTGGGATAAATGACCCTAACATATGTCAGAATTTATGTTTAAATCTTAAAATTTTTCCTGAGAAAATTTGTTTTTAATTGGAATTTCATCGCCAATGGATTTAAACCTCATTTGTTCATCATAAAACAAACTAGAGAAAGTAAGTGGTTTATATCACAAGCTTGATAAAAATTAAGTTATTCCTAATCATAAGGTCAAGAAAAATAGAAATTCACTGACAACAACTGTGAGAGAACAGTATTGGAAATCCTTATATTCCAAATACTAAAGGAAAATAAATAATTCTATACAGCTAAAATCAAAGTGAATGTTTTTAATTTAAATTCCTTCCTAATTGTCATTTTCTTCCTTTCGGTTGAATTGCAGAATGTTCCCCTCATCCAGAAGACAAATTTTATCCTATAGTACTCAGCAAACGCATGTTCTACCACCTTGTTATATAGCAATTTTCTCTGATACAAATAATTCTAACATTAACAAAAGCTGCATGGGGATTTATTTTGTTTATTAAAACAGCAAATTAATCATAACGATTAACTGAAGAAGAAAAACCACGTGCATTATTGCAGCAGCTACATATATCTTGGACCGTCCGTCCGTCTGTTTGTCCCAACTTCTCTTATATCCCTCTATGTGGACTGCAAATACATGTAATAATACAATTATTAGCATTGCCATGAGGATGAGTAGCAAGGTTTTGGGATTTGAATTCTCTTTTCTTTGGTCCACATGAACCCAGAATGATTTGTTTCTAAATGCAAACTTTTGAATCCTCCTCTGTCATTTTTTGTACCTGTTTTTGAAGTGGGTCGTTTAAGATAAAGTAGTGAAATAATAAAGTTTTTTTTCCTTGTGAATGATTGGTATAAAGCCATAACCCCATTATTTGTTTGATGCATGTTTCATTTGACCTATCACGTAATACGTTTATGGTCAAGTAAGATTTTGCCTTGTTTTATTTAAAATAAGAGTAGGAACATCAAGCATTTCTACAAAAAACCATTGCTGCATGGATATGCCATCTGAAGGTAAAAATTTAAAAATTACACCTGATGCATGACCTCTTGATATTTTGTGCTTGAAAAATCGGGAAACGAGATTTTGGAGTAAAGCAATTCCAAAGCTTGCAAAGATATCAACACTTAGCATACTACATAGTATAATTCTGAAAGATTTTTAGCAGGTCCTTTTTCATTTATTTACAAATTCTGTATTACCTATTTTACTAAATCCGTGTAGTTGCATCTGTAGAGACATACACTGTTTTCTTTGGACACTTCAAGTAGTGTGTATAGTGTTTATAGTGTATTACCTTTAAAATTTTGACAATTATACATTTTACTTCAACTAAAGGTATATTGGTATCTAAATTACACTAGTTATGATATTGCAGGTTTAGCTTTTATACTAATGATTTTCTGAAAGAAATATGGTTTGTAATTAAAATACAGACAATTTCAGCATACCTTGCGGGGCAAAATTTGATAGAATGAACTTTTAAGCTTTATAAAGGAATACCAGTCATTTAATCTGGATGTTATCTCTCTTATCGGAGGGTCAATGTACCTAAGTAAAAAAGAGGTCCTACCTTTGACTCAAAAATTTTGCATTTTAAGATGCAAATTAAATACTTGTAGGTGGCCTTTATTTTCCTTATGATTGAACAGGTCAAAATACCTATAGAAAAAGTAAATTGCGAAATACATGACATTGTACATGTAGTTACAAGTCTCTCATAGACCAAACTTGCACAGAGGTTGCATCTTCGGATATATTCACCTATGATGCTGTACCCCTATATTTTCCAGAAAAATGACCAGGCTATAGTTAAACAAGGAAAATTGGATTTGGGTAGAAGATCGAATATGAAAACTTTTTGTACCCTTCACCCATGTAGACTATTTCTCGAGTTAAGTCGCTGCTCTACTTTTGCAATACAAAATATTTCTTTCGGGAATATAGACTTTGAAGTCATAAATACACCGTAATATTATGTGTTTTTACTGTTCAGAATAAACACTCTTGATGAATTAGAATTTACAAATGTCAAGGCGGAATTTTATATTTGGAAATATATCGTGCATCTTTGTAAATTAGAAGTGCACTGTAAGGATGACTCACGAGAACAAAAAAAAATAATTCCGAATTATGATCGCTCATTTGAAAAGAGAATAAAGTATGATGATTTGTGCATAAAGATACATGTATTGAAGAAAATACGGAAATATCCTTTCTTTCAAATTTGATATCCAGGCAATCTTTTGCGAAATTTGTAGCTAGTTGTGTTGAAATTTAGATATTTTTTTTTCATGCATTTTTAAAAAATTAAAAGTGAATGCTGATAGTTTTCAATTGTCAGAGTTTCCTTGAAGTATCATACCTAATGAATTTGAAGGGAGCATGAAGATTTGCAAATTCATCCTAGTAAGTTTTAAAACTGGTTCAATAATCCTCTACTACCTATCTGCATTATATATTCCTCCGAGCAATTTACTCTTGGGTTGGGTTTCAGTGAAATTACATCAAATTAAATATCGGTGAACTTTAGTGTTTAATAGGTTTTTTTCAGGATTTGGTATAATTAATGGTATAATTTTTATATATTTTCCTCTTTACGCTCTCTAATACCAATCTCCATCCTTTTGTATCTGGTGTTACGAGTATTTTTTAGGATTAAGTGTATAAGATGATAAAGTATGTTATGTTTGTATTAATTTTCATGTACATGTGTATAAGATAGATTTCTGTCCATATTAAAGTGAAATGACCGAAGTAAAATTACAACTAATCATTTGACCTTTTGGTGGAACCTCATGGCGCAGAGTAACAAGTGCGTAAGTCAAAAGTGAAGTTGTTCTGAAAGTTGAAATTGTTCTAAGGATAAAATTTTAGTTTGAGTACCTAGTATATAATAACATTGCAAAATTATACAAGTAGCTTTGACCCCATTGTAGCAGAGTAACAAGTGCGTAAGTTAAAAATTAATGTTGTAAAGACAAATTATAATTTGACGAACTGTAATGTTTGTGTTGGTGTTCGGCAAGGTGAAAATTTATCTCCTTTCTTGTTTTCCTTATATATCAATGACCTGGAAGGGTTTCTATTAGATAAAAAATATTGTTGGCTTGCTAAGCATAACAGATGCAACTGAAGAAAAATTATATGCGCACTTTATGTGTATTTTAAGCTTTTTATTTTGTTATATGCAGATGATATTGTTATTATGGCTGAAACAGAGGTAGATCTGCAAAATGCTTTTTATTTGTATTGTTCACAATGGAAAATAACTTAATGTTAATGTTAGTAAGACAAACATTTAATATTTTCTAAAGTACAGTTTAACTTACCAATTGAATGTTAGTTATATCTTTTTGATAAAGTTGTTGTACCAATTTTGACTTATGGCTGTGAAATTTAGGGGCACGGAAACCTTGACATCATTGAACGTATACTTTTAAATATTTTTAAACATATTTTCCATTTAAAGAGTAATACAACTTCTTATATACATGTAGTGTATGTGGAGACTGGGCGATTCCCATTGTATATAAATGTTATATATGTATTATATACATACAAATTTATATAAGATAACTGTATTTACAAGAATGGTCTCTTTGTGGTGAAGATTACTTGCTTCGAATTCTTCAGAAAACAAAATTGTCTGTATATTGTATAAATATATTTATGTTCTCAATATTTTAAAAGAGGCTGAAAAATCCATTGGCAGATTTTATTCACAAAATTTTGACCTCATGGATTTTCCAACATTTGGTATGAACAAAGTACCAGTGGCAGGAATTGGGTCCTTGCTGTTGTGATGCAAAGATTAAGCGACCAATTTATCAAAAATAGTACGGTGATATAAATAAATCATCAAAAGGCCATATCTAAAAAAATTTAAGAGTTATTGTGGACTTGATAAAAAAATCGGTATTTTTACCAAGTAAACTACGAAAAATACTAATAATATTCAAAACTTCAAAACACTACCTCCCATTTGAGACTGGAAGATGGTCAAATATATGATTTAAATGAAAGACTGTGTAAATTATATGTAACTCGGGTCAAATAGCAGACGAATTCCATTTCATTTTACAATGTAAAACATTGAGTAGTATTAAGAAGAATCTTTCACATCCCAAATTGTGTAAAACACCAAATTTACTTAAGTTTATTGAAATTATGTCAATCAGAAATTTTAAATCTTTAAAAAATCTCTGTATATTTATATCTAAAATATAATTTATATGTCCTCATTTCTTTTTCTTTGTGTGTTATTTTGCTATGTTTTGTACAAATTTTGTATATGTTTAATATTCGTTATTGCAACATATATTTAATTTTCCTTTCACGATTGACTATGACGACTTTTTATACACTGTGCCTTATGTACCACTGATTTGTTAGTGTGAGCGTAATAAATGAACTTGAACCACCTAGTATATAATTACATTGCAAAAATTATAAAAGTAGTTAAAATTTTACACTATAGATCTCTAGACGATGGTGATGTTTTATGAGTTCAAAATTGAAATGTTTGACATACTATTTAACAGAAAAATATCATTGAGTAGAATTTTACCACTGGTTTTGGGTTACACAGGCGAGCATATACTGACTCTGGCATTTATTTTGTTAATGCATTGTGTCACATGACAGCACACGTGATGCCAAAGGATTTGAAAAATTATTTGTCTGTTTTTCAGTTTCTTCATGCTAACTAGTCAAAACTGAACATGACATGTTGATTGCATGTGCTGTGTTGCAGATATTTATACCACTGTCAAAATATACCTGTTTATTTCTTTGAAAAATCTTTCAAGGTACTTTAAAATTTTAAAGTTCTTTTTGCGTCATTTTAAAATCTGTAGGTGTATATTGTGGGATATGAAAATTCAATTTCTGTATCATACAGACACGTTTTCCCCTCATCATTTTCTTATTGTCTTTTTTCTACAAAATTCAGGGGATTTGACTAGATGTATGATGTTTCGCAGGTGTGAATTTCAGACCGACTTTGGTTTTGAATAGAATGTTTCAGAAATCCATCTTGGTCAGATATTGTCTTCAAACTTAAGATGTGTGAAATGAAAGGCTTATTTCCGATTGATGACAAATTTGTGGAAACGTGTGGGATAACTTGCGATTACAATAAAGGGTTCCCCATTAGGACATACCAATCGGTAAAATATTATTCAGACTTACCTCAAAACTCAAAGACTTTTGGGAAGAAACATTGCACATACAATGTGCAAAGTAAATTCATCCTTTGTCTGTCCCTTTATTCCTTTATAACGTTAACCCTTTTATCCAGTGGATGTCACTCACTGAATAATTCTTCCCCCATATCACACTTTGTATTCCGACGCCTTGTGATATCCTATGTACAAATACAACAGTGTGTATTTGTAAACATAGAAGAATTCCAAATAAATTAAGAAATAATTAAACAATAGATGTTACTTTTTCTTTATTTCTTTAACGGCATAATCTTTTTGGCGTTTTGCGGCGTATGACAGTCGACGAGAGAAAGAGGTAAAATGTATAAAGATCATGTAATATATACACATGTAATTGAAAAAAAAAATCCCATTAAAAATGATAACAGTTAACAGCTTTTGTGTTTCATTATTCATCTTTCGGATTAATTGGTCACTTATAACATTTTGCATACTATATCCAGGTTTTTTAAAGATTTTACAAAGGACATTTTGGTATGAACTTGCTTCAAAAGTACCTAATCACAAAAAATATAGACATTTGCAGCATTATAATAAACCTTACCCTAGCTGATTCTGATTTATCAAATATTGAGCATTGGTCTAGTTGGAGCTGACATATGGAGTTACTTCCTGAGCATTTATGGCTTTGGTGTGCAGACTTGCTCTTCGTGATGTAGGTACATGTAGAGTATGTGTCCTTAAGTTATCTTATGTATATTTTTTTATTCTCTGAGTTCTGCATAGCATTTCCTGTATCTCTGAAATTAATCTCGGCAACAAAAGTATCGACTGGAAATATTACGGAGTGAAATCTCTGAAATTTCACCTCATGTGGTGGATTAAAAATGCATGGTTTGTAAATAGAAATGAAAGCAGCATATTTTTCACAGAATGGACGCCGTATGACATTCTGAGTCCATTAATATTACTCCCAAGAATTTTAGATTTATTTTCATCGTAAACAACCAAAGTAAGGAACATTGATACAAGCATGAATTGTTTCATCTTCGGGAGGCCGACAGGTTAAAACAATGGAGATTTTAAGGACACAATGTTTTATTCAGATGATTTAACGTGGAAAAATTATTAATAAAAACAAAACATATTTTGTGCTTCGGTCTAATATCGTGTTAGTTATGGTTTTGTACTTGTGGAAATTTTGTATTGTAAGAGTATAACCTAATTAAATGACTAAACATTTAAATCCAGCACCAGCGGCGAAAATATTAAAAAGGGAAATTGAATCCATTTTCACAATTTTTATGGGTAGCTGTTTCTTTGAAGCGTGGTCATTTTTTTTCTATTCGTTAATAGCTAGATAATACTAAATTAATTTACACAAAATAACATGTCGCTGTATTATATTTTATTTCCAGAGAGAGATAGAGTTGTTGACTACAACGCAAAAAGTATTTTGCTAGATAATTTTCCGCTTTTGTTCTAGTCTCTGATAAAATATAAACAATTGAACCAATTTACACACTTGTGCCATCTGAATTTCATTATTTACCCCCTTTCCCCCATTCAAAGTAAATATACTATTTTTTTGTAGATCACATATCTGTATTGAACTTAAAAGAAAAAAAATCAAATGTGCACAGTAGATAAACGTTATCCTTATCAAATCGTTTTCATTTTTTCCTTTTTCTTCTTTTTCATTTCTTAAAAAAAATTAACAGAAATTGAAAAATCATTATTGAAATGGAAATGATCAATTTTATCATTTCGAAACAAACATTAAAAATGATAAAACTGATTAAATTGGTGTTTCACAAAAGAAAAAGAGACATAGGTCAGTTGGGAATGAATGTGTGATTCAAATCGGACACTGATATAATTTTTCTTACAATAATAAGCACAAGGAAAATAATTTAATTTTAAGTTTTTGAAATTGTTCCAATTATTTTTGTAAAAATATTGAATCAGTAGCGGATCCAGCGGGCGATGAGTTGGGTTCAGGGGATCCTTTTTTTCTTTTTGCTTTTCAAATATTTCTGAGTCGGATTTTTTTTTTATTTGGCCGAAGTGGGTACGGACTCTCCCTTATGGAAAATTCCTAGATTCATCCTTGACGATACAAACTTTTTTTTAGATGTCACATTCTAAATGATTTCTTGATTAAATATAAAAATATTATATATATATATATATATATATATATATATATATATATATATATATATATATATATATATATGTATATATATATATATATATATATATATATATATATATATATATATATATATATATATATATATATATATATATATATATATATATATATATATATTCAAGGTTTATACAGTGACACAGAATACAGAATAAATTCATTCGTGGGCTGTAAATCTTTTTTTTTTAAATCTTCAAAAATGCAGCAGCGATGTTGCATGTACTAAAAAGAATAATTTGGGATTTAGTAACGCCCTCCTCACAATTTTCATTTGATTACACAGGAGGAAGGCGGGGCTATGTTTCGCAAGGACAGCCTACCATTTGATAGAGATAATAGTGTGACTGCACTTTGTCACTGAAGGAAATCGGATAAGTGTCTAAATAGATTTCAGCTCGAACTTTTCCAATGTTTTGTCGCATACATTAAGATAAATCTGGATAAATACAAGTTGATGAGGAGACTAGACATTTTTCTAAGGGACCGATGGTGATAACAAAAATGGTGGAGCACAGTTTGAGAAAATCATCTGGTTTTACTATTGATTCTTTAATAGGAAAAGACTCTGATAAAACAGAGAGTTCTTCGAGTGGTAGAAATTATGAAGAGTATGTGCATTTAAATTCAGAGACCAATAAAAGTGACAGTCCAAGGCCGCGGATACAGGATCGACCAGAAAATCTGGAACGAACGCGTAGGGAACCTGTTGTACATGATTCAATGAGACATTTTCCAGATTTGGCCACAGCACGGAGGGACAGGGATTTGTTCCTTGCATCAAACCCACACAGTGCTTCAGAATCATTAAAACATTTACATGACGTTTTATCTCAAACTGCGGGGGCCACGGGAACATATTTTTCCCCCCGAATGTGTCGTCACCCCATGTCACCTTTTAATTTACATTCTATGTATCCTGGTCAGTTACCAGCCTCTACCCCTCTTCATCCCCTGATGCTGAACCCCTCCACCTCTAGAGATATCAGACATCTGCACCCCTGGATATCAGAGCGTTACTCTGGATATTACTATCCCAGATACCCAGGTAAACATATTTAACAGGTACCAGCTAATTGTCAATAGATGACTAAAATTTCAATGTCTTCTTTTATTTTTAATTTAAAAAAAGATAAATTATTTTGAGTTTAAATGCTTTTCTTCTTATTTTCATTTATTTTTTAAGGTAATTTGGTCGAGTCAACAAATGATAGATAAATTGAATATGAATAAATCATATCTTTAAGATCAATTATATTTAAACTAGCACGCTTTGTGTACGTATATAAGTAGAAAATATCATGTACCATATTACATGTTATCAGAATTTTCTAAATGAAAGTCTGTTTTACTTGATTTTAAAATACGTTTCACAATTAAATTGAATAAGGATATGATTTTCTAAAATTCTAATTGACTCCTTTTATGACCTCCTCATATTAATCGTTAGTTGGGCAAATATTCCTCTAAATTTATTATCTTATAGGTTTATATATCACCCAACCACCCAGAATATCTTGTATAAAACATATCACTTGGTTTATTTAAACTTCCCTTGCTTTAAATGTATAGTCAGCTGTTTATCGATTTCCTAAATATAAAGGAAAAAAGTTTATAAATTTCTTTCTTTCTTTATTGAATTAACAATCGCGTTTTATAATTGGATGTTTATCGTTTGCCAATCGCTTAATTTTCTACTTCTCCCACATCAGTTGGGGATTATAATATGAGAATAAAGAATAAACAGACTTTCTTTTAAATGCCCTTTCTTCATGAGAAAATGACATTTAATTCTCGTGCACGAGTGTGACTTTAAAGAAACGAGGGATTATTATTCTCTCGATATTCTACATAACGGAAAGATTATATTATGAAAAAGGAAAAGATTTAGAAGTAAGAAAGTTGCAGTGTTTTTATGTTTTCATAACAAAGACACAATATATGTACATTTACCTATGTTTAAATTCATGAAAAGAACAATCTTCATTTTTTTTTAATTTCACAAGAAGATGAAGCTTTATCTTTTTTGATTTATTATTCATATTTACTAGAAAATAATTTTTATTGCTACCCCAGATCTCTCATAAAGGTTTTTAGTCATTAACAAAGATATTTTTTTATTATTTTTTTAACAATGGCATTTTGGGATTTAAAAAAATTATAAATATATATGTGCATAGAAATTTATGATGAACCTTTGTTTAAAAAAGAGTCATACTTTGATATAATTCAATGGAATTAATTATGTTAACAAATTAAAAAAAATAGCAATGAAGCATCCTTTTTCTATTTTCATTTAATAATATTTTCTAAATATCAAAAATGAATATAATTGAAAAAAAAATAATGTCCACATCGATAGAAATGCACTAAAATACAGGTCATAAGATATAATTATATCATATCATATCAAAGGATATATTTTTTAAATAATAATGTTTATGGAAATAACTTTGAAGAAAAAAAAATTAAGCACCAGTTACAATTATTATCAAGTTTATAATTTTTTTAAGATTATTTATCAAAAGCAGAGATTTAGAACTATTGGCTCGAATTGAAAGTGATGACAAAAGATTTTATCTACAGTGCTTTTATTTCACGTAAGATATTTTTCTTCAAAGGATTTAAAAATATTCAAAAATACAGAGTATAAAACTGCTGATTTTAGTGCCTGTATCACATTGAGTGAAAAGTACTTCTTGAAAAATTCGTTGTAATGATAAATTTCCAAAGCTTTGATGTTTTCTGTCTATGGAAAATCATTCTTAACCTATAATTTATCTGTTTGATACCACTTTATTTCAATTATTGCTGTTTCATGTAAATTTCATTTGTACAGATATACATCGTTTTTTGTTTATATGGACAACAAAATGGGATGAAATACGATGTATGGTAATTAGAAAAAAGACAAAAATATGACTTAATTAATATGTATCATAGAAGTGTATGAGAGCAGAAAACAAGACTTGTTATTTACGTCTTGAATAGAATTAAAATGAAACGAGATGAAAACGCCGTGCAGCTCTTAATTTTCCAGCTTGACACTAAAAACCAATCTATTTTCTGTTTTTGCGCGCATTAGTTGCCGAAATGTGTCGTAGGACCATTCATAAACACGAAAGCTCATTAATAATTCTATGACAACTATAAAATATAACAGCTTTTGTGTTTAAAAAATACTGCAAAACTGCCTCCTTGATACGACGTTGTCCCAGGATAACTTAAAACACACTGACTCACGGAGACTAATTTATAAAGACACAATTAATTGCGATATTTACATGTTTGTACCATTATTATGATAATTATCATTTAACGTAAATTAATTTTAATCGCAGTAGTGGATTTTTCATCATAAAGACGAGTGTTGCCTTGCACTTTGACCTCTGAAGAGAAGGTCATCCTCCTGAGAATGACAGCGAGGCTAAATAATTTCCCATGACTTGTTTTCGTTTAATATTAAATCTCCCTGGTAAAATACAGCTGTTTTATAGGAGTAATAATTATCCAAGACCTTTCTGTCTTTTATGAGACCTTTGATAAAGTATGTTTCCATGAATGAAAAAGCTGATATGCAAATTTATAATTTGTTTCAAATTGCACCAAGGTTAATTTTCATTGAATGTTATAAGGGGGATTATGCAAAATTTGTAGATGTCAAAGAAAGTACATGATCAAAATGACCTTCATGCATATTTCACCGATTTATACCACGCATGCCAGCGCAAAATAGACCGTAGATTTTAAATGTAATTAAAACTTTCAGAATGCTATTCTATAATGATACATGTATATTATACTGGGTTTGTTTTTCATTGCAGCGGCTCCAGGTTTTCTTTTCCAGCCTTACAGAAAACCCAAGCGAATACGTACCGCATTTTCCCCTTCACAGCTTCTTCAACTCGAGAAGGCGTTCGAAAAAAGTCATTATGTCGTCGGACAAGAAAGAAAAGATTTGGCTGCAGAACTGCAACTGACAGAGACACAGGTACTGTATATTATGTATAGAAAAAAAAACTACAAACTACACAGAATATGCACAAATAAACAATCTATACATGCATAATTCATTTCTGACGTACAACAATGCAATGCAATAACTTATATACAGCCACAAAAAATTATTTACGGAATAGGAATGCATATGCTATAATTCATGATCAAAAACATGTATATTTACATGCATATTTGATAAATAAATAGTTTTGTGATATGTTTTCATATTTAATATTTTGACATAAACATGAGATCTGTCTCGCAAAGTAGCACATACTAGTATACTTCTCAAACCTTTGATGAAAATAAAATGGAAAACTTCGGGACAATCACATTTACATTGCAATTTTTTTTAAACTAATATTGCTTTGGAAACTAGAACCCCGATATATATTGTGATCTAGACGTGCACTGGTACAAAATTCATGATATTGACAGAAAGATGAGAAGAGATGAAATTCATTTCCACGACAAATAAAAGCCTTGATTAAATTATGGCGAGGAAAGTTGGCAATGGGTGACAATATTGCTAAATGGAGATCTCGTTACCCTCTCTCTAAACTCTGGTTTCATGAAATAACGTCCCTGATATCCGACTATAGAATGAACAAAAACAGGCGTAATTACTTTAAAATATTCGCGCGACTGATAATGCTTTAAAGTTAATCTGAATTTTATTGCCTTTAATACAATATACTTTGTACTTCAATTAACAGTCGAAGAATTATATATTTTTCCCCTTTGGTCTTCTATCAATGGTTGCATTACAGTGTCGTCTGTCTGGGTTTAGCGTTAATAGCTCGACCCCACGTTTTAAGGGAAATTAACTCGGAAATATATATAGAAATTGCTACATTGCTCTTTGCATTAATGCTTTCTATCTGTTATTTAGCCATTCCCTGCTGAAAGATCATCCTCCATCTAATAAATAGGAACAGATAAATTGCCACCGAGTAAAAAACCTATCAGAAGTATTTAATAGACTAAATTACTGCAATCGCCATATTTAATTTAGTTTCGAATGAATTGAATTCTAAGCCGTTGTCGGTTTTTGTACAATATTACAATATATGCCGATAGTTTTAATGGGACGATTCCACAGCTAATCCCCCATGTTCTGAATGAAACTATTACGATTGATTATCTATTTGATGGGCCGAACGGGAGATTAAATTACCGTCGACTGCGCACTTGTGGCCAGCCACCGCAAGATAAAGAACCCCACTTTGTTCCTGCTATCAAAAGGATTACTTTTGCAATCAAAATCTAATTAACAAGAATTCCCGCCATTTATTTGAGAGTATCTTTTCATTACAAAAATAACTGAAAACGAAAAGGCTGAAGCTGCAAATAAGAGGATAATTAGAGTTGTGCACGCTTAGTTGATATAGACATTTTCTGATAAGGTATTCCGACGCTACGCTAACGATGGTTACAGAGGTTGTCTAGGGGGTGTTGCCTTATCCTTCCCTACGGACGACGGGGCTTTGATAACCCTTTCACAGCAAATATCACACCTAATTAAAGACCAACACGAGAAATAAGTTGTCTGAATTCTGCGCTTTACTGACAGGAGTTGTCCTGTGGGAGTCATTTTGATTCCCCTTTAGCTGAAGGACAGATTAAGAATAAGGAGTGATAATGATTGTGCGTTACCCTTGTGTATTCAAAATGCTGTGATCTCTAAGTACTGGTCATTGAAGTTTAGCAGTTTCCGCTAAATCTCTCTTCCAATGTTTCAATATTTGATAAGAAAATCATAAGAATACAGTAATCAAAAGCTACTTATTATTTTCTTTTCAAGAGAGGGGGGAGTTGAATACTTATACCACAGAAATTAAAGATTTAATTGAACATTTTAGGTGAAAGTATGGTTTCAAAACAGACGTACGAAACATAAGCGGATAAAAACGGAAGATGGAGAAGAACCAAACAGTCCTGGCAAAACTTCTTCAAGAGACATGGACAGCGACGATGACAATAAAGATGACAGTGACATTAGTGACATTGATGATATTGGCGATGACGGTATGAGTCATCTTCGTGGCAACGAAATTCACCACCCGCCAGTTCCCGCGTCTGCGCACTTACTGTTACAGTAGGTGTTCAAATTTCTCTAAGTGCGATATTATAGAAATGTGAAAACGGGTTGTTATTTTAAAATGCCGACAACCATAGGCCACGAATCGGTTCTTTAAGACTATATATTATTGTAGAATGAATTCCTATTGTTATTTTGTGTCTGCTCTGTTTCCATTGTGCCACACCGTGTTGTGATCCGTGGAGTCGTACTATACATGTAATACAGATGTCTGAAAATCCCACATAAAATTGTACAATTGCTCATAATTATTTATTCAAAGAATATGTGGACAATAAAAGTTGAATTCATACATGTATTTCTTGTGTTTTTTGTTCTGAAACCTCTTTTTTTTAAAAAAAAAAAAAAAAAAAAAAAAAAAAAAAGATGATCTGGACTAGAACAGAGTTTCAAATTATTAAAAGTACTATTGTATAAGCATAGGTACGGCAAGCACATATTTTACACAGTGACAAAATTGAAGACAAATACCATTTGGCAAAGTCACATTGTGTCGTAAATTCTAATTAGTCCTAATTATACTTAGCGCCAAAACAAAAATCACTAGTTTCTAAATTTGTTCTTCTTTAGATGACACGTCTGAGGAGAGGGGCAAATTAAATATCTAGCCTGCTATGTTCGTCGGTAAAACAAACGATGATTTAAGTCAGTTGTGCATAAATCTTAATATTTTATTACCATATATGTCAGCTCAGTATCTTATGCAACTGGCTTACTGGTAAGCCTTGTTTCACTTTCAATCATTTTTCGTTTCTAACAAAGGTCTTTCATTCATAATTCTAAAAATAGGCAAAATACTTTAAATACATACCTATACATACTTACAAAAAAGACCTCACATTAAAAAACACAATTGTCGGATTTTCCATTTTTTAAATTTAAGAATGGACAATTCATTGAGCAAAAAGAATGTCGATTTCTTTTTAAAAAAATGTTGGCAACATTATGTAGCCAAAATGTCTTATACATTAGAATCAACTTAAACTGAGGATGCTTCAATATTTCTTTGACTAATCATGGCTTTAGAAAATTTTAAAGATTTATTTCTATACTATTGATCTTCTATTATTACCCGGGGAAAATAATTTGAACAAACTTGAATTTACACTAAATGAGGATGCTTCTGCATTAATATGATTAATCATGCTTTTGCTGTTTTCGAGAAGAAGATTTTTAATGATTTTTCATTTATATTTCTTTGAATAACTTTGATTCCCTGTTATGGCCCCTCTCTACTCCTGATGCATCATGATTTGAACATGACTAATCTTGGCTTTGTTGTCCTTGAGGAAAGATTTTTATTGGTTTTTCCTATACATTGCCATACATGTAAAACTTTGATCACCCATTGTGGTCCCAATCTACCCCCCGGGGGTCATTATTTGAACAAATTTGAAATCTACCCTGCCAATTCCTATATATCTCCATATATATCTTTGATTCCTTGTTGTGGCCCCACCCTACCCCCAGGGGATATAATTTGAATTAATTTGAATCTACACTACCTGAGGATGTGTCTGTATTAATATGACTAATTATGGCGTTGTTGTTCTTGAGAAAAAATTTTAAAATATTTCCTGTATATTCCTATGTAAAATTTGATTGCCCATTGTGGCCCACCCTACCCTCAGAGGTCATGATTTGAACAAATTTGAATCTACACTATCTGAGGATGCTTCCATATAAATGTGACCAATCGTGGCTTGCTGTTCCTTTGAAGAAGATTGTTAAAGATTTTTCCTAGTATGTATTCCCTTGTAAACTTTGATCCCCCAGTGTGGTCCCTCCCTATCCCTGGGGGTCATGACTTGAATAAACTTGAACTACACTACCTGAGGGTGCTTCTATATAAATGTGACCCTTTTGAACCCCTTTACCCAAGAATACTCTGTGCCAAGTTTGATTGAAACTGGCAAGGTGGTTCTGGAGAAGATGAAATTGTATGAAGTTTTCGACAACAACGACGACAGTCAAATTTTGATCAGAAAGTTCACTTGAGCCTTCGGTCTCGTAAAAAAAGTGGTTAGTAAGTTTTGGTTTATGCTGCTTTCTTGAGAAAAAAACATGGAAACTCAAAACTGGTAAATAGTTGTACGTTACAAGGATCTTTATTATTTGGTTGCATTTCAACCTATCATTGCTTTAATTTTTGAGAGTATGACTATAAAAATGGATGAATAAAGTTGTTTTTGAATACTTTGTTTCCATAGTAACGTATGTAATAGTTGATTTCCAAGATATTTTTATCATCCATTGAAGACATCAGGCCTTCAACTATTGGAAACAGTCATTGTAAATTGTTTGCATTTCTGCAAGTGCTAACTCTGGGAGTCTGAACGTGTTCAAAAATGCCATTTTTTAAACTTTAAGGCATGCTGCCATAGAAACCATAACATACAGCAAGCCAGTTTTGCCTGATTTGAGTTTACAGTATCAAAGACTTTCATCATAGAGAGTTTGGAGAAATTCTGAGACTATACATCCTATATATAAAAGTTGAAGTCATTAGAGAATGGCTCTTAAAAATGTCAAATGCCCGTGTCATTTCCCTTGTTCCTCTCCTAAATAAGCTAAATTACTGGATGACTATCTTAACTTCACATATTTAGTCATTTAAATCATTAAAGGTTTTTACTGATACACATAATTGGATCATAAGGACCAAACATTTAGCGTGGATCATATTCTTTCCCATTTGGAAAATAAATAAATGTAGGGTTTAAAGTGTAATTCTGTGTATTTCTGCAATTAAATGTATGGTTTATGTATGTTCATAAAAGACACTCTGAATTTAATTCTCATTAATGTTGACATGTAGTTTGAGATGTCATCGAGCTTGTTGATTAAAATTAAAAACATCAATATTTTTTATCTAAGGATAAAAAAAAAACGTAAAGAAAGAACAAATTTGTTGTTCATCAACCATCACTTCTCCATTGCTAATGAGTACATGACTATGGTCATTTGGCAATTGAAAATTGTTAATTAGTGAGAGACACATTTATGCGAAGTGTTTTCTTCTTTGGACATACACAAGTTGCAGACTATATCACTAAAACTAAACCTACTGTCATAGGCATCAAATATTCTTTAATTTTGAACAAAAATTGTGATAAAAGATAAATTTTGATTCTGAACTATTCAACTTTTATCAGCTGGGACCATAAAATGTATTTGTCTGTTTGTTTGTTTGTTTGTTTATTGTTTAACGTCCCTCTCGATAATTTTTCACTCATATGGAGACGCCACCACTTGCCGGTGGAGAGCTACACATTTTGACCTATACTCCGCACTTAGGGCCATTGAGCAGTGAGGGATCTTTTTCGTGCCAGCACCTACTGTGACACGGGACGTCGGTTTATACGGTCTCATCCGAAGGACCGGTCTCCACGTCCCACAGTGGGATTCGAACCCGCGACGTAAGGATCGACTCCTTACTCCGCGATTCTAGAGCGAACGCTCTAACCACTGCGCCACGCGGGTATTTGTCTGTTAAATTCTCTTTACCCCATCTTTGATTTATATAATAATGTCTTCCCACAGCTAAGAATTCAAAAACAAATGTGTACATATTAACTCAGCTTTCTGTAAAATATTTTGAGAACTAGAAGAAACACAGTTCAATTTGCACAAACAACTGAGGTTTTCTCGTCTGGAATGACGAACATATACATATATGCTCGGAAAACTGGACGAAAACAATGGTTGGGAGAATAGTGTGTGATTTGCCGAAATTTGGACAACTTTTTCAGAAAGAAACAAGATGTGTTTGTGAAACACTGATGCCCCAGTATGGCAACTTATAGCAAAGGTTAAACTTTCTCAATTGCAAATGAAATATGTGGGTACCCAAAGTAAGATCTTGTCTCGAGGAATAAACCTGTGAAATACCGGGTATGAAAGCCCTAGCAGCAACCATTGAATAGATATGGAAAAGGTTAAAGTTTTTTTCCAAAAGTATGTCAAACATCAAGGTCAAGGTCAAATGGTCAAAATTAATGGTGCCCAAGGAAAGGCCAAGGTCAAAGGGTCAAAGTTGCTGTATCCAAAGAAAGGTCTTGTCACAAGGATTACATATGTGAGGTATGAAGTTCCTAGCACCAACCGTTCAAAAGGTATGGCCAAGGTTAAAGTTTTTCAAAAGTAGGTCAAACTCCAAGGTCAAGGTCAAAGAGTCAAAGTTCGTGATATTCAAAGGAAAAACTTGTCACAAGGATTACACAGGTGAAGTATGAAAACCCTAGCACCAACTGTTCAAAAGTTATGGCCAAGGTTAAAGTTTTTCAAAAGTAGGTCAAACTCCTAGGTCAAGGTCAAAATTGTTGGTATCTAAAGGAAGGTCTTGTTACAAGGATTACATATGTGAAGTATGAAAGCCCTAGCATCAATTGTTCAAAAGTTATGGCCAAGGTTAAAGTTTGGTAAAATTTTGCAAAACGGTCAAACTCCAAGGTCAAGGTCAAATATGGTGGTACCCAAAGAAAGGTCTTGTCACAAGGAATACACATGTGAAATATGAAAGCCATAGCTCCAACCAATCAAAAGTTATGGGTAAGGTTGAAGTTTTTGCGGACAAACACACAGACGGACGGACAGGGCCAAAACTATATACCCCCGAATCTTCGATACGGGGGTATAAAAAAGAAAAGCTTGTCAAAGTTTACAGCGTGTTACAGAAATCTTAATCATTATGATTTTTCACAGATGTATATATAAACTTGATGAAATTAAATATTTTTTTTCATCATGCACTGACCACGGCATTATATTTCTAGTTGTTAACATACTAAACAACGCACTTAAAACACACAATTATTATATGCCAGTGTTCTAAACTGTTATAAAACACCTATTTCCGTTCAAGATAAGGAAGCATTTTAAAAGAATTTATATTGATAAAACAAAATAATGACCGTTTGCACTTTGTTTTACAAATGGAGAGAAAACCTCATTTTTAACTCTACATTGTGTCATGACTGCTCACGACCTTAATTAATGGTTTCATTATTCTCCGAAATATTACAGGAATATACTTAATTTGACATAAGATGGCAATTACTCAGAACAAAGAGACAAACTGAAATTTAAGCCTTCAAGAAACTTTCACCTTAGACTTAACAAATCTTTTTTTTCCAACAAAGTGGAATTGTGTGAAATGTTCAGGGCCGCGCATGTAAACGTCCCTGCACTGAGACGATTAGAGCTGCTAAGTGGTAAATATCAACAATGTTACGGAGGCTTATGTTTATATTTTTACATTCAATATCTAATGTCTACATTACATTATTTTTAAATCCAAGTTTGAGGTGTGAATTAACAGCAAACAACACATGCGACATTCGTCATTTTACAAGGTTGTCGAATTCGGAATAATAGAAGAAAACTTCTGTTATGTTATCTTAGGAAATTTAATGTTTCAAAACAATTTTCAACGTATGTACATGTATTTCTAATGTATCTGTAATTTGCAACCCTCTTTATTACAGAGTGTCTTTTGTGGGTAACATGTAGAGTCTTTATCTGCAAGTGAGACGTAATATCACTAGATATTAATTAATTAAAACCAATCGGAGAGTTGCTTTAATTGACTGTATAAAAGATAAAGTAAGTCAAAATATGGTAATATTTGCTGCGAAAGAAAAACAAGAGGCCCAAGGGCCTTAACGGTCACCTGAGTACAACAATTTAGAGGATCCATAAACTGATAAATGAAGCTTTGTTGCAAAAAAGCAAGAAAAATAGTACGATTAAGATCAACAATATAATTGTTCTAGTATATATCTATCTGTCCTCCCTTTATCACTATTACCATGCAGACTTTTAACAAAATGTCTATAACCTCTCACATTGACCTCATTTGGCCTTTGAAGAACATTTAAAAAGATAAGTTATTTTTGTTTAATTTTTATTCATGTATTATTTCCAAGTCTACCTGATCATTTAGACTAAGAAAGTACTTTTTGTATTATACAATAAATGTTCTTGCATAATTCTCTTATTCTATTAACCTTTCAAATACATTATCTACAGTGATTAATTATCAAAGGTGAATGGCAAAGGGGAATAACTTCATTCAGTAGAATACAAATTAATAGAGCCCTGGTCAGGACCAGAACACTTGACTAAATGGTCCAGATGTTCAAAATTCTGGTAAAAATACCCTTGCTTATTAAAACTTTTTACTCTGTTAGCCTCAAGTATGCCCAGGAGCAGAAAATAATGCAATTTCACTATTTAACACAGCCCTACCCTAACACCAGAACCCATGACCCAGGGTCATGAAATTTACAAATTTGGAAGAGGTACCCTCATCATCATAACTATGCAATTACATGTAGTTGAAGATTTTCAAAGAATTCACCCATTTTCACTATATTATCAATAGAGCCCCCCCCCCCCCCACAGACACAACAGAACCCCTGGGACAACAAGTTTTAAAAAATTTGTAAAAGCATCCTTGCTCATCATAACTATACACTTGCTTCTTTGCTTTATAACCAGGAGTAGAAAAAATATTTTGAAAGAAATTATGAATTTTCACTATATAATCAATAGAGTCCCCCCCCCTTTCACCAGAACCCCTGACCTTGGGGAAATGATTTCACAATTTTGGAAGAGGTATTCTTGCTTATCATAACCATGCACTTCCATTGTTTAAATAATACCCAGGAGCATAGAAGATTTTCAAAGATTTAATGCATTTTCACTATATAATCAACAGAGCCCCGACCTAACACCAGAACACCTGACCCAGGGGCCATGAAATTCACAATTTTGGAAGAGGCGGTCTTGCTCAACATAACTATGTACTTAGTTACTTTATTTAATACCCAGGATCAGAGAAGATTTTCAAAGATTTAATGCATTTTCACTATATTATCAATAGAGCCTCGCCCCAACACCAGAACCCCTGACCCAGGGGCCATGAAATTCACAATTTTGGAAGAGGCAGCCATGCTCATCATAACTATGTGTACTTAGTTAGTTTATTCAATACCCAGGATCAGAGAAGAAGATTTTCAAAGAATCAATGCATTTTCACTATATTATCAATAGAGCCCCGCCCTAACACCAGAACCCCTGACCCAGGTTCCATGAAATTCACAATTTTGGAAGAGGCAGCCATTCTCATCATAACTATGTACTTAGTTAGTTTATTTAATACCCAGGAGCAGAGAAGAAGATTTTCAAAGAATTGATGCATTTTCACTATATAATCAATAGAGCCCCGCCCTAACACCTGAACCCCTGACCCAGGGGCCATGAAATTCACAATTTTGGAAGAGGCGGTCTTGCTCAACATAACTATGTACTTAGTTACTTTATTTAATACCCAGGATCAGAGAAGATTTTCAAAGATTTAATGCATTTTCACTATATTATCAATAGAGCCTCGCCCCAACACCAGAACCCCTGACCCAGGGGCCATGAAATTCACAATTTTGGAAGAGGCAGCCATGCTCATCATAACTATGTGTACTTAGTTAGTTTATTCAATACCCAGGATCAGAGAAGAAGATTTTCAAAGAATCAATGCATTTTCACTATATTATCAATAGAGCCCCGCCCTAACACCAGAACCCCTGACCCAGGTTCCATGAAATTCACAATTTTGGAAGAGGCAGTTTTGCTCAACATAACTATGTACTTAGTTAGTTTATCTAATACCCAGGAGCAGAGAAAAAGATTTTCAAAGAAATAATGTATTTTCACTATATAATCAATAGAGCCCAGCCCTAACACCAGAACCCCTGACCCAGGGGCCATGAAATTCACATTTTGGAAGAGGCAGTCTTGCTCAACACAACTTTGTACAGTTAGTTTATCTAATACCCAGGAGCAGAGAAGATTTTCAAAGAAATAATGCACCTTCACTATATGATCTATATAGCCCCACCCTAGCACCAGAACCCCTGACCCTGGGGCTATGAATTTCACAATTTGGTAGAGGGCTCAATGCTTATTACAATCATACCAACAGTTTGACTGCTTGATGTCCAGGAGTAAAGAAGAAGATTTTTAAGATTGCATTAATTTTGGTGGTTTTAGCCCCACCCCTCAGGCCCCAGGGGGCAGGGACCATGAAATTTACAATTTTTGTCCCCCTTCACCCATAGATGTTATATGCCAAAATTGGTTGAAATTTGTTGAGCGGTTTCGGAGAAGAAGCTGAAAATGTTTAAATGTTAATGCACGACGGACGACGCACGCCGACGGACAAAAACGGATAGCAAAAGGTCACCTGGGTGACTCAGGTGACCTAAAAAAGTTCAAATAACTTTGACCAACATTGCTTCTATGTGCATATTTACCTAAATGGTTCATTTTGGAAAATTAAAAAAAAAAAAAGAAGACATGTCTGACAGGAACGTTATACTTAAATCAATAGCATTTGATACATTCGAGGAAAACTGCTTTCACCTAGCAACATGATAAAAGGTGATGGGATATTTATGACTTAATAAATCTCAGTTTATGAGAATTTTGCACCTGCACCCAAGATGTGGCGCACGAGCCTTCTTGCATTCCTAAAAGGTTGGATCCTTATTCAAAAGTCTTTTTAAAAAATGTAAATTAAGTTTGAATTCTTGAATTAAAAAGCAAACTCATCTGAGTTACCTTGGCCCTGCTGTTCTTCAGAAGAATATTTAACGATTCTTTCCCTCTTTACTCACATGAAAAATGTTGACCCAAAATTGTGGCTAAATCCCAACCCCAAGGGATCAGGACATAACCAAATTTGAATCGACACATCATGCTTCAATATCAATATGATTGACATGCCCTTTTGTTCTGTAAATTTCGTATTTTTTCCCAAATACATACATTTGGTACCCCCCCCTCCCTCCCAATTTTAGCCCCATCCAAATCCAAGGGTTCCTAATTAAAAAAAAAATACTGAATCCACACAACAAGGTACTGTTAATCAACAATTATTCGCGATACAAGATATCACAGAGTTTGACATATCCGTTTCATATTTGGATATTTTACTAGAAAAAAACGTTAATAGTAACCAAAACTTTATGATAAACGTGATGACTTCGACTTTTCTATCGTCATCTTACCTTACGCATGTAACGATAAACCCTTGTCACCTGCATATGGAGTTTATTTCTCCCAGTTGATTCGATACTCAAGAACATGCTCCACGTACGAACAATTTCTAAACCGAGGCAAGCTTTTGACAAACAAGCTGATGAAACAAGGCTATCAACAGTCTCGTTTAAAGTCAACATTTCGCTAGTTCTATAGTTGATATAATGACATTCTCAGCATATACAATCTATCATTAAGTCGAATGTTGACTGAAGTTTTTCATACTAATTGTGAGGCCATTATTTAAACACTGAATTGTTTACGAATTTTTCCGTTTGCTCGATCATGACAATGAGTACACTGCTAGTGTGACTGGTGGCTAGGGGATGATTACTCCTTCATGGCACCTAATCCCACCTCTGATGTTTTTAGAGGTCCCTGTTTGCTCTGCTTCCGATTTGTATTGTTCCAATGGACTTCTGAGCTTGATTACTGTTCGTTATATTTCATCTCAGGAATTTTACCTAATGAGAACCAGACACTTTATCCCCCTTTCACCATAATTTCCATTTGGGAAAGAGAGTGACCCTTTATGAAAATATTATGCTCAATCACGTATGGTTGCTTTTGAATAAGTTTGGTAAATAATTTGTTTTGAAGTTCTGTATAGATAATTTCGAAACATCAAAAGAATAAATAAAAACGAAAAAAAGACGACAATTTGAGTGTCACGTGAGTGACTGAGGTGACTTCATAGAGATATCGCATTGTAATTTATCAAATACTCATGCTATTTACACAACGTATTAGAAAACAAACGTTAGTAACATTTATTTGTAAGGGAAAGAAAATAACACTAATAAATTAGCCCTTCTTGAATTAAATCATAACGTACCTCAACACGTACAGGAAAAATACGTGACAACATACCATCAGCGAATGTAAAAATTGTAAAAATATCTTGTCAGGTGAGAAGAAAAAGAGATCAAAACAAACACAAATAAGCAGTAAAAACAGGCACAATCAATAGACCTGTGTAAAAAGTTCGACTGCAGTCTGGTCCAGTCGGAGGAAGTAAGCCGGATAAGGATTGTTTTCTCCATGAACGCTGGATTTAAAAAGTTTTCAAAAGACAGATCTCCAGGCAAGTCCAGGAAACTGAGATCCCATACCACAGCGCTGGCACGATAGGGACCGCCATGAGCCTTTTGTCTTGCTCGGGTAGAAGTGTTTGGTAGACATTTCAGTATGAAAATAAAGACCTACAATTTGTATTAAATATGTCAGTCAGGCAACATTCAATCTAACTACAGGTTGTAATTGCAAACAAAGTCATTGTATCGACTATAGAATTTGCGAAATGTTGACTTTAAACGAGATTGTTGATACTCTTTCATAATCAACTAATTTGTCAGTAGCCTGTCTTGGTTTCGAAATCTTCATACATGTATGCAGAACATGCTATTCCTTATCGAATCAACTAGGAGACATAAATACCATATTCTGGTGATAATGGTATATTTCTGCATAAATAGAGAATTAGACATTAGAAAAGTTGAATTCATCGCGTTCATCATAAACTTTGGTTAGTCTACCATTAATTGCTTTCTCTAGTAAAAATTCCAAATATGAAACAGATGTGTCAGACTTTGTGGTGTCTTCTAATTCAGTAGTTCAATGGGAAATATCTATTTGACGTATGAAAGACAATCAATATTTTTTGATTGATAAAAGGTCGTCGATATACTAGTTTATAAAAGTCGAATTTAAGGCCACGGCAAGACATTTTTCTCTTCATGTAGAAGTTTTTATACAAATTCTTCTTCACAGGAGTATAAAAACTGGTTTGCTAATAAAGTGGCAGATTGCTGAAAGGCCTGGTCTGAGAAGGAAGACTATATAGATATTGAAAATGAGAAACTAGAGCATCTTTTTAATATCAATTTTAGACAACTTGTGTGTAGAATCAAAATGAAATTGAACAAAGAAAGTTTGCTGAAGACCATACACAAGATATGAAAATTTCCGAGTTCCATTTCTATTGAAGAAGCAGTGTCTATGATGTCAAAAACCCTGATTCTTGATCTAGCGTGAAGAATGGTTTCATAAAGCATTGAAATATCACGTTTGATAATGATGATTTTGGTAAAAGGTTTTGTTTTCATATTTTCTAAAAGTCCTTTGGAATTTTACATTTCATTACTATCACTTCTCGAATATGTTGTTGCACAGTACCGTTAAAATTTCTCGATGCTGTTTAAAATAGTTGCGTGAGAAGTAACGGTTACAGCACATATGTAAACTATTTTTCTTTAGTTTTGCTGTCTACCTTTTTCAATATTTAACATATAATAAGATGATGTTTTAGTCAAAACCGCATATTCCTTTTTTTTTTGCGAGTACTTATAATCGCGAAATGGCTCTTTAACGTCAAATCGCGAGAACAACAATTCGCGGTGGACGGTTGATCAAGAGTTTTTACACTGATTTCAGCACCATAAAAATAAAAGCGAGCAAATTTATTTAGCGAGTGGTGCTTTTCGCGAAATTACACAATAATTAATTCCTTGCGTATATTCAGGAATCTACAGTAATTGTTTATAGATTTTGTGAAAAGAGTTTGTTAGATATAATTGCAGGAAGAGATTGTCAAATGTGTTTTGAAATCTTATCAATATATGTAAATCATTTTTAATAGCATGTAGTGGAACAAAAAGCATGGTATTTCAGCTTCCTCCTCGTCACACCACTCCTCGAAATTAAAAGCCTTGTAAACAATAAAATTTTGCTGTACCTAATTAAAGTTTACTATAACTAACTTAAGTTTACCATTGTGCATACATTAATGCTTTGAATTATTATTAAGCTTTTATCTACTATGATACATTGGTAATTTATTGACACTTTTATGTAATATGAAACTTTTCTCTGGAACTCTATTGAAGATTAACAGCAAGAGAACACTCAAAATGCATATTTATAATGATAATGCGAGAAGTACTATTGAAAAATATCAATGATATTGCCATTTATAATAAAAAATTCTCGTTTAAACAATTAGAATAATTGAAAGATTTTGATTCGTTATGTTTAATAGCGTGAAACACTGATAAACAGCAGCATGAAGTTTGATCTTTTGGAACTTTGATCCTTTCGTATAACTGTAGATGACTTGATTTTCGCGACACCTTATTTTCGCGAGATAGTCATTGACACTTTATTAGCGAGACAATATTTTCACGAATTGTGGTTATTGCTCTATATAATCTTAAGGAATACTAATATACGCGAGAATGAAATTTTCGCGAGCACACTGTCTCGCTTATAAGGCGAAAATAAAGTTCTCGCAAATAAAAAGTGTTTTACAGTACTATGGCAATAACTTTTATATACATATACTTGCAAACAATATTCTTATTTATTAAAGCAAACTTTGCTTACTAAAGTAACTTGTTTTTACTGTAATATTTTCTCATGGTAACTTCTCAGTTGTTGAGGTGTATGTAAAGTGCACTTAAATTCATATCACTGTGTAGGAGAAGCAACTGGTTATGTTTTCGATTTTTGGATAAGTTTGATCATTAGAAGAGAGGTGACTTTTTAGGCCAAGGGTGAAAATCACAGATCTTAAAAACCTGAATAACTGAGACCTCGTACTTCTATGGTAGCTGACACGATGTTGAATCATCACTGTAATGATGTGAGCACAAAGTTTAGGACTAAAGTTCAACCAAAATTGTTGGCATCTTGAAGTCTACTTTAAGTAAGATTGGTGATAAAAGAAAGGACACTCATTACTGTGCCTGCAAAATCGCCAAGAAGACACTAGAATACCGTAGTAATTAGTACGTAAAACAAATACCATAGTGATTAGACAGTACGTAAAACATATGGTACAGATCTGAGTAAAATAATGTTATGATAAGAAAATAGGTTAATTTGTGTTAACCACAACTTAATTTATGTTGTGGTTCACATAAACGTTAGAGGACAGTCACTGTAACTGTACTAATCTAAGCTTAATCATTTCTTTCAGAGCTTCTGCTCTGAAAAAAAAAGAAGAAGAAGAAGAAACAGATCTGAAAAGGAAATTCCTATCACAAAAGTGCAAATTATGATTATAGGCAGTAAATATTAAAATGAGAATAAATTTCAGAATACATGTACGAAATGAAACTTTAAAAAATATGTCGCTAACTTTCTAGATTAAAATAAGTTCTTTTATGAAAGACTAAGCATATTTTCAATGTAAAGATACACTTTTTTATTTTTTTTTTTCCTGACGAAAGTCTCCCATTGAAAACAATTATTTTAATAAACGAGCACATTTGTTTCGCTTAAGAGATACATATATTCTGCGAGGAAATATAGATGGAGTCTTTTTTCACTGTACTAAATTAAGGTATTGATAGTAATCATAATTGTTTTTAAAAGAAATTGAAACATAATATTCGTCTCTCGTGAGGGAAACATGTTTTGAAGAAATATATCCTCGTTCTAATGAGATAGTTTTTTTTAAAAATATATTTTTTTACTTAAATAAAATCCCCTATTTCACAAAAACTTTGATTTTTTTTTTTACTTCTTTTTTTTTTATCCAAAGAGATATCTTTTGAAGTAATCGTTATAGTATCTAGTAAAATAAATGTAGTAATTAATTGAAAGTTATTTCAGTTTCTGAAGATACCTACAGCGATGCATCTTTTCCAAAGCGAAATCTTTTTTAGAAAACGTTTTGAAAGAAATGTGTTGCGAAAAGATCTTTTTATTTTCCCCTCTACCGTTTCACATGAATTAGAGTTCGACATCAGACAACGTTTTTACACCTTTCAGATCCAGTTTTTTTTTTTTTTTTTTTTTTTTTTTTTTTTTTTTTTTTTTTTTTTTTTAGAAACTAAAATTTAAATCAATTTAAGATAAAGAGAATTGCTTTGAAAAGATAGAAGACGACAAAAAAATCAATTACATGTAGGATTTTGGATAAAAATCTGGAAATAAAACATTGTTGGAGTTATTACAGGTATATATTTTAATTCTCAAGTAACACATACACAGAAATCATGTATTTCAGTTACTATATCTGTTTTATTTTTATATCCCTTATACACAAGGGATATTTGTTCCATTATTTATTTATAATTTATCTGCTTTTAATTGGATTTATCTAGAACAAACACCTAAACACCCATAAAAAGGAATTCTACAGAGCATTTTATATTAATACAAATATCTGTCAGTAATTTGCTAGCACTTTATGAAGAGGTTTTATAAATCTCTCATCAGAAAATTTCAAAACTTTCATATTCTCCGAAGAACTCTTTGCATCAAGATATTGACTTATATCTAGGGATCGTGGCGGGTGTGACCGGTTGACAGGGGATGCTTACTCCTCCTATGCACCTGATCTCACCTCAGGAATATCCGAGGGTCCGTGTTTTATGCCCTGTTCACGGATTTGTATTGTTTGTAGATTTCTTTTGAGATCATTGTTCATTTCTTGACCTTTTTCATTCTACATACCGCCGAAATATGGCTGAAATATTGCCGACTCGGCGTTATACAATAACAATCAATCAATCATTCTACTCAAAACTATTGTTTTAGTCTGGAGTTCGTTATTCTTCTGACTTCTCAATAATTACGTTTCAGAATCTCCTTCTTAAGAGACACTGACATAGTTGTTTGAGGACAACAAAATCCCTCCGCCCCCCCCCCCCCTTATCCTGATATATACCCCTAAGCCTTTCCAATTTCTCTTTCGTTTTTTTATCTTTCGCTGGCATATTTAATTTGTGTTCCCAAGAAAAGTAAAAAAAAAAAAGAATAATAATTTAAAACAAACATTTATAAAATCATAAATGTAAATTTATAAATAAATTTATATAAAAAATGTTTTCCTTTCTTTTCTGTAGTTTAAACATAGATTAGATCCAATTGTTATAGAAAGACAGCATGAAAAAGTCGGCAATACTTTCGTTAAATATTTTGGGTAAATGCGGAGTACTATGTCACTATGACTACTGATATTCAGTTATATGTGTAGTTCTCACTACATCTCTAAGATTATATGAGCTCGAGGTTGTCAGGTAAATTACGGAAGCTAATACCTTATCCTAAAAAATAACCCTTCTTGACTTTCTGTCTGTCCAACCCTGTTGATTCCAAGTATTTTTTTTTTAAATCAGCTTTGTGAACAGAGAAATGTCTTTCGAAATTGTTGATGAAGAAAAAAATGTTTCTAAATCCCTATTTTGTAAACTATTACAGTTCAAAACAGGGGATTAAGAAATATCTATTGTACAACGACTATAATATTGGTTAATATCGCTATGATCATTATCACAGCTGTCGCCTTTTATGGTGTCTAACTTGCGGTGACGTTTAATCGGCTATAATGATCTTTTCCAATCCAAAATCAATATACTAATATTCCATTTTCCATTAAAAAAAATCGCCATCAGCATGAAAGCAAAAGATGAACTGAATAAGAGAATTTGTTCCCTGTTGATAAGTCGTGGGAAATTTCTAAAAATTCTATTCATAATTATGCAATGATCTTTTCGGTCAAAGAGTTTGTGGCTTTGAAGCAGCTTATTTTAGTAACACATCGACCCTGTACAGTACAATGGAGGACAACTCTTGGAGGCCACCTGATCATGACCCAGGTTGAAGTATGTCTTTCGGGGTAATGTACACTGCACCTGGGCCCTAGTTAAACCTGCCTGATTAACATGAGAATGTATTCGATGGACAATTGCACGGTAATTTAATTTGTTCAAACTCCTAAGTATCAATTCACATCACACCAGGTTCGACTAAATCATGGTTAATTTATATCTCCTAAATTGAAATCTATACGCTACTTACGGTTCGAGATGTAGAGGAGTGTACCGTTTTAATCTATTACAGTAATTGTTCGCCTGAATTTGAATAAAATCAATCTCATTAGGGAAAACAAGATACCACGTCCATTGATGGCTATAATTTGTCGGAGGGAAATTCGCCATAGGGAAGCTATATGAGAAATGTTTCTCTAATTTGTTTAAAATGCGCATACTTTAATGCTTTCTGAGTACATTATCCCATTACATATATGTATATATTGTTACAACCTTAAAATTGATTTTGCATCACATTTTGGAACTATAAGAAAAAAATCTTTAAATTATGCCAATAAAATTTTACTCGGACTAAAATATGATGAAATTCATACTATATTCCATCTCCAAAACACTACATTTTTTGGTGGAAAATATCTAAAAAGATAATAATTTTGATTTTCCTATTTCCGTTCATTTGCGCATGTGGTGAAATATATTGCCACTCTTTTAGTAACGATGAAAACAGAATAAAGAACCATTGAAATTATTAAACCTGTGTGTCACTTATTTTTTCCACAGCAAAAGAAGAGTAATTAAATTGATGATTTTCACCCTGTTTGTTTGATTGTCAATTTTTCTGTCTTTGTAATAGATTGTCACAATGTTGTCTATGGATTTCAGAGTTAACGAAAAATCATTCAGAAATTACAATGGATTGGGGAATCTTCGGATTTTGTCTTTATTGTTATTACAAAAAATCGGAAAAACTCAAGTTTTTTTTTTTCAAATGAGACTGCCATAACCCGTTTCCAATATGTTCGGAACTCATAGGTTATAGTTGATAAGTGTACCGTACCTCCAGAAAATTCCGAATGACATTACACGAGGTACCATGGAGAAGTAAGCATCCCCTGTCGACTGGTCACACCCGCCTTGTGCTCCTTGTCATGATCAGGCAAACGGAAAAATGTAGACAATTCAGTGTAAAAACTAGGCCTTATAATTTTTATGAAAAACGTCATTAAACATTCGACTTAACGATAGATTGTATTTGTTGACAAGATCATTGTCATAGAATTTGCGAAATGTTGACTATAAAAGAGACTATTGATATCCTTGTCTCATCGACTTATTTGTCAACAACTTGCCTCAATTAAAAATTATTGATATGTAGATCATGTTCTTACATATTGAATTAACTGGGAGACATAAACTCCATATGCAATAATAATGGTATATTGCTACATATATATAGATAAGGGAAGTTGACGCTAGAAAAGTTGAAGTCATCACCTTTATCATAAAGTTTTGTTGTTACTTTGCCATTAATGTCTTTCTGTAGTAAAGTATCTGTCAAAAATTTACAAGAAGCGGCGAGGAGAAAAGTAATTTCGAAATACCAACATAACAAAAGATTAATTTTGAAGGCAATTACTTAAGAAATTTGGCCTATAAAATAGAATTGTAATGATACGGTTTAAAAATTGCATTAGACTGTTTAATTACCTGTTGGATCACATTCCTTTGCATTTGAATGGGTCGGGATTGATCACATAGCATAAATTAAAATAACATATGAAGAGTGAGAAAGCTCCGTTGCCTGTGTTTTTAAAAAATACAGTGGCATTCGAACCCACGACATCTGGATTAAAAGTCCGCTGCGCTACGCGGACGCTTACACGAAATTACATGGGATAATATAAAGGGAGATATACATGAAATATATGAAGATAAGGAACATAATTCAAGTCCATTAAACAATACAAATTTTGAAGCAGAGCAAACACGGACCTCTAAAATATCAGAGGTGGGATCAGGTGCCATGGAGGAGTGAGCATCCCCTGCCGACCGGTCACTCCCGCCGTGTGCTCCTTGTCATGATCGGGAAATACATGTAATAAAAAAATTCGTGGACAATTCAGTGTGTAAATAATGGCCTAACAATTAGTATGAAAAACGTCAATCAGCATTTGACTTGATAATAAATTGTATTTGCAGAGAAGGTCATTGTATCTACCATAGAACATATTCTTTTTTATCAACTTGTTTATCAATAACTTACCTCGATTTAGAAATTGTTCATAAGTAGGCATGCTCTTGCTTATTGAATCAACTGAGAGATATAAACCCCGTATACAGGTGATGAAGGTATTTTGCTGCATAAGTAAGGGAAGTTGATGATTGAAAAGTTAAAGTCACCACGTTTATAATAAAGCTTGGTTGTTAAATTACCATTAACGTCTTTTTCTAGTAAAACATCCAAATATGAAGTCGCCCGCATGGCGCAGTGGTTAGAGCGTCTGCTCTAGGGTCGCGAAGTAAGGAGTTGATCCTTACGTCGCGGGTTCGAATCCCACTGTGGGACGTGGAGACCGGTCCTTCGGATGAGACCGTATAAACCGAGGTCCCGTGTCGCAGTAGGTGCTGGCACGAAAAAGATCCCTCACTGCTCAATGGCCGTAAGTGCCGAGTATAGGACAAAATTTGCAGCTCTCCACCGGCAAGTGGTGGCGTCTCCACATGAGTGAAAAATTCTCGAGAGGGACGTTAAACAAAATACAATCAATCAATCAATCCAAATATGAAACAGATGTGTCAGACTCTGTGGTATCTTTTATTTCAAGCTCACCGGGATATATCGTATCGACATAAAAATGGAAAAACCATTGTTAATTAACAATACGTCGTCGTAATATCTAAATGTCGAGTTGAAGGCTACAGCAAGTGTTTTCTTCTTTTCGCTTATAACATCTTGGAACAAATTCTGCTTCATATGAATACAAAAATAGGTCTGTCAATAAACGGGCACAATTAGTTCCCATGGAAATATATTCCAATAGATTCCAATAGATTGTTGGAAGACCTGGTTTCCAAAAACCACATAGATATTGTCAATCAGAAAGTCGAGCATCTTTTTAATATCAACTTGTTACAATCAAAACGCTTTTTACCAAAATAATTTTGCAGATTACCAATGACAAGGTTAGTAAATGTACGAGTTCCATTTTTATTGAAAAAGCAGCTGTCAATGATATCAAAAAGCCTGGACTTTAATTTATAGCGGGAAATGGTTGTATATGAAGTTGAAAAGTCGTAAATTTTTATGTTGTTGATTAAACAATGTGTTTATATATATATATATATATATATATATATATATATATATATATATATATATATATATATATATATATATTTAATTGAACAATGTTTTCATATTCATATACATGAATAAACTATTTTAAAAAAGTTTTTAAATATTTTTAAATAGTACTTTCTCACTTTTTCCACCAATCATTTATTTTTCTAAACTTAAAATACATTGAGCAAGGTATATTTTAAAGTTTCTTTAAAAAACATGTAACTTTGAATAATTATAAGGCATTCGCCAATTAGTACATATTTAGTTACATAATCCGATTTTTTTGTCTAAATCATACTCTTCAAAAATCGGAAATGATTAGAATTCTACTCTTACTGTTTTTGGTTCAATAGATGAGAACGATATTTAGCTTCTGCATCGGCCTCTTACCCCTTTTTCTTTAAAAAATCAATTTATGTGTTACTGACACTTGTTTAACTGTTGATTTGGTGATATTGGTAGGGGTGAGGCAGGTCCAGTTGATAATTGGTTTCAAAAATGCATCCACGGTGGGATTCGAACCCACGACCTCTGGATTAGAAGTCCAGCGCGCTATCCGCTGCGCTACGCGGACGCTTATGAAGTATTATATAGGATTACATAAATTACATATGCCTGAATATAATTTATTTAAACAAAACAAACAACAAAACAGAAGTAATGTCTTATTTTTTCCTTCTTTTCTCATATCTTTCTTACCTTTTTCTTACCTTAAAAAAGAAATACTTTGTAATACATCGGAAAAGTTATTTTTAAAAGTCTTCTAAAATAAAACTCTGTTGAATATGACGGGAGTAAATTTCTATTAAATGTTGAGATAAATGGCCAAATACTTTCAGTCATAAATATCTATGTTCTAAATATGTTAAGCAAACGATCATTTTTTTAACAAGTTTTATTGCAAAAAAATTGTTTAAATGACAACATTTTTCTTTGTGGAGACTGTCAACTAAGCAATGAATGTGATGAAAGTGTACATACTTTGAAATATATCATGAACAATATTATAAACAATTTTAATTTAATCAATTTTTGGAAAAGAAAAATACTCCGGTCTAAATGATCTAACATGATGTGATGCTGAAAATAATCCAATTGGTTTCAAAAATGCATCCACGGTGGGATTCGAACCCACGACCTCTGGATTAGAAGTCCAGCGCGCTATCCGCTGCGCTACGCGGAC
This sequence comes from Saccostrea echinata, assembly GCF_033153115.1. Lineage (NCBI taxonomy): Eukaryota > Metazoa > Mollusca > Bivalvia > Ostreida > Ostreidae > Saccostrea > Saccostrea echinata. The sequence goes on along the minus strand of NW_026889757.1, from coordinate 227,353 downwards.
GCTTGTGAAGTATTATATAGGATTACATAAATTACATATGCCTGAATATACTTTATTTAAACAAAACAAACAACAAAACAGAAGTAATGTTCTTATTTTTTCCTTCTTTTCTCATATCTTTCTTACCTTTTTCTTACCTTAAAAAAGAAATACTATTGTGATACATCGGAAAAGTTATTTTTCAAAGTCTTCTAAAATAAAACTCTGTTGAATATAACGGGAGTAAATTTCTATTAAAAGTTGAGATAAATGGCCAAATATTTTCAGTCATAAATATTTATGTTCTAAATATGTTAAGCAAACAACTATTTTTTCAAACAAGTTTTATTGCAAAAAAATTGTTTAAATGACAACATTTTTTTCTTTGTGGAGACTGTCAACTAAGCAATGAATGTGATGAAAGTGTACATACTTTGAAATATATCATGAACAATATTATAAACAATTTTAATTTAATCAATTTTTGGAAAAGAAAATACTCCGGTCTAAATGATCTAACATGATGTGATGCTGAAAATAACCCAAAAAGTCGGATAGATTTTGTTTTAATTAATGATAAATTTTATCGTAGTTTTGATGGCTTAAGAATCAAGAAAATTTCCGGCATTTCCTGGAAAGGGATTCGAATATCTGACCATAAGTTTTTAAAATTTCATTTTGAGGGGCACAGGATACGTGAAAATAAACGTGTCTTACATTAAAATGAAAAATTTAATGAGGGGATACAAAATATTATTGATAACTTAGATAATTCTTTAAACCCGTCAGACATATGGTAATATAAAAGATTCCTCGTTCAGTTTTTCTCAATTTCAACAAAAATCACTTAAGAAAAGAATTATGGCAATTGAAAATGGAAATGAAGATAGAGAAACAGGTAAAACCGAAAAATATAATCACAGAAAGCTAAAATCTTTAGAGACAGAATTAGAGAGTACCTAGGATAAAAAATCTAAAGGAGGGATTGAGAAGGGAGAGAAGAACACTGCGTATTTTTTTTAAATTAAAAACCGCTTCAACCCTCAAATGCTACACCAGAAATTTTGACTTCCAACAATGAAACAATTGAGATCTTAATAGAAGTGTTTAACCTTTATCAAAACTTGTATACGAGTAAAAACATTGATAACAGACTACTATTGATCTGAGATAGACGTACCAATACTGAGTGACGAAAATAAGAATATCTTAGAAAGATTTCCGACTTTAGAGGAATGAACAGGAGTTGTTTACAGCATGAAACTGATTTAATCATCGATAAATCAACGTAGCATTCTTAAACTTAAGTCAGAATTTGTACATTGTCTTTAACTTTTATAATAGGGAGAACATAAAATTTGAAATGTTATAGAAAATTGTTTTCATTATATGTTCTAAATTTAATTTTCAAATGTCATGTTACAATAAATATTCATTTTATGAATAGCTGAAATTTTTACTTAAGTCTGAGACTGTTTCAATACACTGGGGCCTGGTCTCGATGGCTTACCAAGTAAATTTTACCAATTTTTTTGGACGCAAATTATCCTTATTTCTATGATGCTCTGAAAGACACAACAGCAATCAATAGTATCATTATTTTTTTCAAAAAGAGAAAAAGTATTGAAAAATTATCGGCCAATAAGTCGGACAAACCCTGATAACAAAATTATAGCGTTTGCATATTTACCAAAATATTACAAAAAATTTATCTGGCTAGCTTAATTAATGAAATCCAAACTGCGTACATAAAAGGACGATACATTGGGAAAATGTCGGGCTAATACTGGACATCTTTGAATATTGTGAATCAGAGAATTTAGGAGGAATTTTATCATTTTAAGATTTCAAAAAAAAAGCTTTTCATTCTGTTGAGTGGAACTTTCTTTTCAAAGTACGAAAGAATTTCAAAGGGTAATAATTTCATTAAATTGGCCAACATTTTTTATACAAAAATAAAAAAAATTAAAGGCTTTCCAAAGTGTGTTCAATGACAAGAGGAATTGGGCAGGATATCCCTTATCTGCACTCCATGTCTTTTTGTAACCGAAATACTAGAATTACAATAAAAATTAATCGGAATAAAAATAGTATTTCAATAAATAAAAAATGAAGTTTAAAAAATCCATCATGCAGGTGACTTAACGGTAGCTCTAAATCAAGAAATATCCAAGAAGAATACATTAGATGTAGTAAAGGCGTTCTAAAATTAGTGTTAATAAAACAGAATGTATTTTGCTTGGGAATATAAAAAAATGAGTTTAACGAGCTTTGTGGGATTAAAGTTACCAATAAGGCAATTAAATGTTTAGGCATTTATTTAGGTCACGAAAAAGAGGATTGCTACAATAAAATCTATCATGAGATAGAAAAACTTTTAAATCTTGGAAACAAAGAGGATTAACTATTTTTGGTTAATCTTTTACTATTCAGACGTTTGCTATCTCTAAGCTAATACATACATCGTCAATTTTATGTCTTTCAGATAGTAATTATGTTTAAAAATACAAAGGCTAATTTTTAATTTTCTTTGGGAAAAAACAAAGAATTTAAATGAAACACACTGATTGGTGACATATCACGAAGTGGATTATCTAAAGTCGATATAGAATGCAAATTAAAATCATTTAAATCAGCGTGGATTCTACAATTGCTTAATTCAAAAGGTATCCTTTTCGACAATACACATTGTGATATTTTTAATATCATTTTTAGAGTACCTGTATCTAGAATTAGTAGGGTTTTTTTGTAGATGACCAATTGCATGAAATTAAATTTACGAGTTCCATTTTTATTGAAGAAACAAATTAAGAAACAAAAACTATGATTGCAACATTTTCTCATTCCCATGTGATGAAACCTTTTCTTTTCAGAAATCAGACCGCTTAAATCTTTTCTTCTGATTTTTTAAGGTTTCTAATGATGAAAATCAAGGAAAATATACACAACTATATTTAAGAAATTCATTTTTTCCTTATTTCATTTCACAAATCATGCCAAAAAGTGTAAATAATGAAAAACAATATAATTCTAATCTATTTGACGAGAGAAAGAAATCGTTTTCCTGTTAAAAGTAAGACATTCTACCATGAATTTAGATCCGTCATTAGGAAAATTTTGTTGATACTGCAAACAATTATGGTTTGTTATCAATTGTAAGGCCTTTGCTTTTTATACTAGAATTAACTACTGAATATTCCGTCTACCTGATCAATACATAGGGCTCACGGCGGGTGTGACAGGGAACGCTTACTCCTCCTTGGCACCTGATCCCACCTCTGTAATTTCTGGGGATTCGTGTTTTATGCCCTATTCACAGATTTGTATTGTTTTAGATTTTTTGAGAACTATCACTGTTCGTTATCTTCACCGTTTTCATTATCATAAAGTTTAGTTCTTAGTTTGGCAGGAATGCCTTTATTTAGTGTATAATATCCAAATGTAAAACAAATTTTATTTCTTATTACGTATAATTTATTTCTAATTATATACAGTTGGAAGTATCGAATCAACAAAACAAATAGTTTATTAGGTAAAACGTCGTTTATGTCGAATTGAAGGCCGGAGCAAAAGACGTTTTCTTTCATTGTAGAAAATTTTTGATAAAGTCTGTTTTATATTACAAAGACATGTCAGCTTATAACATACACATTTAATACCCACTGGAATTCCAAATGATAGTCGGAAGACACTACATAGATATTGCAATCAATCAATTACAATCAGATATTGCAATACAATCAGAAATTCAAACAACTTCTTAAAGTCAACTTCAAAATACAAATGAATTTATGCGAAGAAATAATTTTGTGGGGGGAAAATTATGGATGATGTAAAAGGTGAATAAAACAATCAGTGACTATCTCATAAATCCAGTAAAGAATGAAATATGGAGATAACGAAAAGTAATCAAGCTCAAAAGTCCATTGAAACAATACAAATCGAGAGGAGAGCATCAGAGGTGGAATCAGGTACCATGTAGGAGTAAGCATCCCCTGTCGACTGGTCACACCCGTCGTGTGCACCTTGCCATGATCGAGAAAAAAACGGAAAAATCCGTAGACAATTCCGTGTGTAAATAATGGTCTCACAATTAGTATGAAAAACGTCAGTCAGCATTCGAATCGTGAACAGCAAAACACGGGCCCCTGGAAACACCAGTGGAGGGATCAGGTGCCTAGGAGTAGTAAGTATACCCTGTCGAATCACACCTGCAATAAACCCTCTGTATTGATCAGGAAAATGGAGTAATCTATAATCAAAATATGTGTAAAACAATGGCCTAACAATTGGTGTTAAATACGCATGTATGTCAGTTAAAATACAACTCAAAGATAGGTTTGTATTTGCAAACAACGTCATGATGGAATTTGCGTAATGCTGACCTTGAAAGAGATTGTTGAAAGCCTTGTAACATCAATTTATTTGTCAGTAACTTGCCTTGGTTTAAAAAACTGATTGAACTCAATGCATGCTTTTCCGTACCGAATCAGACAAATACCATATGTAGTCAACAATGGAATATTATTGCATAAATAAAGGAAGTTGACGATGATAACTAATGATATGTAAATTTCCCAGTGAATTTTTATTGAAGAGTCGGTTATCTATTATATCAAATAATTTTTTCATTTATCATTTAGAATGGTTTTATTACGTGTAGAGAAGTTGTTTGTTTTGATTGAACTGATTTTGAAATTTTCGTGTAATTTCTTATTTGCTATAATTTTTTTTAGTATTTGCTTCAAACCACTTCTCCAACATGTTGTAGCACACTACTTTTGAACTTTCTTGTAGTGGAATAATTACTAGATTCTAAGTGAAACTCTCATGGATTATATATATCATCATTCAGTTTCAGTTTTATACATGCAAGACATTAAAAAAAATACATTCACGGTGGGATTCGAACACACGACCTTTGGATTAGAAGTCGAGCGCGCTATCCGCTGCGCTACGCGGACATATAGTCTGATAAAAGTGAATTACATTACAAAACAAATCATTTAATGCGTTCATTAGTCAGAGATGTTCATAATTGCCTAATTCATTTAAAATTTATGAATTTTTAATCTATTGAAGAATGCTAAATATATTAATTTAAAAACAATTTTTAAAAGAAAAAGATTGCCAGCTCCAAAAGGAAGAAATAAAGATATTCAAGTCATATGGTCTGTAACTTTGTTATTTATTTCGATAGAATAAAATACTGTGTAGACAAGAGTACTCGTATTCTCCCATTTCTATCCAAAATTATTATAATTCTGAAAACTGTAAACCTCATATATCATGAAAGGGGGGAAATTAATTAAAATAAATTTTGCTGACCTCGTAAGCCCTAACCATATGTCAAGCAAAATGTGTGAGTATAAGGACAACATTGTAAACAGAAATTCACTCAGGTATGAAAAGTCACAATGTGTGTTCCTACAGCATTTGTGTTACGTGTGGATTCACAAAAACTTTCTTCAGCAACTAAGTGGGGTAACTCACCTTTCTCGACATATATGTACACATGAATGTACACGTTTGTACACATGAATGTACACGTTTGTACACATGAATGTACACGTTTGTACACATGATTGTACACGTCTGGGATAACGCACCTTTCTGGACATACATGTACACATGAATGTACACATCTGAATGTATACGTCGAAATTAGTAATGATTTTTTTTTAAGTAATTTTTACGGACCCGAATCATGTTTTTTATTAATTTCACATTATATTCCAGATCACATCATATTACACCATTAAAGCGTAATACTGTAGACATCCTTATTTCCACACAAGATTAATTTACGCTATGTACATGGTCACATATTTTCAGAAGAAAGTTGTCACAGGGTACTTAAAGTGCATTTAAGACATATAATGCGTTCCAAGAAATCCATGTAATTTTATACCTGCGGATTGAACGTAAATTTGGATTCCGTGGAGTTATGACCGGATGGAAAAAGTACATTTACAGTATTCTTAAATATAAATCCTGATAATTCTTAAAACTGAAAAGTTTTATAAGCAATGAGAAAAAATTGGATTATTGGTACTCGCTACTTACTCTCTAGTCATTATATCTTTAAAATAAAGGATCAAAATCAATGCACAGGAATATAATATAGGTCACCACTTGAATTAAATGTATAAATATACTAAGATTATAAGCATACACGTATACTGGTGATTGAAAATCAAAATTACGATATTCTTGAGATGCTTTGCGTGTATCTTTTCGCTGAAATGAATTCTGATTCATATTTTATCTGAAATGCTGAAGATATATTATGTATCAAAATTCTTCGTTGTACATACCAAATTATAACCGATTCAATCTCATAGAACTCCTTTAAATCAGTGATAAATGAAGATTGAATTAAGGAATAACTCTAAGTTTTTGGTTTCATGATGTGATCAATCGATTGGCTTGCGTGATAATTTGCATAAGCGCCGAAGGCGTTTATGCATAAAATTATCACGCAAGCCAATCGATTGATCATCGTCATGAAACCAAAAAATCGGACAGTTATTCCTTATATTTACATGCTCTTGATTCTGCAAATTCACGTGCTACAAGCCCCGCTTCTGTTTCTATTTGTCCCGCCCTGCACGTGATTTTTTTTCACCACGCCTATCGATGAACCAGTAGATTTATGTAGAAATAAATGATTTTTAATTTTTGAAATTTTATCTCGGACAAAGACATTGGAAATGTAAATATTGAATTCTAGATCAGAAATAAAGGGTTTTTTTAGTCTACCTTCCTATCATGATTTTTTAAGGTCTTAATTGCATATATTTATTTATGATATAATTATATAATTTGTATTTACTTTATTAAATATGTAGTACCTTAATTTTCTTTTGAATACAGTTTGTTTTAAAACGCAGAGATAGTAAATCTTTATGGTCAAGATCTAGTAAATGAAGAGTGCCTACAGATTTTTCAAATTTGAGAAACAAATTCCTGTAATAATAAATTACAATTATAGCTTAATAAATTATGGTGATCGGGAGATAATTTTTAGATAAAATCAAAGAAAAAACGTATTTTAAACTGCCTTTTTCAATGAAAAATGAAAAAATCATGTATAAAAATGGGAGATTTCTCCATCTCAGGCAACGAAAATTTCTCAATATTGCCTACAGTCTCACAGAAAACGGCTTTTCATATTTTCTTGACCTCTTTTTAAAATTATATTAAATTGAATATAGGTATCGGGGTTCCTTTTGACATGATTTTAAATTGAATTCCAAGAAAATGCGTCATTTTCTACATAATTCTGTTAATCTTGTAAAGTACGTGAAAAAGTAAGTTTATATCGTCATAATGGATCTACATGTAGCACCAAAAAAAGCCAGTCTAAACTCATTTATTAGATCTTGACCTTAAAAGCGAAATTAAAATAATCAGAGGAAGTCCAGAGTTTATATTAATCCACAGAACATTTCATAGTTACTTGACTGCCTACTGCTATCTTAAAAGCACAATAGAAGTAAACAAACTGCAGTATGCCAAACTATCGCAGCTTTTCTATGACATAAAAAAAAAACATTAACGCGCTTTATGAAATATGCCTGTGGGAGATGCTTCATGGATTTTAAAAAATGATAGGCATTACATACATAACTGCTACATTAAAAGAAGGAGGTTTCTTGCTGTGGTTTTCAATTCGACATTTACTTAAATTGACAATGTTTTAACAATGAAATATGGAGATAACGAACAGTAATTAAGCTTAAAAGTCCATAGAAACAATACAAATCGGGAGCAGAACAAACACGGACCTCTTAAAACATCAGAGGTGAGATCAGGTGCTATGGAACCTTCGAAATGTTGATTTCAAACGAGACTATTGATATCCTTGTTTGTCAACTTGTTTGATAACTTGTTTGTCAATAGCTTGCCTCGTTTTAGAAATTGTTCGTACGTAGAGCATGTTCTTGCATATCGAATCAACTGGGGGACATAAACTCCATATGCAGGTGATAAAGGTTTATTGCTACATCAATAAGGGAAGTTAACGATAGAAAAGTTGAAATCGTCACGTTTATCATACAGTTTTGTTACTATTAACGTCTTTTCTAGTAAAATATTCAAATATGAAACAGATGTGTCATACTCTGTGGTGTGCTTTATTTCACCTTCACTGAGATATATCGAGTCGACATATGAATGGAAGTGACTATTAATAATTGATAATATGTCGTCGATATAAATAAATGTCGAGTTGAATGCCACAGCAAGTATTTTCTTCTCATGTAGAATTTTTTGAATAAATTCTGCTTCATATGAATATAAAATAGGTCTGCTAAGAAAAGGGGGAAATGGTTCCCATAGGAATTTCAACAGATTGTTGGAAGACTTTATCTCTCTCCAAAAACTTCATAAATGTTTTTAATCAGAAACTCAGTCATCTTTTTAATGTCAATTTTGTAGCACTTGTGTGTACAATCAGAATGTTCTTTAACAAAATAATTTTGCAATTGACCAGTGACAAGGTAAGTAAATTTACGAGATTCATTTTTATTGAAAAAGCAGCTGTCTGTGATGTCAAAAAGCCTGGACTTTAATTCATCGTGGGGAATGGTTATATAAAGTGTTGAAAAGTCGTACGCTTTGATGCTTTTGATTTTGTTAAAATTTTGTCATTTTAAATTTTCCTTGGAGTTTTTAAGTATTCACATCTGATTTACACCACTTCTGGAATATATTGTTGTACAGTACTCCTGAGGTTTCTCCTTCACTGCTGTTAATATTTTAGTGAGAAGTAAAGAAAGAGGCTCGGTAGAACATTTACTGGAACCCGCTGTGTATCTTTGTTTGTAAGGATTTTTATGTAGTTAAGGAATCCAGTATAAGTATGGTAATTCAAATTCAATTTGATTGGTGGGAATATTAAAAATATTTAAAAGTGACATATGATTTTCAAGAATTTCCTCATTAGAAAGGGATCTATGGGTATAGGTTAAAATATCATTTGCAGAATCCCAGCTCTTCTACAATACAATTAAGATTATCAAATGCAACTAATAAAACTCAATTTCATTTGTACAAAAAATTCGATATGTCTCAGGAACTCGAAATGGAGGACACCATGGAGTCGGACACATCTGTTTCATATATGGATATTTTACTAGTGATAAGCATTGAAAGCAAAATTACAACTGATCTTTTTTTTGAGAGACGTGATGGCTTCAACTTTTCTACCTGCCATTTTCACTTATTTGTGTAGCAATATAACATTTTCAAAAGTAAATGGTGTTTGTATCCCAGCTGATTCTTTACACACAAGCATGTTCTGTGTACGACCAATTTCTAACCGAGATAGACTACAGACAAATAAGTTAATGCTACATAGTTATAAAAAATCTCTTCTAAAGTCAGCATTTTGAAAATTCAGAACAATGATCATGTTTGCAAATACATTCAGGTCAAATGTTGACTGACGTTTCTAATACCGACTGTTAAGTCATTATTTTCATTCGGATTTGTCTACATATTATTCCGAATACCCGATAAAGACAAAGGACTTATGGCGTCTATTTATCAATATTATTTCGAGATTTAATTTAGTATGCGGTAAAATTATGCATCCAAAATCTATATGCAGAAAATCATTTTTTCAAAACATTTTTGTGTTCAGGATATGTTCATGTTATTAAATACTTTGTATCAATGTTAAAGTACTCCATTTCTAATAAATTTGGTCCCTTATCTATAATAATTTCAGTTTTCTTGAAGAGAGTGTGAAAAAAAAATACAGCACAAAATTTATTAATTCATTAAGTCAACAACTATTGTAACAATCGAAAAGGTTTCCATAACTACGGGCTCTTACACAAATACACCTAGTTAACGATGATAAATAGTGTAGAAGAATATGACATTTCACGTATCATTTAATTATGGAAATTTTAAGCAACTCCTAAGTTATCTGCTTAAATCTGATGGTGTAAACTTTTAACTTTTAAAACAAAAAGGCCAACTTTAATTTGTTTTCGTGTTCATTGTCGTCAAAAATATATTTAGCAGAAAGTAGAAACCAAATTATTTTTTTAAAAATAATTTTATCATCAGAAATGTCGGAAATTGTTTTTTACGAATTATTTTACGAATGATAGTATTTAGTTCATTGTTACAATTTTTTCCAAAAAGTATATCACTCTGACGATGAAATATACCGTCTGAGATGTTAGTATCTGAGTCCTTTCATTTCTGCGTCTGAAATATTGCTATTTGAGTTTTTCATTTCTACCTCTGAGCTATAAATATATGAGTTTTTCACTTCTACATCTGAGAAGTGAGTATCTGAGGTTTTTCATTTCTGTGTCTGCTATATGAATTTCTGAGTCTTTCCACTTCTACTTTTGAGATATACATGTAAGTAGTTGGGTCTCTTCACTTCTATTTGCAGCTCATATCAAAGTGAATAGAATAACTGAAAATAACTAGCAACTTAACTTTTTGTCTTTTGATTGAAAAAAAGTTTCCGCAAAGAGATATGCATTTTTGCATTTTAATGGTTAGAATCGATGTCTTTTCTTCTCATTTTGATTAAACTATTAAACACAAACTATGCAGTCAATACGAATATTTACGATTATATCTTTTAAAATTTTATCAACTTGAAATTAAGTATTTAAATACATAAGATTAAAACAAGAGAAAATATTAATATGATTAACATAAATAAATTTCAGGGATAAAAAGACTGTACTGTACACCATTTTTGTCCTTCAATTTTTGTACTCTAATTTACAATAAGATGTATGAAGCACTCTCCAAATGGATCTCCCTTAAAAGGAAACCGATATAGGTATGTGCATTTGTAGTATAATAACATCCTAAGTAATTATAATAATCTTTAAGGAGGGATTCTTGTCTTGTTTCTGAATAGATGAAATATTCAAAGTAGATTTGCTTATATGTCTTATATATTTAGATGTAAGGGATTTAAAAGATCATATTTTTATTTCCTAAATATAATTGTACAACTTTAAATAAAAACTGTAAACTGAGTTTGAAATCTAGCAGGGACTATATTTTTGGCGGAATGGCGGCGTATGAAAATATCTCATTTTCTGCTTCTCAAAATTATTATAGAACAATGAGTTTAGATAAATTTTTTAAACAATCCAAGACTTAAAGAAAATTTCAAATGTAAGTAAAATTAATAATAATGGATCGAAGTTTTAAAATCTATCAAATAGATATGATTTCCCAAACAAACTACAATTTTGTTAACTTTTAAAAGCTTTCAATCTAAGTACAGATTTGAGCAAAAAATTCCGTGAAAAAATGTTTTTTCTCTCTTAGTAAATGACCAAAATTTTTGTTTTTGTATCAGTTTGTATCTTTATATGACTACTTTACCATATGTGAAAATAAGAAAAATTTAGATATACAAAGCATATAAAATTAATTCATATATCCGGAAATTCGGATTAGCCAATATCTATTTTAGTTAAATTATTTATGTCAATTTGTAAGTATGATCTGATAGAACCTATATGGTAATATTTTTTCATGCAAAAAGAAAAACATTTAATCTTTTGAAATAGAAGTAGGCATCGCATGATTGGCAATAGTAATTTTTTTTATTCTTACGGTCAAGGAAAAACTTAATGACCTTGACCTGGCCTTGCTTTTAAAATAAAACGGTCAAATTTATTCTAATTCATACCATCACATAATGATAATGTCTTCTTGAATCTATGAAAATTTCAAAAAATTTAAATACTAGAAATATGGGAAGAATCCTTCCTTAACTCTGAGGAGTCATATTCCCAATCGAACTCACACTAACATTGCATCATGGGCATTCGTCTTATATGAGAAGGAAGTTAATAAATCCAAGCCATATTTATTTAGCCTATTTATCTCAATTTGTACACCTTTATTAGCTCGCAATTCACAAAGTACAGTGGGGAAAAAAACTCTCCATCAGACAGCTGATGCTACTCTGATGAGGAAAATAAACGTGTGAACTTTTTTGACCCTTTGCTTTATTGTATTTTCCCTATGTATTTGCAATAAATATATGGGGGTTGTTTTTAATCATCTTAAAAACTGATTTTCTCAAATGTGAGAAATATATATCAATAAACTTTGACTTGGTATATTATAACATTATCTGCTTATGGTCATCTGGTAATTATCATTTCAATCAAGAAACTGATCTCTTGCTCTATTGTGGAATCTTTCGTCATACTATATGTATCGTTGTTGCGCTGCGGATAATGCAATGGATTTAAAATCCCAAAGTTCATGATTCGAATAGTGAAAGTTAAATTATTTCAAGGAGGTTGGATCCTGCAATCAAAAGTCTTAAACATTTTTTCGTAAATATAATTTAAAATGACTACACACAAAGCTTCATTACAAATCAAAAGAAAAAAGGCATCTTTCGGCGCTACAGTGCATTTAATATGGCTTTCTTGCACTGTATTTACACATAACTTTTTAAAAAACTTTTTCCTCTTCTAATTTTTACCTAAATAAACCATGGCACCAGATACAGTCTTATTTTATGTAAAAAAAAAAAAATTACACTGATGACTGTGACAATAAAAATCTCTTTTTTGCATAATCAACCATGTGACCTTTCTGCACTCATAAAATGCCACTTTTCTGGCACTAGAAATTTTTCAAGCGATGAAATTCTTTGTAAGTCATAGGATTTTACCTAAATTACAGCCGACTGACGAAGTTATTCAAATTTTATACATAAAAAACTGTTAATTTTAGGCTCAAGTTGGGGGTATATTTCTGGAGTTTTACAATATTATTTGCTATGTTTGTTACAATATTAGAATAAAATTTAAAAATAGTTGATCTAATTTGTAATTTTGGACCGACAGAAAATATATCTCACTGCACAAAATTATTTTTAAGTGTACTTTATCTTGAAACCTTAACAGTACTGTAAATATTTTGAAACGGAAAATTTACCATTTCCTTCTAGAAAACCTTCCTGCACAAAATATAGTGATCACTCAATTCACTATTTTATGGATTTTAATATTGGAGTTGTAATTGAATATTATTTAATTGCCATAATAACATAAAACATATTGCAGAATTTTCATAGTAGAGGTACAGAGAAATATCCATTCTAAAGCTGAGTATCGAACATCTTTATCGTAGTGTGTAAAAGTAGTCCTTAAAGACATTGTAGACGTTCCTCTTGCACACCGATCATCCGAATAGAAAAAGCATCTTTCCCTGTTACACGGATTCAGGCAAAAAATACATACACTTCGTGTGGAAGAAAATTGAGAAGTACATATCGCTTTATAAACAATTACATGTAACTTTGTGAGAGGTTCCTTGCAACGAAACCTACATTTCTGACAACTTCAAGGCCTAGCACTGTCTTCAGAATGAAAGTTTACGTTTATCATTAAAAACACTGTGAGAATCTTGTTTCGATTTATCTTTGATGATACTACAGGCTTATCTGTAGACTTTTTAGCAGAAAACTGAACATTGACACATGAACTTTCATGGACAGATATTTTGATTTTAAATGAACAAATTGAACTATATTGGAAGCTTTTTTTTTAACATGAAGCCGTAATTACAAAAGGAAGAGGTTTCTGCTGGAGACACATTGTCACAACTGCTGACAAGGCATTTGTTATGTGTAATGTCACTGTTGGTAACTGTAATTGATGCGATGTTTTACCATGCATGTTGACTGCATGTTGGTAAAATTTCAAGGTTCTAAATAGAAAAGAAAAGAATTTAGTTATCTTTTAATGAAACTGTTCGCTTTTGGAAGCCAGCAGGCATGTTCACGAAACTTTCCTAAGAATGTCCTAAGATTATTCCTAAGGTATAACTTAAGAATAAAGTTAGGAACATCCTAAGAACAACTTAGGATATATCATAAGATGTAGCTCGACGGTAACTTAGGAACATCTTAAGACATCCTAACATACAGTGAACACTTTTATCTATACATGTAAAATTTTGGAGACATTTGTAGCCAAAAAACCTTTTAAATAACATAAAAAAATTCATTTACATGTATATGGGAGTGCAGTATATTTTAATGTTTGCATCTTTTAAATTATAAAATATTTAATGCCGCATGTAAATCGCATCGGAACAAGTGAATTTTTTCTACCAAGGTGAAAGATTTAATTTTTTTTAATCTTAAATTCAGTGATCTACCTTGATGAAGATTACGATATGATGTATTATAAAAGTCTGTATCATTTTTTGAAAAATAAGCTGATAAAAAATTTGAATTTTGCAGGACTCGAAACCATCTATTCAAACAGAGAAATCACTATTTAAAGGCAATATATTATCCCAGAGTATTGGAATTCTCAATGGTTTAAATATTTAAATATTTATTTGATTTAAATAAAAAGAATATGTCCATATTTACTTATGTCAACACCACGTCGACATTTGTGTTTGTAAACGGGGCATGAGCTCTGTTAATGTTAGTGTTTACATTTAATACATTGTGTTTAATTTCACTGAGCTCGGACTGACAATACTGGTGAATGCGTTTTGCTTTCTCACACTTCTACTATGAATTTTCTGGATTATGGTTTTAATATTTTTTCTGAATACACAACAAAATTTCTACCTTTCTTTAGTATTATAGATAAAGTTTACTTCGTGAAAGTGCAAGGATATGTGTCTTTGTATCAATCAAACGCTTCCCGAAATTCGTAGTTTTAATAATTTCCAGATAAAAGAAGTTTCTAAATACGCTTTTATTATATTTCGGTGTTCTAGCAACATATAGTCATGATCTTATTCTGAAAACTTTAGAAAATGTTAACTTAAAATCTGTGTCCAAGGCCCTTTAATGAAAGGCTGGTCCACCCTAACCTTCACTTTCTGTTGAAGTATGGACAGACCCCCCCCCCCCCCCATACACACATTTTATAGGTTTTTGTAAGTGGACGCTTTTATATTTTTATGTCAAAGTTTTTCCGGAAGTTTTATTTTCTGGCTAGTCAATTACATTTTCTGTCCCCTTACCCTTAAAAATAATTAGTTTTCCCCTTCCCCAGTTTGAAAAAGGGTGTTACGCGCCTGCATTATGAATAAGAAAAGAAACTCGAAATGTTCAAGTGCGAAATTCAGGTGCTCCTTGATGAGGTGGAAAATTACATATCATCTTCTGTAAATTATCGAACATTGTAATAATGTTGCAAAGAAGAGGCCTTCAGGTAACGCTTGTGGAAAAAAAATGATTTGTGTAAATCTTCAGCTCATATACGGACTGCTAAGGAACAAGAAGTTGCCGTCGCTTATGCTTGCAATGTTCGAAAATATAAGCATCACAACAAACTTGGAATGATCTTAGAAGATTTGTTGTCCTAAAGTTAGGAAGAACGTATGGCGAGGTCCTAAATTTAGAAAAACTTCGAGAAACTGACTTAAGACTAAGACATTTCCTAAGACGTTCTTAGGAGACATCGTAGTCTTAAGATAGTTTTGTGAACATGCCTGCAGATCAGTGATAACATTTTACATTTTTACTGTAATCTCTACTCAAAGTACTTTCTATTTTGTCTATAATTATACGTTAAAATTATGAGGTCTTACTATTTAATAATATAAAATATACTTTATCTTACTTTCCCAAAAGTATAACATTTCTTAATGTATAGTTTTCACGTAGTTATAATGCCCTGAAGAACTATTAACATTAAACAATGTTTCTGAGCAATGTTTCTGTGCCACCAGGCACGAGGGGGATAGGTAGGGTACCAACCATTTTTAGAGATAATGGTTTCTAAGATTCCCTTCCAAGTCTGAGAGTAAATCACTTGATAAGGTTTTGACAGGTGTCCAAATCATCAAACTCAATTTTTGGATTTTTCGAGCTGGACAATGTTCAAATTATTTAAAAAATGTATGAAGAGCAGCATTTGGAGAGAACAAATGAGGAAAAATGAGGAAAAAATCACAAAAAGACGAATTTACTTATTCTCTTTGCCTGTGACATGTATTAAGTGTACTGTATGGGTTTAATTTCTTTATGATGTACATGTAACTGACTTCATTTTTTTAATTTTCAGTGCTAATCAACTTCGATTACTATTAAATGCAACACTATTTTTCAAAGCTCATTCATATTGCAGGAAAAAACATTTAAATTATTGTTAAGAATTCGAAATGAAGGTTGATTAGAAGCACGGTTAGTACTACAGGAATTCCAACAGATTGTTTGAAGACCTCAATCTGTTGGAATTCCTGTAGTACTAATTGAAAAATGGTGTTGCATTTAACAGTAATCGAAGTTGACTAGCACTGAAAATTAAAAAAAAAAAAGGAAGTAAGTAACGTGTACATCATAAACAAATTAAACCCATACAGTACACTTAATGTAGATGACCGATCACAAGATATGATTTTTTTTAATTGAAGAATCAGTTGTATACGATATCAAAAAGCCAATTTTTTTATCGCGAGGAATTGTTGTATAAAGTGTAGAGAAGTCACACGCTCTGATGTTTCTAACTTTTGAAGAAAAAGAATGTGATTTTAAATTTATCTAAAAGTTCCTTGGAGTTTGTTCATAACAGGGCGGCACAGTTAGTACTCTTGAAAATTCAAACAGATTGATGGAAGACCTGGTCTCCAAAAACTGCATAGATGTCACTGAGTAACTCAAGCATCTTTTTAATATCAACCTCGGAGTAGTGTGTAGAATCAGATTTTTTTTACCAAAATAAGTCTGCACAGGACCAGTGACATGTTATGCCAATTTACGAGTTCCATTTTTATTGAAGAAGCAGTTGTCTATTATGTCAAATGACTACTCTTTAATTTATCGTGAGGGATGGTTATATACAGTGTTGAAAAAGTCATACATTTTAAATCTTATTGATTTTGGGAAAAAAAATTGATTTCAAATTTTCTAAAAGTTCTTTAGAGTTATTTAGTTTCCACAATTGATTAAGACCACTTCTCGGATATGTTGATGCACAGTACTAATGAAATTTTTCCTTCACTGCTGCGCAGTTATGCTTATCTACAAATTATATTTGCATCCAAATTTCGTTATAAAAACTGTGATAGGGTACTCTTAAACAACACCAACACCCTTGTTAATTTATGACAATTTGAGAAAATTCGTATTTTCATATTCTAGAACAACGTGTTTCTCAGAAATTCATCTAGCAATTAACCTTAAGGTCTACCAGTTGACACACACACACATGCACGCAAAAACACAACTTCATATGCTAAAGAATCGATGACAACTTTTATAATTTCATTAATATATTTTAACTCATTAAGTGATAAAAAATGTTTAATTTTGTTTAAATTTACAGCCCGGAGAACTTCTACAAACATTTTCTGAAAAAAATCGTCAGATATGTAATCAGATTGTGTGACTTCCATTTTCAAAATGGTTGATTTTAGGGATATTAAAGAGTTATATTTCTTATAAACATCCTAACATCTTTAGAGTGTACTACAAAAATTTTCTTTTAAGATAGCCATACTAAATTGATAGATCATAACTTTTATTTGTTTGTTTGTTTGTTTTGTTTGTATGTTGTTTAACGTCCCTCTCGAGAATTTTTCACTCATATGGAGACGCCACCACTTGCCGGTGGAGAGCTGCAAATTTTGTCGTATACTCGGCACTTACGGCCATTGAGCAGTGAGGGATGTTTTTCGTGCCAGCACCTACTGCGACACGGGACCTCGGTTTATACGGTCTCATCTGAAGGACCGGTCTCCACGTTCCACAGTGGGATTCGAACCCGCGACGTGAGGATCAACTCCTTACTTCGCGACTCTAGAGCAGACTCTCTAACCACTGCGCCACGCGGGCTCATAACTTTTGATAATCAATTCTAAATATTATTGAGGGGGATAAAAAAAAATTTCAATTTTCTGGTAATAACAATATTTCTTATGATTAGACTGTAAGTACACTTTAAATTTAGATGATGAATCTATGGAGCGCGTTGTGGGAAATTTGTTTTTAAAGTTCAGTACCTATTTTCATAGTGATATCTCAAGATAATTTTAAATATAGCTTATAATGCAAATATATTTCCTATTATAAAAATATTAATATTGAGAAAGGATTCTATTACATTTTAAATTATTAATAAAGCTTACACTTGAACTTTTCTATTTCTTTTTTTAAATGTGCTTGATGCTTTTTGAAATGTGTCCACTTTATGAATTGATGCAAATTTATTCGTTTTGTTATTTAACAATATTTCATTTCCTCCCACAAAAAATAAAGATTTTAATTTCTTCATTTCATTAAATGATTCTTTTTTGTTCTAAAAATTTATTCATCGTAAGCCCTATCTTAAGTCCATTATCATTTATTAATTTACGTCTTACTGAATAAAATCTACTGTACCAAACAGATGCATAAACCTTATCTTTCATTATAATGGATCATGGAGACTATATAGTATTATTTGATAGTTGTAAATTTGCGTGTCGAGGGATGAAAAAAAATCTAATGAAGTTAATTAAACTAATGAATCTTGAATCACGCTGTTAAAACAAATTAAGTTAAAAACAGGTTATAAATCAATGTTATATACCATTGTGGTTTATTTATTTTTATTTGTCTTCATTCTATGAATGCATTGTTTTGAAAAAAAAAAAAGCCCTGCACAAGTTGACCATTTCGGTCTCAAATGATACTTATGTATGAAAAATTGCAACAGTTACACCAATTTAAGGCTGTTCACTTAGTCACAAATTTGTATCTGATATTTCATTATGCACTGCGCAGTTTTGTAAAGATATTTTGTGTTTCCAACAACAATGCAAAGCAGTTAATGCAACCGTGATTGATTGCACTTTGCTGTAATAAATGAATAGAGGGATCAAGTGCTGCCGATTTTTATTGTGTAAAATGAAGACAAATTAACGATTTTAATTTGATACAGTAGGATACGATTCTGTTAATTAGAGTGCCGATATGGGGAACTTTTCCACCAACTCTTCTTGTCTCGAATGACAAAATGTCATCTGTCAATGCATGCTTACACAGCTAACTTGAAAACGTTTTCTATGCAGGGTTGTGCAGAACTAAAAGATAATTATAACACATTAGAGAGAACGGCTATAGAACGTGGCAATTCGATATGCTTTTAAGTAGAATTATAAAAAAAAATTCTAACACTGACACGTTAAGTGAATGTTTTAATCCTAATTTGGAATCCTTATCTATCACTATGTCAACTTTGAAGTTTGGTATCATTGTAAATCATACATTTCTTTTAAGGCTAATTCGACATCCTTTCACTTGTAATTCTAGAACTGTTTGTCTTGCAAAAATTGCACATGATGGAAGCGTTTGCTGAACAAAGTTGACAAGAATTTGTGTAGTCAATATTTTGCAGTATTTTTAGAGCCTTCGTTCAAATAATAACAATGGTATTTAAGCATTATTAGTGCATTTTTATATTTTCAAAGTGTTTCATATTTCAAAAGATAACATTATTTAAACGATTATTGTTATAACAAAACATCAAAACTACGTCAACATCTAACATATGAAAGTTTTAAAGAATTCTTATTCTTTCAATTTTTCTTTTTAATTTTTAATTTTCTTAAGGTTTGATGTACCAGCATGTTCCCAATTTCGACGCTGATTTATTTCATATACCGGTCCTTCAGAGGATACCGTATAAACTGAAGTCCCATGTCGCAGTAGGTGCTGGCACGAAAAAAGATCCCTCACTGCTCAAAGGCCCTGAGTGCCGAGTAAAGGTCTAAATTTGCAGCCCTCCATCGGCAAGTGGTGGCGTCTCCACATGAGTGAAAAATTCTCGAGAGGGACGTTAAACAACAAAGAAACAAAATAGAAACAATTGATTTTGACTAAAGAATACATACATGCAGTATGTTTCCAACTCTTTTGAGTTTGCCAAAGAATCGGTAAATAACATGACAGTGATAAGTAATTAAATGACTTGTATCGGTTTGAGAAGTCTGCGAAATGCTAATGTTTGTACATGTAATATTATCACTTTTTAAGCAGTTTACAAAACCTGTCTTGATTTGAATCGACCTTTAATCATCAGTAAGCAAATTTATTTAAACATAAACGTTTTCAAACTGAATCCTTAAAGATTATGTTTATGCATTTTAACTAAAATGTTTTAATGAAAGCTAAATCATTACTCAGAAAAATTCATGTAAATAGATATTGACTATTTTTCTTCAAAATCTTTTGTACGTTAGTTAAAACTTACAATATGTTCATATTTTCCTCGACAGTTTACTTTACAGCTAACTTATGATATTGTCCCAGATTGTTTTATAAATGAATTTTAATATTTATCTATTTAGGATTGTCACATTTTGATAAATGAATATGATTCGAGTGAATTACGTGTATCTAAGTATTTAAATTTTCTTCAATAAAAAAAAAACATTGACAAGAATTGGAAATATTCAAAATAATTACGCAAATTTAGAATACAGTTCAAATGGTGAGATAAAAATGCTTTTAGCTGATACTTCCGTCGAGTATAAAATAAATCATGATGCTATCGTGTGACAATCGATAATATCAATACCTTTTACCAGTAAGGACAAAAGGAGAACCTTCCCTCATCTGAAATTCCCAATCTTTATTTACTGTTAATTGAGCATAAATCCAAACCATCAGATTCAAAAACACTAGAGCAAACACAGCGGGTCTAAATGGCTCTTAACTAACAAAAGAACATTATTTGCTTAATGAATATGCTTCTCTTAAACGAACATCAAGCTTTGTTGATATCTAAAAAATAATGCTACCGTTTATTACTGAGAACAATTGACAAAACATAGAATGAGTCCAATCAACCCTACTTATTCCATAATTAATTTCCGTTTTTCTTAAACAATGTTTATTGTAGAGTATGTGTAGTACATTTCCAACACCGTTGCATAAAGATTGCCGCAAAAAATGAAATGAAAAGGTAAAATTTCCCTAGCTAACAAGAAAAGTTCTTTATATTCGGTAGGCGACAAATATGTATCAGACTAATGAATGATATATTTTTTTATCAGGGAAAATACCATCATCTTCATCTGTATTATCCTAAAAGAATTTAATTTATAATGCATTTGTACCTGTTAACTGAGAAAGTCAGCCAAGTTCGTATATTATCAAATTATGAGGATAAGTTATAGGCCATGTGGAGACCTCTGACTCAATTAAGGGAAAATACTTGAAAATTAGCCCAAAAATACTGTAATATTTCTTCATAATGTTATCCGCACTGACTACGAGTCGCAGCCTTATCTAAATTAGCCACAAATTAGTATTTAAGAGATAGGGCATTTAGAATTGCCTCAAATATGTACTCAATATTTTCATACATATGTGTTCATTTTTGTTTTGGAAACAATCATTATTTACATTTAAATCTTCTACGCTACCAATTTTGATACACTAGATGCGCTCCTGTTTACATTAAATATAATATTCAAAAACAACATTGATAAGGCGCAACTAAAATAGTTGAAATTTTCATAAACCAATGCAACTGAATCACAAAATGCTTGAGTATGAAAACCCATCAGAATAGTACGGGCAGCAAAGTGATCTGTACGAGAATTCAACACTAGTTCTAGTTCATACTAGTATTTAATTTTCTGCAAATTGTTATTTTAAAAAAAAACAAATTATTTGACTGCTTGTGAGATTTTAGACTAATTATTTAACAATCCCAGGTCCATGTATATTTGTAGTAAATTTCCTCGTGTCTTAAAAATTAAGAAACACTTTATTTAGGTTTGAGCTCATTTGAGTTGAAAGCTCAAGAAGTTTTTTTCTGATCAAAGATTGCACGTCTCGTACTCCGTTGGGTTATTGCTTTTATACTAATTTTGACTACGGTGTAATCTATATACTTGATCAATACAAAGTCTCACGACGGACGTGACAACAGGGGATGCTAACTCCTCCTAGGCACCTGATCCCAGCTCTGGTGTTTTTAGGGGTCTGTGTTTTTGCCCTGTTTATAATTCATTTTATTTAGTGGAATTATGAGATTGATCACTGTTTGTTATCTTTACTTTTTACACAGTAATGAGTGTAAATTTAAGTTTCTTCAAAATATGGCCCATTGGGGTAGGAAATATAGCGAAAGGGGTCAAATTTTTACTTGGGTAAATTTAGGGAAAAAATCGTTAAAAACCCTCTCGTCAAGAACCACTAAGCCAGAAAAACAAAATGTACTTAAAAGGTTGCTAATAAAGCGTAGATTCAAATTTGTTCAAATCATGGCTCCAGGGCTAGTGTGGGGCAACAGGAGGATATTAAAGTTTTTGATTGAATTAAATGATTAAAAACAAACTCTTTCTCTCATTCAATGAGCCATACTAGTAAATTAAAATCCCCATATAGTGAAGATTCAAATCATAGCAACCAAGGGTGGGACCAAAATAGGGGCCAATGGCAGTATAAAGTTTTGTTTTGTTTTTTAATTAGATGAAGAACAATATGAGCACAAGTAGATATACTAACATATTAATATCACCATGTGAAGATTCAGGTTTGTTCATATCATGGCCCCGGGCCAAAAATGGGTCCAAAATAGGCGAGCAGTGGTTTACATTGCAGAATAAGGTTTTCTAATCTAATGAGAAACAGTGTGACCATGACTAGTCATACTAACATATAAACATCACCATGTAAGATTAAGATTTGTTCAAATCATGACCATTGCTGTTGTTAGGAGGGCATAGGCTTGACAATTAAATTTATAAGAGAAGAAAATTTGACGAAAAATGCAGGGCCAAAAATGGTCATCGATAGAAAAGTTAGTGTTCCAATGTTGAATCGGGATTTTATACATATGTGTTTTATATAATATGGTGGTCAAAGCTTTGAGTCGGGATTATATATATATATATATATATATATATATATATATATATATATATATATATATATATATATATATATATATATATATATATATATATATATATATATATCCCCATGTAGAGCAGAGCAGACACGGACCTCTAAGACATCAGAGGTGGGATCAGGTGTTATGGAGGAGTGAGCATCCCCTGCCGACCGGTCACACCCGCCGTGTGCTTCTTGTCATGATTAGGAAATAACGGAAAAATCCGTCGACAATTCAGTGTGTAAATAATGGCCTAACAATCAGTATGAAAAAAGTCAGTCAGCATTTGACTAAATGATAGATTGTATTTGCTGACAAGGTCATTGTATCGACCATAGAACTTATGAAATGACGACTTTAAACGAGACTGCTGAAATTCTTATTTCATCAACGTGTTTGTTAATAACTTACCTCGGTTTAGAAATTGTTCATACGTAGTGCATGCTCTGGCGTATCGAATCAATTCAGAGATATAAACCCCGTATGCAGGTGATAAAGGTATATTGCTGCATAAGTAAGGGAAGTTGACGATTGAAAAGTTAAAGTCGCCACGTTGATCATAAAGCTTTGTTGTTAGGTTACCATTAATGTCTTTTTATAATAAAATATCCAAATATGAGACAGAAGTGTCAGACTCTGTGGTATCTTTTATCTCAAGCTCACAGAGATATATCTGTCGACATAAGAATGGAAATAACTATTGTTAACTCATCAATATATCTAAATGTCGAGTTGAAAGCCACAGCAAGTGTTTTCTTCTTTTCACGTAAATTTTTTTTAACAAATTCAAATTCAAAATTCAAAGAATTCAGATGAGCTTTGTGGCCAAGGGGTCTTTTGTTTTGTGTATCATTCATTATCGTTTTATTTTTTAACAATCACAACGTTAGAATTTTATAACTGCTTATGACTAATGGTGCTTATTTGGTAAAATCGCATTTTAAGCTATTTATGCTCTTTGCATAATTACGATAAAATGACAGTTCTTATATATGATATATAATAATTAAAAAATATATATACGTAACTCTGACTCCATTTTTTCCCATAGTAATTTAAAAAGGATCTCGATGGATAAAAAGACCTGTGATTGTTTTAAAAACATATATTATCAAGAAATTGGACCGATTACTGACCTTTAAGTCAATGCTACATGAAACAGACATCTAGGGCCTTCAAAAACAGTTATTGTTATTTGTCAAACTTCTCCTCCTAAAACTTTGTGTACTATCATCATCTTTGATACCAATACTATACTCACATTGTTTTGAAAGGTGAAGAAAAATTATTGAATATTTTCTTAGTAATTTACACATACAGCATCTATATAAAATGTTTCTCTAACCCGGAAAAAAATCAAGTATAATGCTTTAACAGCTTGCATTATTTATTAAAGGTAACGAAATATTTTGGAAGTTCCCTATAAAAAAAAAAAGCAGAGAATGATTGAAAGTTCTATTTGCCTTACACAAATCCCAAACACCTGGTAACTCAAAATGAAATGGTAAAGAATATAATTATCCCAACAATGGACTTCAATGCCCCATTAATTAAAGGGCGTACATATGCAGGTCTTTGAATACCTCATCTAAATTATTTGCTGGTCACATCGAACAAAAGAGGCAGTTTTTAATTCACGAAGCACGATGCTCTTTTATTTGTCTTTTGACAGGTTGAAAGAATTGCAGACAGGATCAATATCTGTTTTACATTTTGTGGAAGGAGATGTTTATAGAAAACAAATTAGCAGCCCGGTCCTATGGTTGTGACAAAGACAGGTAGTAAACATTCGCCAGCGAGATTTACCGTGATAATCAGACGTTTTATTCTATCTGAATAGGGGTAGAAATGAGGAGAATTAGGGACACATCACCTACTTAATAGCAAATAAAGTGTTCCAATTAAGCATAATTAGCTTAATTACACGTCTTATGGACTGATGCTATCATTTTTTCACAATGATGTCGAATGTTAAATGTGCAAAAGATTTACGAGAGAAAGTCATAAACTAGATTTTTGTCTCCTTTGAGAAGCGATTATGATTCGATAATAATAGGAAAATCCAACAAGCTTAAATTTTTGTGATTTACAGCAGATGATGAAGTGCACAAATTATTGGAATGTGCGTTTACTTAAGATCATTCCAGTGTGTATACTGTGAAGAATTCCTAAAATATGAAAAATAAATGCCTTCCTTTTCCATTATTGAATCATTAGCGTCATTGAAAGCTTATAGCTTTCAATTGATGATTATAACAGTAAGAGTATAGAGTTAAATATCCACAGTATTCTAAACTGATTTTATTAGTTTTAGAGAAGCTAGTACACGAATGAACGCCCAGATTTAATTTCTTGATATCTCTCGGCTATTTTTATGTATTCATTTCATTTTCTTTATTTTTTTTCTGGGTTAGAAATTAGGAAAGTATCTTCAAAAGAAGATTGTACTGAT
Organism: Saccostrea echinata; assembly: GCF_033153115.1. NCBI lineage: Eukaryota > Metazoa > Mollusca > Bivalvia > Ostreida > Ostreidae > Saccostrea > Saccostrea echinata. The sequence continues at coordinate 202,042 of NW_026889757.1, read as the reverse complement.
TTTAAAGAAAATTGAAATTAATGAGTGGTGCTCGAAATATAACTTTATTTCCGTAAAAACTGTACACAAATGTTTATGTCAATTCCTTGTGAAATGTTGTGCCATACCTCTTCTTTAATTTCTTCTTTCAACATTCAAAGAAGAATCATCGCTTTCTTATTCCCGCTTGGTGAATGCTTGGACTGCAGCTTGAGTAGAAATTTGAGACGACGACAAATTTGTAAATTACAGGTCTAATTGCAATTAATGGGGATCTGATGGTTTGTTCCTCACGACAAGATGGCGGAAATTGATCGCAAGGCACAAATTTGTCATCGTTATAAGCAAGCGGTAATGTCCCCTGGATAATTTGACAATGGCTTCTGAATGCTCGAAAAATGATTGTTGGAGATCGGAGGACTTAACTGACATCCTGATCTCAATCTGGCCTGTCTCTGACACTTAAATTTTAGACCAGGGGTGTTTGTATTGATATACCACATCTGCTCCTGAAATCCTTTTCCCTTCATAGAGAAAGACGCTTGTATTTTTTTAATGTGCGTTCTAAAGTATGATGGTGAAGCGAAAAATACTGTTTAATTTCAGTTTTATTACGAAATTTTTTATAATAATGATAACAAACTTGGAAGGCAATTTAAAATAAAACTTTATTTAGGGAACACTTAATTTCCTTAGAAATTTCCCATTTTTGTATTTTTAACTTCCTATATCACCTATAGGTATTAAATAGTCTCAATAAATCAAACAGAATAAATAAGTTATTATTCGTAAAGCTCATCAAGCTTTGTAAGTTTATTTAAAACATATCAATCTTTTTGATAATATGATCAAATATCATGCCATATGTCGTTTGGCTTTTGATTTCAAAATCTCATTTATCTTATGTAACCATTTCAAAATTAGACTTAATGTGCAGAGAACGTGCAGGTCAGGGAAGAAATACGCGTAATTGTGTTTTTAATTTGCAACAACCCTTTGAATCATGAAGTTAAGTTCAACATACAAGGAGCTATTTTGAACGCTTAATTTCTTCCGAACAAAAATTGCTAGATCCTCTTATATCATTATCCTGAATACTTCAATATCTCACATTGTACCTACCCAGTGGACGGGCGCAGGTTGAGAATGTCCCTGTCCTCATCTACCATTTAAAACATGACAAATATAACATTCTGATAAATGATTTATTGAGATGTCTAATGGGATATAAAAAGAAAGAGAAAAGAAAATATCACCATTTCCTCTCTGTCTTTTCCTTACTGAACCTATTATGGTGAATTATGATGTTAATTGTATTAATTTTATTCTCTGTGTTAAATTGCTGGAACTCTTTTTAAATATCATTATAAATGGGTCAAGATCACGATAGAATGACATTTGTGTGTTTGAAAATGCACGCAATCATTCTACATATTTCATACAAGAATCGGTCTTCCAAACTTCACTGAACACTTTATATACATTTAACGTATTCGCTTTCTTTATACATAGCTAAGATGCATTCTGAAGTGAGATAACTTTCATTTTTCTATTTGGTTTGGAGTCTTTCCTCTTGCTCAAAATTTGTATATTTTTTAAGTGTAAGTCACACTATTTATAACTCCCGTCAATATTCAGTTTCATCAATGTGTTTATTGTGTACAAGTAATAGTCAATAACATAGTCAATAACCAGGGCGATTGTTATTATGAAAATGTGTATATTAATTAATCAAGCATGTACTCAACTAAATTTATTGTTATTGAGCAGATAGTTGTAAAACTTGAACTGTTAAAACAGAATGAGAAATGATTATTTTGATGGTGAGTGAAAAACTTTGAAAACCATACATAAAAGTAGTTTTCAATGATAAGTTTAAAACATAATTTTTATATTGATTTTATACAAAAATGGATGTATTAAAAAGTGGTAGAAAGATCATAAAAAAATCTTTTATTTCCCCTGGAAGGTTACTGCCATTTTCAGATTTTAACAATTTACTATATTTTACTTAATATTCTGGACAGAAATATTCACTAGTGAGTGTCATTTGAAATAGCCACTAATTAAATATCCTCATAAATAAAATCACTGAAACATTTGTAATACATGACACGATGTATAATTATGTTCATGCGAACTTTTTCAAATGATTTTTATTTTTTCCCAGATTGTTCATTTCTTAATTAGGGCATAATTTACCAAAACTCTTCCATAATAACTAAAGATCAAATTTCATTTTGATTACGTACATCTTGACTTCGGCAAACCACATTTCTAAACATGCATATTTTAGAGTAATTTGGAGTAGACAAAATAAAATACTTCATAAAAAATATGAGGATGTAATCACTAGATTGTTTTAAAAATATTTATATTTACTGTGATCAATTTTACAAATTGTAAACTAATTAAATCCACATTCGCCTGCTTTTTATCAGTAGACAGAGTTACGAGAGGATTTTTTTTAAATATTGTAATGGTATTTATTATAAAAAAAAAAGTTAATAGAAAGAATTGTTTACTTTTTTCTTTTCTGACAATTTTTTAAACGATATATTTTCATAGTTTGAAGATCATATGTCTTACCATCATTTCTCCAAAGAATATATATATTTTTTACTTATGTTACACCAGGATTCATACAAAGGGTGTAGAATGCAATTGAGAGTTTAACATTTGATGTATATTCAATTATCATTTTGTCATTTTTTTCATTTCAATTGATTTGCCACATTTTATGTTTAAAAAAGTGTTAATCATAAATGATGATGATGATGATGATTATTTTATTGTTGTTGTTATTGTTGTTGTTGTGACAATTTTCCCAAAAAGTGTTTTCTGTACCTTGATCCAATTTTTGTGTACAATAATACACTGAAAACAAAAAGATATTGTTCCATCATTATCCTTTTTATATTACTTTTTAGATACATATTAAAGTATACACATAGGTAAACAAATATAATAGGTAAGAGTAAAATTAAACTAGTGCATAAAAAACATTTTTAAAAAAAATGCACACTTACTTGTAAAGGGTTCAGGAAGGATGGAAAGAACAGACTGCATGGAACTATTTTTTAAAGAGCTTTTGACAAAGAATTTAATTTTTCTACATTCTTTGCATTCATTAACTTATAAAACTTTATATTGTTGGGGATTTTAGGATATTTCTTCGGGCAGAAACATTTTCTGCTTTAAAGGTATATTGTAAAAACACATTGGTTCTATGACAAAATAGTCAATTTCTGTAGTGGCCTGATGATTATAACGTCTATTGTCTGAATACATGTCCTTCATTGATATAAGATATAGATTTTCCAACAAACATTTCTTTTTTAAAATATATTATTTCTCACATTTCCTTGAACACATACTTTTTTCATTATTTGCTCTGTCTAAGACGCCTTCATGTTTGTTGGTTTTTAAGAACATCTGAATACTCTATGTTAGATTTCTTCTCCCAGTAAATGTTTCAATTCATAACGATCTAAATTTTCTAATTGAATGTAATCTGATCATGTAGCCATCTGTAAGTGGCATTCAAAGCAATTCAAAAGAAAATATATAAGTATTTTATGGCATGTGGTAATTCCTGACTGAAGGCATCATTTATAACACATTTGGCGCTATCACTGGCCTCTATTTAAGGTCAGATAAAGACCTGTGGATAAAAAATGATTGCTTGCTAGACCCTGCAGCTTCCCTCATTCTTTACATATTTATATAAAGCGTGTCACTAAAACCCCATTATCCCTCTTTTTGACGAATTAATTCTCTCGTTTCCTTTAATTAAAGACATTTTCTTCAATAAATAATCATCTTTTTTGAGAAGGCTTTAAATGCCACATAAAATAAAGAAAGGTTTTTGTTGCTAAATTAATTCAGAACTAATCTCTTTGCCATAAATGTTTCTGTCCATTGTAGGATCATGAAAGCCATGAAACGGGATCAGATGCTGCTATACCGGCTCAGTTTTCCTACAGAGTACTTGACAGGTATTTAATAGACTATCTGTTCCAAATGTGGTCCCACCTGAGTGTATCTTGTTTTGCTTTAATTAACCTAATCGGGTGATAACTGCATTCTCGTCTTTCCTTAGAACTTTTCTGTATATATCTTTAATGAAATTCCTTTCCTGAGGAGGAGAGGACACTCGAATATTTCATTTAAGTTGGTTTATAACATATATTTTCCTGATCCTTGAGATTCGACATAACTCATATTCCCATCATAATGTCCTCTTGCTATTAAGGCAAAAATGTACCTTAGTCAGTTAGAGACAATACCTTATTTACAAGAGAATCAAAGATGTTTCTGATTAATTATGAGCTTCAACCTTTTTGTAAAGACCCTATGAATAAGTGTCCTCATCAACAAGTGACATCTGGTAAATATTTCTGTTTAAAATACAGTATATACTTAATATAGATATCCTCTTTGTATTAAATGAAGATAGATAAGGGTAAGCAACATCTAATTAATGTCATTCAACACGTACGGTAACGTATGACTTATATTGTAAATAACATAGGATGACGACATATAAAAAAAATATTAGCAAAGTAAACCATTAAAAATAATTTACAATTTATTTTTAAAAAGGAAATATATAGTAGAAGATGAACATTGTATCATCATGTCAAACATGTACAAATGGTAGAGAAAAAAGATCAATAGTAGGTTAAATATTTATTTATTGTACAAACTTTTTCATTAATGTATCTTAAAAGTTAGACATTCAACTTCTTATGAATGGATAATATATATATACTAGTGGGGGGAAAGTCAACATTAGATAAGTCAGAGGAAAATAAGATATTAAGATTTCAAAAAAAAAAAATGTTTCTGATAAAATTGGTTTTGTACTTTCAATCTTTTTTTTTAATATTAAACAAACATGAGTCAATAATATGACATAAAGAGATAAAACTGATTTTATTACCTATTTTCAGGGTCAAAATGCTCTTAAATCCATAAATATTTGACAAATATTTAATATATCAATAGTATTTTTATTAGCAGCATTAAAAAAAATCACCAAAATTAATGTTTTAGAAAGACAAATTGTTTTATTAACTTGTATTTGCATATTTAGCTGTTTACACTCAATTCATGCACATTTGCTTTCAATAAAATGATTTCTAACAGTATGAATTCGGGGTTTTTATCAGCTAATGGACTGGGTGTTTATTTGGTGGTATAAAAGGCTGCATTTGAATTTAATCCTTGATTTAAATCTGCGTGGTATAATTCATACAAAGCAGCAAAAGTCCATGAAAGTTGATAGGGAAGTTATCGCCATAAAAAAGAAATTTTCTTTATGTTTGATCTGATAATGAATGGAACTGATATAATCAAATTGTAAGATATCAACGTTTCCCATTAGAGAATCGATTTCAATGAGAAAGCACGTTTTGTTTTTCTCGATAAATTTAATGATTAATTATACGTACTTATGTCATTGCCGTGCTCTAAGCCTTTGGAATAAAGAATAAATTCATGAGATGGAAAACTGATCGACTTCGATATTTATATCAATTAAATTGGAGCGTAATATGATTTAATTTGTCATCGAATTATGCCTTATTAGGCCATATAATGAAACATTTGTATGAGGTTATTGACAGACGGATTTCGAAGCTACTCGCGTGCAATGAGGCAAGGTAATTAATGACTACTTGCATTCTCCGTAGCTACTGAATATTTGAATAATTTGAACATTATCAGAAAAGGCTATGATGTCGCATTTATTGGTGGTGCATTGTTTAAGTATTGAAATATCCATGTGAATCATTTGATTTCTCACGCTGTGTAGAGATCTTTGGAGATATGGTTTAGTATTTATTTTAAAATGTTTTCATTTCTAAATATGTTGGCTAAAATTTTCCCCTCGACATGCAAGTAATTATATTAACGTGCATGATAACGGTCCTTTGGGAAAAATTACAGAGCAATTTAAATTAAAGGAGGAAAATTACCAGTTTGAGATTACTTTTCTATCGACATGCAACCTTTTGTCAGATTATTTTCACCTCTCTTATCACCTAGTATGGTGTCAAGACAACTTCTTATGTTACTCTAAGAACAAAACATCCCTGGCATGAATAGTAAAACCCATGAATTCAATTTCCATATTACTAGACAAAGTTGGCATCATTAAAGAATTCAAAAGCAAGAAATGGATTCTGATATTCTCTTTTAGATGATTTATTCATAGGTCAGAATTGTCTTTCGAACAAAAAATTAACATTGGATTAAACATTTTTAGCTGAGAGAAAGACAATGCATATTTTTAAAATACTTCTTTCGTGATATGATGCTATTGGAAAATTGTATTTAAATTGCACCAGGATTACAGATATTCATAATTATATTCTTTTTTTTCAAACTAATCAATAGCCTCACAATTTCAAAACAAAAGTTATTACTTTAACAGTATGTCTGATTCTTTCTCTTTAAATGAATTGATAGAACCAGGCATGATTCAAAACAATCTTTACTGTTAAAAAAAATCATATTTGTTTGTTTTAAATGGTTTTCTAACGTACATTTAAACGTAGAAAATTACATTGAAGTTTTTTAAGGTAAAGAAAGAAAAAAATTAAAAACTACCTTTATCGGTAGCCTACTTTTAAGACATCTTTTTATCAAAATAAAATCTATTCAAATAAAAGTATAAATGATATACAAAGAATGATAGGTTTAATTTGTAAGGTTACAACAATCATAAAAAAGACGAAAGAAATATTTTACATTTAACACATTTCATGTGATTGGTCATATTTACACCAATAATTATACAAATAGAAACAAAAATAAAGTAGAAATACTGATCATAACACTAGTGCTATGTATATATGTATCTAGACTTCAATATCACTTTCATCTGATGAGGATTCAAAACTATCTTGGTTGTGTTTTTCCGTCGATGGATTCTTTTTTGAGTGACCTAACTTTTTGGAGTGTGACTTTGTCATATCCTCTTCCGCCTTAACTCGCTTAAACTTTGTTCTTCTATTCTGAAACCATACTTTTACCTGAAAAATAAGAATAAAGAGTTTAACAATATAATTCATATCTCTTTCTAGCGTGTTTTCAGTAATTGACAAAAAGCCTATGTAATTCTTTATCTTTAAATCTTAAATTGAACTATATTTCTTGCAACGGAATATTTAGGATACTTTGTTTGATACTGATGAAAAAACTAAGTTAGAATTGATCAAGTGTTCTTCATATGATTTTTTTCATACTGACTCTTTATTAAGCTGGTCATACTAAAGTCGAAATGCACTTTTACTTGCCATCACTAATTATTATTCATTGTTCAGAACAAGACATAGAGTCTCTGCTTCAGGAAATATTTGAAAATCTGTTAGAAAACATGAGGTTTATGACATTCTCTCTCTCTCTCTCTCTCTCTCTCTCTCTCTCTCTCTCTCTCTCTCTCTCTCTCTCTCTTGTGGTTTATGCAAGAGTACATGTGTCTAATGTTTAAATAGTTTTTTATTCAAAAATATGAAAATAATACGCAACAAGAATTATCTTCACTTTAATCTTAGGGTATCGGTGTTAATGTCCTTCTCATGTGAACTGAACCTGGCCCTGAGTGACAGTCATTACGAGGTAAACTTGTCAGTAATGCAAAAAAACAAAACTCCCTAATTTGGCAAATCTACTTGACCTTTAGCCTCTTATGGCTTATCTTGGTTAAACTTTTATTGTTTTCGAAACACTAAACGTGAAACACCCCACACAAGATGTCGTAGAATTATATTAATACAATCCATTAGCATTGTCAGTTTACGCCTCATTTCTTCCAATCAAATGCTGAGATGATATATACTGCGGTGCCGTGTACATTGACAGAACCCGTATGATAGTGATCAGAAATGACAAGTACTGCATTGTTTAAATGTGCTATGTATTCCAGTCGGTTACACAAGAACAAACATCCACAATATATTTTTGGGGCTTATATCTATATTTCAAAAACTTCAGTATTCACATCAGATATTGTAAAAGATGATGATACACATCCGACCAAAAGTATCAGAGTACCAAAACTTGTTTTATTCTGCATGAGAATCATTACAGCAAAATTTCAAAATTATATGTTTTGGATGATTTTCTCCTTCATTATTCAATCATTATGCTCTTTAGGAAATCTAACGAAGTCAAATATGTTTTGAAATGCTAGAAATAATTCAATGCAAACAAAAAAAGGATTTTTGTTTTTTTTTTTTTTAATCTATAAGATACCAGAGGGTATAATAAAAGAATGGGTTTTTTTTTTAATTCCTTCCCTTTTAAAGGAAATTATTATTAGATGTATTTCATATGTTTTCCGGGAAAAAGAGCTAACTTATTTAGTGTTTTACGTCTTCATATGTTTCATGCTTAAAATCGACAATGTTTCATTTAAAAATCAAAACAGAACAAAAAACAAAAACAAAAAAAAAAAAACAAAAAAAAAAAATAAAATAATAATAAAAAAAAATAATAACGTAGAAATCTTCTTGATTTTTTTTTCCATTACGTTGATTTTATGATATATCAGAATTTTCGGGTACTTTTGAAAATATTTTAGGTTTTATGGTCTCATTTTTTTCTAATATCGGTCACTAGTATTGGCAAAATAACTTTGACTAATTTTGACAATTTTTCTTCACGTTCTTTCTGTAATGAATGAAAAGAAGTGTTTTTTCTTTACATCATAAACTATTTGAATTTATAGAAATACTACTATTTAATAAAGAAAAACAAACATATCTTAATTAATGACGATGTTTCATAATTATCTTTTTTTTATTCTGAACATTTATACAATGAAAAAAAAATGTTAGCATTTCTCATCATCGAGATTTGCTTAAGTAATTACCGTAAAGCTTTGTTAACTTCTACTTTATTAATAATGTCCAAAAAACCTATAATTTTTCAATAAATATACTTACACTTTATAAATATATATATATATATATATATATATATATATATATATATATATATATATATATATATATATATATATATATATATATATATATATATATATATATATAATGAGAGAGAGAGAGTCCATATTGAATCAAAATTTTTATTTCATCATCAAATTCTTAATTTACCTGTGTTTCACTGAGTCTCAGATTACGAGCAAGTTCTTTTCTTTCTTGTCCTACAACGTAGTGGTTTTTCTCAAAGGCGTGTTCTAACTGCAAAAGCTGTGTCGGAGAGAAAGCTGTCCGAATCCGCTTAGATTTCCGCAAATTTGGTATCAAAAAAGACGGATCTAATTGAAAAGAATTCATATTTTGAAAATAAGAATTGGAAATCCATACTATTTCCAATGAAAAAGAAAAAAAATGTGTATATTAGAATATATCTAAAACTCTTTGATGTTCGATTCCCCTTAATTATCTCTTTATACTCCGTATCATTTGTCCTCAATTTTAATATTTGAATTTTTTTTGCGAGCATCTTTCTTTTGAAAATAAATTATAAATTTCCTATATATTCTGTTTATTAATTTAAAAGAAAATTCCTAAAAATATTTGATTTAATTATGAATTTTTGTTCAATGTAAAATATTAATGGAAGCTCTATTTCTATGGGCCACCTTTTTTATTCAATATAAAAGAATATTAATGTGCAATTGCAAGAGCAATTGCTATCCATAATTCCTTCTGATTTTTATTGATCGGTTTACTGACTGAAAACGTTGTCATATCCGGTATTTCAATGTGTTGTTAGAGCAAATAACATTGGGGAATACCTGCGATTTTGAGATTATTATAAATTACCAAGCATAGAGTGGCAGAAAGTAACCTCACAATTGTTCTGTATTGATAAACATGACAAAGTATCTCTCATAAATATTTGATTAAATAATTTTTTTAAAATATGCAAACCTTAGATTTGTTTGTTTTCAAAACCACTTCTCTTTGCTTATATATTATTCAACATGGAAAAATGTAAGTGGAAAAGAAATACTGAAATTTAGCCCAAAAAAGTGCAATTTATCCTCTCTTTTTTTTAATTCCAATTATTCATATTTCTATTAGATTTAACCCAGAAAGAAAAAAACCTTACCTATACACCGTGTGAATGTTCCATGGTGGGGAGGAGGATATGGCCACGAGGACACTTGACCCTGAAGGCGATGAGGCATCCAGTGTCTAACAGCAATCTGTCCTAAATATTCACTCTGTCTTTGCAAAAGTAAATCCCTGTGACGATCAAAAATTAAATTACCTGAACTTATGTCATTTTCAACTGCTTTCTTATCCGAAAAACACAAATTGTCCACTATTGCAGGCTTAGAAACAGGGTACAAAATACTTTCATGGTAGATTTTGTATGAGTCTTGATTCCTTTCATTCAACGTTTTGTCTGCACCTTTTATCTGCCTCTCAGTATCATTGTTTGCAAACTTTCCTTTTTCTTCGGAATAACGTTTCTTGTCTTCGATGCCAAGGAGTGAATCTATAGAAAACTCGGTAGATTTAGAAGTCAACATTCTCTGTTCTGTGCAAACAGGGTAAAACTATATCCAAAATCTCCGTGATATCAGCGAAATGAATGACATGCTATCACATTGTTTTCATCATTCTTAAGACACATATCCCTTGTTAGTTCATAAAAATACTCTAATACATCAAAAGTAACAGGAAATCGAAATTATTGGTAGAAAATACCAATACAAATTGACGGGTATTAATTATTACACTTTGTCAAGCCCTCTGCCTTGGGTCACTGACGAATGACAAAATCCCTTTACCCTGTCGTCTCATGCGGTTTAGATGATTTGACTAAACGGCAGGATATTAATAGTCAAAATATCTCCTCCCTCTGCAGTTAATATGAAAGTTTGGAGAATTTTAAAAGTCGACCATTGTTAAAGTCCCATGATATTAATTGTATACAGACACGCATGCTTTTGACATTTTCATTTAATTTTAATTGCTTGATAATTTATTGGTAAAATTATGCTTTTAAATACCTGACATTAAAAAGAATACAAATAACCTCAATACATTCATTTTGTTCATAATAGCTTTTTGAGGGTAATCTCACAGACCATATATTATAGCTTAATGTGTAATCTTATCCAGCTAGGATGCCTAATGTTGCCTACGATTTTTATACCCCAGAATGCACCGACTAGTACCTTGTAAAGGAAGCCGGTGATAAATTTCGCATGAATGAAATATAAACACCATGCTACACATATCACGAACTAATTCCTACCAATTAAAGGATAATTTTAATGTAGAGTATTTGTACGTTCTCATTTAAACCACATCAGTGAAGTAGATTTTAACGATAAAATTTTAGAATAGACTTCAATGGTCGATAAATAGATTACATGAAAATGAAGGTGAAAATAATAAAATTTCTTTTTTCATCAATTAATGATATTTTTATTATTATTATTTTCAAATATGTAATGAAATTGTTGCTTTTCCATGGAAAAAACTAGAAATAGTTACTTGTTGTCTCATTTTTTACAGAAGAAAACACACACGTCAAGTCTAATCTTTTCTGAAAAATCCAAGGAAATTTGTTAGAAAATTTCTCATAATAATAGGTAATTTTTGTTGAATTAAGATGGAACAAACAAATATATAAAGTTTCAGAAAATATTTTTTCTTTGGTTGATACGAATATGATGGAATCCCCTGTAAAAAAAAACGCAATGATCCCTACAGAATTATATAAACATGGAAGGAGTAACACCTACCATCAAAACGTGAAGACTTAAGTCACAGTCCACAGTTGACATTTTATTTTAAAGGATATGGGGACGAACAAATAAAATTCACAGAAAGAGCAATTATTTTGATATATCACTATCCTCTTAAAGTTGAAGTTACTTATCAACTTGACAGGTAAAAGAATGTCAAAGTTCAAAATATGTGTTTTTACCAACACTTTATAAAGAGAGGTTTTTATATAATTTTTATATGATATGATAACACAAATGACCTAAGGATCACTTATCGTTAATCAAAATAGCATCCTTATCAAAGGTCAAGGTGTAATGGAACTTCTTTTAACATTATTTTTTGACAAGATTTGTTATAATCTATATAAAAGAACAATATGACTCATTCATAATAACAAGTATAATTTTTTATTTATTTAGTTTGCAGAAATCAAAATAAAATAATCATTTTTTTTAATATCATTCATATTTCAATGAATTTTCATTTGATTATTTAAAAAGCTTTTTGTTTTAGATGACACAGCACGCGAGCTAGTTTATGACTGAATTTTAAGCAGAACTGATAGAATGTGTTTTTACTTAGCAGATAGATTGTATTCTTGTTTCTGAAATCGGTTCTGAAGCATGCAAAACCAGATAAGTGATTAAACCATTGCAATTTTCTTGCCGGAGTCGCCGAAAATATGAAAAAAAATTCTTTTGTTTTTGGCCTTATTCTTTGGATAATAAGGTAAAAATGTGTATTACAATGTATTTTTTAATATTATCGGCTGTTCATGTTTCCAAAAATGTAGAACATGCGGTTTCATTAAACTGTTTATAAATATACTTTTAGAAGAGTTAAAATGAAATAAATGAGATCTAACATTATAATGACTTTGCATTGTTCTCTTATGTAACTATGTGACTTTGTCTATTTTTCTTAACTAATACTTTCTTAATGAAAGAAGAAAACACATTGTTTGTTAGTGGTATAACTAGAAAGTATTTAACATTTTGCCTAAAAAGAAAATTGAAGTTGAATCGGAGAAACATTTTGTGGTCTTACGGGAGTGTAGGGCCTAGAATTATGTTTGTAGAGTGCTTTAATTGTAAAAGTTGTTTAAACATTTTATTATCTCTAACACTGAAGTCCTGGCAATATTATAAGCACGTTGACTTTGATATGGATATGCCTGTGGTGCCCATATAATGCAAGGTGCCTTAAACATTAATGACTGTGCAAATCTAACCATTTCTTAATAGGTACAACTTCGGTCCTGATGTCAAGATTTCTCAATCGATTTTAAATTACGTTAAGTATCTTAAATAGGGACCGCTTTGTTTATCGTCATTAGTTCTCATTTGAAAATGATCACGGTACTAACCGTTCACTTGACACACGGGGATCACTGCAGGGATCGAGCCAATCATTAGCCCGGGCAAGTCTTGTCGAAGAAGGCTAAAGATGGCTAACATCAAACCAATTATGTTTCCTTAAAAGAACATTAGAAACACTAATTATCTGTCCGTCTACCGGGGCTTAATTTTCAGTGAAGACGTGGAATTTGATCCGTAAGAACAACATTGGGAACAGAAGAACGAACAAAGTCAACTACAAGTGGTGATAAATTGATAGCTTTGATGGCCGATGGTTAATATCGCATTAGTCATGTTTCTAAATAGTTTCGGCTAAACAGTGTCAAGTGCAGGCCGTGAAAACAACACAGGGAACCCAGGTCTGACAATTCATCTTCCTGATTTTGTCCACCCCTAATGATCTTCTGATTTGAGGATTATTACAGGGAATAGAGGTGTTAAAGACAAGTCAATGAATATAGACAGACTAAGGACCAAGTTATTAACATGCATACCAATACCTTATTGCCAAGATAGGATACAATATCAATCTTCAATTGTATAAAAAAAAAAAAAAAGTATTCGAGATTTTCCTAATAAGTTAAAGTATAGTCCAAGTTATAGTTAACTAAAAATAGTTATCTTTTAATGCGTAAAGCAATTAAAGAGTGTTTTCAGAATTTTATTTTGATTTCAAAATGTGCAATTCTCAAATTTCTGCATGTTGCTTAAACTTTATGACTATTAGTTAAAAAACTAAGCTTTAGATTTTATTTAAGATCTCTATAATGTTGAAACATTAAATTAAAATCAGGACAACAACAATGTATTTTGCTTCATGAAAGTCGTAGATTCAAGTAAAAGGCCTCAACAAACCTCAGTCGATAAAAAAAAAAATAGGTAGCAACTGTTCCTTCGCTAAACACTCTGCGCTTTAATGTGAAAGGTGTGGATGAGACGGAGGCCCTCTTGCTATGGCAGACAGATCCGTCACTGTTCACAATGGTCCTGACTCTGTCGCTGAATGCCTAGTAAAATTCTAAATTTGAAGCCCCTCGCTGAGATACGGTGACTCCTTTTCTAAGTGAAATAATCTTGTAACGGACGTAAAACTACAATATCAATCAATCAATCAATCTGAAAGGTATATATATATATATATATATATATATATATATATATATATATATATATATATATATATATATATATATATATATATATATATATATATATATATATATATATTAGGGATGGCAATCGAATACAGAATTAACCGCAAGACGTTCCGACCGATTAACCGGTTAACCGTATCAATATACGCATTTTCTTGATGTACGTTGATTGATTGATTGAATGTTGTTTTACGTCCCATTCGAGAATTTTTCACTCATATAGAGACGTTTCTTAATGTACATACTTTTTCCTAAGTAGCTCAAGAAGACTAATAAAGTCTAGATGTTAAATCATTTTATTTGTCTTGATTCTTGATTTTAAAAAATCCCACATGCTTCTATATTTAAATTTACTTTCAATGTAGACTGGAAAAAAAAAATTAAGAAAACCACGAATCATGACTGAGAAATCATTGATATTTTCCCAAAGCAGATTTCAAATACGTTCATTCAGCATTGACACCATACTAAGTCTGAAATACATAATTAATTTACAAAGTTTGTGTAGTAATTATTCGATAGATAACTGCAAAAAACAAACATACACGCCATGGTGTTTTAACAGTAATTTTAAATAGCGATTCTCTGTAACCACTTAAACTTCTTTGCCACGCATGGTCATCGATTTTGATGAAACTTTGCCCATTATTACAACTTGTCACCAGAAACATATATCAAATAAAATTTCGTTGCTATGTGTCTTGGTTGCCATGGTAACAACCAGAAAAGTTAGAAAAATTGAGATTTTCAGCTACTTTGAATCTCTATTTAGCCTTAATAAAGACTAAGAAAAACAAACAAACCATTCTCACAAAAACCTGACACCTTGTTGCCACTTATGCTATAAAGAAACTTTTTAGAATTTATCTCTAAGTAAGTGGTAACCATGGGTACATTTGGAATACATTTTAGATGCTGAAAAATGCAGAAAAACGCTCAATATTCACTAATGATAGGTGTTAAATGATCAAACTCAATCAACAACCGAAGAAAAAACAATAAAAATATTTGACCTCAAGTAATTAGGTATTGGCAATATTATTCTAGAAATAACTTTTATGGTTGCCATGGTAACACAGTGTAACCATGCAAAATATGTTGCTTAGATTGGGTTAATGCTACTATCTTCAGGAAAAACAATAAAATTCATGACTGGCACAAATACATCCCTAGGACCTTGCAACACCGAAAACATAAGAAAAATTGGGATTAATTGTTACTTTGGAGTGTAACCATGGAAACAATGTACCAGTTGTTTAAAGTGATATTTTTTTGCTGCCTTTGGAATTTACTTATCTTTTATTCAAGAAATACATTATTTGAATCACCTTGAATAGTACTTATCTGGTAGAACTAAAGTTGAATATCAAATATTGATAAAGTTTGTTGAAAAATACAACACTGTTGCTATGGTAATCAAGAAGGGAAAATGTTCGATTTTGTGAATTTTATATCAATATTAAACCCTATGTGCCAGCTTTTTGCATCCAGTTAGAGATTGGGTGGCAGTCAAAATTTAAAGTCAGGTTTATTGTTCATAATTTTCAATCATAAAAGTTTTGGGAATCTATATCCAAGGGTACGTATCCAAGGAAACAGAATATTTTTCCGATTTTTATGCATATTTTTTCGACTTATTTCCATAGCAACGCTCTATTTAGAGAATTGAATTTGAATTTTTTGAAATGTTAAAATTAGGGTCACAGGAACGTCTTTAAAAATTGATCATTAGTTATATAGAAATATGCTTTTTAAAAAGATAGGATAAGACTAAAACACTAAGAGAGTAAATTTAAGTCCCTTTGCGGTATTAAAACCATGGCAACCATTGCTAACCTATAAGAAATATCATATTTCTTCCTTGGTATATGTTACAAGGATCTTTTGTCTATTATTTGCTTGCATTTCAACCTATATTTTTTTTTATTCTTAAGTGTATGATTTTGTAAAATTAAATGAGCAAAATTATTACTTTTGAATTCTTTGTTTCCATAGTAACGTATGTAATATTTGATTTACCAAACATGTTTTATCATGCATTTAAGACATCAGGCCTTCAACTTTCAGAAACAATCATTGCTACTTGTTTGCTTTGCTGCAAACGTTAACTGTGGGACTCTGAACATGTTGAAAAATGCCATTTTTCAAACTTTAGGACATGTTGCCATGGTAACCATGACACGTAGAAACCAATTTCTGCCTGATTTGAGTTTACGGTATCAAAGACTTTTATCATAGAGAGTTTGGAGAAATTCTGAGACTATGCGTGCCACAGCTCCTATATAAAAGTTCAAGTCGTTACAGAGAATGGCTCTTTAAAATTGACAAACAAATAGATGTTATATATCCATTGCGACTTCAGACAATAAAGCGTATACGTTTAATACCTGTTGGGTCATATTATCAACATAATTTCCGCTTCAAACACAAAGTGACCAATTACCCTACAATCTCAATCCGGAGAACCATAATTACATCCAAGTAAGCTTGGATATGTGAAAACGCTGAATTATCAACGTTTATGCAAAGGTTTTTTTTTTTCAAAAAAAAAAGAAGAATTTTAAGAAAATTAGGTTCAAATTTTTATATATTTTATTTTTTCTTACTAACCGATTACAGAATTTCTAGCCGATTGCCATCGTTCCGACCGAGTAATCGGTTAACCGGTTACAAATTGCCATCCCTAATATATATATATATATATATATATATATATATATATATATATATATATATATATATATATATATATATATATATATATATATATATATATATATATATATATATATATATATAATACAATACAAACAAGAAATGACGATGTTTGATGACGTTATGGCGCACCGAACAGTAGTCCAGTTTTATGTAGCCGATTTAGTAATGACGCCTTTACAGACTTTAATTAATAGCAGAGAATAAAAGTATATCATAATATCACATACAAGTGGAATGAACGATTTTTTAAGTGGGAGCTTTTTTAACAAGTCACCGGGAAGAACAATACATACGAACGAACAACTACTGGCAACAGCGAAAGACACTATCATTGCAGACCGTCAAAAAGATTGCCTTATTTAGATAAATGAAGTGAGAGTGCTGTCCATATATTACTGTACAAATATAAATCCCCAGAAGGTCCCACGTGTGCGTGAGATTAGTCCCTTGCCTATTTATGTGGGAATAAAGGGGAATTAGTAAAATTCCCGAATTCAAGTTGGGTTTTTCAAACCAAAGATGAAACATGACGTTGGTTTGGAACTGACGTTATTATCATCTATCCGCCGTAAGACGATACCAAACAAAACAAACATTATCGTATTTTGTTTATTGAGCAAATATATATGTCAGATATGCTATGTATACTGATGAAAAATAAACTAAATAGTAGACAAAATTTTAGATTGCATTCCTCATTATTTTTCATTCTAAACAACTCGTCCTCAATTGTACTGGACAACCCTCATGTGTGATATATATATATATATATATATATATATATATATATATATATATATATATATATATATATATATATATAGGCTTAGATGTACATTACTTGTAGTGCAGTGTGTCTTTTTACTTAGGTTCGGCCCATAACGCTTTACTCCCAATTGATGATTAAACTTCAAAGGTGACTCAGTACTTTGCACATTTTTTTTTTTTTTTTTTTTTTTTTTGATAACTCGAAAAGATATGAAGTTCTAAACATCATAAATGCTTTTATTGTAGTAAATAATACTAAAATGAGTGTTCAAAACTTTAATTGCATCATAATGGCATAATAATGGGGTAATTCAAAAGAAACGAGCATGATCCTCTCTGTCAATAAACCTTTAAATTGAGTTGTGTGATGTCCACGTGTGAGTTCTGTGTTTATAGAGCTGACGAGTAAATGGTTTAATAGCCAATTAACAGTTTAAAGACCCAGGGATTACATCATCCAAACAAGGAGAATTGTTAATTGCATTGAAAACGAGCAATTGAATAATTGAGAAAATACTCAGAAACACTCTTACTGAGGATTTGGGGAATTTTTGGCAGGTCGCATTTTGTTGAGTAGGAAGAAATAGCCAAAGTATGGGAAGAGAGACAATCGAATGATTCATGACTAAACGAGAAAAATATGCAACTTGAAAAATATTCAGTATTGTTATTAGTGATATGATTATTATATTTTATGAAGAGAGATCTTTTTCCTCATATCATTTGCCTTACTAAATGAGCAAGAGATGTGTGTGTGTGTGTGTGTGGTTCTGAAAGATATACAAAGAATGGATAAAAAATAAACTGTCTTTCTGTAAATAACATTGAATCATTTCACAGTCTGAAACAAGAAAAATGTACCATGAAAGAACATTCCAAAGAAAAAAAATCACAAATCCTAATCGGGGGAGGGGCGTTAAACAATTTGCCTGAAATATGAAGATAACGAATATTCACAGCAAACACGGACCTCAAACTTTAGAGGTGGGACCAGGTGCCACGGAGGAGTGAGCATCCCCTGCCGACCGGTCACACCCGCCGTGTGCTCCTTGTCATGATCGGAAAAAATCCCGGAAAAATCCGTAGACAGTTCAGTGTATAAATAATGGCCTAACAATTAGTATGAAAAACGTTAGTCAACATATGACTTAATGATAGATTGAAGCTGCTGACAAGGTATCGACCATAAAACTTGCGAACTTTAAAAGAGACTGTTGATATCCTTGTTTTATCAACTTGTTTGTCAATAGCTTGCCTAGTTTTAGAAATTCTTCATACGTAGAGCATGCTCTTGCGTATCGAATCAACTGAGAGACATTAACCCCATATGCAGGTGATAAGGGTGTATTGCTACATAAGTAAGGGAAGTTGACGATTGAAAAGTTGAAGTCATCACGTTTATCATAGAGCTTTGTTGTTAGGTTACCATTAGCGTCTTTTTCTAGTAAAATATCTTAATATGAAACAGATGTGTCAGACTCTGTGGTATCTTTTATTTCAAGTTTACTGGGATATATCGAGTCGACAAATGCATGGAAGTAACTATTGTTAATTGATAATACGTCGTCGATATATCGAAATGTCGAGTTGAAGGCCACAGCAAGTGTTTTCTTCTTCTCATGTATAAGTTTTTGAATAAATTCTGCTTCATATGAATACAAAAATAGGTCTGGTAATAACAGGGTACCCATTGGTACCCATTAGAATTCCAACCAATTGTTGGAAGACCTGATCTCCAAAAACTACATTGATATTGTTAATCAGAAACTCAACCATCTTTTTAATATCAACTTTAGAGTAAATGTGGAACGCTTTTTAACAAAATAGTTTTGCAAATGAACAATGACAAGGTAAGTATATTTACGAGTTTCATTTTTAGAGAAAAAACAGCTGTCTATGATGTCAAAAAGCCTGGACTTCAATGGGAAATGGTTGTATTAAGTGTTGAAAAGTAGTACATTTTGATGTTACTGATTTTAGTAAAATTTTATGATTTCAAATTTTCTAGAACTTCCTTGGAGTTTTTAAGTATCAAAATCTGATTTACACCACTTCTCGAATATACTGTTGTACAGTACTCCTGAAGTTTCTCCTTCATTACAGTAAATATTTTAGTGAGGAGCAAAGAAAAAGGCTTGTAAAAACATTTACTGGAACCCGCTATGTATCTTTGTTTGTAAGGATGTTTATGAAGTTTAGGAATCTAGTAAAGGTATGGCACTTCAAATTCATTTTGATTGTTTGGAATATTAAAAATATCTTAAATGGACCTGCAGAATGAAATCCTAGTTCCTCTAAGATACAATTCAAATAATGAGCCTTACAAACAAAGACTATTTTGTTACCAGCTTTATCAGCTGAGACCAGTACATACTTATTGTGTTTAGTGAATAGATGTATTTCAATTTTATGCAATGATTCAGTTTGGTTCCTCAGTGATAAAGTTTGCTTGGTGAAAGTGTAAGGATATGCGCCATTCAAGCAAGTCCCGAAATTCAAAGTTTTCAAAATTTTGATTTAATAATGTCCAGGTAAAAGAAGTTTCTAAACACGCTTTTATAGTATTTTGGTGTGAAATGCTCTTTTTACATATACATGTATATGATATGATACTGAAAATTTTGGGAAAATGTTAACTTCGAATCTGTGTCGAAGCACCTTTAAAGACTTTTAATTATGCAAAATTTTATTATTGTCTTATCCCTAGGGTCACACACTGAACAAAATTGCAACTGCACGTCCTGAAGATGCTTACATATCAATAGGACTATCCATGGTCTTTCTGTTATTGAGATGAACATTTTAAAGATTACCCCCATAAAGATACCCCTTTGTGGTCCCATCCTAATCCCAAGGGTTGTTGAGGAGATTTTTAAATATAAATATTTCAAATCGTCGATAATAGCTAATTCAAAAGTCAACCTGTTAACTTTGTAACAAAGTTTAATACAAGTAAATAGCTGCCATTAACGTATTTAGTCAATAAAACATCTAAAAATGAAATAGATGAAATACATGGAAATAGCGAACATTATTATATAGTCTATTTATAGTCCCTATATAATCTATACAAACGCAAACAGTTCATAACACTACATATTCACTGGTTTTGAAGCCGTATTCACCGGAGGGTCGGTGCGCGTGCAGCGGCATTGTGACGTCACAATCAACACCTCAAACAACGTTGTAAACAATGGTTGCAACGGTCGGAGCCAGCTGTGTTAATGAGTAGGAAAAACATTAGCCAAGCTTATCACAGGGTTATTTTCTAAACATTACGATGTCTTACAAACAGCAAAAGGAAAACACGAAAGTTATAATTTGTAATCTGGACATTTTTTAAAAATTTTTCTACGACAGAAGTTCATAAATGAAAGTGGTATCATCATGCATCCTTCAATGTCTTATTTATTCAAATCCGGACTATATAATAAAACAATTATGGACTCTTTCGGTGGTGAATATGGTTTGTTATTCACCAGAAAAATATCAATATTGACCTCGGCTTCGCCTCGGTCAATATTGATATTTTTCTGGTGAATAACAAACCATATTCACCACCGAAAGAGTCCATAATTGTATAGTATTCAAGCTCAAAAGTCCATTAGACAATACAAATCTGGAGCAGAGCAAACACGGACCTCCAAAAGCATCACAGGTGGGATCAGGTGCCATTGAGGAGTAAGCATCCTCTGCCGACAGGTCACATCCGCCGTGTGCTCCTTGCCATGATCGAGAAAAAAACGGAAAAATCCGTAGAAAATTCAGTGTGTAAATAATGGCCTAACAATTAGTATGAAAAACGTCAGCCAGCATTTGACTTAATGACAGGTTGCATTTGCTGACAAGGTCATTATATAGTGACAAATAAATGGATGTTACAGGTGTGGCCGGTCAATAGGGGATGGTTAATCCTCCTAGGCACCTGATCGCCAATAGTTTTAGACTTTTTGATCATATACTTGCAGATTTTTTTCAGCAAAATCAAATATCTCAAACATTGGTCATTTACAACATTCCTTGGTTATTGTGACTCTATATACTTGTACTAGTACTATCATGTTCATATTAAAAAGATGTTGGCGTTCTTCATTGACAATATCTATGTAGTCTTTGGAGTCCAGGTCTTCCAACAACCTCTTGGAGCAGAACTTATTCAAAAACGTCTTCATGAAAAGAAGAAACGATTCAATATATCCCAGTAAAAGACACTACAGGATCTGCTACATCTGTTTCATATTTGCTTGTTTTCTGACTATAGACGTACGATAATGGCCAAC
Source organism: Saccostrea echinata (assembly GCF_033153115.1). Lineage (NCBI taxonomy): Eukaryota > Metazoa > Mollusca > Bivalvia > Ostreida > Ostreidae > Saccostrea > Saccostrea echinata. The sequence continues at coordinate 180,059 of NW_026889757.1, read as the reverse complement.
TAAACTTAACTGAACTGACAAACAAAATGACTTTAGTTTTTCTATTGTCAACTTCCTTTATTTATGCAGTGATATTCCATCATCACCTGCATATGGTGTTTATGTCTCCCAACTGATTCAATACGCAAGAACATGCTCTGAATACGATCAATTTTAAACTGAGTCAAACTTCTGACTCGGTTTATTTAAAACCGAGTCCAACTACTGACAAATAAGAAGATGTAACAACCCCATTCAAAGTAACCTTTTTTAGTAAATTCTACGGTCGTTATAATGACCTTATTGGTAAATAAAACCTATGGTAGGGTCGTGTTTTGTTTGAAATGTTTGATGTCATTTGTTAGGTCGTCGCTTTTTACTAAATTTGACTACGGAGTACTCCGTATACCTGATCAATACATAGGGCTCATGGCGAGTGTTACCGGTTGACAGGGAAGGTTAATCCTCCCAGGCACCTGATCCAACCTCCCTGTGTCCAGGGTCCTTGTTTTTGCCCTGTTCACGATTCGTTTGTATTTTTTACTACATTTGTGAGATTGATCACCGCTCCTTATCTTCACCTTTACATTCTCAAAAGCACGTTAGGCTAAAAGGTATTTGAACTGTTTATTCCAAACTTTTTAAATTACAAAAAAAAAATGAAAAAAAAAAATAAAAAAAAAAAAAATCCAAAGTACCTTTCAAAAGAGAGATATCGAACATCTGAAACATAACCTTCAAAGTGTTTATATTCTTCTTCCTCGTATATACCGTATAACGGGTACTTTCTGCGGTTGTTCAATTTTTGCGAAATTTTGCGGATAGGACAAATCCGCAAAAATTACAATCGCAAAATATTTTTCAATATTTGTTCAGATATTTTACCTTTCTAAGGAAGACATTCTTCAAAACCATACGTCAGTTTTGAATATTTTTAACATTCCAAACAACCAAAATAAATTTGAATTACCGTATTTATATTGGATTCCGAAACTTCATAAAAATCCTTTCAAACAAAGATATATAGCGGGTTCCAGTAAATGTTCAACCAAGCCTTTTTCTTTACTCCTCACTAAGATATTAACAGTGGTAAAGGAAAAACTTCAAGAGTACTGTGCAACAATATATTCGAGAAGTGGTGTAAATCAGATGTGGATACTTAAAAATTCCAAGGACCTTTTGGAAAATTTGAAATCACAAGATTTTACCAAAATCAACAGCTTAAAAACTTGCGACTTTTCAACTTTATACACAACCATTCCCCACGATAAATTAAAGTCCAGGCTTTTTGGCATCATTGACAGCTGCTTTTTCAATAAAAATGGAACTCGTAAATTTACTTACCTTATCATTGGTCATTTGCAAAATTATTTTTTTAAAAAACATTCTGATTGTACACATAAGTACTCTGAAGTTGACATTAAAAAGATGCTTGAGTTTCTGATTGACAGTATCTATGTGGTATTTGGAGACCAGGTCTTCCAACAATCTGTTGGAATTCCCATGGGTACCAATTGCGCCCCGTTATTAGCAGACCTTTTTTTATAATCATATGAAGCAGAATTTGTCCAAAATCTTGTACGTGAAAAGAAGAAAACACTTGCTGTGGCCTTCAACCCGACATTAAGATATATCGACGACGTATTGTCAATTAACAATGTCAATTAACAATGGCTATTTCCATTCTTATGTCGATACGATATATCCTAGTGAGCTTGAAATAAAAGATACCACAGAGTCTGACACATCTGTTTCATATTTGGATATTTTACTTGAAAAAGTGCATAACTACAATGTAGCTTCATTATCTCGTGAATTTCACCCAATGCAGACGATTGTATACGCCGGTCAACTTTAGGGCACTTGTTTATGCAACTGTTTGTTTTAGCTTAAAATATAATTTGATGGCAATATAATTATAAGTGTTTTAAGGAAATTCTGCAAAGCCATCGGTCACTTTCAAATATTTTAATATTTCCAACAATCTGGATTTCTAAACTTCATTATAATCCTTACAAACAAAAATACATAGAGCATTCCAGTAAATATTCTTTCTTCACTCTTAACTAAAATATTAACAGCAGTGAAGGAGAAACCTCCGGAGTACTGTAAAAGTACAACAATATATTCGAAAAGTGGTGTAAATAAGATGTGGATACTTAGAAACTCCAAGGAATTTTTTTTTTAAAAATTGAAATCGCAAAATTTTACCAAAATCAATAACATCAAAGCGTACGACTTTTCAACACTTTATACAACCATTCTTCACGATAAATTCAAATCGAGGCTTTTTTGGCGTCATAGACAGATTTTTCAATAAAAAGGAACTCGCAAATTTACCTACCTTGTCATTGGTCATTTGCAAATTATTTTGTTTTAAAAACACTCTTATTGTACACACAAATACTATGAAGTTGATATTAAAAACATGCTTGAGTTTCTGATCGAGAATATCTATGTAGCTTTTGGAGATCAGGTCTTCCGACAATCTGTCGGAATTCCCAGGGGTATCAATTGTCCCCCGTTATTAGCAGACCTATTTTGTATTTATACGAAGCAGAATTTATTCAAAAACTTATACATGAGAAGAAGAATATACTTGCTGTGGCCCTTCAACTCGACTTTTAGATATTTCGATGACGTATTATCAATTCACAATAGCTACTTCCATTAATTTGTCAACTGAATATATCCAAGTGAACTTGAAATAAAAGATGCAACAAGGTCTGCACATCTGTTTCATATTAAGATATTTTACTAGAAAAAGACGCTAATGGTAACCTAACAACAAAACTTTATGACAAACGTGATGTCTTCAACTTTTCTATCGTCAATTTCCCTTATTTATGTAGCAATATACCTTTATCACCTGCATATGGAGTTTATATCTCCCAGTTGATTCGATACACAAGAGCATCCTCCACAAATGAACAATTTCTAAAACGAGGCAGACTATTGACAAACACGTTTATGAAATAAGGATATTAACAGTCTCGTTTAAACTCGGCGTTTTCCAAGTTCCTTTGTCGATACAATGACCTTGTCAGCAGCTTCAATCTATCATTAAGTCATATGTTGACTGACGTTTTTCATACTAATTGTTAGGCCATTATTTACACACTGTATTGGCTACTGATTTCTTCGTTTGCCCGATCATAACAAGGAGTACACAGCGGGTGTGACAGGTCGACAGGGGATGCTTACTCCTCCAAGGCACCTGATCTCACCTCTGATGTTTTTAGAGGTCCGTATTTGCTCTGCTCCTAATTTGTTTTGTTTCAATGACTTTTGAGCTTGAATACTGTTCGTTATCTCAATAATTTGTTTCTAGAGAAGAAGGTCTCCTAAATCGTATACATGTACATGTATATGCACACATATATTTTCTAGTTGCATAGATTCAAGAGATTTTTTTATATTCAGATTATTAACTCTGGTATAGTGTGGGGCTAAATTTTATCTTATGTTTATTATGCACAATATGATATATCTGATGGATACTGTTTCACAATTAGTAAGCTATGGTTAACAATTCTTAAATAAAGTTAATGACCAATACATTCAGTAGTTTACGATTTTAGACTAGTTTACAGTTATGTAAGGCGCTAAATAAAGAAATGACAAATAAAATACTATATCTGAGATCATATCAGAATGTTTTGTATCAAAATTGCACATTTTTTCTATGAAATTATATCTCGACCATAAACTATGGTTCACGTACAAAACAGGTTTTATTCGTAAATCGAACCCTAGCTACAGTATGATTAAATTCGAATCTGCAACATCATTTTCATTGCAAACAAATTTAAAAATTCATTATAATTAACTATCTTTAATAGCTCTTAGCTATGGTTCATGAGTATGAATTATAGTTCATATTTACATTCAGAGTAATTTTCTTCATGAAAAATTCAATACCCTATAACCTACGCGAAACCTTGGCACTGCGCGGTAGGATAAACAATAGGAACTATATGCATTTTCTACACTGTAAAATACTAAAATGTATATTGTTAAATGATACGTTTAAATCTAATTTTCATTTTTTCCCTCGCAATATTCATTTGCATTATTAACTTCCGATGTCACACGGCTCTTACGTCTATTAATTAAGCACACCAGTTCTGAAAAGCACTAAATTCATAATTAAGATTAATGAAATTATCAATTAATAAAAGAGAAAAATTGAGAATGTAAATATAAGCATTGAATTCTTATTTTTGGATGTCGTCGATATCGCGTGATATTCAATTTGTCGGCACATGCTTAAATAAACTATGATTGACAAATATCCCTCAAAAGTATATAGTACATAAGTATATAATATATGAAAAAAAATTAATGAATATAAATTACTGTAAATTTATCTGACAAATATAGTTTCACGATTTGTGAAACTATAATTATTCATAACTGAAGGGTCAAAGAAATAAAGTTAATTATATATAATTAAAAATATATTGATAAGAATTAATATTTATCAACAAAAAACTATATTTATTATTAATGTTTATTAACAAGCAGATAGACTTTGATTTTAAATACACGTAGTTTTACAGATGAAAACTATAGCTAGCAAACCATCTTCTATAGTATACGCTTTCTAGACTACTTAATTTACAATTGAAAAACTAATAAAGTCTATTTACCGTAAAACTGTAGACAGTTTTTAATTTGGCGTGCTATTTGAATTGACATACATTTAACTCTCCCACTTTAGATCGAGCCACAGAGTTAAAAGAAACTGGGGGGATAAGCCGAGCCATCTGCCTACATAACGATCGATAAAAAATCAATAAATTCATTTTACAAAAATTTCACTTTTTGTTGAATTAATGTAATGCTTATTACCATTTGCATATAAATTTGACAAAACCTGAATACTGTAACAGCGAAAATGATTCTGATTAACACAACAAAATGGCATCACGCTCAATTTTCACAGAAACTGACATAAATTGGATGATATAACTACTTTTTTTAAATAGAGTGGGTCATCGTACCATTTTTTTGAGAACGATTAATGAAAGGCAATGGAAAGATGTTGCTTTTTACACTTGCAAAAATTTGGTATGAAGACCCACTCTACATAAAAAATTAAGTTAACTTACTTAAATTTTCACAGTGGTCTTAAAAAATTCTAAGTCCAAAAACGCTTGCTAAATATAGAGAACTGTATGCTATTTAAATGAACATGTTAGTGTGATTCCGTGGTCTAGTGGTTAGCGAGGAGCTCTTCAAAGGGACGTTTATTGAGGAAAGTGTTCGAGTCATGCTCTGATTTTTTTTTTTTTTTTTGTTTTTTTTTTTTTTTTGTTTTTTGTTTTAATTTTGTTTTACTTTATAAAAAATGTCTATAGGAATAACATATTTTTCACTGGAAATAAAATATATACATGTAGTAATGAACTTATTTACAGTGAATTATTTAAAATGCCGGATAAAAATTATAATAGATATTTGAATACTTTTATTCCCGTTTTATTTATTTTAAATAAAAGCGCTTCTAGATCACCATTATCATTATATACGATGTTAACATTTTTATAATATCTCCACAGTAAGTGTAAACACTCAATATGCAGATTAATTAATAGAAGTCCTTACCCATGTTAGACATTTGTGACAGTAAATGAAAGTCAACTGTTTAGCTTGTTTAGAATATAAATATCATTTTGAAAACTACGGTAAACATTAAAATGCTTAAGTAAATTCGAACAATTGAGAGATTTTTTCCAATAAATGTTCTTGCATAGCCGAAAAATGGGCATGGGCACATGGCTCGTCTTATCCCCCCAGATTCTTTAAAAAAAAACTAATACACAGAATTTGTATCTTGATGTTACTTGTATATTGAAACGAGAGTAAATAATGTTACAATGATTTTTAGTAACCAATGCAACGCCTTTAATCGAAATCAAAAACTAACTGCTTGTAGTTTATTGTGTACTAATCACTAAGCTTCATTGAAACCGGTGTAAATCTTAGGAAGAGTGAGATTTTGAAAGGATTAATTACTTTACTTTTAGAAACCATGGCGACACTTTTTATCGAAATCAAAACTTAAACTGTAAGTATCGCCATGTCGTCCCTGTGCATCGTTTTACTTGAGCTTGACCAATAATGTAGGAGTAGCTATGAAGACGGCCAGATGGACAATGGACACTGTACATATGCCTGTATAAAGTTTTTGGAACGGGTCTCATTTCCAAGTAACTATAAACCCTATGTTGAGCAAACTTGCATGGATGAAACATCTAGGGGTGCACTCTATTGGACTTGCTTCGGATGCTAGATCTGACCAACATTTTTCAGATGAATGACAAGGTTAAAGTTTTTGGAGCAGGTTCATTCTAAAGTAATTATAAACCCTATGTTGACCAAACTTGCACGGATGATACATCTAAGGATGCACACTACTGTGCTTGCTTCGGATGCTGGATCTGACCTACATTTTCCAGATGAGTGACCAGGTTGAAGGTTTTGGAACATGTTCATTCTTACGTAAATATTTGCCCTACCTGGACCAAATTTGTATGAATTAATTATACATCTAAAGATGCACACTACTAGACTTGTTTCGGACGCTGAATTTGACCTATATTTCCAGATGAATGATCAGGTTAATGTTTTTTGAGCAGTTTCTTTCTAATGTGACTATAAGCCCTATGCAAACCAACTTTGCACTGAGATAAATTTATTGCTGCATACTACCAGAGTTGCTTTGGATGTGGGATTTGACCTACATTTTTCAGATGAGTGAACAAATTTTTGGAGCAGGTCCATGACCAAGAAACTATAAGGCCTACCTGAAACAATCTTGCATGATGACACATCAAGGGATGCACACTACCAGAGTTGATTCAGATGCCGGACTTGACCTACATTTTCCTGATGAGTGACCAGGTTAAAGTTTTTGGAGCAGATCCATTACCAAGAAACTACCGGGGTATAAGGCCTATCTGATCCAAACTTTGCCTTACTTAAAGACAATATACGTGGAGGTGAGCTCTGTAATCTCTGATTACCTGTATTTCTTAAGAAAAAGCCGTCGCGGTAGCTCAGTCGGTAGAGCGCTCGCTCCGTGATCGGAAGGTCGTGTGTTCGAATAACGGCCACGACTGACGTAAGTCGGTAAATAATAGGTAGCATCTGTTCCTTCGCCAAACGCTCGGCACTTTGAAGAGAAAGTTGCGGGTCCTTCGGATGAGACCTTAAAAACCGAGGCCCCGTGTCACGGTAGGCGTTGGCACGATGAAGAACCCTCACTGCTCAATGGCCCTGAGTGCTAAGTAAAGGTCTAAATTTGAAGCACTTCACTAGTATATGGTGACGTCTCTATATGAGTGAAAAATTCTCGAACGGGACGTGAAACAATATTTAAAAACTAACAAGGATCTTTATCTATTATTAGGTTGCATTTCAACCTTTTAATTGCTTTTATTTTTGAGTGTATGACTTTATAATAACGAACTAATGAATAAATTTATATCTTTTGAATACTTTTATTTCCGTATTTTATTTTTGTATGTAATAGTTGGTTTTACAAATGTCTTTATCATGCTTTTCAGACATCAAGCCTTCAACTTTTGGAAACACTCTACGTCACTTTTTTTTTTACATTGCTGCAAAGTTAACCATGGGACTCGGAACATGTTCAAAACTGCCATTTTTCAAACTCCTTCAAGAATGCAGGCTAAAGATCTGAATAAATTAAAGAGTCTGATCTGACCACCTGCTCCAAAACATTAACCTGGTCATTCTTTAGCTTAAATTGCTGCATCTGAAACCTTGACTAGTACAATGAAACATACTAAAAGTATCTTCCATGCATCTCTGATTGATATAGGGCATAGAAGTACTTAAAAAGAAATCTGCTCAAAAATTTGAACCTGGGACGCCAACGACAGACACCGACGCCAAGGGTATTATATAAGCTCCTCCTAACTTCGCTGAGGTGAGCTGAAAATATTTCGTTTTGGTTGGTAATGTTTGCTATTGTTTTAATACCAAAAAGGGCCTTCAAATTTACCTTGTATATGTTTTATCTGATCTTATCCTTTTAAAGAGCACATATTTCTATATAACTGGAGATCAATTTTTAAAGGCAATTTTGTGTTCCTAATTTTCACATTTAAAAAATTTCAAATTTAATTCTTAAAATAGAGCATTGCTATGAAAATTATAGGAAAAAATATTTATCAAAAGCTGAAAAATATTTTGTTTCCTTGGATACATACTCTTCTATGTAGATTCCAAAACTTTTATTATTGATATAAATTATGAACAACTTTCATTTTTAACCACCACACAATCTCTAACTGGATGCAAGAAGCTACCACATAGGGATCAATATTGCTGTCAAGATAACAAAATTGAACATCTTTTATTCTTCGTAACCATAGCAACTGTGTAATCTTATCAAACTTTATCAATATATGATATTTAACTTTAGTTCTATCAGATACGTACAAATCAAGATGAGTCAAATAATATGTTTCCTGATTAAAAGGTAACAACCTGTAAATTTCTAAAACAGCAAAAAATTATCACTTTAAACCACTGGTACATTGTTTTCATGGTTACATGAAAAATTATTCAAAGCTCATACTTGGTACAAGGATTGTTTATGACCTGAGGGTGTGCAAGACCTTGAAACAAGGTCATTCAGGCAAGTTTAAGTTCATTGACAGAAAAAGTAAAGAATTCTTGGTCGGGCCATAACTTTGTAATGGAGAGTCAATAGAAGCTCATACTTGGTACAAAGATTGTTTATAACCATAAGCTGTGCTATGACCTTGACTCAATGTTTTTCTGCAAGTGGAAGGTCACTGAAAAGTATATAATTTTTGTCCAGTATATACCTTACTGGAAGCTAATATTTGGTACACACATTGTTTATATGATAAAGTGTGTCATGACTTTGACCCAAGGCCATACTCACAGTTTCAAGGTCAATGGCAGAAAAAGTGTAAAATTTCATGACATGTCTTTAATTTTCTAATGGAGAAACATTGGATGTCCATATTTCACTCAAAGATCACTTAAGACCAGAGGATATGTGATTTTTTTAAACCAAGGTTATTTTAGCATGTTTAAAGTAAATTTACAAAATTGCAAATAGGCACTTTAAAAAAATTGCAGGAGAGGGTGGTAATTTTGTGAGCTCACTCACAGTACCTCTAGTGTTGACTTTTTCTTATGCATCTAGTTTATATTTTCTTTATTATATTCATCCTCAACAAAGTTTGGGGTGGGGGTATATATATGAATCATTTTGACTGTCATATTGTCTGATCTATAACTTTGTGTGGGAGGAAAAATTGAAGTTCAAAACTGACAGACACAAAGACTGTATATGGCCTTAATGTAAGTCAATGGGGTTATCATTTTGTGAGCTCACTCATAATATCTCTACTTTACCATTAAAATAAAAAAGATCACACTCAACATAAAATCAATTTTTAACATGACTCCCTAATTCATACTTTATATATAAAAACAGATCATAACAGAGTAACAAAAATAAATTTAAGTTATTTAACAAAAAGTAATTAACAAATATATCCATGAAACATCAACTTGGCTTTTGAGTACAAGTGTACACATGTCTTACAATTTCAGACATTACATATATATTTTGTTATCCTAAAAAAATATTCGGGGTTGAAATTTTATCATCAGCACATGTATCATAGTGAAGTGATTTGCAAACAATGTGAAAGTATAATTTGTGAGACATATGTTAAAAACTGTTAAAGTGTCTTAGTAACCAGTCTGTGACTCAAATGATTCAATTAACCATTTAAATCTGTACACTCAAATGATTGCTCCTCCTTATCATATCCAATCATCTTGTGATCAATACCAAGATGATCAATCAGTTCTGTGAGCTCAGGTCGAGGTTCTGGCATCAAATTCAGGAGGTCAACCAACCCCTCTTGACACACGCAGCGCCATTTCCTGATCAACTCTTCCATCTTCTCAAGGTCATGCTGCAGAGAACAGCAAATTGTCATTCTAGTTCATTATTCCAAGTAAACTCTTAATCTGTGTGCATGTTTGTATATAATATGTATATACATGTCACTTACCTTGTGTTGGTAAAATTGAACAAGCTTGAGTTTTCGTAGGACATCTTCTCTTTCTTTTATCATTGACTGAAGTTTACTTTTCTCTATAATTTTATTTTTTGAGTCCCTTTCATTACTTGTATCATCGGAGATGTTACCGTCACAGTTCTGATCCTTTGAGAAGTCTAATTTCTGTGGTTTAATGATGTTTAACACAGCACTATTATCCCCACTTTCAGAATCATGGCCACCAAGAATTCTCATGTTCTCATTGTCAGTAAAACTAGCACTCTTTGTAAAATGCACCTCTGACATCCTACATGAATTCACAGGATAACTTTGATCAACATGAGGACTGACAAGCATGTCTTTTTGTAATTCACAGCTTTCTTTTTCTTGAATTTCTCGGATTCCTGATTTATTAGATGACACCAGTGATGGTGGATTGAAGTGTGTTCGGCTGTGGGGGTTCTGTCCAGCCAAGGGAGAGGAGTGGTATCGTCCACATCGCTTTAATCGCTCCTTCAATCCAGAGCTCATCTGCAACAAGATGATGAGGATAGGTGAGGAATGTGATTTTGACAACTCAATTATGAAACAAGATGCCAGAAACATTATATGACCAACTTTGCTTCAACCTGAGGCCTGGCCCCAGGGCCATAAAACTTAGACAAGCTCACTTTTGATCTCAGTCTCACTTTTCCACTATATATTCCTTTTGTAAAAGTGAGACTGAGATCAAAAGTTAGCTCATCTAAGTTTTATGGCCCTGGCTCCTGATCCCCTGGACTCAATCATAATTTTAGTAAAGGGCTAGTTTTCATGATTATCATGCTGCAAGTCTACACCAAAAAATTTTCAAAGGTAAGATGAAATCTAAATATAGGAGTTCAGTTCCACTCAGAAAAAAATATACAGTAAAACATGCTAATAGTGAATACCACTTATAATGAGTTCACGCTTAGATCTAGGTGATTTTCATTCCCAGAGGTTTGACAATGTATTCTAAATATCTACAGATATAGCAAATTACATTTTAATTTTATAATGAAGCAAAATTGTTCCTTCCTGACACTTCTCTGTAAGCATGTTTTACTGTATAGTCAAACCTCGTTATCAAGAACTTAATGGGACCAAGATTAACTTGAGATAAATGAGGATTTTACATTTATAATGAAGTTTAAAAACATAAGAAAGGTGGTTGGGACTGACAACTCACTTCTACATCCCAATATCGGTGTTCAAAATAACAAAGTTCAACTGTTCTGGTACCAGATATTAAAACTAAACAATATTTAAATCAATGGAAAAAGTAATCAGGAAATAGTTATAGGAAATTTGTTAACATACAAATGAATGCACAGCTAAACAATGATTTATATACACAATCTGCAAACTCATACAGATCCTTACATGTATTAAAATGCTTTTTTTTTAATATGATTATTTTTTTTAACCTTTATGAATGTGTAATGATTAATATAGATCAAAATCTTTCATATACAAAGCAAGAAATAAGTCTTGTATAAATACCTGCAATGAGGGACATTGAGGTGTAGACTGCTGTTCTTCTGTCATAGTATCATCACCTAAAATTAAGCTCAGTTTTAGATTTTACTTTTCTTTTTCTGATTTCACTAATTAACCTGAATATTTCAATAATGATAAAATTAGAATTCAATGATCTTAAATTATCATACTTTACAGTGTTTACTGAATAATAAACCTCAATGGGGACCGACCCTCTGATAAGAGATAACTTTCCAAGTAAAAATCCTAATGATACTCATAGTTTTATCTTATCAGAGTTTAATAATTGAGACATCTGAGTAGTCAATTCAATCAAACCTGACATAATACAGAAACATTATCTTCTATTTCCTTTGCCTATACTTTTCAAATTGTTTTATTATATTTGATAAAAACATTTAAATCCAGTTTTAAAATCCTCACAAATTGAATAAGTTCTATCTTTTTATTGACCATTTTAAAAATGCTTTAATGTATAAAGTACCAAATGTAGAATTTTTATTACTTCTTTCCCCCATTGAAAAAAAATCAGCATCCGATTGTAGATTTTCAGCATGTAAAAAAAAAAAAAAGACGTCACAATCGCATTCGTTTACAAACAGCTCGGAGTTTCCCGAAAGTGACGGAGTTAGGGGGTTTGGCGATAATATTACTAAAACTAATGTTTAAGTTCTTTACTATATGTAGCAAACAAGAAACAAATCAAAAAATTAATTCAGAGAGTAAGGCAGGCTGTTTTCCGCTTATGGACAGAGGAATGCGGGTGGTTACATTCCCATTACTTGTTCGACCCGCGTGGTTTCGACAAGAATCCATGTTCGACCCGAATGGCTTCGGAACGAAGCAATTAATTAACAATTAATTGCTTCGGAACAAAATTAATTAACACTTTCACCAGTTTTACATTTTATTTTTTCGTCTACATTTTTTTTTATATTGACCACGTATATTTGTGTTAATTATCGTATGTAATTTAATTTGGAGAAACCTACATTAATGTTTAGATAGTGCATATGTGATCACGGTACATTTGAAGAAGTATTTGATTATTTTTTATGAAAAACTGTTCAAATATAATTCATTACTAAATCAAATTCATCAACATCCGCGATAGTAGAAAAAAAATGTTAGGAAACCTTCTCACTGCACGTTGACTACACATACGGAAACAACTACCTATTGACATGCACACCTCTGAAGCCATACAATATACAGTTTCCGAATATCCATTTGTTTACCGCACAGTGTATACCCCTGTACTCAGGTATTCACATGTAGGGATATATATTAGAGTAGGTCGAAACCACTTGGGTCGTAACCACGCGGGTCGAACACGGAACGTAACCACCCGACACCTGGACAGAGCAGAGTTTGGGTACTCGAGGATACTTGGTGCAATTATTCACATTTCAAGAGACTTTTATCATGAGGGTAGAATTTACCATATATATTTCTTTAACCAATAAAATATCAATGTATACAGAAATGATCTTTAAAGTACTCAAATCAGATTCCAGGGACAAAAAATGCTCAATCTACCACTAATGAAGTTTGACTTTGGCGCATAAATCGCTGTTTATTATAAACGTTTTTAAAATATTGCAAAAAATCTTGCTATCAAAACATTTCATTCACCCCTATTTAAATGCGTCTATTAACCCAAAGGGACCCTAATTGACAAAAACATGGTAAAATAATCATTTTTCTTTATTTCATTTCCAAGGGAATAAAATATTAATAGAAAGTTCATTTTAATATTTCCTAGGAAATTAATTTATTATTATTTTTTAATTTAAATGAAGTGACCGTTGAAAAAAAAAGTCCAGGTCAAAATTAAGATACAATTTATGAACATCTATACGTGCAAACAACATCTAAATTCTATATGATTATATGTAAAGAAAACTACTTTATTTTTAGAGGAAACACGAATATCCCGAAAAATCATTGTATAATATGAGTTTAAAAAGTGTTTCAATCTCGGCTCCCTTTGAGTCTTTTTGGGTAAATGGACACACTCCACATTTGGATAGCTTTTATCCGGAAATCTTTATGATGCTTTAAAAAAACTTTAATGAAATTTTGATTGCGCTGTTATTTAGTTTATAATCAAAAATAATATCCTCTTGATCAAGTTATTTTTTACAATTATTTTTTTTAGAAGACATTGTATCAGTGTATTGCAGATTCCTTCCAGATGATTTTGTTCGTTATATTTTAACAGTACCGGAAGTTGCAGATGATGCAGGATTAGTCTGTTAACTCTATTTCAACGTACCAATAAAATTACGTATGTAAATTTATTGAATTGTTAAAACGATTTAGTATTTAGAAAGCTAAGGCTTTACTGAGCATGTTCTTGATATTTTTCTTTGGATAAATGATCCAGGCCCATCATAATTTTCAAGATTGTTTGAACTTAATGTAAGAATCTTCCCCAGACCACAGGGACTTGCAGCCTTGCTTACGGATGTAAAGAAATATATATATATATATATATATATATATATATATATATATATATATATATATATATATATATATATATATATATATATCATATACCAACAACCAAAACAACACTTGTAGTGTATAATTTTTTTTGATAAATATTTTTATACTGTTGGAGCAAGCCCCTGTACATGCTGTAGAAGAAAATAATTTTGCAATGAGTGCTTAAAAGATTGTGCAATTGTAATGTTGCATGTTTTAATTTTTTTGCAGTTTGGCACAGGTACTTGGGTCTTGGTTTATAAATATCTATGTACCTTATTGATATGTGAAAAAAAAATAATAATAAAGGTATGCAGGCTCTGTAATGGTGTCTGCTCAATTGAACTCACTTGTAAGTTGTTTACATGGCTTGTTCTTTGAAAATAATGTTGCACCTACTGATCTTTATGCACCGGATGTCTCGTAACATTGATTACTCATTATCAAAACCCTTCACATCTTGCAAATAATTCCTAACACATGATTTTTTAACACTTTTAAACTTTTCTTTAATTTGCGCAGAACTACATGAACAAAGTGCAAATACTAAAACCCGATTCAAAATGACGAATTCCGGCCATTCAGACAGTTCTAAATTTTAGGGGCATTCTGGGAAAATTAAATATAACATGAATTATCTCAGAACTGTTTTTAATTTTTTCGGAAACTGTCAAACATTTTGGCAATTTTTTTTTCTGAGAAAAAAGAGGAACTTTTTAAGTACCCTGGTACCAAAGTCCATAGATATTTTGTGACAGCATCTTGTGCATTGAAAATGTACCACATAGGGGAAAAAAATTTCAGTAGACTTAATAGCTTTCACAAAAATTGAAAGATAACCAGGAAATAGTGATAATTTATTCACTGTGTGTGAAGTTTTAGTTCTTTTTTTAATTGATTTTTTTTTTCTTTTCTAATTTAGTATGAATCAAGAAGCAGGCACAGATCTGAAACGCACACATGGACATGCAGTATTGTTACGAAAAAGCTCATCAAGTAAAATGGCTCTTAAGGAAAAAGTTGTCCAAATATATGAATCTTTCTTCCAGGTTCATTTATATTTTAAATTCTTTCTTTACAGTACAATTCGTTTTTTATCATACCGGTTTTATATCATACTTCTTTTTTTATCATAGATATCTGAAACACAAAACCATTTCTTAATAATTCATTATAAATTTCGTCTGTTATTATCATAGGTAAAAGTATACACTTCGCTTACTATAATAGAAAATTTCCGTCCGTAATATTTTTTCACACCTTTTCACTCTTGGGACAATCAACAAAACAAAAAATGACACCTATCTACACCTGTGGTTCATGCACTGTCGCTTGTCTATACACAATGGCTTGATTTTCACTTTGAAATTTGCCGATAGTGAAAGACTGGGGAGATTAGTCACACTTCAGTGCACTTACCTGAGCGATTGGCAGGGAGTCTGTTTATTTCATGAAGTACATGACAGGATAACACGGACTTTTTTTTTCATAACTTATTTTCTTCTTAAGTTAATCCTGAATTGTACGTTCGTAATAAATACGTTTTAACAAATGTGTTGAAACTAAATTTAGTGTCAATATTAACCCAAGCTTTCTTACGCTTGGTGTCTGGATCAATGTTCATAGTTAATTACATTTACAAAACTACCCGATTAATTAAGAAATAATTAAGTGAAATTAACTCTTTCACCAGTCTGTCCAAGCGGCTTTGAATGCATATGCTCATCAGTGTATCAATTAATTTTACTTATACGGCGACATTAAGTGTAAATAGGTAATTTTTTTATGTCTACTTTGGATGAATAAAAGAAACAATTTGAATGCATGCTTTGTTGCTGTGTTCATTTATTTAATATGTGACCAAAAAAAAAAAAAAGAAACGAGACGAAACATTGGTAATTTGAATTGACCATAAATTGAAAATGAAAGTAGATCAAAATAAACAAGATGGATGCCAAGGGATCTAGAAGATTGAGTTTGAAGAGTATTAAGCTTTATTTAAGTGAATTTATTTATACTAAAAAGTTGAAACAGTGAGTAAATATTGTGAAATAATATGTCAGTTAACTTGTATTTCAAATAAACCTAAAAAAATCGAAAATATATGTAACGTAAGATGTACAATACATCCAATAATTTACACAAACGTTGTATCATCAGCCGTCCGACATGAATTTCAGCCGACTATGGTTATTATAAAAGTCGCTTATTATAAAGTTTTGGCCTGACAAATAAACTATGATAATAAACGAATTGTACTGTACTTATATATTTTAAATGTTTGAAAGACAATTAAAGACATAGATTTGATCTAATAGAAAATATAAACTTTGTGTTTATCAGGGTGAAGACCCTTCAGTGGGAAATCCTAACTTTTGGGACGAGTTTTTCTTGCTCAGGGTAAGGTTATCAATTACATGATTATGATTTGTAACCTTAAAAAACTGCTCAGTTATATGATTTGTAGTCTTAAAAAACTTCTCAGTCTATTAAATATATATATATATATATATATATATATATATATATATATATATATATATATATATATATATATATATATATACACACAAATTAGTTCAAATTCATTCTAGTATTTGTACATTAATAAGAATTATTTCAAATTGAAATTGATATATTCATACAGATAACTTCCTGTTCAGTTTGTTTTTGCATTATCTTTAAGAACACTCATGACTATATAATTTTAAAAAAAAATTGAATTCATTTTTTGCAATGCTTTTGTAGACATGTTTTGAACTTATGCTTCTATTCTCAATTCATAGCCAAATATTCCATTCATCGAGGGGGAATTTGATAAAGTCAGTGGCGAGGGCCTTATGATGTTGAAGGTATGGAACCTCTGAAATACATTCTATGTTGTAAAAGTTCTAAAAGGTCAATTTCACCTGTGAGAAGTATTCTAATTAAATGTTATAATTGTGTTATTTACTTTTAGGACAATTTAAACACCCTGTTTTACAAAGCAGTAGAATCTTTGAAGGAAGATAATGTCATCAGAGTTGTCAATGCCATTTATGTAAGTACAATCATCAATTTAAAGGACTATATTCTGTTATGACCAACATTTGCCATCAGAGTTGTCAATGCCATTTATGTAAGTACAATCATCAATTTAAAGGACTATATTCTGTTATGACCAATATTTGCCCCAAAAGTCAAACTTTGGTGGAGAAATCTACAATCATGTTCTAAAGCGGGAATGTCCACAGACTTGAAAGCAGTACCCATTTACATCAGCCATTATATCATTTGCTAGATATGACATCAAGAAGATGACATAAATTCAAATTTCAGTGGTTTTGAGGGAAAAAAGTATATTTTACATTGATATTTTGATTAAAAGTCAAATACAGGTCTGCCCCAGCTCAATTTTTTGATATAATGTGTAGAATTATGATATCAATGAAATATGTGTATATTGTTCTGGGGCATGCTTGGGCTTGGTAAATTCTATACTCAAAATTGAACAAATTTTGTCCATTTTGTCCTCTTTCTTGAAAATAACAGAAAATCCAAATAGTTTGTGACATCACAGAAAAATAAACTATTCAAAAACTACAAGTATGATTATTTTTGTCAATTATGATTTTTGATACAATATATACAATTGTGTATATTTTTAGAGATTTTCAAAATTTGGCTTTTATGGGGGCAAAAATATGCTTTTACTGTATATAGTTCTTTGGTTTTGTTTACAAAATTTTGACTATTTCAAAGCATTCTTTTTTTTTTTTTGAATTTCAGACAATGTCAGCATTAGTTCGTGGAATATACAGGAAGAATTTCGGAGGTTTTGGCTTTGATGTTATAAATATCTTGATTGGCTTTGATGCCGCAGAAACAGTCATGCAGGTTATTTACACTTTTTAGCTTCATTTTTATTAAAGAAACTGTAAAAAAAAAAATCCATTTTTTTATATACTTGGGTGAATTTAGGGTATGTAATAATCTATTAAGACAATCTTTTTGATATTAGAAATGTTAGTTTTTACTTTGTTATTAACAGGAAATGGTCGAAAATTTGAATCACATTCTGAATGGAGAGTACCCAACTGCAATAAAACAGCAAGTTCTCAAATTCATCATGGTTTTAGCCACAGTAAGACCTCAGTTTATGTAATTTAACCATGTCAAGACATCATAAAGATGTATACATTATTTATGAAATAGATACCCCTTCTTTGACCATTTGTATGGACGTAGTGATACATAGGGATACACGTTTGTCATAGCAATAGAAATGAATACTAGGAATTTGGGAATATTCGGAATGTATGGCTCTGTTCATATTTTTTATTAACATTTTGCAAAATTCTCTGGTTTTGATGATGTAAATGGTACATATCAGAAAGTAAACATGCAGGTGTTTGTTCCTTTAATTGTATTTTCTGAGTGTCCATGCAATATTTGCTGATATTAAATTCCATTACTTTATTTTGCAGGCTTGTGACAACATCAGTCAGAATACCCTCCTGGAGTACCTTATGATCAACAGTGTGTTTGAATCTATCATCCAGGTACAGAATGACCAAGGATTTTATTTACAATATATAATCCATGTATAGAATGACCAGGGATTTTATTTTTTATCATCCAGGCATAGAACATCCAAGGGTTCATTTGTATATTTGTTTTTGAGACTATGTCTGGCAAAGATTACATTTTTTTAAAGACTAGTAATAACCAAAGTAATACATGTATGTAGACATTGTTTAGAAAAATATGAATCTGATTTCAACTGTGTATCTGTTGTTATACATATGACTGGGTGATGTGAGTTAGTTTGTGTAGATTCTAGGTAATGTTGACCTGAGACTGGTACTAGGGGCTGATGCTGTCCAGGTTCTCACTCTCTTAGTGCAGTACAGAAAATACGAGGTAAATATTAATCTTATACTCTGAACTGCTACTTAAAACTGGAATATATTGTGTGCAAAGGATTGAATGTGTGTTACAATATAAGCAGATATATTTTTTAACCCTTTTAAATTTCATTACTTTCAGTCTGCGAATCCATATATTGTGAAATTGTCTATATTGGATGATGAGTTGGCTTTAACAGTGAGTTCAAATTACAGTGTTAAAAAAATACTTTTTATGCAACTAAATGTGCTAACCTGAGTTTTACTTATTAATTGTTCCTAAGAAGGAAAATTGGAGGGGGGGGGGGGGGGGGTATAAAAGCTTTTTTTATCTTTTCATTAATCTTCAAAAATCAGGCCAGATGTAATTTGAAAACCAAAAATAGGTGGGAAAAAGTTAAGCTGGAGATTAAAAAATTTTATGCAGTTTTCTTTTATACCTATGAAATGATTTTTTTTTATCTCATCACTTTTAAATTTTGTAGGGATATGCCCAGGTTGTTCTAGGGGCTTTGTCAGACTTTAACAGGTAACGAACACTCATAGTACTTATTTTCTAACCAACAGTTTATTTTGTATCATACAAATTCATGTTTCTCTTGATTAATGCATGTGATATGTATGCAAAGGTATAATCTTAATTACCATACATGGCAAATATCATACCAAGTTCCGGCCTTTATAATCTCCTACTGATACCATACCTACAAGACTTGATACTATTTTTCAGGGAGTATCAGTGCCGCAGCACTGAGGCACAGGCGGGATGGTTCTCTGCTTTTGCCAGTATGGTAAGTTGTCTTAGTTTGTAGTTTAATCTCTAGTCTATAAGCAATGAATCCAAGATACCTTGCTCTACTTTGAGTCAGAGGGTCTACATGCCTTTGCGTAACAAGTCGGAGGCATGTGTCACGCATTGAGTGCATGTCTTCTCCAGTCATCATACAGTAGAACCAGAAGGTATCATTAAATCATTTAGTGGTTCCGTCTTTGTTATAAAGGTTTTATTTTGTGTGTTTTAATAATCTTGGAAAATTTAAATATAAATGCCATAAGATAGTATTTTTATCATAAATATTATATTTTGACACAAGTTCATGCTAACATTATACTGATACATTGACCATTAAAATTATTGTATCAATTACTGAAATTATTTAGAATCAAGAAGAAAAAATTTTGAGTTTAGAACGGATTTTTTTTACTTCATGAATCAAGTATTTCATCAAATAATCTTTGGACACAATTTTTTTTATCTCAATTTGGCAGCTCAACGTAATCTTACCATTAGTACTTCTTGTTTGGAAAATCTGAGTTTCTATACAGATATCAAAATCTGTTTCTGATGAAAAATTTAGAAGATTGTTATACTTTAAAGTGATTTATGTAATATGAAGGGAAATAACTCTAAAATATATATTTCTTGAACATTTTAGGTTGGCAATATGTTTGTACCTGACGAGAAACATGTATCAGCAGTGAGGTAAATTAATAAGCAAGCATCATTTTTTTCATTAGCTATGATTTATACTTTGATTAACACACCTGAAGTTACAGCTGTTGTTTGAATTCATGTATGGGGCATTTTCTGTGAGTTCAGATCAAGTGTTAAATTTTGACATATGTCTGTTGACAGGTATATCATTGAAACCCCAAACTCTATATGATTTAGTAATCAGCATAATTAATTCTAAAAAGAAATGGATTATATCTTTATTGCAATATCAAATAAATTTATTTATTTATTCTTTGCAGAGCAAATGATTTGGTGCTATTGGCTTTATACGAGGCCATCCATTTAAACAGAAATTTTATCACCGCCTTAACACATGTAAGTTTGGAAAATTATTATACAATTTATACTCATTAAAAAGATCAAAAGTACTTTAATAATTAATGTAATTAATAAAGCAAATGTAAGGTGACCCAGAATTTGCAACTATCGTCATGATTTGTTGTGAGGGAGAAATGAAGTCAGCAAAAATTTTGGTACTACATGTCGGTCCCTTGTTGCAAATTAAATATTTTGAATCATTTCATAAAGTAAAGATGTTTTTCACAATTTTTACTGTTAAAATTCATTGTACAATGTATTTGTACAGTCAAACCTGGTTATCTTGAACTTAATGGAACCAAGAAAAAACTTTGATATATACGAGGGTTGTCCCAGAAAAACGCGAACTTTTTCAATATTTTTCGTTTCACTAATATTTTAAAGATAAAAATGGCATACACCATAACCAACATTTTTTACATAATTCACAGAAATTTCAATAAAATATCTCTATAAAAAACATTTTCATTTCTGATAAGCAAATCATTCAAATAGCTCCTGGTGCAACATCGACGACGTCAAAACGTAGCTCATGGAGTTTTTGAATTTGTTAGAAATCGTGCGTCTTTAAAATTTCGTTCGAAGCAAATATTCGATACTGCATTGGATTTTTTTTAGTCACAGAGTTCTCCATTTCACACGCATACTACAGTTAAGAATAAATCAAGGAATTAATTCTTTTAATAGACAATTTCTGAACCCCGATCATAGACTTATAATTGTTAACAGCGGTCTCCACGAATGACGTCCAGCTCTAGACTTTCCAGTTTGTCGTCATTTTTGTTGGTCTACCAAACACTTCTTCCATCGGATAACCAGTCCATCCATCTTTGAACCTCTTTTACTATGTATAAACCAGTGTTCCATATATGTATTTTTGTTGTTCCTTCGTTCCTTTTCCCTATTAACAGGTGTCATACCCTGCTCCACACAGTACTGAGTGATAATTTGGTGTTCCGTGTTATCACCCGACGTCGCCGTTTTTGACAATATCTAACTAATATTGTTTGGAAATATAACGTCATATTTTTGTTATTTATGATGTCAAAGTATTCATTTTTTTACACACGAGTATTCTAGATCGTACAGTTTCTATGAATGCAATTTTTGTCACATTATATTTCCGTATAGCCTGGTAATAAAGAAAACATTGATGGCAATGCTAATTTTGAGTCAAGAAATTGCCTTGAGCAAACCACCGATAATTAACACACTTTAAATGCTGTTTCTAAATGTATATAACATTCCAACCTTATGGTATTTGGTCAAAATGGCGAAAATATCATTTCCCAACATTGTGCCAAAAATGAATAATTTTGGTAAGGTAGTTTATGAAATATTTAAAAAGTTCGCGTTTTTCTGGGACAACCCTCGTATGAGGATTCGAGACATCGAGGTTAAGATACATAAAAAGAAAACTTGGTTGAAACCTCGAATTCACTTTGACATATCTATGTTATTCAAGATATCAACACTTGAGATATCTAAGATCAACTTTTTTTCATTTCAGATACAGATTATTCTTGATAAAGTATTTGGCCTTTTACTGTTTGAAGTGTATTTCAAAATATCTTTAATATTGCAAATAAAACAGAGAAAAACTATTATATATATTTTGCTATATGTAAGATGGATTTAATTTTTGTTTAACCAGACCCATACGCCATCAACACCTACCACTCCCCCCTCTTCCCCGACAGTGCCTATGTCCAATCCTCTCAATGACCCGGCTCCTGGTAAGTTGTTGATGCAAGATTCACTGTGATTCACTATTAAATGTATATGAAATATACACTGTAGTGTATAAAGCAATTATCTGCTTTAGTACTCAAGGGAAAAATATGAAGATTGAAAATATTTCTTTCTTTTCTTCTTTTTTCTAATACCTATGTAGCCCTGCAAAATTTAGACAAAGCCCTTTTGGAGCAGTCAAGTCATCCTACAAATCTGCTGGTGACATTTTTAGAGTACAGTTCTATAGTAATGCAGGATACAAAAGGTAGGCAAGTTTCAGAAAATGGTTGTTAATAAAATTCTCACATCTTACATTTTTATGACGTCGAGCTCTTGGAGCTCGAATGTCATCTAGCGATCGGCCAAGTGAAATCGCCAAGGGATGTACGCGACCAAATGTGTCAGTGGATGCATCCGCAATAGAAAATAGCAATAGCTATAAACCAATTTCTTTTAAAACGCTCACAATGAATAATTATAGCTTGAAAATGAAATTGCATCAATTGTATCTACAATTAATTCTTTTACAAAACAACGATATTATGTTTTATTTTCACACAATAAAAACGTGATGGTTGTTGCGGATGAATTTCTACAGAAAGGTGCGTCGAATGACATGAATAACATTTTGGAACGATAACCGTGGAACACAAACAACCCAACAGGCGGTAAAATAATTTACAAAATTACATAAACACGAATACTATAAGACTGAAAAGATTGAATTTGTTAATCTTAGCTTTACTTTTACAATCTTCTGACCAACTTTATCCTAAAAACCGATGATGTTGACCAGTATTACTGTATTTCTCTATTTCCTCCATTTCCCAGTATACCGTATACCACGCCCGATCGTAACTCGATCGTAATTGTAACAGAACAGTCTTGGTTGTAGTTTAGATGCAATCACTAATACAACGCTTTGACATTGGCAATTAGAAAAAATATTATATAAATTTATGAAATCCTTCATAGTTCTTCAACTGACTGAAAAGAATTTAGCATGAAACACATGTTCGACGGTGTCTGGTCAATTCGAACCCTGCTCCATTCGGACCATGACATAAGGCCCCAGACTGTAATTGTGATATTTTGTTTAAAACTATTTTTTTTTATTACTTCTCCTGAGTCACTCACTTGACTTATTGCTATCTTCAAATTCAAAATGATCTTTTGAAATTGTTTTTCTTCTTCGACGTCATTGAAGCCTTTCAGGCTTTTGATTAACTATTCTAGTTTTATATCATGGCTATTTGTAAATCAGTTGAATATATGAATAAGAGGGGAAAATGTCTTGAATACATGAATTAAAGAAAAATACAAATTGCCATACAAATTAATTGAAACTCTTTTTTTCAGATGAAACAAGGCATAGTAATGCCAAACTTTGTCTAGTCATATTAACATGCATTGCAGAGGTGAGGGAGACAAAGTGAAATTCCTGTAATTTTCTGTAAAGTTATTGTTCCAGTAATTATTCCAGTGACGTGTACTCTAATCATTTAAATTTTTTCTTAAATTTTAGGATCAGTATGCCAACTCCCTTATGCATGATGTCAACATAAACTTCCGAGTCAAACTACACAGAATGGTTTGTATTTTGTTTTGAAATATTTAATGATAAATCTGTGGGATTAATACGCTCTCAGTAGTCACCTGGGAATGCCTAGGAAAGAAATATTGTATTGTAGATCAAGAGTGAGAAGATAAAAAAAACAAGATGTGTTTGTGAAACACTGATGCCCCCGTATGGCAGCTTATGTCGAAGGTTAAAGTTTCTCAAATGCAAGTCAAAATCCAGGCCAAAAGATAAAAAATGTTGATA
This sequence comes from Saccostrea echinata, assembly GCF_033153115.1. Lineage (NCBI taxonomy): Eukaryota > Metazoa > Mollusca > Bivalvia > Ostreida > Ostreidae > Saccostrea > Saccostrea echinata. The sequence continues at coordinate 155,702 of NW_026889757.1, read as the reverse complement.
CCCAAAGAAAGATCTTGTCTCGAGGAAAACACCTGTGAAATTTGAAAGACCTAGATACAACTGTTCAAAAATTATGGCGAAGGTTAAAGTTTTTTGAATAAAAGTCAAACGTCAAGGTCAAGGTCAAAGTGGTTGGTATCCAAAGGAAGATCTTGTCACAAGGATTACATATGTGAAGTATGAAAGCCCTAGCACCAACCATTCAAAAGTTATGGCCAAGGTTAAAGTTTTTTCAAAAGTAGGTCAAACTCCTAGGTCAAGGTCAAAGGGTCAAAGTGGTTGGTATCCAAAGGAAGGTCTTGTCACAAGGATTACATATGTGAAGTATGAAAGCCCTAGCACCAACCATTCAAAAGTTATGGCCAAGGTTAAAGTTTTTCAAAAGTAGGTCAAACTCCTATGTCAAGGTCAAAAGGTCAAAGTCGTTGGTATTCAAAGGAAGGTCTTGTCACAAGGATTACATATGTGAAGTATGAAAGCCCTAGCTCCAACCATTCAAAAGTTATGGCCAAGGTTAAAGTTTTTCAAAAGTAGGTCAAACTCCTAGGTCAAGGTCAAAAGGGTCAAAGTGGTTGATATCCAGAGGAAGGTCTTGTCACAAAGAATACACATGTGAAGTTTGAAACCCTAAGCACCAACTGTTCAAAAGTTATGGCCAAGGTTAAAGTTTTTCAAAAGTAGGTCAAAGTCCAAGGTCAAAAGGTCAAAGTTGTTGGTATCAAAAAGAAGGCCTTGTCACAAAGAATACACATGTGAAGTTTGAAACCCCAAGCTCCAACTGTTCAGAAGTTATGGCCAAGGTTAAAGTCTCATAAAATTTTGCAAAAGTGGGTCAAACTCCAAGGTCAAGGTCAAAAGGTCAAATATGATGGTACCCAAAGAAAGGTCTTGTCACAAGGAATACACATGTGAAATATGAAAGTCATAGCTCCAACCAATCAAAAGTTATGGGCAAGGTTAAAGTTGACAACAGACAGACAGACAAACAGACAAACAAACAGACAAACAGATAAACAGACAAACAGACAGACAGGACAAAAACAATATACCCCCGGGATCTTTCGATCCGGGGGCATAAAAATGAATTATTATGCCCCTATTCAAAGAAGGGAGGGCATATTGCTTTGCTGCTGTTTGTCGGTCTGTTGGTTCACCAACAGTTTCCATTCATTTTATTTGCAGAGATTGCACATACTGAAATGAAATTTGGTATACAGATTTATCATAAGAATATCTAGGTCAGGTTCTGTTTTGGATACGATCAAGCAATTTTTGACAGAGTTATGCACTTTGGACCTAGAAAAATTCCAATTATTTTCAGTTTCCGTTCATTTTCTTTAACCCTTTCTAATTGTCTCTGCAGACCAATAAACTCGCTTGTTGTGAATTTGTTGTTGGTTGGCATAAAATTCACAAGCAAGTTTATTTGTAGAAAGGGTAAGGGGATGGATAAAATATACAGATTGGTTATAGAATATGTCTAGAATTAGGGAGTGAAAGGTAGTTGATTGACCAATGATGGAAAGGGGCGAAATACATCCCCGAAGTTCACAGAAAATCTTGTGCCGTAAATTGCACCATATTTGCATTACAGGATCTGTAGCATTATGGTCAAAGACTAAAATATAAAACCATAACCCTACAGTTCTGCAGCTAATAATATATGATATTTTTTGCAACCAATGAGACATCAAAAGTGAATGTTTGGATTAAGAGTTGATAGTATATGCAGCCAATAAACCATTGGGAAGTGACTGTTGTGATTGAAAATTTATAATGTTTGTTCTTTATTTGCAGCCAATGAGACATCGGAAAGTGAAAGTAGAAAAAGATACCCCTTCTCGCCCCCTTGTTTGTGCTCTTTTAGGTAATAACAATTAAAACTAATGCTAAGGTTCTTGTACAATTGTAAAGTATTGTCAAATCACATATTTAAAACACTATTTGGTATCAGTGATAACATCCTTTAAAGGGAATATTGACAACTACCCTCACTCATCTCGAAAATCTTAAGCAGATTTAAATTCTAATGAATCAATTTCGACCTCTTTATCAAAATTTTCCCGAACTTTTTCATAGACCTCTGGCTTTTCCCTCAATTCTTTAACACTCGGAACTCAAGAGTTACACACTAGGTGTCATTTTTGCATCACTTCCATAATTTCTACTTTGACATTTTCAAATCTTTTAACGTTTTTCACATTTGACGATGAATACTCGGATTATTGTGGAATGCCTGGGCAATTAAATAGCACGATTAAAGACAAAAATGTCTACCGAAACAAGATATAATGACATATTTTGGTGACATGTAGTAGGTATATGATATTTTAGGCCCAATATCCAAGAGGGGTCCAGTGTTAACAAATGGAAGTGACTTACCTTCTCTATTTTATAATTCCGCGGGTATGATTTTTTTAGTAAAATGTTAATTCTGCGTTATTTTTTGGATTTTGCATATGGAATACATTGTAAATGTGTACTAGAAGAAAGGTTTATGAAAAAAAGATATAAAAATATTTTTTGACCCAGGGGTATATTCGGGGGGGGGGGGGGGGGGGGGGGGGGTTCCTGTCCACAAGTACCTGTGGATGTTTTAAGATAAAGATCAACTCTACATTTTAGAAATGATTCTGATTATTTCAGATTTAATGGTTGAATTTATAATGAGCCATATGATGAAATCCTTCCCTTTGGAGTTGTATAAGTAAGTGTTCCATTGGAGAATTTTCTGATATTTGCATGAAGTCATCTATAGCTCACCAAAAGTTTTCTTGTTTTGTACCCTGTGTAAATTTTTATTTGTTGAAGTCGATGTTTGGGAATCACACAGCGGGTCCTGTGTTACCAGAAGAAGTGTCGAGTTCGGCTCCAGTATCCATGGAAAGAACTTTGGACCGGTAAGTCTCCAAGAGCTCCATTATTTCTCATTTATGTACTGCATTGCATACTTTTAAGTTTATTTAAGTATATAATAGGAATCTGTAGAGGTTGTAAGGTGATAAAGTAATTTAAATGTTTAATCCCTTCCCCTGCCCCCTTTACATATGATTACAGATGATCACAAGAATTTGACTGTTTTCAGCATGCAGACTTCATATTTACTCTACAGTTAAAAGAGACAGTATAAGATATTTGGAGATCATTTGCTTCAAAGCTCATGGTCAAAATGTAATGTTCATTGATACATTGTATAAGCACTTTGAAAGGGCCCTGTATGACTTTTGTCAGTGTTGTTATTATACTCCCTGCTTGAAAAGCGGGAGGTATATAATGGTGGGGGTGTCCATCCATCTGTACATCTTTCCGTACATCTGTAACATTTGGGGATACCCATCTCTTATCCTCAACTCCTATACCACTGGATAAAATTTAATGGGACTTTCACAGAATCTTTATTACATAGTGCCATTTTTTATGTTCTGATCTGACAGATATTTGAGGTTTCCTGTAGCAAAATATGGACTGTGCCATTATACTCATAAGAGGATGGGGGGGACTCATTTTTTGAGCTCAGTGTTCACAGTACTTCTAGTTTCAAATGTGTTTTACAATGATGCCATGGTAAAGTTTTATAAGGAAGCTGACTGCCTTTTCCTGTTGCAGCTCTGATCAATCTTCTGAAGTACCTGTTGTCCAATGAGTCCAATCTCCTCAAGAAGCATAATAATATTTTCCATTTGTCCTCAAAGGTATGTGAATTAAAAGTAAATTGTTGGACTTTGATTTGTTATTAGAATTTTTATTTCTTAAGGTTTGCTTTTTTGAAACTGTATATCCATGTGTAATGCTCTTTATGAAAGAAGTTAGTATTTAGGAAGCATTAATTTGATTTGTAAGCATGCACATTTAGATTGTGAATATTTTCAACTTATTCATCACCTATGGTGACACCTTCCTGCCAAATCCTAACAGCTATGATGAACTGTATTACGAGATTATCAGAATGCACCAAGTTTTTGACAACCTCTACTCAATGGGTAAGAAATTTCTATCAAAAGTTTAGTGTTTTATGAAAGTGAATTGCTGATTTTTTTTTTTTACAATATTGTTCCAGTTAACACAGATATTAAAATTTACTTTTTGTATAGCTCTGAGGTACACTACAAGTGATGGAGAGAGCAAAGAGTCAGCGGCCAGATTAACCAATCATCTTGTCAATATCAAGTTAGTTAGGAGGACTAAGCATTCTGTATATGTAATGCTAAATAAATGATATGGCTTTCATTGGAATAATTTTATTTCTTTATGAAACTTTTGATTTTACAGTGTGATAAAGAGTAATAAAGTTACAGATCATGTTTATTCTGAATGTTTCTACATTTCACTTTGACAGGGCCATCATCAATCATTTTTCTCCTAAAGTGGACTCCTGGGCAGCTGCCAATCAGCTCTCCTCCCTTACAGAGGAACAGGTATCTGTATAAAACAAAAATGAAACTCACAGACCACATGATTGAATGACCTTTAACCCTATCTCTTATTCCCAATCTCTTATTTCCTGTAGGTTCTGGATGTAGTGAGAGCAAACTACGACAGTCTGACATTAAAGTTACAGGATAGTTTGGATCAGTATGAGAGATATTCAGAAAAACCAAGGGAAAGTGCTTTCTTCACCACTCTGGTATGTTTCAAAGAATTTTTACTGCCTCAGTATTCAAATAATGAAAATACATCCCACAAGAACCAAAAAAAGTCATATACACTTCACTGTTATATATTTTGGTTTCAATCATTTCAAAGAATTCTTTGTTAACAAAATCATATACATGTGCATATACATATGTAATGTATTGACAATATATAGATATATAGTTTTCAACTGAACTTTACAGGTACGTTCCGTCGTGTCAGATGTGCGGAAAAGTGTCAGTAATCTGGCTCAGTATCATCACCAGGTGTTACAAAGTGTAGCTGAGATGTAAACAGGTTGATTTGTTAGACTTCTATATAATAGAGCTGTGTATTTAAATATCAACCGATTGATACAATTTGAAACCAAGAGTGTACAGATTATTTATTTTATAGAACTTGTGAAAAATCCTACAGGTGTGAGGCAAATTTCTACTTTTTCACAAGTTTTTACCTTTATTTTCAGCTTTAGAATTTTCATCTGAAAAAGTATCTAAACATGTACAATGCACATGTATGTATATTCATTATTTTATAAACTTGTGATAAAAAAGGCAGGTTGGAGGGGCACTGTCAGAAATCCAAGAAAATTGAGTGCTTCTTTTGAAATAGTGAGAGGATTAATATACATACACATGTACATGTATGTACATTTATTCAATAGTATTCACAACTTGTTACCTGTCTTCAGTCATTGATGCATTTGTCAGCTTAATGCCAGCACACTATATATATAGAAAGGAGAGATATACATTATTTTATGAACACCTTTTGTGATTATTAATGACTACACCAAGTACAGAATTGTATTCTGCAATTGCATGAAAAATCCGAATAAGGCAAAATGTGTAAAGTACAGGTTTGGTACTCACATTTAGACAGGTGTTTGGTAAAGGATTTGTTTTGTATATTACATGTACCAAAGGGCTTTCAGCACTGGGTGTTTTCTGTCTATTGTATGATAGCTATGTGTACATTATATGGGTAAAAAACATTTATTTTACTGTATAATTTTTAGCTCACCTCAACGAAGTAGGGGGAGCTTATGTAATACCCTCGGCGTCAGCATCCCAGGTTAAAGTTTTTGGAGCAGATTTCTTTTCAAGTACTTCTATGCCCTATGTCAATCAGATGCTTCTAGTATGTTTCATTGTACTAGTCAAGGTTTCAGATACTGCAATTTCAGTTAAAAATGACCAGGTTAACATTTTTGGAGCAGGTTAAAGTTTTTGGAGCAGATCTCATTTCCAAGTAACTATAAGACTCATATTGACCAAACTTGCATGAATGATACATCTAAGGATGTACACTACTGGACTTGCTTCAGATGCTGGATCTGACTATATTTTCCAGTTGAGTGACAGGTTAAAGTTTTTGAAGCAGGTCCATTGCCAAGAAACTATAAGGCCTATCTGAACCAAACATGCATGGATGATGCATCAAGGGATGATCACTTTCAAACTTGCTTCGGATGCTGGATTTGACACATTTTCTGGATGAGTGAGTAGTTTAAAGTTTTTAGATAAGTCCATTCCCAAGTAATTGCAAGCCCTATCAGATCAAAATTGCATAAATGTTACATCTAGGGATGCACACTAGTAGATAATTAGTTTATTATGGGACTTTGCCTTACTTAACATTCATTGAGGTGAGCTCTGTAATCTCAGATTACCTATGTTTTAAGGGTATGGTAGCAACTTGTTTTTTGTTGGTTTTTTTTTTTTTTTTTAATAAAAACTCTAAACTTTAAGTTGTTACAGATCTTCAGAAGGTAGTGGCATGCTTCTCTCTTAATCTTTGTACATACAGATGAAATCTATGTTTCCAATGCTTTTTTCTGTGGGGTCCATGAACTATATTTTAAAATGTGTACAACTTACTTTAATGCATGTAGGATCGCATTGCTATGTATGCCATTGTGGTGTAGACAATAAGAAGAAGAAGTTGCATGTATTTGACAACATGTACATTTATTTATGTTGTAAAATAAACTTATGCAATAAACTGATAATGTTAAACTCAGTGCAGTGCACAATTTATGTTATTTCAAAAAGGATCAATTGAATGGCAATGGATGCAGATATGTTTCTCAGAAAAAGAGAAATAGGATGATCAGAGATCATTAAAATAATTAATCTGGTAATAAGCAACAACTCAGAATGTAGATCTACATGTATTTACTTGCCTGTGTGTGCCAGTGCTAACCACACACTATCATTATCACCAAACTTAACAATATTATAGTGTAACTTAAAGTGCTGTATTCACATAACATAGAGTAGCATAGTCCCCATACCAGCAGCATCTCTTGGTCTGTTACATTAATTTACAAATTTAACTCTACCCACAATTTATATGTATTTAAAAGTTGTAAACCAAACAGCAATTTCTTTTATTTGAGAAGTGGTGTAAAACAGATGTGGACACTCAAAAATTCCACTTTTAGAAAAGGAGATGGATGAACAAGGCATAGCTTCAGATATGTAAAAATAATATTCAATTTGTGAATTAAGTGTTTAGGGTAAAGTTCTTCTTATTGAAATTTATGAAAGTATGAAAACCAACACTTTTCTGAGAAAAAGAATTCTGTTATTAAAAAATGATGTGATACTTGCAGGGTTTGAACCCTAGCAATAAAAATCCTGAGTATTATTTTCCTTTGAGACCAACACGCTTAACACTACGCTACAGAACTCTTGATGGATAGTGGCATTTAAGGTCAGACAACACGTTCCTCAAAAATAGATAATTTTTCCCAAGAATTTGATATTGAAGTTCTCTTTCCTTAAGAAACTTCCTCACAAAAAATTAGGGTACATTACCAGGCATTTGTGCAAGATTGAAGAGGATGGTATTTCCTATATAATTTTACATAAAATTAATTGAACTGCTTGTATCACCATTTTTGGTTCCTATATTTTTCCAAATATTTTAAAAACGGTTTAGAAATCGGAAGATAATAATAAACAAAAAGGTTTTTGTATATTAGAGAGATACAAAATCAGATATTTGAGGAATGTGTTGTTAGATCTTAAATCATGTTTGTGATATGACCCTTGACCAAATGGACTTCAAGTATTTCTCAGAAATATGCAAATGTTGTGTCAAAAAGTGTATTTTTAAGGTATAGTTGGTCTTTGCTCCATGTTTTGTTAACCAAAATATGTACATTTTTACAAAAACTCTCAGGACAACTTTCAAAAAAATGGAGCAAAGACCCACTCATATCGAAAAATTGTGTTAAAGTATGAGAAAATGATCTTTTTTGCCCTCTTTAGTGTGTGTATGCCATTTCATAGGGAAATAATTTCAATCTTTGTGAGGTTTTTGCAAATTGTGCATATTTTTCGTAAAGTTTACTTTAATGTTAGATGAAATGTCAAAGAAAATTTTGTCATAATTGAGATTTAATTTTTCACCTTTATGTTTGTCATGCTATAGGCATTTCACTCACCTTGTTGTTCGCCCATCTTCTTTGAAATCACAAAATTTTACCAAAATTATTATCACCAAAAAAAAAGACTTTTCAACAATTTATACAACCATTCCCCACAATAAATTAAAGTCCAGGCTTTTTGCCATCATTGACAGCTGCTTTTTCAATAACAAGAGGCCCAAGGACTTTGAATCGCTCTTCTGATGAACTGTACAACCTATCACTTCTATTTGAAGCCTCTAAGTATCCTGTATATTTAGAAAAACCCTTGAAATTCCAAAGGTAGGTCATCATGACCTACATTTTAGATGAAACACTCTGAGAATCCAAGATGATTCTAAGCCAATTAGTACCTGAGAGTTGGTCATGGTGACCTACTAATCACTTGTCATTCTCTGAGGACCCAAGATGCATCAACTAAGTTTGATGATTCTAAGCCAATTAATACCTAAAATATTTTTAAAATTATAACCGAAAAATTTCAAAAGTAGGTCACAGTGACTTACTTTTCAGATGACATACTTTGAGGACCAAAGATGCATCAACTGACAAAATAAGATGTTTCTAAGCCAAGAGGTACCTGATATATTTAAATAAAGCCATAAAATTTCAAAAATAGGTCACAGTGACCTCCTTTTCAGTCGACTAACTTTGCGGACCCAAGATGCATATACTGACAAAGTTTGAAGATTCTAAGCCAATTAGTACCTGAAATATTTAATTAAAGCCATAAATTTTCAAAAGTAGGTCATGGTGACCTACTTTTCAGTTGACCTACTGGGAGGACCCAAGATAGATCAACTGAAAAATTTTGATGATTCTAAGCCAAATAGTACCCGAAAAATATTAAATACAGCCTTAAAATTTTAAAAGGAGTTCAGGGTGACCTACTCCAAGGACCCAAGATGCATCAACTGACAAATTTTAATGATTCTAAGCCAAATAGTACCTGAAAAATATTAAATACAGCCATAAAATTTCAAAAGTAGGTCAGGGTGACCTACTTTTCAGTTGTCATACTCCAAGGACCCAAGATGCATCAACTGACAAAGTTTGATGATTCTAAGCCAATTAGTACCTGAAATATTTATTTATAGTCATATAAATTGAAAAGTAGGTCACGGGTGACCTTCTTTTCAGTTGACCTTTTTTGAGGACCCAAGATGCATCAACTTACAAAGTTTTATGATCATAGGCCTTAAAATGTCCAAATTATGCCTCTAAAATGCTTTGAAATCGAATGCCTGCAGAGTTCATAAAGTAGGTCACTGTGACCTATGTTTTATGGCCCCAAGATGCATCATCTTACAAGATTTAATGATTCTAAACCTCCCAGTATTTGAATTAATGACCTTAATTGTTTTGAAAAAGATTAACCATAAATTCAAAAAGTAGGTCAAGTTGACCTACTTTTTAGTCAACATAGTCCGAGGACCCAAGATACATCAACTGACAAAGTTTGATGATCATAGGCCTAAAATTGTTCAAAATATGCCTCTAAATCATTTTGAAAAAGAATGGCTGCAAAATTTAAAAAGTAGGTCACCATGACCTACTTTTGAGTCAACATGATATGAGGTCCTTAGATGTATCAATTGACAAGATTTGATGATCCTAGTCCATAAAGTAAGCAAAATATCAACATTTTAATAAAATGTAATTTTTGGTCAACTTTGGAGTGACCTTGAGACCACGCCCTTTGCCCCAGGGTAAATCCCCGTGCAAATTTTAATCTACAACATATCCTCATCCTTTTGTGTAAGTTTGGTGATAATCTGCACAGTGGTTCTTGAGAAGATTTTTTAGCAACCAGTACTTTTGTTTCTTTTTTCCTAATTATCTCCCCTTGTTTAAGGGTCACAACCCTAGTTTTACATGTAGTATAAACAGGAGCCCTTGAGCCAAGGATACCCCATGACAAATTTGACAATAATTGGCCAAGGGGTTCTCCAGTTATGGCCCATATTCTAAAAAGTTTATGCACACGGCACAAACGGCCATAGCATTAGCTCTTTGAGCCTTTGGCTCAGAAGAGTTAAAAATGGAACTCATAAATTTACTTACCCTGTGATTGGTCATTTGCAGAATTTAATATTTTGTTAAAAACACTATGATTGTACAAACAAGTACTCTGAAGTTGATATTAAAAAGATGCTTGAGTTTCTGATTGAAAATATCTATGTAGTTTTTGGAGATCAGGTTTTCAAACAATCTATCGGAATTCCCATAGGTACCAATTGCGCCCCATTATTTGCAGACCTATTTTTGTATTCATATGAAGCAGATTTTATTCAAAATCTGATACATGAGAAGAACAAAACACTTGCTGTAGCTTTCAACTCGACATTTAGATATATTCACAACTTATTATCAATTAATAATAATTACTTCCATTCACATGTTGACTGATATATCCCAGTGAGCTTGAAATAAAAGATACCACAGAGTCTGACACATCTGTGTCATATTTGGATATTTTACTAGAAAAAGACATTAATGGTAACCTAACAATAATTGAAGCTTTATGATAAACGTGATGACTTCAACCTCCCTTACTTATGTAGCAATGTACCCTTAACACCTGCATATGGGGTTTATGTCTTTCAGTTGATCATGCTCTGTGTACGATCAATTTCTAAAACAAGGAAAGCTATTGACAAACAAGTTGATGAAACAAAAATATCAACAGTCTTCTTTAAAGTCGTCATTTTGCAAGTTTTATGGTCGATACAATGACCTTGTAAGCAAATATAATTTATCATTAAGTCAAATGCTGACTGATGTTTTTCATACTAATTGTTAGGCCATTATTTACAAACTGAATTGTCTACAGATTTTTCCATTTTCTTCCCCCGATCATGACACGGAGTACACGGCAGGTGTGAACGGTCAGCAGAGATGCCCACTCCTCCATGGCACCTGATCCACCTCTGATGTTTAAGAGGTCCGTGTTTGCTCTGCTTCTGATTTGTATTGTTTGAATGGACTTATGAGCTTGAATACTGTTCATTATCTCCATATTTCAGTCTGTGGAAAGGAAATCAAAATTACATAAATGATTTTAATGTGCATTGTATGATTTTCATCAATGATCCCAAAAAATGTCATTTCTACCTATTCTTTGACATTTTCTTTATTATAATATACATGTATTATGTTTTCATACATAAGACACATATCTTTGTTGATTGTTGATTGACAATCCCCATTCATATAAAATAAATAAAAAGAAATATCCTGGGGAAGTCGATATATTTGTCTGTATTTTTCAAGAATGTAGCAGGCTGTACAGTACATTAGAAGTTAGTCTTTCCAATTTTGCGTCCCCAGAGTTGAGTTGTCACAAATTGCACTAGTTCTCTCTCCCTGATAGCTATAGTAATCATTACACCCAATAAACAGAGTCCTCCAAGGACAATATGAAGGAGTCGGTACAGGTTGCCGTAGCCACAACAAAAGTAGCTCTGAAAGAAAGAAAAGTAATGTCTTACAGAACATTCACGGACAAAATTATAGATCTAGCAACAATGTTATTATGATTGTTGCTATAACAAAATTTCTGCATCAGCATCAATCCATACTAAATAACATCAAGAGTCACTAAATATTCTGAAAATATACTTTTTTAACCAAAGTGGTTTATTTTTTAATGTTATCTAAAGACATATTTCTCTTGCAAATGGGGGAAGAACTTTCCAACTAAGCATGTTTTGAAGTTGGATTGATAGTAACTGGTTCAATTTTGCAACACTATCTAGCAATAACAATATGTCCCTGACTTTGTTTGGGTTGACAAATTATGATATACTTTATTAATGTTGAATAAAGAAATTTCTGATATACAGTTAAACTTTGGTATCTCCAACATGGATATCTTGAATACCAAGGACATGGGAAAGTGAGTTGGATGTCCAAACCACTTTTTCTATACATAAGTATATTTTTTCTTGGCCCCGCTGAGTGAGATAACAAGGTTTGACTGTATTACTTACCTCTGCCCCACTGAGTGAGATAATGAGGTTTGACTGTATTACTTACCTCTGCCCCACTGAGTGAGATAACGAAGTTTGACTGTATTACTTACCTCTGCCCCACTGAGTGAGATAACGAAGTTTGACTGTATTACTTACCTCTGCCCCACTGAGTGAGATAACCAGGTTTGACTGTATTACTTACCTCTGCCCCACTGAGTGAGATAACCAGGTTTGACTGTATTACTTACCTCTGCCCCACTGAGTGAGATAACCAGGTTTGACTGTATTACTTACCTCTGCCCCACTGAGTGAGATAATGAGGTTTGACTGTATTACTTACCTCTGCCCCACTGAGAGAGATAATGAGGTTTAACAGTATTACTCACCTCTGACAATGCTGTTGTACAATATGCAGCAGCCAGTGATCCTATGACTGGATATGAGGGGATAAAACCCTTCAGAGGTTTAAAGCCACTGTCCTTGTAGTAGTTATGAATGAAATAAATGCTGGAAAAGAAATGTTAACTTTACTCAATATCATATTTTGAAATGTGAAAGGAGTTACATGTGATAAAGATCTGAAGTGATCTGGTGATTGGATAATTCTAGCTGGTAAATTAATCATCACTGTCCTTGTAGTAGTTATGAATGAAATAAATGCTGGAAAAGAAATGTTAACTTTACTCAATATCATATTTTGAAATGTGAAAGGAGTTACAAAAGTGATCTGGTGATCGGATAATTCTAGCTGGTAAATTAATCACATTAGTAGTGTGGATTATAATTAATAAATAAATGTTTTAAATTAAATGTAAATAAATTAAACAACCTTAATAGTTAAACTTATAAAAAGTTGGATCCACCCCTTTATATCCATAGCCCTACCTGTAAACTTGTACATGTATATAGATAATTAGTTACCCTATGGCAGGTCAAAGGTTTTGGTGTTTTATTGGTTTTCATTGGTAGTTTGTTCATGAAGTTGAATCTCATTGGTTTTATTCTTATGGTCATTGGTTTTTACTGCCAAAATGTTCATTCTTTGTCTTGTTGAGTTTTGGCAAAGACCGTATTTTATGGACTCTCTCATGACCTTGACATGGAGACTTATTTTTTCCATTTTCTGAGCCCATATACATATATTTATGATCAGATGTAAGCATCACACATTCATGTGGTATAGCCTTTTCCAACAGAATGGTGAGGAACTATTTGTTTTAATTAGTAATATTTTTTATGCTCTATAAAGGAGAAAAATATGTAATGTCTATATATTAGGGATGTCAAAATATTTATTTTCTTTAGTCAAATATTCGATTGCATTATTCGAACGATAGTCGAATATATTCGACTTTTTTGGAAAAAAAAATTTTATTTCAAACTTCATTGGTACATGACATATTTAACCCAAAAAGCCCTTTTCTCAAATTAAAATGTAACAACAAATGTTACACATAGATGTTCACATGCACCTAAAATGTAGATAGCGCGTTTAAATTAACTAAATATAGATCGCTAATTTCTCCATAATGTATGGTTTCCCCGTCAATCATGTCCATAAATCAGTCTGTAAAGACTGTTTTTTAGTAAGCATAAAAAATGACAGCACTATATATTTTTTAAAGCTTATTAAAATAATGGGGGGGGGGGGGAACACACAATATCCACACGCCAGGTGTCTGATAATGTTAAACAATTGAATATACTTTTTGTCCCGGCTATCAAAATGTCTTAAAATTTGTAAAAGAATATTAATTTTATAAATAATTATCGTAGTGTCCAAACATACGGGGCTATAATGGGTATATGGTATGAGATCAAGTCCAATTAATAATTTAACAAACAAAGCCCAGTATAGAGAGATAATTTTATTACAAAAACAACACTTTAATTGACAAATAATTCTCACGGAAGTGAAGCATTTCTAATTACTGTACTTTCTACATGTAAAGTCAACAGTTTTTAATGAGGAAAATTATCTTATCGACTGTGTCTGAGAAAGACGGTTTTCAATTTTAAGATGAGAATTCCATCTCTTCATCATTTTTTTATTGAATTTATTTATTCGAATGCCGTTTCATTATTCGATCGTCGGTCCATTCGACTGATAGTCGAATAGTCGACTTTTCGTTGACATACCTACTATATATAAGTTGTAAGAGTTACCTCCCTTAATTGAGAGTAAATGTACATATATGCATCTTATTTATAATATATCATTATTGATATGTTACCTATGAAAGCAATATGTATAAATGATGCATTAATAGGATTGATTTGATGTGATATAATATTGTTGTTTTATTATATTTTAGGGCTATGTTAATATCTTTACATACTGCTCACTGTGTCAATAAAATTAGACCTGAACCCTGACAGAGGCGTGGTTACTTATTTATACACAACCCCCTATTACACTTTATATCCTTTTCAAGTCTTTATTTATACCTTTGCATTATCCGACATGCCATGTTGATGCAGTTTGCCAGAACAAATCCCACACTTCCTACCAGGCGTGTCAGGAACAGAGAGGACACCAGCAGAATAACCGAGAACAGTAACATCTTGTGATTATAACTGTAAAATACCATCACCATGTATTACACAAAAGACAGAGTCATGCACTATTAATAAGTGCATTTATATTACCTGTATCATATAAATAACCAACAATTTTGTAAGTATTAAAATTATTAATTACAAAATACCAGGCACACCAAAAAAGCAAAATTAGAGTGACATCAGTCTCACTGTCAAAATGTAAAAGGTAAAAACAACATACAGGGATTAATCTCATAAATCCAGTAAACAAAATGAATGTTGAACAGATCAAAAACATAGACACCTGGAAACACCAAAAGTGGGATCAGGTGCCTAAGAGGAGTAAGCATCCCCTGTTGACAAGTCACACCAGCGAGGAGCCCCATGTAAGGATCAGGTTGACAAGGTACTCCATAATCAAATTTTGTATAAAAGCAGTGACCTAACAAATTTTATGAAACATGTCAGACAAAATACAACCCAATGAAAGGCTGTATTTAATAACAAGGTCAATTCAACAACAGTAGGAATTTGCAAAAAGACTTTAAATGAGGTTGTTGAAATCCTTGAAACAACTTATTTGTCAGTAGCTTGCGTTAGTTTAAAAATTGTACTCGGAGCATGCACTTGCATACCAAATCAGCTGGAAAACATAAACACTGTATGTAGGTGAAGCTGGAATATTACTATATAAATAAGGGAAGCTGATGATGGAAGAGCTGAAGTCATTTTTCAATGTTTGATTAAAAATAGCATAAATGATGATATTACAAAACTTTAACGTTACAAGATTTTTTATAAAGAAATCTTATCCACTCAAACATATTAAAAGAATTTACTAAACCTGTCAATCTCCTTCTTACTCATAACTGCAAAATAGAAGCATTCTGTTATACCATTTACTGCTAGCACCAAAACATAGAGGCAGTACCATCTTAATAACAGGGGACCTGCAAAATAAAACCACTAGTTGCTTAAAACTGCTAGCATCAAAACATAAAAATACATGTAGTATCACCTCTGACAATATCAGGTGACTAGAAAAATTATATAGTATTCTATTTTACCATTTACAGCTAGCACAAAGACATAGAGAGAGTGTCAACTCATTATCAGGGAACCCATCGTCCGATACTCATGGGTGATATCGTCTTTTACTTATCACTAATAAGTAAAAGACAAGATCACCAGTGGCTATCCGACAATGATAAGTAAAAGATGAGATCACCCGTGGGTATCCGACGATGCAGGGAACCTGGAAAATTTTTAATTCTGACAACTTAATACTTGGGAAACAAACATCTAGATTAAAAAAGCTCAACTGTACATACAATAAATTGTGTATTTTATAAAATTTGACTTCCAGTTTCCATCGTACTCCAGGGTTCATCATTTTGAAATAAACAAGATGTGTTTGTGAAACACTGATGCCCCCGTATGGCAGCTTATGGCGAAGGTTAAAATTTCTCAAATGCAAGTCAAAATCCAGGCCAAAAATAAAAAATGTTTAATTTGAAAGCCCTAGCTGCAACTGTTCAAAAGTTATGGCGAAGGTTAAAGTTTTTTAAAAGTAAGTAAAACATAAAGGTCAAGGTCAAAGTTGTTGGTATCCAAAGGAAGGTCTTGTCACAAGGATTACATATGTAAAGTATGAAAGCCCTAGCACCAACCATTCAAAAATTATGGCCAAGGTTAAAGTTTTTCAAAAATAGGTCAAACTCCTATGTCAAGGTCAAAAGGGTCAAAATGGTTGGTATCCAAAGAAAGGTCTTGTCACAAGGATTACATATGTGAAGTATGAAAGCCCTGGCTCTAACTGTCCAAAAGTTACGGCCAAAGTTAAAGTTTTTCAAAAGTAGGACAAACTCCAAGGTCAAGGTCAAAGGGTCAAAGAAGTTGATATACAGAGGAAGGTCTTGTCACTAGGAATACACATGTGAAGTTTGAAACCCCAAGCTCCAACTGTTCAGAAGTTATGGTGAAGGTTAAAGTCTCATAAAATTTTGCAAAAGTGGGTCAAACTCCAAGGTTAAAAGGTCAAATATGATGGTACCCAAAGAAAGGTCTTGTCAAAAAGAATACACATGTGAAATATGAAAGTCATAGCTCCAACCAATCAAAAGTTATGGGCAAGGTTAAAGTTGACAACAGACAGACAGACAAACAGACAAACAGATAAACTGACAAACAGACAGACAGGACAAAAACAATATACTCCCGGATCTTTCGATCCCGGGGCATAAAAAAAATTGAACCAGCATGACTTTGGCATGCTTGCATTTCAATATGATTTAATGAAGCCCTGCTATAGACAGACCCTTTCTAGACAGGTGCTCTACTAAATAAGCCTTCTAGTCAAGTATATATATAAATGATAGCCCCACATTTCTTTAACCATGTTTTGTGTCTACAGAAAACTTACCAGACCCTGCAGAGAGCAATGAGCCTCCATACAGATCTAAGGCCAAGAAAGCATAAGACTGGCCAAATACTAGGATGATGGAGCCAATGAGAGTCACTGTCTTCAGCAGGTGCTCTAGGACACTGGTCACTAAATCAACGGAGTCCTGAAACAGGAATTTACATGTATTTTACTTCGCTGTTGTTGAGTTCTTCAGTATATATAAAACACGCATATTAAAAAACATATCTGAATATGCACGTATTTCAATGATGAAAATCTGTAGCAGGTTTTTTTTAACATTGCATGTGTAAAATTTGGCATTTTGCTTGCTCATATGTCTGCTAACAGTCAAGGTCTGCGGACCTTGATTTCCTTGACATATTGCAAACCAGTAGCTTAATTCTGTACCAATTAACAGAGGAGTGATTAAGGTACCATAGGTATGAAAAGATAAACAAGAAACAATATAACTTAGTATCAAAATAAGTCACGTCATGAATTACCATGGTTATTGGTGATCAGAATCAAAAACCAGAGTAAGTAATTCTCAGATGAGTTTTCATGTTTAACAATGGACTGATGAAAGTTTTATAGTTCTTGTTTTCAGTACTTATATAGACAAAAACAAATTTAGCAATTAAAATTTTAGTGGGCTACTACGTACCAAACCACTAAATTAAGCCAAAGTTATCACCCCACTAAAAAATCCCACTATACGGTGTCTACATGTAACACGAATTGTGTAAAATTAAGTAAATTTTATTAAAATATTAGATTCAATTGCATTTGATTGATTTTTATGTTGATATTCCTTTTTAGTCAAAGGTTATAATTAGTCTAGAATATTAAAGCAATATAAGCTGCAACTTTGATGTCAGAAATTTTTGTAGCAATATTGTAATTAAAGTTACATAATGAGTCAAAATCATGTGTTTCTTTTAAGAGAATTGTATCATTAACAAAAGATTTATGTGAAGTATGAATAAACAGGAGTTTTGACTACTCAATTGCACTGTAAAGCAAGAACTGCAAAATGTTACGAATGCCAGAAAAGCAAAGGTTGTATCTATCGCTTCGTTGTTATCGTCAATGTCAACAATGTCAAGGTCACGCGACTTTTATTCTTCGCATGAATCTTGTAAACAACATTGAATTGGGGCAAGCAAAAGTGAGAAATAAGTTCTGATCATCTTTATTGCAGATTGTATCAAAGTCCTCTGTCATCCGACATTTATATCTATGGAATTGACATCATGGTAAATTCTTCAACTTTTCTGCGCATGCGTACAATAAAGAGGAAGAAGTGAAGCAATATTTTTGTGTTGGGGCAAACAAAAATTATTTTTAACTTTAATTTATTTTTCTCCATAAAAGTAGATTTTTAGGTTCAGAAACTTGTAATTTTCTGAAAGCAAATAACTTCAAGAATTGAACAAAATTTGCCTGTGTCATGCAAAAATTCTACTATTGTCAATTTTCCCCTTTTTGTCTCTTTAACTATTTCAATGACAGAAAAAAGAACATTTATAAACTTCTATTGTTAATATTTTTGATGGAAAAACTACAATGTTTAATGTTAAGCTTTCAAATTGATTGAAGCAAAAAAATACATTATTGTTGTCCTGTACAATATTGATTTCTTATATATTTATACATTCCCTTGTACAGAAATTATTCTTTTGAATCAAATTGATACTTTAGTTTAGTCTAATTGATCATAAAGGTTTAATTTACTGACAGATTTATCATAACAGCATATTTTTACAGCAAAATAAAATTTTCAAAAATGCAGCTCATATTGATTTAACTATAGTATGTATATCTGCATGCTTCTACACTAAGAGTAAGGCTAATATATAGGATTGTTACATACATGTACTTCAATAAAATCTTGCACAATACATGTATTACATACGAAGACATGAGACATGAACTTTGACCTAATGTTGTACAATGTCAGAACCTACTTTGCTTTGTTGTCGAAGGCTTTGGCCACGGGAAAATGAACAGGAAAAAAAGAGACGACTGCTCTCTTCTATTGGAAGAAAAATAAATCGTGGAGCCATGGAACCCAAATTGTTAATGATGTCATACACTCCTGCAAGCAAAGGTATGAGTAGTCAACATGCAATCTCTACATTAAACTAGTATTTAGTAGGAGCAACTGCTGAGAGTCAATGATGCCTTCTTTTGCTTAGTTGAAAAGGTTCTGTTTATAAATAGAATATTCTTTGACACCAGCAATTATTTGCTGGAATGCACGCAAGGATATTTTCACCGCTCTCAAGGTAACTATATATTTATGGTCACTAAGACCAGTTCTACATGTTTGTAATTGACTAAATATGATTTTGAAAATGCCAATTTTCCTGCAGTTTAATGTGTGGTTATGTACTTATAAAAGAGGATTATTACATACAGGGTAATCTCATATTCTAGACATTTTACACAGCATTTCACAATAAATACAGAACTAAGATATTACTGAGATGCTTATATCCATCTCTGACAGGGTCCCACTTTTAGTAAAGGAAAGCAAATTGGGACAAAAGGGACTTTTAAAGAACTGCATTTGGAGATTGAAGGCCATTCAGAACTCAGTTTTTATCTCAATTGGTGTCAAGGAGAAAAAATTGCTACTTGAATTTTTTTTTTTTTTGGTCTTTACTTTTATTTTTATTTATTTATTTATCTATTAATTTATTTATTATTTATTTATTTAAAAAAATAAAAAATAAAAAAAAAATAAAAAAAAAAAACTGGGGTAAAAGGGAAAAAGTTTTTGAAAAATGAATTTTAAACATCATTTTATTGAGTTAATGACCATTAAGATTATGTAAGTGGAAAAATTATCATAAATCTAAATAAACTTTAGAAAAGAAATGGTAGGATCTACCTAATATATAATAAACAAGAGGCCCAAGGGCCTTAACGGTCACCTGAGTATAATACAACAATTTAGAGGATCAATAGAGTATAAAATGAACTGAAAGGTGAAGCTTTGTTGCCCAAAAGCAAGAAAAATAGGGTGATCAGGATCAACAAAATAATTAGTCTAGTATTCATTAACAGTTCATAAATTAGATTCTAATCTGTTCCCCATTTATCACTATCATCATACAGTATATTAGCAAACTGTCAGTGCTTCTGTACTATTTTAATTCCTTGTTGAAATCTCTTACATTGGCTTCTCTTGGTCTTTGATGAACATTTAAAAAGACAAGTTATTTTTGTCTCGTTTTTATTTATCTATTACTTACAAGTACACCTGATCATTAAAACTATGAAAGTACTTTTTGTATTATACAATAAAAATTCTTGCATAATTCTCTTATTCTATTAACCTTTCAAGTACATTATTTACAGTGATTAATTATCAAAAGTAAATGGCAAAGGGGAATAACTCCTCTCAGTAGAATACAAATTAATAGAGCCCTGGCCAGGACCAGAACACTTGACCAAATGGTCCAGATGTTCAAAAATCTGGTAAAAATACTCTTCCTTATTAAAACTTTTACTCTTTATGCCTCTGATATGCCCAGGTGCAGAGAAGATTTTTAAAGAAATGATGCATTTTTATTACAGATTCACTATATTATCAATAGAGCCCCCCCCCCCCTCCCCAGTGAGAAACACCAGATCCTCTCACCCTGGGACCAGAAGTTTGCTCATCATAAGTAATCACTTTGTTTATCTGCTTAACACTAAGAGTAGACAGGATTATTTAATAGAATTAATGCATTTTCACTATATTATCAAGAGCCCCACCCTTACACCAGCACATCTGACCCAGGGGTCATGCAATTCACTACTCTGGAAGAAGCACTCTTGCTCATCATAACTATACACTTAGCTTCTTTGCTTTTTAACCAGGAGCAGAAAAGAATATTTTCAGAGAAATTTTGCTTTTTCACTATATAATCAATAGAGCCCCCCCCCCCCCCCTCTTTTCACCAGAACCCTTGACCCTGGGGCCATGAAATTCACAATTTTGGAAGAAGCATCCTTGTATCATAACAATGTACTTAATTTGTTTAAATAATACCCAGGGGCAGAGAAGAAGATTTTCAAAGAAATAATTCACCTTCACTATAAGATCTATATAAGCCCCACCCAACACCAGAACCCCTGATCCTTGGGCCATGAATTTCACAATTTTGGAAGAGCCATCCTTGCTTACCATAACTATGTATTTAATTTGTTTAAATAATACCCAGGAGTAGAGAAGAAGATTTTCAAAGAAATAATGCACTTTCACTATATGATCTATATAGCCCCACCCTAGCACCAGAACCCTTGACCCTGGGGCTATGAATTTCACAATTTTGGTAGAGTCACCCTTGCTTATCATAACTATGTATTTAATTTATTTAAATAATACCCAGGAGTAGAGAAGAAGATTTTCAAAGAAATAATGCACTTTCACTATATGATCTATATAGCCCCACCCTAGCACCAGAACCCCTGACCCTGGGGCTATGAATTTCACAATTTTGGTAGAGGGCTCAATGCTTATTACAATCATGCCAACAGTTTGACTGCTTGATGTCCAGGAGTAAAGAAGAAGATTTTTAAAGATAGCACTAATTTTGATGGTTTTAGCCCCACCCCTCAGGCCCCAGGGGGGCAGGGACCATGAAATTCACAATTTTTGTACCCCTTCACCCATTGATGTTATATGCCAAAATTGGTTGAAATTGGTTCAGTGGTTCAAGAGAAGAAGCTGAAAATGTTCAAAAGTTTATGACCGACGGACGACGCACAACGACGGACGAAAACAGATAGCAATAGGTCACCTGAGTGACTCAGGTGACCTAATAAAATGAAATCAATTAATGTTTTATCAAATATACATTTACATTACCTATGATTTTTTTTCGAAGACACAATATGGGTGAATTGTGGGGGCTAAATTTGACAAAGGAGAGAGAATTTAAAATATACCCCCTACAAGGATTGTTTATACAACAATATTGACCTCTCATATGGTTCAAATAATGCATACCCTTTACCAAAGGGCACTCTTTGGGTGAAGTACAATGTACATGTAGGAGCCACACTGGTCCAAGATCAGGAAATGTATACACTCAACAAGAATTTTATATGAAGGTCTACGTTGATCCTGAATTCTGACCTTTTTACATAGAGGTCTGCTTTAACCTTAACCTTGACTTAGAAATTTGGTTCAAAGTCACAGCACACATTTTACCCACACACACACTTTGGTTGAAGTATGATCCAGATTTGACACATAGGAAAGAAAATGTGCTAACAGCAAAGTTTATTACACAGAAGTCTGCTTGACCTTAACTTTTGACTGAGAAACTTATTTGAAGGTCATTGCAGAATTGAGCATTCTATGTTTGAAGCATGATGCATATAGAAGAAAGAACTTTTAACCCTGGCATGGGTACTCTTTGAGAGAAGTATGAGCCAGATCGTGCCTAAGGGAAAAAATTAAAAAATAATATTAAGTTATCATAGAACAAATAGTTTATGGAAGATAAAAATGTTAGAAAAATTTGTCCACAGGCACCTACATCCCCATTTTTTTTCAGAATGTCCCCTTCTCTTCAAACCACTGTCGTAAATTGAATGTCAAGTTTTAGAAAAGTAATAATGGTGCTCACGGTTCTAAAAAATAACAAAAGAATCTCGTGCAATATAAGAATATATTTGCTAAAACAACACAACAAAATTTGGGACATACAGTGGCACATATATATTATAAATATTATATCAATATATGGATATCTATAGTACTTCATTTATACATGTAAGCAATGTTTCTCAAATCTCCACATATACTTTATTTATTGGAGTAAATTAAGTCATCAGCAACAACTTTAACCTCAACATTTTATACAGAATCTTAAGAAAAGATCCAATTGTTTGCCATAGGCAGCAAAATTATTAAAGTTTGAATAAACTCTAAGCAATGGTTCAAGAGTTAAGGCCTGGACATAATTTTGCTACAGATGAGCAGCTAGACAGAAGGATGGCTTAGACAGACAGACAAACAAACATACCAGTATGTCATTTCCTCTTGGGGGGGGGGGGGGAAATATATCAGTTATTTGTATATTTTCAGATCTTTCATTAATTGCACTTCATTGCTCTAGACAGACAGACAGTCTCAACTTGGTCCAATTCTTACTCCAATTATCCCATGCTCTGCCCTTTAAAATAACTGTCATATTTTAAAATATCTGATTTTATGCACAATCCTTATGCACAATCATTCTTCAAGATTTCCAAACACAACATACAACAAAGCATAGCAGGCTGATGAACCTACAGGTGGTTGTAAGTGTAGGGGGAAGCCTCGCAGGAGGGCTGGGTAGAAGAAATACTGGAGGGAATCGTCAAGTTCCCTAAACACCACACCAGTGTTATCTATGATATCATAATAACCTGCAAGGTTACACAACAATACAGGTATAAACATACAGGTATCAACACTTTATATACTGGTAAATGTGTGCATCGTCTAATAATTTATTTAATATACAATCTACTACATATTATGATGAATATGTACTTAATATATAATTTTGTTTATTCTATCCACTTACCTAAATAACTTTAAAGTACAATTTGAAGTTCATAAAAAAAAAGCCCCCAAGAAATGGAACATTATAAGTGTTGTAGTTTGGGCTATATAGACCTTAGATATTGTCCTGGGTAGCTCAGTAGTTAGCACACCTGCAATGTGATACAGGGGTCCCAGGTTATATTCCTTTTCAGCTAGTCCTTTCCTATTACACGTACTACTACATAAGCATTATTTATAAATTTACTACAAGACTTTGACCTTGACATCCTCTTTCGTCCTTTTTGTCTGCATATGTAGAAGGATTTAAAGTATGCATGGTCATATGCATTTCCAACCCTAATCTTGAAAATTGATCTTCCTGCCTCTGTAGGACTTTTGGGAAAAATAGATTCATCATTTGACCTTTGATCTCTGACCCTGATATTATTAAGTAAAACATCACTGACATCTTTGTATAAAGTAGCTAGTGTCTGGGAGGTCATGAAATTTCTGGGCATCATTAAATATGCAATAATAATGTGTGATTTTTTATTTGCTTTATCCAGGATTCCCAAACCAACTTACCAGTATATACCATTTCAACCAAGAAGGTGAAAAAAGAAAATAAAAATCATACATAGAGGGAAGTTCTATTTCCTAGAATCTCAGACGATTTCAAATAATGTATACAACAAATTAAAGTGCAGAAACTGAAAAGTTTAATGCATTGCCAAGTTATCTGGGCAAAGTAGATCCTTAAGCAGTAATGGGAGAATTAACATTTTAAAAAAATCAGAAATCTTGAAAACTAGCTACAGGTCATTGACAGTGTCAGAAGTAGTTCCAACTGGAAAAATTGAATAAAGCCTAACATATTGAAATTCAACAACTCATATCCAACACAAGTGACATACGAGATAAACACACACACACACACACACGCTAACACACAATGAACATATTGGTTACTTTAACTTGCAACTTTGCTACATGGAGATGGTAACATTTTGAAATGTATTACTTCACATTTTAATTTCTAGGAAATCACCTTTTTTAATGAACAGAGCCTATAAGACAGACACAGATAAGTCTAAATTCATGGCTTAGATATCTGAAATCTTATGAACACTCCATTACCTTGGTCTCCAAAGCTTAGGACCCCAAACACAGTCATAATGTACTTTTCACCTACAATACATCCAAAAAAAAAATTAATTAATATCGTACAAATGAAGACACTTAAACTTAGTGATGTCGTCAAATTAATTTTATGTATCAGTGGTTGGTATGGTTTCCTTTGATTTGTTATGTTTATTTTCATATGACCTTTCACCACAATGATTTAGATACCTTCCGTCAGTAGCTGTTTGAAGATGGACTGCTTAAAGAAACTTCTTGTTAATGAAACTAACCGCCAATCAACAAAAGACTGAAACAGGAGAAAGCTCTATAAAATTATGCAGTTCTTGAAAAATTCAACTTTAAAATTATAATTTAAAAACTTTTTTCCCCCAAAATGTGATATAGTTTGTAATTTTGCATATTTGACTACAGACTGCTCAACTGTATTTGATTTAAGGTCAAAGGACACTTTTCTCATCAATATATAATTTTTCCCAAGAATCTGTGATTGAAGTATTGCTACTTTAATCTATATTCCTAATTGAAATTGCTTATATTGCTGCTATAATAATTTTTTTTTCTGAATATATTGTTTACCTGTGGTCATTACTCACTTTATTGGGCAAAATTTTAGGGAAGAAGTCCCTAACGGACTGGAACACAAAGGATTCTCCAGTGTCCTCAGTCTTAATCATCAGGTAAAATATAACGTAATATATGGCTGAATAGGTAATGGCACACACCACCTAAAATGGACATTTAGTATCAAAAAATTTCAATAAAATATACTTATTAATCCTATATTATTACACTAAAACTCGGTTATTGCGAAGTCCTTGGGATGTGTGAATTTAGTTTGCTATATCCGTAATTTGTTGTATTCCTATAATGAATTCGTTAAAAGTATATATATTGCAAATTTGTAATACTGTATACAGGGAAATATTCGCCCCTGTTTTATTTTCGACTCTTTTGCTCTCGTTGCAATTGGGTGAATTTAAAACGGGACAAATTCAAAGAAAGCAGCATGAACTCTTAAACATAGCTGTGTCCAGGGGAAATTCAAAATGGGGCAAAATGGTTTGCAAGTGTAAAAGGGCGAAAATAACCCTGTAACAGTATACTTGTTTTCCTTCAAGTCTGACTAATGAGTATATTCTCCAAAGTATTGAATATAAAAATTAACTACTTTTACTAAAGTTTTTTGATGAATTGAATTTCAAATTTAAATACTTAAATGAAAAATAATGTCTGTTCAATATTTTAGATTACTAGACATTTTGAAAATTCCTTATAAAAGATTAAATACATGTATGGTTATTTTTAACCTCTATGGAACACAAAATCAGTTTGCTATATCTGTAATCAGAGTTTTGTCATAACCGTAAAATTTTACACGGAATTGTTAAACATTTTGCTGGGGATTCCAAAAACTTCGCTATATCCGTAAATTCGCTATGTCTGTGTTTTCACTAAACAAGGTTTACTGTATATGCATTAGAGTTCAATCTTCAATAATTTTAAACATACATAAGGTAATCAGGTTTTGTGTGGAAAATTAAGGAAAACATTTATGATCTAACTTTGACACTTAGTTTGCCTGGTTAATTCTTTCAAGGTCATAGGGGCTTTGCAGCCTCTATATATAACTATCTTGAATAATACACTTAAGCCTACCCTTATATACAGACAACTATAACTAGCATAAAGATTATCTCCTCAATGAATGTATAAATTAAGGCAATGTCTCTTGTCAAATGAATGTTCTGCTAGTTTGCATATCTAGATGCAATAACAAAGTAAGTTTGGCCTTGGTAGGATTTACAGTTTCTTGAGAATGTTCCAAAAACTGTTTTAGTCATCTTGAAAATATTGGTCAGATCATCCAGATAAGCCAGTACTTTTTATGGAATGGACATGCTTCAAAAAGCAGTCAGATCCAGCATCTGAAGAAATTCTGGTGGTATGTATCCATGCAACTTTGGTCCAGGTAGGGCTTATAATAGTTACTTGGGAATGGACCTGCTACAAAATGTAAGTCAGATCCAGCATCTAAAGCAACCCTGGTAATGCAACCATGCAATCCATGCAACTTTGGTCACCATAGGGCTAATAGTTACTCGGGAAGGGACGTACTACAAAAACTTGAACTCGGTCATTCAACTAGAAAATATGCGTCATATCCAGCATCTAAAGCTTGTGGTAATGTTCATACCTCTTTGCATCATCTATGCAAATTTGTTCCAGTTAATGCTTATTAAGTTACTTGGAAATGGACATACCTCAAAAACTTTAACCTGGTCACTCATCTGAAAAATGTAGGTCAGATCCAGCTACTGAAGCATGTCTAGTATTATGCATCCCGAGATGCATCATCATACAAGATCGGTCACTAAAGGACTTATTAGTTATTTGGGAATGGACCTGCTCTTAAAACCTTAATTTTGTCACTCATCCAGAAAACGTAGGTCAGATCCAACATCCAAAGCAAGCCTTGTAATGTGTATCCTAGATGCATTACAATGCAAGTTTGGTCCAGAAAGAGCTTATAATTACTTGGGGAATGTACTTGCCTTAAAACTTTCATCTAGTCACTCATTTGCAAAATGTATTTCAAATCCAGCATCCAAAGCATGTCTAGTACTATGCATCCCTGGATTCATCATCCATACAGGTTTGGTCACAAAAGGACTTATACATGTAGTTACTTGGGAATGGGCCTGCTCCTAAAATATTAATTCTGGTTACTTATCCAGAGTGTAGGTCAGATCCAGCATCCAAAGAAAGTCTGGTAATGTGTATCCTAGATGCTCATCTGGAGGTTTAGGTGTGCTAAAAATTTTGGTAATGGTACCAAATCCAAGTTGGCAACCTTAGTTATCACATCTTATTCTGTACATTAACTACCTTTTTTGCAATTTGTCATTCAAACTAGGGATGTCAACGAATATTCGAGTACTCGACTATCATTCGATCATATCGATTATCGACTAAAATTTCTTTAGTCGGTTATTCGTAAAAAATGTGTTACCTAAAAGTAATTTTAAATTCAAGGTAATAAACTTGGATTCGCCCATTTCATTTATATACATATCAATATTCTCGTAAGTAAAACTCAGGGTATGGTTTAACTGTTCAAATGAAATTATCTGTATGTCGGTTTATGTTCGGCAAATATGCCTCCAAAATCTACGGTTTTGTCATACTTTAAAAGATGTCAGGATGGAAAAACAGTTAAAAGTACGTTATCAAGTTTATATGAAACTGAACTTGTATTCTGCAGTGGAAAATCAAATATGATGTATCATATGCCGAATCCGTCAAACATACATTAAGTAAACACATTCTTCAAGTGAAACTTTTCTTAAGTAAGTTCTCCGAAAAAATGCCAAAAAAAAAAAAGCAGAGTCAGAGAGAAAAATATTGTTATCACAAACATGATTATCAAGGATTGTCTACCTCTTGTTGTTGTAAATGGAGAGGACGTTCAAGAATTATTTGATCTGACGTAATGCAACAATTCATAAAGAGTAATTAAAAAGTTGTTACAGAATTGTAAATTGGGGGATAGTTATGAGCGTAATTAAATGGTGTTTCTTTCTGATATTAATATCATGCAGTCATTTTAATATTGTATTGATTATTTGCACAAAATCTCATAATTAAAATTTATCGCAACTCTCTCTCTCTCTCTGTTTTTATAAGAGGTATGCTTTAATTGTTTACTTGTCAAAGGTCACTGACACGACAGGTAGAAATGGCTTCAATTAACGGGTACATGTACTATCATTATGAAAAGAAAGGACAAATGCGAGCGTTTGATATCCTGCATTTAGATAAAATGTACAGTAAATATTACATTAATTTTGAATCAAATGCATTGGATAAATGTAGATGTACAGTATTTATTGTACTACATAAATGTTTATGATTCAGAAATTCGCTGTAAAATGGTGATAGCGTATGTTAAATATTGTACAACTAGTCTATAAAAGACAAATAGTGAAAATGACATGAAAAATTAAATTAATTTAATTAATTAAATTTCAACGAATATTTGACTATCGTTCGACTAAAGCCCCCGAATATTCGACTAAGCTGTCCGAATAAAATTGACATCCCTAATTCAAACATATACCAATGATTTTCTTTGACATCAAAGTTGGCTTGTCTTTCAAGACACCTACAAAACTTCCATGATTTCTCTGTCATCATGGAATTGTGCATGATGGTTATTCATACACAAAGAAAAGTTAATTAAATTAATATACAAGTGTGAAAAAATGAATGCTTGCAGCTGCTGGTGCACTTGAGGAACTCAATATTTTTAGAATCTGATGATTGATTTGTGTTACATAATATTACACTCATTTAATTGTAAGGGAGGATGCCTGGCTTCTGAGAACTGATAACAACCTGATAGAGTGAGACTTATTTTTTTTGTATCCTCTAGAACATGTTTTACAAAGTGTAACTTAATCACTTAGAGCTGAAAACATGTTTTGATTTCTCTAGTATTTCACCCCATTCACTGAGCACGTGTTTTTATTGGAGCATTCGCAACTTTACATAAGTAATAAAAAAAAAAAAATACTTCAAATTTCTTTAAACATTAAGTTTGATAATATAATTTAATGCACTGTAGTTTGTATTCATTTTAGTCACCTAAGATTTATAACCCACCAAATTGATTTCTCTTGCTGAAGCAAAACTGAAATTAACAGAAAACTGAAATTCACATGTTGTTGTTGTTGTTGTTTTTTTTTTTTTGTTTTTTGTTTTTATCATTATACCCCCATTCTTAAGTGCTGAGAACATGAATGGAAGCTCCTGTACAGCTGATAAAATTACAGAATTTATTTATCTCACAGGTGGTTGAAAATCCCATCATAAATACGATATATTTAACCTTTAAATATCAAATGCAATCAGAAAATTACTTAATTATAAAGCTGGTTGCTATTACAGTGATTTTCTTTATACCGTTTTTGCCCCCTCCCCCTATCCCCCTCGGTTATAGTATGTTTCACTTACCTGAGCTATAGAGAAGTTGATAAGACCCCAATGTGGAAAATAAATGACTAGGAATGCAGCAATAATACATCTCACTAACTCGGACAGGGCCACAGAGATCACCTGTAAAAAAACCAGGATTTCTTATAAAGACAATCTAAGTGTTACTGCTGGGTTATAAGCTTTCAATTAAAGTATCATAATAATATTATAATTAATTTACAAGTATTTCATTCCCTATGAACTAGTTGTGATACATTCTTTAAACCATTTAGGATACATAACACAAACAAAAATTTGATGCATGGATAGTAAATATTTTTTGACTGCTTTTGAATAGAAATGTCATAAATAATAAAGCCCTAAAATACAAAGAAATCGTAAGTTTTCTTTGGTGCTTAAATTTGCGACTTTTTGTCGTTTTCTATGTTATTCTATGCAAAATTTTCTGCAAATCTTTAACATTGTGACAAAATATTACAAAATTCTCCCACTTTACCTAGCAAACATTATTCAGGTTAAGTATTTGAATATAAATCTATGAGAAATATTGCAGATTTCTGAAAAAAAAAGATTGTTTGTGTTATTTATCCTTAAATACTTTATTTTCCGTGAGAGTTTGTTACTGATAGTCCTGATACTTGAGCCAATTCATGGAAGGCTTTCAATTTTAAAAAAGACATGACCTCATATCCTCTTTATTTATGTAGTTAATATTATCTGCATATTAATCTTTGGGATGGAGCTAAGAATAATTTAATAGCATTTACGTAAAACATAAAAAATGCTTATCTGTTCATTGATACTGAAATCTTTTTTTTTTTACACCATAAAAATAAATAATCTAGGATATTATCAAAGAGAAAATAGATACTTGACCTAAAGAATTAAGGAGGTATTGAAAAAAATAGCTATAGAAAGTCGTTTTGAGGATCCTATGACCTATATTTTGTATCTTTAATACAGCTTGATTTAACATTCTCTGCCAGCAATTTTAATAACCTCTGTCAAGTTTGTACAATTCTATCATAATGCAACATATTATTACTATGATAACGAATAATTTAAATACAACCTCAAGATTCCCATTAAGTGTTTGAAAAATCACATATAGTTTAGTCACAGTTGGAAAACAAGAGGCCTATGGGCCACAATACTCACCTGTTTTATATATCTCATCAGCATTCAAATCTGACTCTTAGCTAAGACCCACAAATCTATGTTACTTTATAATCTACACAACACAAGAATACTTGTATATGCAAAAATTCTTATCAATATAGAGTTGTCAAAATTGACAATCTTTGTTTTAATTGACTTTGTTTTCTTTTTCACATTAGATGTGAGGTTATAATTTTTGTAACTAAAAGAATAACCTTTTATTAAAAAAATAAATAATAAAAATGCCATTATTTGCAACAAGTTTATTTGCAAATTGTCAGTAGTGAAGTTCATTTGCGCCTGTTAATTTCACAACTGTGAAAACATTCTACACAAATTAAATAATTGATTCATAGCTACAGTAATATTCGCAACTCGCAAGTGAAAGAATGTATATACGGATACTTCTCACACCCCAATTAAATATGGTTTACAGTATTGAATGAGATATGAAACTATTTTATAATCACTTCATCACTCCTCCTTACAATGCATTTTTAAAATTCATAAAATTAACAGAAAATCTCTGACCCATCAGCATGCTCAATGTACATGTTTTATAGACCTCACTGCAAATTAAGGGATACTGGAAGTTTCATTAAATTTTGTTTAAATACCCTGAGTCTGTTGAATAGATGACACTGTCCTATTATAAAGTGTGGCCTGGCCAGAGTAGTGATGATGGTTGTCAAACAAAAACACACTACACCAGTACCATAGTAGGGAATGCTTTCTGAATCTGGGCTCTCCAAGACAAACATCCAAACACATCCAAAAACAAGGCACACCAAAATACTCATGGGAAAGCTGAAAAGAGATGCGTTATTTGATCTGTGTTTAGCTAGAAATACATTGTATGATAAATATGGCAATAGGCACCTGGAATTCAATAACTTTCACTGGTTCTAGCAAGTGTCTCATTCTCTGCTTGAAAAATAAAAGACCTATTTTAGGTCACCTGAGTCACCCATAGTCTCTGTTCCCCTGGGGCCTGGGAATGGGACTAAATGCCTCAAAATTAATGCAATCTTCAAAATTCTTCCTCTTTACTCCTGGATATCAAGCAGTTAAACTGTGGGCATGATTATAATAGAC
The DNA here is from genome assembly GCF_033153115.1 of Saccostrea echinata. Lineage (NCBI taxonomy): Eukaryota > Metazoa > Mollusca > Bivalvia > Ostreida > Ostreidae > Saccostrea > Saccostrea echinata. Next base: position 123,789 of record NW_026889757.1, on the reverse strand, counting down.
ATTGAGCATTTTACCGAAATTGTAAAATTCATATCCTCTAGGTCACTGGTTCTGGTGCTAGGGCAGGGCTGTATTGATCATATAGTGAAAATGCATTAATTCTTTGAAAATCTCCTCTGTTCTTGGGCATTTAGGAGGTAAACATGGGGTTTTAAATTGTAAATGAGCAAAGAAGTTTTCACCAGATTTGTAAAATTTTTCATCACTGGGTCAGGGATTCTGGTGCTGCACAGGGATTTACTGATCATGGCTTTGCTGTTCTTGAGAATAAGATTTTTAAAGATTTTTTTCTATATTTTTCTATGTAAAACTTTGATGCCAAATTGTGGCCCAACCCTTCCCCTGGGGGGTCATCATTTCAACAAACTTGAATATACACTACCTGAGGATGACTCCATATCAATGTGACTAATCATGGCTTTGCTGTTCTTGAGAAGATGTTAAAAGATTTTTTCCTATATATTCCTATGTAAAAATTTGATCACCCATTGTGGCCCCACCTTTCCCCCAGTGGTGATGATTTATACAAACTTGATTCTACACTACCTGAGGATACTTTCATATCAGTATGACAATTAATGATGGTTTGCTTTTCTTGAGAAGAAGATTTTTCCTATTTATTCTTGTGTAAAACTTTGATCCCCCCATTGTAGCACCACTTAACCCAAGGGGGGTCATGACTTGAAAAAAATTCAATCTACACTACGTAATGAAGGTTTTACATAAGTTTTAACTTTTTTGGCCCAGTCGTTGTTGAAAAGAAGATTTTTAAAGATTCCAACAAATTTTCACTAATTCTTAATTATCTCCCCTTGAAAGAGGATGTGGCCTTTCATTTGAACAAATTTGAATCCCCTTCACCAAGGACTGTTTTGTGGCAAGTTTGATCAAATTTAGCCCAGTGGCTCTGGAGAAGTCAAAAATGTGAAAAGTTGACAGACGGCTACACAGACGGACTACAGACAAAGTGTGATAAGAAAAACTCACTTGAGCTTTCAGCTCAGGTGAGCTAAAAAGTCTTTTTGAATTATAGTTCTTTTTAGTTAACCAGGTTTTCCATAGGAAAAGTCTGGTTATTCAAATGGTGAAAATGGCAGGTGAGCAGCTGCCAAAAGGGTTCATTTGTCCAGATAATTCCTCCTACAGTTTTCAAGATAGAAACTTTTTATTTTATATATCAATTGTACATATCATAGAGATGTGCATAGTGCTTGGATTTCGATTTTTTATAATTTATGAGAAAAATACCAAATACCAGCTGTTGACGTTATCATTTTTTTTTTTTTTTTTTTTTTTTTTGCAAAATATTGCATATAGGGTACATCATTTGTCCAGATAACTCCTCCTACAGTTTTCAAGATAGGAACTTTTTATTTTACAGATCAATTGTACATATACCAGAGTTGTGCATAGTACTTGGATTTCGATTTTTGATAATTTATGAGAAAAATACCAGCTGTTGAACTTAATCATTTTAATGCAAGATATGTTCATAGGGTACATTGATATTGTTGGGTTGTTATCTCCAACAGTTTTCAGAATAGAAACTTCCATCTATCAGTTTATTTTATGCTAGTTATTGCATACCGGTAATTATCAAAATTTTGTTCTATGGATCCTGGACAGGGTTATATTATACTCAGATGACTGTTAAGGCCCTTGGGCCTCTTGTTTAATATGGTATGTGGTTTGGTGTTTGATCACAAGACATTTTAAAAATATGTTTTAGCAACTCCTTATAACAGAAAATAAAACAGAGAGGTCTTATATGACATTTAAGAAAAGGAGGTCTGGGATGTTATAACAGGGTACAAGGGACCTTGGGCTCTGAGGTGGCATAAGATGATAAAGGATGTCTGGTAAAATAAAGATGAAAGAGGACATCGAATAAAAGTGAGGTCAAGGTCAAAGAAATGTTGATGCAGTTGAAAAGCTAACATCAGTATGTATCAGCATATGAAATTTGATTACACATTCTTGAATGGTTTCTTTAAAATGGTCAGGGTAAAAAAATGTTGATGCAGTTGAATAGCTCTCATCAATATCTATCAGCATATGAAGTTCGATAAAAATATCTTGAATAGTTTCTTTGAAACTGAGATTTGAACTGAGCTAAAAGCAAAGCGCGACGGAAGGACAGACAGAAAGAAAGAAGGATGGAAGGACATGACAAACTCTATATGCCCCAGCCATATTCATGGCGGGGTATAAAAAGGTATCCATGTTGGAGATGACAGGAATGAGGTCTGAGGTGGGAACAAAGATGAATACAAAACAGAGATATATCAGATAAATTGTACTTGAATCAGAGGGAGTTGCTTTCTGCCAAAGGTGCTGGAAATAATACACAGCCAAATGTAATAAATTTACAGTATATATTTACTCACGTTAGCCACATCTGGTTGACAACCTGTCGCCAGTCTTTATCTTCTATTTTGCTGAGACAGGCTTGGTCAAACGACTCGGTTGCTAGGAAGAGTGTAGTGGTATATAGCAGTGTCAGTCTGTAATAAACAACCATAACAATGAAGAAAAGTATAGGAAGAGTGTAGTGGTATATAGCAGTGTCAGTCTGTAATAAACAACCATCCAAATTATAACAACAAGGAGTTACGAAACAAAGAAGAACAGTATAGGTTTTCATCTTCTTATTATGAATTGAATTAGGATAAATTAATTTTCATATATTTAATATTAACAGTAAATAGTAAAAAGCTGTAAATCTAGTCATAAAAACTGCACACACACCCCTCCCTTTTCTTTTTTTTTTTTATTTGAAAATGCAAAGGAAGTTATAATTTTTCATATTTCATTTTCCATAGTCATGTAGATTAATATATATGAAACACAGATCTGTTATATAATCAAACTAAATGATTGCTCTAGTTATTTTTACTGTTGAATTCATAATATATTTACAAAAATTCATTGAAGAAGTCGCTGTTAATCACTTTATCTTGTTTAAAAGTGAAATGAACCTGACCTGTAGCTAAGATGTCTAATTACTGGTTGTTTACCATAAACTAGACAGCTACAGCATCTCTCTGCTTTTTCCTGTAGGTCAAAATCTTGATATAAGACAGACGCACATCTGTCATTCTCAAAAGATACACAAACTGAAGGCCAGAATAGATTGTATAAATAATTATTTTTATGAACATATACCGTGTACATGGCCCTAAAATGCAATGATGGGAGATAACTAGCATCATAAAATTTTAAATTAAATGCAATATGGTGCAAATACTTAATGATTTTTTTTTTAACTGGGTGGTTTTGCCAGAGAGAAATACAATGTAGCTTCAGATATACAATGTATTATCAAATTCAAAGAAAAATGTCTAAATTTAAAATGTTTTGTTGAATGTTATAATTTTAAAACAATGCATATTCTATTTATGCATATACAGTCAAACCTTATTATCTCGAACTCAATGAGACAAAAAAATTCTTCGAGATATCCGAGGATTCGAGATATCCACGGTAAAATTGTTAAGAAATAAGCACATATCCATAGTATTCGAGATATCAGTGTTTGAGATACCGAAGTTCAACTGTATATTCCTTATATAGTCACAGGCTGTGACATATAGTATTTAATTGCATCAACACTGGTAACATATATATTGTTTAAGTATAATGGTCCTAGGCTATACAGCTTTACACTGAGTATAACACTGTACAGTAAGATATAACCAGGGCATGAAAATTCTAACAGACCAATAGATAGATTGACCGACAGGAAAGCCCATACCATTATACAATCTGTCAAAAGACAAGCCGGCAGGGGTATAAAAAAAATAGTAGCAATTGAAAAAATCATGCTTGAATGCAGCTTAGTTCCCTTAAATCAAAACCATGAAATCAAGTATGAGCACTCTAGACAAAAAAACTAATGTAGTAATAGCTCCCAGGGATACAAAGAGTTTGATAGGAAAAAATACACTGTTCAGTTGAACTTTGGTATCTTGAACACTGATATCTCAAATACCATGGATATGTCAAAGTGATTTGGAAGTCCCTAGCCCTTTGTCATTAAGTACTTTACCCTGGATATCTCGAATCCTTGGATATCTCAAAGTTTTTTTCTTGGTCCCATTGAGTTCGAAATAAAGAGGTTTGACTGTATATGGAAATAAGATTTGACTGTTTCTCATAAGTTTACTGATTTGACTCAGTTGCTCAAATACGCTATTAGTCAAAATTTGCTTAATTCACAAAAAAACATATAATGTAATGTTTATATTTATGAACATATAATGAAAGTTTTATAATAAATACAAATTCACACAGAAACTAAACAGTGTAATTCAATTACTGATAACAGCTGCTGTCTGTTAGTTCCAACTGGAATTTCAAACTTAACTAGGGTTCCTCTAGTAATGGTGAATGAAGAGGGAAGACCCCTGCACTGAATCCCTCATCCCTGCAACATTTGGGGATTTTTTTTCCCCTAATTCAAGCTTTTTTCTCAAATTTGACATGAGATAATTTTATCTGTCTCTGATCAAATTATTCCAACACTCATTGCTGTTTAAAAACTGATGAAAAGTAAGCTACACTTAAAATCTTATCATGATCAGACTCATGTAATATTAGGTTTACAAGTAAATAAGATTACTTCATAAAAAAAATCATCAGATTTTTATCAGGTTGCAGTTTGAAAAGAAAAGCAAAGCTTTAAATTATAAGTTTAACATAAGAGTGTGTATTGCAAAATTACTCTACTTTTATTGAAAGCATGCTGCATCTGTACAAGAAATGAAGGAAAACTAATGAAGTTTAAAAACATACAAGTTTCAAGTTTGCAGCTTTTTTAAAGGAACATAATGTCTCTCATCACAGAAACATCTGATCCCATTGTCTATTCCTTTGTTCTATTCAAACTCTATCTCAACAATTTATCATTTAGAAATTTAAATATCAATTTGGAACTCTAAAATTTCTTGTCTGGATGTAATTTCCTATAATTCTAAGTTTTCTGGTAAAAGTTGTCTGCATAGATAATTTACTAGCACATTTTTTTCACATGATATTATCTCACAAATAAAGAGTTCAGGATTTTTCAATCCTAGCTCTTAATATCTGCATCTTTAAAATTTTTTTCTATAACAGTGTTCAAGAGACAAAATTCTATGAAATATGAATCTAATGACAGACAATGATTTATTACTTTATCACTACGCCTATGGGTCATCTTTGGCAAAATTTATAATTTAATAATATAGACAATCCGTCAACATTTTGATCAATGGCACCTCAGCGATTTGAAGCCAGCCTCTGACTTGTGTTGATTGCATGAAGACATCAAGTCTGGGAGGTCAAAATACCACAACAGATCATCGATGTGTGGTCAGTGTATATCACAGTGCTGAACTTAGGCTCCTCTGATTAGGTTTTCTCAGCATGATTTAGAAACGGAATTCTTTTTGTTTCTGTGTGATAATGATTTGATACATATGTTCCTCTCTCTCTCTCTCTCTCTCTCTCTCTCTCTCTCAGCACTTATTTTCAGTGTGTGTGTGTTATCTATTTACCTGACATTGACCACTCCTAGCATTTCCTTAGAGATGTATCTAAGAACCACTCCATTTAGTACAAAAGTCATAATCCTAATGCATAACTGAAATGAAAAAAGAAAATCAAATACAAGTACTGATCATTGTTAAGGTTCATAAACCCTCTGCTCACTCATATAAAATGTTGCTTTAACTCTTATGATTTTCCAAAAGAAATGTACTTTATGAGAAAAATACAAACAATCGTATCATGGCTTGCGGGGCAAATATGGACAATAAAGAAATTCAACTTGACAAATTTATAAAGGAATAATAGACATTTATGTCATTAAGAGTTATCTCTCTTATCAGAGTATCAATGAACCTTAAGGTAAGAGCAAAAAAATAAAACAAGTACAACCCTGCAATTGTGTCTTTTTTCTGAAGTTAGTTAGGTTCTTGATAGCTGCAGATCTATAGCTCTCTTGGAAAAAAAATTTGGACAGACTTACCAGTCTGAGAGTCAGCTAAACATACATCATTGAAAAAACTTCAGTTTCAGCAACATTTTTTTTGTCGCAAACTTTGGATATTATATCTTGCATTATATATACAGTGAAACTTGTCTAATCCGGATGTTGTATAATCCATAATCTTGTCTAATACGATGTAAATTTTAAGTCCTTTTCAGTAAATGCCTTTGTATACAATGTTGTCTAATCTGGAATGTTGTCTAATCCGGCAAACTTTTTCGGAACCAGTGTCCAGATTAGACAAGTTTTACTGTACATGCATTTCTCCACCTTAATCAAGTACATGTATCCCATGGGATGGTATCCAATAGTAAAACAGATTTTTTTTCTCCATATTTCAAAGAGAATTACAGTTCTGAAACTAGGTTTTTGACAACTTGTTTATATTTTAACTGGGGGGTATGCAAAAGGTAATAAATCTAAGTATACTTTGAAATACATGTACTGTGGTATCATCATGACCATGCAATTACTGATACTGGTAAATTCACTGGGTCAGCCACATAAAACTTTGTACCAGTACAATTTTAATTTCACATGAAAATTTACCCCCACCAGTTATCAAAGTGATTCTACCACAAAGACCATATGTATTCAAAATAGAGATATAATATATAACCCCCCCCCCCCCCCAAAAAAAAAAATAAAACTCAGAAGAAAGACTAAATCATAACATCTCAAGTGTAATTCTCACCTGAAGAGCCATGTTATAAGTTGCAGCTCTTGCTGCTCCAGCTAAAAGATCTCGTCCTTCCATGCTCTCACTTACAAATGTTACAAAAATTCAGATACAAAAGAAAACCTGAAAAATCTATTATATCGATTACATTTTATGTTTCACAATTCCACAGTCGAGTGACAGCACACAAACTTGCATTCCAATCAGTCCAGATAATTTTGCTGCATGCTGCATGGTCCCAAAGTTTATCACAGCTCACCACCAATCCTTGAATGTTGATCTAGAGGACGTATTATCCAAGTGTTATTGCTAATACGGCACTACCGTGAAAAATTCATTCAACACTATCAACCTACAATTAACTTATTACTCGTCATGATTTATAGTCTGTCTACATCACATTGGACTGGTGAGAAGAAAAGTGAAAGTGAAACTAAACATGTGAACCCGATTTGAAACAAAGTAATAATTTAAAAATAATTTCTAGACATGAAACATCGCTATATATTTTTTTTATTTGGCTTATTTCATTAACTAAATAATTATAAATTATCCAAAGACAGAATTCACAGTACGAAAATTTTCTCTTTTGACAAATAATAAAGGATTTAAGAGTTATTCCTCTTTGTATTGGAACTCTCCTGTATAATATGGTAACTAGCCGAAAATGATGGTAGGTGAATCATGCTTATAATTTACAATCCAATCCAATCGTTAGAAAATTTATAGTTTGTCGTGAATTTTGGAAAAGATATAAAGAACAGATTCAGTATAGATTTGAAATGTATATTTATGACGAAACCTAATTTCACGTAGGCTTGTATTTTTGCACCGTTTTGTTTGGAAATTGCAAGTAATCACATGTTACCCTGGAATGTTCGAAAAATGCAAATTCCGAATTGTGAATCTTGTCATTATGCCCTTTATCAATGCGTATTTTATCAAGTATTTTTTTTTAATGAGACAGATTGTTGTGGGGGTGAAATAGAGTGTATGGAAAAATGAGAAATTGGTAGACTCTTCGAATAATGTCAACGTTTTACCTCGCGTAACCAAGGATTGAAATAGCTTTTCTTCTATGAAAAGTTATTGCAATAGACTTCAATCACTGAAAGTGAAAAAGGGATAACATGAAACTTCCTAGATTTATGATACAGCCATGGCATGAGAGAAATTGTGTAAATTGTTGCTAATCACAGAAAAATTCTGCCATCTCTCCCTACAGCAGTATAGTTTTGCAGACCATTCTCCCAATGTAATATTTTCAAAAGACAAGTAAATTTATGTAATCATGAAGGGTCCTTCCACTGGTCAGGTTATGACAAATTCAATTGCCAAATAGATTATAGCAGGTCCAGCACAATCTCTTGAATTAGCTATATAGCTTGAAATAGCTATATAGCATTATTAAGCTATTCAAAATAGCTTGATAAAGCTATTTATGTGCAGTTTTTCAGAAAAATGTTTTTTGTAAGAAATAGACAAAAAGTCGCGCAAGTACTTGACTATTCTTATATGTACTATGGGCTATCAAAACAACAACCAAAATCGAAGAAAGTTTTGACATTGCAGCATTTGAATAAAAGATGTATTTCCATTGTTTGAGTAACTGTACACTACCTTGTGTGCGTTGAGGCATGAATAAGTATGATTGCTTCTCATTGTACTGAATTATTACCAATCAATTATCTTGTTGACCATAATTAGCCTCCTTTATAATTTCATTGCAGAAGTAACTGTATCAATTGCTTTATATAGCCATAGCCCAAAAACTGTAGAACCTTGAGTACAAAGTCTCTTAAGGAGACGCAATTTGATGAGTGATTTTTACATGCATTATTTTCAGAAGAGTTCAAGGTTGAATATTATCACTGCACCAAGGTGCGACTTTTTGTACATGCTGAGAAAATAACACATTTAAGAAAAAAGTGTGATAAAATAGCTAAATCAAGCTATTCTGAATAGCTTAATAAAGCTTTATAGCTAAATCAAGAGATTGTGCCGGACCTGTATAGTAACAAATAAATTGATGGGGGAAAAGATATAAATTCATTCATATATGATTTTTTTAATCTGCATACATGTAATTACATATGTTTAGTGCAACAACTTTTAAATGAAGGACTACAATTTGTGAGACTGATTCCCAAGAACCTGAAGAAATAGTGTATTGTCTTAACAGATGTTTGAACATGTCTGTAATTTAAAATAGTTTTATTTTATGCAGTTTCTGAAATGCTTGCAGTGATGATACTTTCCCCAACATATCGATAAATGTTGAAACAACGCTGTTATTTAAAAGCCAAACATCTGATGCAAGCATCTAAATTTCTCTATCATAGTTTTTTTTCTCTGTGTTTTAACAATGTTAAAGGAATCATTTGTCTATCATTTCAGCAACCACAGATTATCTTGCTGAAAGAAGGAACTGATTCCTCACAGGGAATCCCCCAGATTGTTAGCAATATCAATGCCTGTCAGTCTATAGCTGATGCTGTCAGAACTACACTGGGTCCAAGGGGCATGGACAAGCTTATCATAAGTGAACAAGGTGACTCTTATTTTGTACAAGCTGATATTGAATGTATTCAGAATTCAAAAACCTTGCATTATAATAAATTATTTGTTATCTCGGTATTCATCATTACAGTAAATGTTGAATTTGATTTGTTGGGCTACTTTTTCAGGAAAGTCTATTATATCGAATGATGGAGCCACAATTTTGAAGAATTTGGACATAGTGCACCCTGCAGCTAAAACATTAGTTGATATAGCTAGATCTCAAGATGCGGAGGTAAATAAAGTGAAATCAGTTCAAGCTTATTGTTGTCAAATCAAATGTTTGAAATTTCCACTAAAGATAATTTAATTTTGTCCATATGTTTACAGGTGGGTGATGGCACAACATCAGTAGTTTTATTAGCTGGTGAATTTTTGAAACAAGCCAAGCCTTTTGTGGAAGAAAATGTACACCCACAAGTCATCATTAGGGCATTCAGAAAAGCTACAAACCTAGTGAGTTAATACTGAAATGTGTAAAGTAAGAAACATGAATTTTACATTCCTGTTCTGCATCACAGTTTATGGAGTCCAGTGTTCCTTTAATTGTTGATTCCTCCAAGTTTTTCTTGGTTGGGTTCAGCAGTTAAAGGTAAACACATTGTTGATTCAGAGCCTGATGCAGAGAGGGTAGAGAAATGGAAGTCGTGAGACTGTGTTGACAAACATCGTTTTCTCAGTTCGAACTCCTTCCAACACTTAATCATTGTAAATGTTCAGTAGTGCATGGTTAGAAAGAACTTTCAGGAAATCCATTTCCAGAGTATATGTATTTAAGGTGTTCTGTCTTCCTGGAAGGCATAGTGATTTTACTGTTTATATTATATTATGTGATTTTTTTTTAGATGTCTAATCTTGGCCACACAATTTCTAACAAATATCTTTAGTTTGTTAATACGAGTCCTTTTTAGCTCACCTGAGCTGAAAGCTCAAGTGAGCTTTTCTGATCACATTTTGTCCGGCGTCCGTCTGTCTGTCCGTCTGTCTGTCTGTCTGTAAACTTTTCACATTTTTGACTTCTTCTCAAGAACCACTGGGCCAATTTCAACCAAACTTGCCACAAAGTATCCTTGGGTAAAGGGGATTCAAGTTTGTTCAAATGAAGGGCCACACCCTCTTTCAAGGGGAGATAATTAGGAATTACTGAAAAAATAATGGAATCATTTAAAAATCTTCTTCTCAAGAACCATAGGGCCAGGAAAGATGAAACTCATGTGGAAGCATCCTCAGGTAGTGTAGATTCAAGTTTGTTAAAACCATGACCCCCGGGGGTAGGGCGGGGCCACAATGGAGAATCAAAGTTTTTCATAGAAATATATAGGAAAAATCTTCTCAAGAACAGCAAAGCCATGATGAGTCATATTTATAGGGAAGCATCCTCAGGTAGTGTAGATTCAAGTTTGTTAAATCCATGACCCCCGGGGGAAGGGCGGGGCCACAATGGAGGATCAAAGTTTTACATAGAAATATATCGGAAAAATCTTTAAAAATCTTCTTCTCAAGAACAGCAAAGCCATGATGAGTCATATTTATATGGAAGCATCCTCAGGTAGTGTAGATTCAAATTTGTTCAAACCATGACCCCTGGGGGTAGGGTGGGGCCACAATGGAGGATCAAAGTTTTACATAGAAATATATAGGAAAAATCTTCTTCTCAAGAACAGCAAAGCCATGATGAGTCATATTTATATGGAAGTATCCTCAGGTAGTGTAGATTCAAGTTTGTTAAAACCATGACCCCCAGGGGTAGGGCGGGGCCACAATGGAGGATCAAAGTTTTACATAGAAATATATCGGAAAAATCTTTAAAAATCTTCTTCTCAAGAACAGCAAAGCCATGATGAGTCATATTTATATGGAAGCATCCTCAGGTAGTGTAGATTCAAGTTTGTTCAAACCATGACCCCCGGGGGTAGGGCGGGGCCGCAATGGAGGATCAAAGTTTTACATAGAAATATAAAGGAAAATATCTTCTTCTGAAGAACTGCAAACCATTATTAGTCATTTTGATATGGAAGCATCCTCAGGTAGTGTAGATTCTATTTTGTTCAAATGATGACCTGCAGGGGTAGGGTGGGGCCCAATGAGGGATGGAAAGTTTTACATAAGAACATATAGAAGAAATATTTCTTCTCAAGAACAGTAAAGCTATGTTCAGTCATATTGATATTGAAGCATCCTCAGGTAGTGTAGATTCAAGTTTGTTCAAATGATGACCCCTGGGATAGGGAGGAGCCACAATGGGGGATCAAATTTTTGCAAAGGAATATATGGGAAATTTTTTAAAATCTTCTCAAGTACAACAAAGCCATTTGTTACATTGACATGGAAGCATCATCAGGTAGTTTAAAATCCAAGCCCCCCCCCCCCCCCCCCCCAGTCTTTTCAATACAGAACTGATTTGTGCTTTTGCCTAGCCAATGTGCTCAGGTGAGTGATGTGGCCCATGGGCCTCTTGTTTAGCTCACCTGAGCCGAAGGCTCAAGTGAGCTTTTCTGATCACATTTTGTCCGTCGTCCGTCTGTCTGTCTGTCCGTCCGTCTGTAAACTTTTCACATTTTTGACTTCTTCTCAAGAACAACTGGGCCAATTTTGACCAAACTTGGTACAAAGCATCCTTGGGTGAAGGGGAATTTAAATTGTTAAAATGAAGGGCCAAGTCGCCTCACAAGGGGAGATAATCAAGAGAAGACAAAAATAGGGTGGGGTCATTAAAAAATCTCCTTCTCAAGAACCACAGGGCCAGTAAAGCTGAAACTTATGTGGAAGCATCCTGGGGTAGTGTAGATTCTAAATTGTTCAAATCATGACCCCCGGGGGTAGGGCGGGGCCACAATGTGGAATCAATGTTTTACATAGAAATATATAGGAAAAATCTTTAAAAATCTTCTTCTCAAGAACCACTGGGCCAGAAAAGCTGAAACTTATGTGGAAGCATCCTGGGGTAGTGTAGATTTTAAATTGTTCAAATCATGACCCCCGGGGGTAGGGCGGGGCCACAAGAGGGAGTCCAACTTGTACATTGAAATTAATAAGAAAAATCTTTTAAAATTCTTCTTCTCAAGAACCACTTGGCCAGAAAAGCTGAAACTTATGTGGAATCATCCTGGGGTAATGTAGATTCTAAATTTTTCAAATCATGACCCCGGGGGTAGGGCGGGGCCACAATAGAGAATCCAAGTTTTGCATTGAAATATATAGGAAAAATCTTTAAAAATCTTCTTCTCAAGAACCACTGAGCCAGAAAAGCTGAAACTTATGTGGAATCATCCTGGGGTAGTGTAGATTCTAAATTGTTAAAATCATGACTCCCGGGAATGGGGCGGGGGCCACAATAGGGAATCCAAGTTTTACATTGAAATATATAGGAAAAATCTTTAAAAATTTTCTTCTCAAGAACCACTGAGCCAGAAAAGCTGAATCTTATGTGGAAGCATCCTGGGATAGTGTAGATTCTAAATTGTTCAAATCATGACCCCGGGGGTAGGGCGGGGCCACAATAGGGAAACATTGAAATATATAGGAAAAATCTTTAAAAATCTTCTCAAGAACCACTGGACCAGAAAAACTGAAACTTACGTGGAAGCATCCTGGGGTAATGTAGATTCTAAATTGTTCAAATCATGACCCCGGGGGTAGGGCGGGGCCACAATAGGTATTACAAGGGGGAAGTCTGGTAATGAACAGCATGGCCAAAGTTACTCAGTTGAGCGATGTGGCCCATGGGCCTCTTGTTTCCCAGAAGATACAGGTCAGCCTCTTAGAGTTCTTCCTAGCCATATCTTAATTATGTATTTTTTTTAAGTTATGATGATGGAATATTACTTTGTTATGGAAGAACAGTACTTACTGAGTATAAATGATGAAATTTTAATGCTGCTTCATTGTAATCTGTCTGTGAAGATGAGAAATTTTCATTTTATGATTTTATGTACTGTATTTTCTTTTCAACAGAGTGTTCAAAAAATCAGGGAAATTTCTGTAAAAGTAAAGAAGGATGACAAAAAGTAAGAGACTATTTTATTTACACTCAAAAAATTGCCACTGAAATACACATAATTGTCAGAGGTATATGTCAAAAAAAAGAAGAAGCAGTGTATATTGTTATTGTTACTTTCAGGGAGCACAGACAATTGCTGGAGAAGTGTGCAGCCACAACACTGAGTTCGAAACTTGTGGCTCATCAGAAAGACTTTTTTGCTAAAATGGTGGTAGATGCTGTCATGCTACTAGATGAATTACTTCCATTGAACATGATTGGTGTAAAGAAAGTTACAGGTGGAGCCCTAGAGGTGAGAAAAGATACTCATTGGTGCAGATTAGTTAAAATACAGTTGTACACTGTAACAAACTTCCACTGATAAGTCAACTGTGGACCTATCTCAGGTTTTTGGTGTTACATCAGTGGTATATAAAGAGCCACAACCCCATGTGTTGGCCACTGACTGTTTTAGTCAGGGTAGACATGGTAGGGGTGTGGCTTTCTTCCTGAGAGTTGGTTTTGTGCTTTTCTTTGAGTATGACCATAGCTTGTGAAGGTACATATACTAAATGTGCACTTGTAAAAGTGGGCTTCATATTTTAGCGGCTTTGGTGCACACAACGAGCTAATTTAAAAACACCCATTAATAAATCATAAATGAATACAATGAACAGCGGGGATAACTAGCACTAATTCATGATAATGCCAACCACTCTATACCAAGCTATTGTGCTAAATTTTGAATACGTTAATTTATGTACAGGTACAGTAAATAGCAAAGTTGTGTTACTCTTGTGATTTTGATCCAGTTTCATGATTATGATGGTTAATGTGGCACCTTAAGTTAATTTCTGTGCCTTTCAAGTTTTCTAACTTTATCATGTTTTGGATTGTAGGACTCCAGGTTGGTGGCGGGAGTTGCATTCAAGAAAACATTTAGTTATGCAGGCTTTGAAATGCAACCTAAGAAATATGAGAAACCAAAGATTGCACTACTTAATGTTGAACTGGAACTTAAAGCTGAGAAAGAGAATGCTGAAGTCAGAGTAGATAATGTCCAGGTGAGTTATCATAATCACTTTGTGGTAATTTATACATCAAGAGACCACAGGAACATTTCTATAAACAGGGCTCGACATTAACTTTTTTTCCTACTTGTCCATTCGTATAAGTGACCAAGACATTTACTTGTCCGAACTTAACTTCACTTGTCTGAAAAATTTTCAATAAAGATCTAATACTGTTAATGAAAAACTAAAAATAAAGTCCATTACATGTGCATGATGTTATTTACAAATACAACAAACACATAAAACAAAATTTTATCTAGACTTTCTGTCCTGACAACATAAATGCTGTCAACATAAAACAGAATCCAAACTTCGTCAGTTCCATGCCTTTGCAGTAGTATGCAATTAGTGAACTTCGATCCCGATCGAGTGTACTCAATTACATAGTGATCTATATTGGGATCAAAGTTCGGTTTTTATGTACTGTTTCCATCTTAAAGTACTGGCAAACTTTCAACAGTCGTTCTTTTAAATATTTAGAGACTTCTTTACATAAAAATGCACTTGTCCAATCAGACAAGTGCCCAGCAATATTCACTTGTCCGTATTTTTTTTTCACTGGTACCGGACAAGCGTTAATGTCGAGGCTTGTAAAACCAATAAAATAAGTTTCTGATTTGACATGGATTTGCTTGTGTTATTTTAGGAGTATCAGTCCATTGTTGATGCAGAATGGAAAATCCTGTATGAAAAATTAGACTGGATTCACAAGAGTGGAGCCAAGGTTGTGTTGTCAAAACTCCCCATTGGAGATGTTGCCACTCAGTATTTTGCAGATAGGTAATGGAACATTAAATTTTAATAGATAAAAATTAAATTATGATGGGTTCAGATAAAAAAGATGGAAAGTTTTTGCAATGAAGCAACATGACAAATGCTATGATGTTTTCTCACGATGGTCTTCTGAAATAATTATCTGAAGACAATGCCAATAGGCTTTGCTGAGCACATCTGTCAAACATTGCACTATGCTTGCAGAAAAGTAGAAGTAGAGATGAAAGACTGTTTTTCATAAGCATCATCTGACTTAGATCTCAGGGTTTTGAAAGTAAATGTACATTTCATTGAAAAATTTAATATAAAATGAGATTTTAATGAGACTATTCTTGAGATAAAAAATAACCGTGGTGTAAACCTGTGCCAAAAGACACCATTTCAATGCCACAGGCAGACAAATTGTTTGTTGGGCTTGTAAAAAGTTAACTTTATTGCAGGTGGTAGGGAAAGTCACACAGACTGTGATTGTGATAATCAGATGTCATTAAGGGTTTATGGAACACATTAAGCAATATTAAGTATTTAAGGACCTTATAAACCTCTTCACATCTGACTTCCAGCCGACTAAATATGAGCAAACATAAATTAAGAAATTCCGAATTAAAGCAACAATTTTCTACAAATTATGTAAACTATGATAGAGAATTAAATTTAGAGGTTAATTTGATAGAGTTTTAAAATAATATATATACTAATCATGCTAATTGGGTTTCAATATGTACAATTTTAAGTTAAAACTTAACTCAATAGTATTGAAATTTTGACCTATGGAAATAAGAGAACATATTAATTTAAAGGAGAATGTAGGTCCAAAAGCAAACATTGCATTAAAATATATATTTAAAAACAAAAAAAAGACAGGTGCTATGATGTTTACTCACGATGGTCTTCTGAAAATGAAAACTGAAGTCAATGCCAGATGGCTTTGCTGAGCACCTGTCACATCCTGATATTCTTCTAAGTACATCTGATTTGTGGAAGGCAGTTGTCATATTGTTGAAATGGAAAAATCTTCAATATATCTTAAAAACTACAAGTACCACAATGTACTTTTTCCTTGTGGTATTATAATTTACATTATGTAAGCAATCAAAAATATTCCACAGAAATTTTCTCAGCATACATGGAGTACATTAAGGCATATAGTGGCAATTTTATACCCACAGATTGAACAGACATTGTGATTCCACAGATTATGAATCTGTGGAAAAAAGTACATTTACAGTATTATTAAACTTGGCAGATAATTTTAGAAAGAAGCGTAATTTCATGTTATCATTAAATTTCAGGGACATGTTCTGTGCAGGCCGAGTCCCTGAGGAGGATCTGAAGAGAACAATGAAGGCATGCGGGGGATCTATACAGACCACATGTCAGAACCTACAGGGCAGTGTTCTTGGATCCTGTGAGAAATTCGAGGAAATTCAGATAGGGGGAGAAAGGTGGGAATTTATGTGGGAAAGAATAATTATTAAATTCCATACATTTCTATACATGCATAATTGAGTTTCAGTTTGACTTCAGAAATTAAAGTGTACATGACATTTTGTTATGAAAAAGAAAAGTATGTAACCTATTTTAATCAGAATTTACACTCTGACATTGGCTTTGTTTAGGTACAATCTATTTACTGGATGTCCAGAGGCAAAAACATGCACACTTGTATTAAGAGGAGGAGCAGAGCAGTTCATTGAGGAAACGGAGAGGTCTCTTCATGATGCCATTATGATCGTCAGGAGAGCCATGAAGAATGATGCTGTTGTAGCAGGTAAGAGAGATATTCCAGAATTATATGTATGTTGCTGAACTGATATCAAACTTTGCTTTAAGTATTGAAGGGGTCAGCTTCCATTCTTAGTAAGCTGTTCTCCGTTTACTATGAATCGGTCTGTTAAATTGATTGGATGTACAGTGATGATGTACAGTGACGATTCTGTTCCAATATTTAGCGTAGTTCCACTAATTTGAATCCAAGAATCCGATATTAACAAGTGTTTTCCGATATTTCAGCACTTTCTATTTTTGCAGCAACCCGCTTCCATTTTAGTCCACGTAAAAAATTCAAATTGTTTCGTCCATGTTTCATCTAGTCTGCATCATACAGACATTTGCTTTTATCTGCAAGTAAGGTAAACACAAACTTTAATAGGAATGATTCAGACTTCCTTTCAATGGCGCGGCTGTCCATTCAGCTGGTCAGGGTGTAAAAGTTGTTGAATAAACTGTCACACTTTAATTTTCGTCACTCATTTAAACTTACTTTGGGATGCTAAAGCCCATATTTCGTCAGCCCTTCAACCCGAACTTTTTCAGATATTTTGGCCAATTTACAGAATCATCACTGGATGTAATTTTGCAATATACATGTATAGGTCATTAATTAGAGTTCTTGCCTTACTAGAAATGAGAAAGAAAATGATTAACAATAAAATTCATCATTGATAAATGCTTAGATAATGCTGTGGTATTTTATAGGTGGAGGAGCCATTGAAATGGAATTGAGTAAATACCTGAGAGATTACTCCAGGTCAATAGCAGGAAAGGAACAACTTATGATCAGTGCAATGGCAAAAGCTCTAGAAGTCATTCCAAGACAACTGTGTGATAATGCAGGGTTTGATGCTACGAATATTCTCAACAAACTCCGACAGAGCCATGCAGAAGGTAACTGATTCTGATTTTGCATGCCCTTTATGTGTATGGGAAATATTCAAGTTTCAGCTATCTGATAGAAAGCTGTGATTGAAATTGTAGAATTCTATCATCTGTACCAGACAAGAAATTCATTCTTTCACTTTTGATGCAGAATATTTTTATGCACAAGACAAGAAAACATAAAATAACATAATTATGCATGTTGTTTCTTGTTTCAGGAGGTTTATGGTATGGTGTTAATATAATGAAGGAGGATATTTCTGATAATTTTGAGAACTGTGTTTGGGAGCCTGCTATTGTCAAAATTAATGCCATCACTGCTGCATCTGAAGCCACTTGTCTGATCCTCTCTGTCGACGAAACAATAAAAAATCCTAAATCAGGAGGAGATGCCCCTGGGGGTGGCCCCCCTGGCATGGGGCGTGGTCGAGGAAGACCCATGTGAAGTGTATCACCAGAAATAGGAACAAATTATGAACAAATGGATCTAAGTCTTGTCACCTGAAAAAGTTCAACAGATTTGGAAATATGGCAATCTGAATCAGAGGTGCCCTTTCAAAATCTTCAAACATTCAGCAGCAGATAACAAGTCAAGTGTTCATCTATATACTACAGCTTCTGAGGCTGTTATACTTAACCTAGTGTGAAATCCTTTTATACATTGTGAGAGACTGACCATTTCTCTAAGAGCTGTGATGATGTACATTGTATTATAAAATGTATGATTTTTAGACTGTGCTTTGATTGTATATTTATTTCATATGAATAAATAAGTCTCTAAATTCTCTTTGTTCTTAATGGTTGAACTACAATTTGTAGTCAACTATTTTCCACCTGTCCAACTGACTTCTTTTTGGAGCTTCATTCTACATTTTCTGATTGACAGATTATTAATTATGCCTTACAATTCAGAGTATTTGGATTGAGACACTATGTTAAAACAGACAATGGTGTAGATTCCTTGTTTGATGCATCTCTATCCTTTTGCATGGCCCAATATTCATGAATCACCAATATATAGGTCCTTTGTTTACAAGGATTGTAATAACTTGGAACAATTTTAAAGTCCAGGTCGGAATATTTACATGTATGTACATGTACTCTATTTTGTGAATTCCCTGTCTGACAGTAGTAAATTTTGTCACATTGCCCAAATTTTATAAGCATGTATTTCAGCCATTTATGGTTGTTTAAACTTGTGTGGTGTCACCCGCATGGCACAGTGGTTACAGTGTTTGCTATAGAGTCGCAGAGTAAGCTTAGAGTTGATCCTTAAGTCACGGGTTCAAATCCACTGTGTGAAGTGGAGACTGGTCCTATAAATGAGACCGTATACACTGAGGTCTTGTGTCACAGTAGTATGATCCCTCACTGTTCAAAGGCTGTAGGTGCAGCCCTACACTAGCAAGTGGTGGGTCTTAATTTTGAAGGGTGGTTAAACAAGCAAACAAACAAATTAAAACTTCAGTGGTAGATGATAATGTGTTATTTTTTTATGCCCCACCATGAAAGTGGATGAAGCATATATAGTGTTTGTCATGTCCATCGTCCGTCTCCATCCATGTGTCACACTTTGCATTTACCTCGGTTTCAAAGAAACTGTCATAGACATTTTAGCCAAAATTCATACACATATATGGATGAAAGCTATTAGGCTGTGGCATACTTACTGGACCTTTCCTGTGATCTTGCCTCACTATTCCCTATTTTGTGTCTAACTCAGTTCCTACGTAACTATCCATATAAATATCGTATCTGACTGTCAAATTGAAAATAAGTATATTTCCCATTTCACTGCTGTGAAGATGTTTTTATCAAAATTCATTATGTATATAGAGGATATTCAATGTTTTGTAGATGGATATGGAATTGATCTCACGAGTGGGACAAGATTTTTTTATATTTTCAAGAGTGCGCTGTGGGACAGGATTTTTTTATATTTTCACGAGTGAAAATATCGAGAATTCCTGTCTCACAAGTGAAATAAATTCCATATTCATTTACAAAACATTGAATTTTCTGTTTATTACATTTTCTTAGATTTTGCCTTTGTCTTTTCGTAACACAGTGTCATAAGTTGATAGAAATCGAAAACTTTTAAAATCGGCCCATATACCTGTGCACATCCCTTCCATGGTGCATGGCAAAACTTAAGTCTAGCTGCTTGCACGACCCTCTTTTAAAGGAATGCTTATAAATAGTTTCTCCAGAACAGAAGGCCATGTTAGTGATATTAAAATAGAAGCATCTCAATGTTTTGTGCATTCAAATTACATGTATAACATGACCCACTTGAGATAGGTTGGGGTAAAAGATTTTCATTTGAATAGAGGGGATCAAGGGGTTATTAAAGATCTTTTTCTTAAGAACAGCAGGGCCAGTGTGACTCGGGTGAGCATTGTGGCCCATGGGTCTCATGTTTCTTCTAGTGAGACAATTATGAAAATGCCTTTCACGGCATACACCATAAGACCATTTCAGTCTGAAGCAACCGTTAGTGCATATGACTTCGAGGTGATATGATAGACATATGTCACTTTTCATCATTTGAGAAACAGTTACCACCCCCTGGGTGCCACAGCATCACTAGCTGACTACTATCGGAAACTTTCACTTTCAGATCAGTGCCATAAAAAGATCGCAAACAGCTCCGAATAACTGGTTTGCGGTAGAGATGTGTATTAAACTATTAAACAAAACAAAAAAAAATCGATACGGTACGATATTTAATAAAGCAATCCACGATAAATTGGAGTTTTTTTTTTTTTTTTTTTTTTTTGTTTTGTTTTGTTTTTTTTAATAAATTACAAAAAGTCTAATTATGAATCATTTAAATTGCATAAATTTATAAAAGTGAATGTTTTAACTGATAATCATTTTGTAGTTCTTGTATTACTGTCATTACAAAATAGTGAAAATACACTTCAAATTCAAACTCTTACATGTAACCGTTGTAAAAGCAATGTGTTGAAGGACAGCTAGTGGTCTAATGTGTAATGTAATAATTTGATTTTAGATATGCAGTCTGCTTAATGTGTATTTCATTATTGGGCAGTTTTATTTCAAAACACCCCAAAAAAAATCGTTTTCGATTGAAATTTCTCATCTTTTACAAAAAAATTAGAAGAAACAAACTCTCTAACCAATAAGTACGGGAAGTTGATGTTTCAATACGATACACACTTATCGATACGTACATTTCGATATATTTATTCAGCCCTAGCTTGCAGGCAAAAGGCCATTTGAGAGCCTTGTTTTGGCCATGCGGAAAATTCAGCTGCATTGGGTAAGATGACATATTAGATTTATTTATGCCAATAAGACAAATATTCTGATTACGTATTGGAATATTGAATAGTATGTTAGCAATTTCGATTTTTGTTTAATTTATAAACTGCTCTATTTATTTCCTTTACAAGGCGAACAGAAGTGCTCATCCGAGACTATATTTTATTATATACATAATATGTTATTATACCTCTACTTTTTTTGTCTACATAAAATTAGATCGTTGTATGTGATATAATATACAGTTAAAGTATATCATTGAGGGAGTTAGCAAGATTCCAGTTCCCCAAGACCAGGTCTATTTCCCGAGGCGAAGCCGAGGGAAATAGTCATGGTCGAGGGGAACTGGAATCTTACTAACTGCTGCAATGATATACTTTTAACTGTTTTATTATACTGATACAAACGTAAAACTTAGAGGATTCAGATAACGTGAATTCATAGCAGGGAATAACTCAACTAACACACGGGGATTAGTCCATTCACATATCATACCAATGTAAAAGTAAAATCTAGAGGATTACGGATAACCGGGAATTAGCTTTTGATGAAGGGATTTACTCACTTGACTAACGCACGGGGATTAGTCCATTCATAACGATTTCTAGGGAATTAGTCATATCTAACGATCTAATGTTATATAGGGAAAAAATCAGTAGAGGTATAATAATAATTCCTTAGAAACTGTGAATAGACTAATTCCCGTTTTGCCGTGCGTTAGTCAAATGAGCTAATCCCTGCTTCGGTAGAGTAAAAGAGTTAAAAAGTATATCGTTATCGCCGCGGGATATAGTCCTGGTATTTGGGAACTGGAATCTTGATAACTTCCTCAATGATACATGTATAATTATGTACTTTAACTGCATATTATTAGGTACATAAAAGTTATCTTAATTTGTTTGTTTGGTCCGTTTATATATATACATTCATCAGTCCACAAACTACAGTCTTCGGATCCCCCTTTCCTTCCATCATTTCTTTTAAGTATTATTTGTCAAAATACTTTGTAGCCAAGTTGTTTAATTCAAGGGTTTATTGCATTTCATCGTAGTTGTTAGGGTTTTTCCGAGTTTCAACTAAACATGTCGAACAGGAAATGTCACATGTGTATATTTCCCGCCTTTCCATGACAATTTGGCCAATCACAATACAGCAGTTACAGCAACATGGCACAGTGTGCTCGTTGACGGGTGGATTTTCATTTAGTTCTATTAAATAATCTCGAATTTCATCTCCAAGTCTGTTGACTTTATCTTTGTTGCTTTCTATGAAGTACTTTTCAAGAAGTCCTGGTGTTAGAGTAAAGAGAAGAGAGAAGATTTGATGCAGATCAAAAGAACTCTTCTCATCTAAATAATGAACGAATTTAAGAGTATCATAAATGATCAAAAGAATCATCGATGTTACGCATATTTTCCCAATTACAAAAAACAGTTCCATTCGCAATGGAAAGAAACGCCCGGATATTTTCTCAAAAATCCTAATGTCAATTTCGGACGTACCTTGGATTTTCAAAATTTTATTCAGAAGCACTTTATACAAATCAAAACTTTCAAAGACATATAACAATAAATAAAGAATAGACGAGCCCCAAAACAAAAAATTTCGAAAATCTGTCGCATACAGATGAGGAATAGCAACCAGCAAGAGGTAAATTGTGCCTTGGAAGAAATATGTAAAGCCTATGATTATTACATTGTCTGTGAAGTAATAATATATAGCAAGCATGTAACCAATAGATAGTACTGTCGATAAGCAGTCAGTTATCTTTTGTAAGGTTTTAATGTAAAAATTATTGCTGTTTATTCCTGAGAACTTGTGCAATAAACACAATAATCTTTGAAATGTGTAGTTAAGTAATGGACATGAAATAAGTAAAAAAGTCATGCAAACATTTATAGGGAATTGTATTATTGCAAAAGAAACACAAATCCATCTTAAATTTCTATTTTGCGCAAATCGAAAACTTTCAAGGAAAATAACTGTCCAAAACCTAACAGAAATAAGTAAATAGAACTTGTTAATCATTTGTCTGCAGATGGATCTGCGTTCCTCTGAATGTAGGACTGCAAAGACAGAGTGAACAGAAACCGTTTTAAGAGGACCACACCTCGTCTTTGTATTAGGCAATGTAACTTTTCTGTCAAAACAACCCAAAATATCAAAGAGTAAGAAAGTATCCTCCTGGTCTTTGGAGAGATAGAACAGACCAATTATCATTATCAAAAACCATAAGGTAAACAAAACAGTTTTAATGACATAAACTTCCCATGAACTTCGTTCAATCGTCGTATCATAAACCCCTGGGTACTGAGACAACAGAGTTGGTAAATTCGAAAACAGACTTTCTTTTATGACGAAGAACAATATACAGCACAGAAGAATTATCAAAGTGAATCGGATGAGACTGTCAAATTTGCAACAATTTTTATAAAAAAGAACGTAATGAACCAAACGCCGAGGTGTGTAAGGGTAGTCCGACTTCCGGTAATGTTCGAATAGAGACTTGGTCTCGTCTGGCACTGCGACAGAAAGAAAAGTTGGGACGAATAAGAAGGCAATGAGGGTAAGGGCAACAACAAGGTACACAACCCGGGACTTTGGCTCATGTCTCATATCATTCGTATTTGTGGAGTAACACTGAAAGTCGTATCCAATAGAAATGTGTGACAAGTTAAAAAGAACACGTTTGAACTCTTGATTTTCGAAGAATCGATGACAAATCCAACGTTTAACGTCAGAACCCAATGATGACACACTTTGAGAATCATTAATCACGTATGTTAAATAGCTGCGTATAAAATCAGAATCGGACACGTTGACACAGTTGGATTCATTGACCAAATCGATACTTAGCTTCAACACACCGACGTTTCTTCTCATTACATTCAAAGTGAGTACATCCAAGTCGAGAGGATAACCAAGAAAATGTTTGTAGTTCTGAGTAACCCAAATCCATTCCATGATTCGGTTTCGATGAAATTCGTCAATTTTATTTCGTTCTAAGAAGCTTGAGTTGATATAAACATAAATTAATTTATTCCCTGCTGAGACAGACTTTTGAAATTTTTTCCTGTGTTTTGGAAGAGAGGAATTGCTGACTTGGCAATTACCTTCACCTAGTGCGATGAAAGACATGAAAACTGCCAAAAGGAGGAAGTTGTTAGTCCACATCATAATGAAAGCTGAAAAATGTAATTCTTTTTAAATTATGATTGTACATTTATATTGTTTTTACGTCCCAAATTCGAAAATTATAATCGAACCCAGGCCTTTCTGTTACGCACAATTATAGTAAATTCTGCGTCTGGTTTGACGATTTGTGCAAAAGAAGAAAAAAAATCTTTCGGTCGATTAAAATCACAGAACAGATTCTTAATATATTTTAAATTTATAAATAATTATATACTTACAACTCTTTATACATGTATATGTTTTGTAAGTATTCTTAAGATCACGTCAATAAAGAAAAAAGAATGATTTATTAGGTAAAACAAAATAGATATGCTTGTATCATTTATATACTCTGTAAGCACCCGGAAATTTTTACATGGTAAAACCAGATAATAATCCAATTAAAACATTGCTTTTTATCAAGTACCCAGACATGGTATCAAGTGCAGTGCTATTCAATTATTGGGTTTTCAGAATAGGATATTGCTAATTATTATCACTCAATTTCAAATTGAACTCAGCATTTTGAGTTTGCAATTATTGCTTAATGTTCAAATACTATATCAGATTAAAAGATCTGGAGTCAAGTACTACATAATATGATACGATTTTCTCAGAGGACAAAGAGTTAGCTTTAAAAAAGCTATGACTTATGGCAAAGCAAGATTTTCAATCTTCAACAAAAACTTGACTTGAAAAATATTTCCCATGAGGAGTTTAGGTTTAAG
The DNA here is from genome assembly GCF_033153115.1 of Saccostrea echinata. Taxonomy (NCBI): domain Eukaryota; kingdom Metazoa; phylum Mollusca; class Bivalvia; order Ostreida; family Ostreidae; genus Saccostrea; species Saccostrea echinata. Next base: position 98,846 of record NW_026889757.1, on the reverse strand, counting down.
TCAAATAAAACTTGTTGATATGACCTATGAACAATTGAGCAAAATCTCACTATCTAACTCGGGAAAACTATTTCTGTAGTAAAACTTAAATTATGCTACATATAAATTATAAGATTACTTAAAGCTTCCTTTAAAAAGTGTGAACGGTCACAGCTAATAAAAAATTAAGAATTATAGTGCACATTCTCTATTTACTATAACTATATATATATATATATATATATATATATATATATATATATATATATATATATATATATATATATATATATATATATATATATATTGTATATGTATGTGTTGACATTCAAAAAATGAAGTTTAAACTAAACAGTTAGATATTGTAAATTTACCAATAATCCCTAAAGAAAAACATATGTGCTATGTTTGTAAATTCGTATTTATTTAAAACGAAAACCATTTTTGTACTTTACTGTCCAGTGTATGACAAACTTCAATTTTAATATTTAAAAATTTATATGATTTTTTTTAGTGATAAATCATATTGTGTACTGGTCCCATTAACCTATGTGATTAAGATATAACAAAACGTTTATGTAGCTATTTTCAATTTAATTTATTTATTGTACAATTATATATACATAGGAAATGGACGATCATGCATATATTTTAAAGTGATGAAAATAGTGTATGCTAGAGATTATACAACAATGATGTACCTACATGTATCTTATTACATAGATAATACAATATGCGTATCAAGTTAACATAGTAGACTGCTTTAACAGTTTCTTATTTCAAATGCCTTTAAGATACATATTTTCTTAGATTACTCAGTTCTTTGACATTATCAACACCGAGGAGCTGCAGGGGCGTCGGCAAGTATTTCACATTGGGGAGGGGAAGTGGATCGAAAAGGGGGGGGGGTCCTATAACTAACTTTTTGTGACATAAATAATTAAAATTTCTGCCAAAATCTTGACGTTTTCCCTTTAAATCAATAGCTTAGAGGTATATTCTGATTAAAAAAGAACTATTAAATATGCAACAACACGAACAACAAAATGCTTTATGTGTTTTAAGTTACATATACTATTAAATAAAACAAAACCGGGTTATTTTTAAATAGCTAGAAGATAGTTTGTTTAAATTTTTTTCCCGAAACAGCATAGAATGAACTTTGAAGGGTTTATGACGAGGTAAAGATTAAAATACATATAATTTTCTATCATTGTATAATATTTATTGTTACTTGCCGAAAAAATGCAGAATTATATATGAAATTTAAAATGAACAGGGGGATTAATCCTCATAATACTGGTACCTTTATTTTTGACATGCAGAAATACGTATGACATTATTAAAAAAAATCAACCGAAGTTGTTTAATTAGTAATTTTACCAAGTATTTTAGTATTTTGCTTTAATTTAATAGCTTACAACTTCGATTCATCAAAGATTTCCTAATACTGATCGACCGATTGGTTAGACAATAAACAGGTCTGTTATACGAGGGGGAACATGTCAGGAGGGGGGCCTCCAATTTTTTCCCACTTTCTCCACTTGTTTTCTGAGAATAGTCTTTTTGCTTAAGTTTTGATAAGTGAAAATTCATTCATTTTCTAGAGGCTGCTTGCCCCCCCCCCCTCCCCTCATACACACTTTTTGATCCTGTTAGATCGAACTCAGCTGTATAAATTTAGACACGAAGGGTTGCTCCAATATAACTTCTTATAATAATTTTTTGTAAGTCCTCATGCGTAGGGTATATAAGTTGGTATTCATCCTCAATATGTTAATACACAGTTTCAATATATGTAATATGTAATCATTCGATTCATAATCAAGCTACACTCCGAAATCCCGAGTCTCTGTACAGAGATCTGATCAGCGACTGTCAGAATTTCGGAGCGCAACAAAGACCTGATTAGAAGGTACCGTTGTCTTTCTAAGCATCATTAAATCGCTAAAACTATATCTCGCTAAAAACCTCATGCTTATTTTTAAGGACAAATCGCTCAATTTGCGTCCCGCTAAAAAATCCACTTTTACGATAATATGTTTGAACTTCAAAAGATACATCTTCCCCTAGGGCATGTACCTCTCTCGAGAGAGAAGAGAATCAATTTTGTCATGGGGTTGTCAAAGTCAGATAATGACAAGATTAAACAAGAGGCCCAAGGGCCTTGAATCGCTCTTCTGATAAACTGTACAACCTATCACTTCTATTCGAAGCCTCTAAGTATCCTGTATATTTAGATAAAGCCTTGAAATTCCAAAGGTAGGTCATCATGACCTACATTTTAGATGAAACACTCTGAGAACCCACGATCATTTTACGCCAGTTAGTACCTGAGAGTAGGTCATGGTGACCTACTTATCACTTGTCAATCTCTGAGGACTCAAGATGCATCAACTAAGTTTGATGATTCTAAGCCAATTAATACCCAAAATAATTTTAAAATTATATCCATAAAATTTCAAAAGTAGGTCACAGTGACCTACTTTTCAGATGACATACTTTGAGGACCCAAGATGCATCAACTGACAAATTTTGATGATTCTAAGCCAATTAGTACCAGAAATATTTAATTATAGTCATATAAATTTCAAAGGTAGGTCATGGTGACCTACTTTTCAGTCGACCTACTTCGAGCACCCAAGATGCATGGACTGAAAAAGTTTGATGATTCTAAGCCAAATAGTACCTGAAAATATTAAATACAGCTGTAAAATTTCAAAGGTAGGTCATGGTGACCTACTTTTAAGTTGTTGTACCCCAAGAACCCAAGATGCATCAACTGACAAAGTTTGATGATTCTAAGCCAATTAGTACACAAAATATTTAATTAAAGCCATAAATTTTCAAAAGTAGGTCATGGTGACCTACTTTTCAGTCGACTTACTCCGAAGACCCAAGATGCATCAACTGACAAAGTTTGATGATTCTAAGCCAATTAGTAACCGAAATAATTAATTATAGTCATATAAATTGAAAAGTAGGTCATGGTGACCTACTTTTCAGTTACTCCGAGGACCCAAGATGTATCAACTGACAAATTTTGATGATTCTAAGCCAAATAGTACCCAAAAATATTAAATACAGCCATAAAATTTCAAAGTAGGTCACAGTGACCTAATTTTCAGTCGACCTACTCCAAGGACCCATGATGCGTCAACTGACAAAGTTTGATGATTCTAAGCCAATTAGTACACAAAATATTTAACTAAAGCCATAAATTTTCAAAAGTAGGTCATGGTGACCTACTTTTCAGTCAACCTACTCTGAGGACCCAAGATGCATCAACTGACAAAGTTTGATGATTCTAAGCCAATTAGTACCCAAAATATTTAATTAAAGCCATGAATTTTCAAATTTAAAAAGTAGGGCACTGTGACCTACTTTTGAGTCAACGATACGAGGTCCTTAGATGCACAACTGACAAGATTTGATGATCCTAGTTCTTATAGTAAGCAAAATATCAACATTTTAATGAAATATAATTTTTGGTCAATTTTGAAGTGACCTTGAGACCACACCCTTTGCCCCAGGGTAAATCCCCGTGCAAATTTTAATCTACAACATATCCTCAACCTTTTGTATAAGTTTGGTGATAATCTGCCAAGTGGTTCTTGAGAAGAAGATTTTTTAGCAACCAGTACTTTTGGTTTTAATTAACTTATTATCTCCCCTTGTTTAAGGGTCACAACCCTAGTTTTAGTAAAAACGGGAGCCCTTGGGCCAAGGATACCCCGTGACAAATTTGACAATAATTGGGCATGGGGTTCTTGAGTTATGGCCCATATTCTAAAAAGTTTACGCACACCGCACAAATGGCTATAGCATTAGCTCTTTGAGCCTTTGGCTCAAGAGAGAAAAAAATAGGAATAATACTTGGGTTGACTGGAAATACACAAACGTTTTCTTTTTTATTTATATAGTTTATTATAAAAACATATCTTCAAAGTAATCTTCAAATTCTTCTTCTCTGAAATAAGAAAACAAACACGCATGAAGAGTTTTGAGATTTAAGCAATCACGGAAATTTTATTTTGAAGAGAATGGAATCAGACAATTTTTTTGCATGCTATCCCAAATAAATTCACAAAGGATCCATGAAATAGGAGCTAGTTTTTATTTTGCTGCAAATTTAGATTTTATTTATGTTTTAATTATGTTTCATATTATGATCATCCTTAATATTAGATAGAAAGAATTATTCCTAGATTTAAGATAATTCTGTGCCAGAATGAACAATCATGGGTCATAAACATTCGAAAAAATACTTTTATTAAAACATAAATGTGGAGTCTTAAATTAGCCATTGCTTTGTTGTGTTTTGGAGTTGTGAATTCTCTGATTTAATACCTAGATTTTTCCTCTGATATTTTTGCTGGACCACTCCATAATGATTTCTCTTCTTCACTAGACTTTTCCTTCTCCCTATTTGATGAACCTCCAGGGTGTTCTGTGTCTTCTAGAAAATGCCAAGTAACATTTCATTACACAACATACACGTAACAAACTTTCAATATTCTCTCTGCTTATTATACATGTACCTGTTTATAATTTAATTTTGTTTGCATTCTAGCCTCTGATTGGTTAATATCCAAAAAGGAACACAAATTATTTCTGTATAACCTGGTTTGGTATGGGACCCCCCCCCCCCCCCCCCGACAACCAGCTGAATCATATCCATACAATCCTCTCATTTCTAGTCATCGGGATTCATGGAAAATTCCAGATTTAATAAATGTACCTTCAAACAATAATTTGATCTTACCACATGTAAACAAACAACAAGGCTGCTAGGCCTATGTATCATTTTTTACCTCCCCTCGCTTCCCATCACTTCTGTTACTTCCCTTACTATGGTTGTATTATTGAGCGGCAAATTTGAACTAATAAAAAGCAACAAAATTTTACCCCCATAGTTATTTAATGATTTTAAAATTAAATTATAAGGAATGACTCTAATTCTTGGCCAAATTATTCGAATATAACCTGGTTTGAGCCAGTTTACGCTGTTTTATAATCCGCTTTGCAGATTATAAAGCGTAAACTGACCCAAACCAGGTTATACTCGAATAATTTGGCCAAGAATTTGAGTCATTCCTAAAATAACCTCTGATCCAAAGCGCACAAGCTAGTACATAACGACAAAACTTTCACTGATGTTTATATCATATTATAGGCTTTATTTTTTGATCACGGAATATGCTCATATTTTAATTCTTCTTTCTACCTAAGTACACCATTTTTCAATAAATTTAAGAACATTGTAATTTCATGAAGCCAGTTTTCCAATATGCAGTCTCAGAAGGAAGTCTCTAAACATCCTCAAAATATCAGAAATCCTGAGTACACTCTTTGCTGTGGGACACCTAACAGACTTTATTTATTTTATTAATCTCTCATTGAGAAGCACCATTCAAATTGAAGCTTTCATAAGTTGACATAAAATATAAACAGAAAGTAAGCAGTTGACACCTCAATGAACATTACAGGTTGTTTGTCACCGAAAGCCTTAATGTGATTGGTCGAGAGATAAACTAAAGGCATATGGGCCACTTCGCTCATTCGATTGCATTACAAATTTTCCAATATTTTCTCTGCTGATAATACTATAACTATTCATAATACATTACAAATTGTCCAATATTCTATGTGCTGATAATACTTTACCTATTTTTATTACATTTTCAACAGTGAAATACTGTGATTTATTCATTGAATAAAAGTGATATTCTCTCACAGTGTGAAAGGATACCAAAAATGATATTCTCTCACAGTGTGAAAGGATATCAAAGTAAGTAAAAAATAATATCTGGCCTGTCATAAGATAGAGATAGTAACTAAGCATCTTGATAGAGCTAAAACTGCAAATTTCTTCCTAAATATGTTGCTAAAATCCATGCTATGTAATTCATTCTGTTTTCAATCTGACACACAACTTCTAAGCTATGACGTCTCAACCGCTCAACTATGACGTCAGGCCTATGACACTGTGTTATGAAAAGACAGAGGCAAAGGGAAAATCAAAGAAAATGTAATAAACAGAAAATTCAATGTTTTGTAGATGAATATGGAATTTATTTCACTCGTGAGACAGGATTTTTTGATATTTTCACTCGTGCTTCGCACTCATGAAAATATAAAAAAATCCTGTCCCACTCGTGAAATAAATTCCATATTCATCTACAAAACATTGAATATCCTCTATATATTAAATGTGCATTACAACTGTCCAAATTTGCAATATTCTATGTCCTGACATAGCTAGACCTGGTTTCATGAACATGTTCATTACAAACACTTCTTGTACCTGTTTTTGGCTATTCTGTTAATGTTCATGACTATTCTGTACCAGTTTTTGGCTTTCTGTAAATGTTTATGACTATTTTGTACCTGTTTCTGGCTATTCTGTATATGTTTATGACTATTCTGTACCAGTTTTTGGCTATTCTGTATCTGTATCCACAATCATTACACTCTGCTTAATATTATTATCACTTCTTAACAGGTTTCTTAATCACAGCGCAATATTCTATGTGCTAACAATACTTTTAAATTACCCATTTAAAAGTTCAAAACATAAGGTCCAGTATTCTCTCTGCTTTAATAACTGTTGCTTATACCTATGTGAAGGTTCACAGCATACTGTCCAATATTTTCTGTGTTGACAATACTATACCTTTTCACAGGTTCATTACTCAGTCCAATAGTCATTGTTTTAGGAACTTTTACAGCCTGATTAAAGATTTCTGTCCAATATTTTCTATATTGACAATATTATTTCCTGTACAGAACATTATGATATTGCTGTCCAGTATTCTCTGTTTCAGCAAATGTATTAATGGTTACTGTCCAATATTTCTCTGTTGACAATACTGTACATTTATAAAGGTCCATTACAATATTACAGTCCAATATCTCTGTTTTAATACTGTAACTTGTACCTCAATAAAGTGTAGTGTGCATAATGTTGACTATACTCTACCTGTTTCTGATGAACTCCTGTGATGAGATTTGTGTTTTTTGTAACTTGATTCAACTTGTTTGTCCTTCCTTTTCTTCTTAGGAAGTATTTCTTTCTTTCTGAAAAGGTTTGAAAGATGTTAAAAGAAAATAATCAAATTTTGGATACAATTACATTCTTTGTATAACAATAACAAAACATTTATAATAAACCAAATTTAAATGTTTTTAAACATTCACAAAATTTTAATTATTCATTTTTGTCTATACTTACTTATGATGGTAATTTAATTTGTATGAGCAATCTGGGCAGAGTCCTAAAATAGATACAAATAATGTCAAATGTATGCCCCATTTCCTTTCACTATCTTTTGAGTTTTCCTTTACTCAGAAACTTTCCACATCCCAAAATCAAAAAGTTTTTTTCATGCTTGAAGGATTTACAGAATTTTGTGTTTAACTTAACACAACTCTGATTCCATTAAAAGCCAAATTTTAAATTATTATCTATGTTTCAATTGTAGTACAGCACAATCTCAAGTCATATTCATTTTAACCTTTATCAATCTAGGTAAGTTGTTAGATGAACATCAGCTTTTCACTCGATCCCCTATCCTGTGCATTGTGATAATGTACAACACATTATTACTGAACTGTATTTTATTATTATAGTTACTTAGTTTACTTACTTAGTTTAACAAGAGCATTTTTCTTTTCTTGATCCTCAACATATGCAAAGTTAACTTCCCAGCTTCTCAATCCATTTTTTTCATTGCATTTTCTATTACCACAGCTAAAATGACCTAAATTTAAAATTATATACATGTAGTATTTATTTTGCCCATAAACATTTTGCATGCTGTATCCAAAATGTCATTAAGTGAAAGGAAACATCATCTCTAAAGTCTTAAATGTTTATGTGTATACAAGAATCGTCAATTACTGATATATATTTCCATTTCTATTTGTTTTCTCTGTGATAACTCTTTGAAAGTTAGGAGAGTTGATTTCTTGATCATTCTACCGGAATGTAAATTTCACCAAGCAAAAGGTCAGGACCTAAGAAGGCCTAATATGCATGTAACTCTCGTGCGGTTGTCTTTGTGTCTGACACTAAGGAGGCCTAATATGCATGTAAATCTCGTGCAGCTGTCTTTGTGTTTGACGTCAGTGGGTGAGGACTATTGAAATTGACATGTGAGGCCTCTTGTATTTTAAATCTATTAGTCTACATTTTTTTAAAAATCTAAATTTACAATTTTATTTCACAATGAAATGGAAATATAAAGAATCACTGTCTAGTTAGTAGAGTATGCCAGGGACATCAACGATAGTTGGAAACGTGGGATAATTTATGCATAAAGGGCTTTGCCCGTTATGCAAATTATTTCACGTGTCCAACTATCGTTGATGCCCTAGCTGGCATACTCTACTAACTAGACAGTGATTCCTTAAATAAACATCTAATCAAGCCTGATATATTAATCTTTTTATTCTGATTAACAAATAAGGATAATGATATGACTACCTTACTGAATATTTGAGTAAAATTTCTTATATCTTAGATACCTTTTCCTTCTACAACCTCTTTCTCTGTCCTCCATCTCATGGCAACCTGAAAAATTCCTTTCTTTTTCAAAGAGATCTACATTTGAAATGCTTCTTACATCAGGCCTCTTTTTAAAAATTCCCCTTACATCTTGTGTACAAACCAGTCTTTGTATACAAAGACTTCTAAATGTATTCAAAAGTATTTTCTTGAATCTTAACTTTAGAGAGTTTATGAATTACTTTTTCTACGTTATTTTGCCTGAATCTTAATTTCAAATAGTCTGTAAATCATTCTTTCTTCCTTATTTTCCTGAATCTTAATTTTAGAGAGTTTATAAATAATTCTTTTCTACCTTATTTTCCTGAATCTTAATTGTAGAGAGTTTATAAATAACTTTTTCTACCTTATTTTCCTGAATCTTAATTTTATAGAGTCTATAAATAATTCTTTTCTACCTTATTTTCCTGAATCTTAACTTTAGAGAGTTTATGAATTACTTTTTAGGTCACCTGAGTCACTCAGGTGACCTATTGCTATCCGTTTTTGTCCGTCGGCGTGCGTCGTGCGTCTTGCGACGTGCGATGTGCATTAACATTTGAACATTTTTAGCTTCTTCTCTGAAACCGCTCAACCAATTTCAACCAAATTTGGCATATAGCATCTATGGGTGAAGGGGAACAAAAATTGTGAATTTCATGATCCCTGCCCCCCTGGGGCCCGAGGGGTGGGGCTTAAACCACCAAAATTAATGCAATCTTTAAAAATCTTCTTCTTTACTCCTGGACATCAAGCAGTCAAACTGTTGGCATGATTGTAATAAGCATAGACCCCTCTACCAAAATTGTGAAATTCATGGCCCCAGGGTCAGGGGTTCTGGTGCTAGGGAGGGGCTATATAGATAATATAGTGAAAGTGCATTATTTCTTTGAAAATCTTCTTCTCTGCTCCTGGGTATTAAATAAACTAACTAAGTATATAGTTATGATGAGTAAGAGTGCCTCTTCCAAAATTGTGAAATTCATGGCCCCAAGGTCAGGGGTTCTGGTGTTAGGGAGGGGCTCTATTGATTATATAATGAAAATGCATAAATTCTTTGAAAATCTTCTTCTCTGCTCCTGGGTATTAAATACAGTTCCTAAGTACATAGTTATGATGAGCAAGAGTGCCTCTTTCAAAATTGTGAATTTCATGGCCCCAGGGGCAGGGGTTCTGGTGTAAGGGCGGGGCTCTATTGATTATATAGTGAAAATGCATTACTTCTTTGAAAATCTTCTTCTCTGCTCCTGGGTATTAACTACAGTAACTAAGTACATAGTTATGATAAGCAAAAGTGCCTCTTCCAAAATTGTGAATTTCATGGCCCCAGGGTCAGGGGTTCTGGTGTTAGGGAGGGGCTCTATTGATTATATAGTGAAAATGCATTAATTCATTGAAAGTCTTCTTCTCTGCTCCTGGGTATTAGATAAAGTAACTAAGTACATAGTTAGGATGAGCAAGAGTGCCTCTTCCAAAATTGTAAATTTCATGGCCCCAGGGTCAGGGGTTCTGGTGTTAGGGCGGGGCTCTATTGATTATATAGTGAAAATGCATTAATTCTTTGAAAATCTTCTTCTCTGCTCCTGGGTATCAAATAAAGTAACTAAGTACATAGTTATGATGAGCAAGAGTGCCTCTTTCAAAATTATGAATTTCATGGCCCCAGGGGCAGGGGTTCTGGTGTTAGGGCAGGGCTCTATTGACTATTAAGTGAAAATGCCTTAATTCTTTGAAAATCTAGTTCTCTGCTCCTGGGTATTATTGAAACAAATTAAATACATAGTTTTGATAAGCAAGGATGCCTCTTCCAAAATTGTGAAATTCGTGGCTCCTGGATCAGGGGTTCTGGTGTTAGAGCGGGGCTCTATTGATTTAATGTGAAAATGTTTTAATTCTTTAAAAATCTTTTTCTCTGCCCCTGGGTATTATTCAAACAAACTAAGTACATTGTTATGATAAGCAATGATGCCTCTTCCAAAATTGTGAAATTCATGGCCCCAGGGACAGGAGTTCTGGTGCTAGGGCGGGGCTATATAGATCCTGTAGTGAAGGTGAATTATTTCTTTGAAAATCTTCTCTTCTATTGATTATAAAGTGAAAAAGCAAAATTTATTTGAAAATATTCCTTTCTGCTTCTGGTTAAAAAAGCAATGAAGCTAAGTGTATAGTTATGATGAGCAAGAGTGCTTCTTCCAGAGTAGTGAATTTCATGACCCCTGGGTCAGATGTGCTGGTGTGAGGGTGGGGCTCTTGATAATATAGTAAAAATGCATTAATTCTATTAAATAATCCTGTTTGCTCCTTGGTGTTAAGCAGATAAACAAAGTGATTAGTTATGATGAGCAAACTTATGGTCCCAGGGTCAGAAGCTCTGGTGTTGTGGGGTGGGGGGGGGGGGGGGGCTCTATTGATAATATAGTGAATCTGTAGTAAAAATGCATTATTATTTTAAAAATCTTCTCCGCACCTGGGCATATCAGAGGCAAAAAGAGTAAAAGTTTTAATAAGGAAGATTATTTTTACCAAATTTTTGAACATCTGGACCATTTGGTCAAGCGTTCTGGTCCTGGCCAGGGCTCTATTATTTTGTATTCTACTGAGAGGAGTTATTCCCCTTTGCCATTTACTTTTGATAATTTATCACTGTAAATAATGTACTTGAAAGGTAAATAGAATAAGATAATTATGCAAAAACTTTTATTGTATAATACAAAAAGTACTTTCATAGTTTTAATGATCAGATAGACTTGTAAGTAGTAGATAAATAAAAATGAGACAAAAATAACTTGTCTTATTAAATGTTCATCAAGGACCAAGAGAGGCCAATGTAAGAAATTTCAACAAAGGATTAAAATAGTAGAGAAGCATTGATAATTTGTTAATATACTGTATGGTGATAGTGATAAATGGGGATCAGATTTATAGAACATAATTTATAAACTGTTAATGAATATTAAGACCAATTATTTTGTTGATCATGATCACCCTATTTTTCTTACTTTTTGGCAACAAAGTTTCACCTTTCAGTTCATATTATACTCTATGCATCCTTTAAATTGTTGTATCATACTCAGGTGACCGTTAAGGCCCTTGGGCCTCTTGTTCTACGTTATTTTGCCTGAATCTTAATTTCAAATAGTCTATAAATCATTCTTTCTACCTTATTTTCCTGAATCTTAATTTTAGAGAGTTTATAAATAACTTTTTCTACCTTATTTTCCTGAATCTTAATTTTAGAGAGTTTATAAATAACTTTTTCTACCTTATTTTTCTGAATCTAAATTTTAGAGAGTTAATAAATAATTCTTTTCTACCTTATTTTCCTGAATCTTAATTTCAAATAGTCTATAAATAATTCTTTTCTATCTTATTTTAATGAATCTTAATTTTAGAGAGTTTATAAATAATTCTTTTCTACCTTATTTTCCTGAATCTTAATTTCAAATAGTCTATAAATAATTCTTTTCTATCTTATTTTAATGAATCTTAATTTCAAATAGTCTATAAATAATTCTTTTCTACCTTATTTTCCTGAATCTTAATTTCAAATAGTCTATAAATAATTCTTTTCTACCTTATTTTCCTGAATCTTAATTTTAGAGAGTCTATAAATAATTCTTTCTACCTTATTTTCCTGAATCTTAATTTTAGAGAGTTTATAAATAATTCTTTTCTACCATATTTTCCGGAATCTTAATTTCAAATAGTCTATAAATAATTCTTTTCTACCTAATTTTCCTGAATCTTAATTTTAGAGAGTCTATAAATAACTTTTTACTACCTTATTTTCCTTGTACCGACTTAGGTCTGTTATGCAGTATTCTTTGAACAATTTGTCGTAGTATTTCTTGGCTAGCCTCTTCTCCCTGTCAAAGTACATCTAGCTTTCATTAAATACTTACATGCATATATTCCACAAGATTTTGAATTTTCAGTACATGTGTTTACAATCAATTTTCACTGGACCTCAGACTTAAGTGTCTGGGACATGTATGTTTCATTAAACAAGATGAATTTGTTAATATCCACATTTCTATATATCCCTCAAATAAAAAGCATGTCACTCCCAATGCAGCCAATGACTATTACTCATGGTACAGTATCTCCATCTTTGTTACAGTAAGATTTTTTATCTCTGCTTTCAAATATGATAGGTCTCTCAGAAGGAGATCCAATATCTTTTTTCCAACATTTTTCTTCTCATGATGAGAGAAGAAATACACGAGAGGACCTCCTTCAGTGACTCACCATGTATCAGCTTCATCCTCATTCCACAGAAATTTGTGATGTTCTTTAATCACATCCATGTCTGTCTTGTCTTTGGAACTATACAAATAGAATGCCCATATTACATGTATATAGGAATGTATTTAAATCAATAAGAGTATATTCTTCTAAAACAATTTCACATACATTTTTTTTAAAAAAAAGTAAAAATTAAACTTCTACTTTGTATTCAGTTATATGCACAGTTGAACTTTGTCATCTTGAACATTGATCTCAAATTCTTAATTTGTCTTAAAAGTCTCCTTTTTTCCCAATTTGTTTAAAGCATTTTTTACTTACTTGTCTCTTTTGAAGAATTTTTCTGATCCTCCATAATACTGAATGTAATCATTCACATACTTCTTATGTCTGGTGTACTAGATTTGTTAAGACTATAAACTATATCCAGCATACACTTTTAATGACTTGACTTGAAAGGCTAGAGTCACAAATGGGTCATTTTAAGAATCATCTGAAATTTTTGAGGGGCAGTTTTTAAAAATAATTTAAAAGTTTTGCAACTAAATTTTATTTGAATAGTCAATTTCCTGGAGAAAACAAATCAAAGGCAAAAAGATTTTCTTTGTTTTTTTTCTGTGAGCTGACATAAAGGATACTCCAGCATGCTAGAGGTTCACGGCAAGATACTTTTGGCTCGACACCGCAGTATATAAGGAGCATAGGGATGTTAATCAAGGCTCTTACTTGTTGGAGTAACCCTAAGGATATCTGCTCCTCAGACATGAATTCTAACTCTTAAATTTATTATTTATTTAAAAAATCTCAAAATGAAGCTTTAAACTGAAATCTTTTAGTGCAATAATTTTCACTTCATGTATCTCAATATGACTCAAGATTCTTTGAACTCGTAGAAATGGTCTAATAAAAAAATTGACAATTGTGCCCAATAAAAGCATAAAAATAAATGTTCATTTGGTCAATTGTTGAGACAGTTGTAAAACACCAATAAATTACCAGAGTTTACAAGTTAAAAGGAAAGGGAAAAGAATTTATGTATCTTAGTTAAAGAAATTTGCCTTGCACTAAAGTAAATTTTTCACAGATTATGAATTATAAATGTTTCAGATTTTACATTAGTCATAGTAATAATAAGGATACTGCATCCATACTGAGGATTTGCATTCTGTGAATCTTGCCTTCCTCCCTGAAAAAGAACTTGAAAAAGGTAATTCATGTCTTAGGGTGAGCATTATTCATTCACAAAGAAACTATAGCCATCATACCTCCCATACTCGTCTTCCAGTTCTCGTTTGTTGGCGACCTTTTCTGTTGTCTTCTGACGCTCAGGTACAAGATCATGTCTTCTGGACCTTTGTTAATGTGAAAGGTACAACAGAAATCAGAGCAAATATTCATAGTATACCTCTACTGAATCACATATCACTTTGATTATCATATTTAATATTCTCTGATTGCAATTGAATGAATGTGTGCATAATATATAGCAAAATCTCTTCACTTTAGTGAAATCAAATAGGTATATAAAATATATCTGACTCATGACCAAAGCTATTAAGCTGAAAAAAAGAATAAAAAACATCCTAGGCCTAAATGAAAGTTAAGTTGGATTACGGTTTATCAGGTCCAGTACAATCAGTACATTTAGCTACATAGCTAAAATTACCTACCGTAGCTTTATTTACCTACCTCAGATAGCTTTATTTAGCTATTTCAAGGCAATTTTTCACAATTTTGCTTCTTATTTTAAAAAGACAAAAAGTCGCAAGTAAATGTCTACTTATATTATTTAAAAAGCAATGTAAAGCAGAGATAGTTTTAACATTGCTGTGTTTGAACACTTTTAAGGAAAATATGTATTTCCATTGTTGAGTAACTGTACACCACCTTGTGTGTGATGAGGTGTGGATAAGTATGATTACTTCACACTGTGCTCATGTTAACCAACTGGTCTTCTTTGTTATTTCACTCAAGAAGAAACTGTTAGATCACAAATTAATTGTGTTTATAGCCCCAAAACCTTTAGAACTTTGATTGCAATTGCGATGAAAAAGACACATCTCCAAGAGTGATTTTTTTCATTAATTGTTTTCAGATGAGTTCAAAGTTGAAAATTATCACTGCATCAAAGTGCAATTTTCTGCACTTTCTGGGAAAAATGCTAATTTAAGAAATAAGTTTGATTTAGTAGCTAAATAAAGCTACTTCAGGTAGGTAAATAAAGCTATGTAGGTAATTCAAGCTACGTACATGTAGCTAAATCTAGTGATTGTACCAGGCCTGTTTATGCCAAAATATACTTGCCTTCTTTCCTTCTCTGCATCAGAATCGAAATCTGAGGTGTAACCACCTCCAGTATGAATCTGTGGGGTGAAAAAAGTATATTATAAAAGACGCCAGTTCAGTCTATTTAAAGTCTATTCATGAAACATGTCTGATGCCTACCCGAGAGAAGTCTATGCTCTCCTCTGACATGTTGTTTACAAATTAAACGGAAGTGAAATGGATTTACCCATTAAAGAAAAAGGGGTAGAATTTCTATACACTTAAAAAAATTCAATAATTAGGGGAAAACCCCATATAGAATTGAACTTCTTTAATATTTTTTAATTTAGCAATATGCTTGCATTAAATTCATCATTTCCTCTGAAAAGTTCGAAGCATCATTCCATAAATGAATTTGGTGTTATGTAAACGACCCCCTTTGAGCGGACGAGTTCATTTATAACAAAAAAGATGGCTGCGCCCACAATCTGTGTTCCAGGTACTGACAATTTTTTGATCTCGTTGATTTTAGAAGTCTTTCATAAACACGAAAAATTCAGGAAGTACAAATCATTTCACAAAGGTTTACTCACCGATTTTTAATCCCATAAGTATGAAAGAGGTTATTTTTTACATGTATATTGACATTCTCACGGTTCTGTTCAAGACTGTCGTGTTTATTGTTTTTCGTGCCCGATTAAAATTGACAGGTATGTCATCTCAGTACTTTTGTCTAAATGAATATATTATCACTTCTTTCATACTATTTTTAAAATATCTCACTTCTCATTTGTCTGCTACTGGCAAAGAGGCTTGTCACAGTTAAAATATTTGCCAATTGATGATCTTTATGTTGTCACCTCCAAAGGCACTCCCTATGTATTATTAGTAAATTTCTGTAAATGACAAGATAAGTACAGTAAAACTCAATTATAACGAAGTTACTGGGATATGTGAAATTACTTTGCTATATCTGTAATTTGCTATATCTGTATAAGGAATTCGTAAAATTTATTTAGCTGGGGATCCAAGAAAACTTCGCTATATCCATGAATTCACAATATCAGTGTTCATACTAAACAAATTTTACTGTATTTATATAAGTCCACCCCTATACTGTAGTATAGACGGGTAGATCTCTATATGTATCTGCTTGCTTGAAAAGTTTCATGCAATATCAAAAATGTTTAGACTACCCCATTTAAGATCTTGTGAACGCATGTAAATCAGACCACTCACTGAACAGGTTGTCTAGCTGAAACATTCTTTTGAAGATATTAAAATGAAGTGAGGCAAAATTTTGCCCAATTCTTAATTTGACACAACAATCTATTGCAGGTCGCTAATGCTAGAACCCAAAAAATGAAGCATGAGGATGAGAGAGTCATGTATTTGCAATTATAAACAAGATGTGTCTGTGAAACACTGATGCCCCCGTATGGCAACTCATATCAAAGGTTAAACTTTCTCAAATGCAAATCAAATATGTTGGTACCGAAAGTAAGGTCTTGTCTCGAGGAGTATACCTTTGAAATATGAAAACCCTAGCAGAAACCATTGAATAGATATGGAAAAAGGTTAAAGTTTTTCAAAAGTAAGTCAAACATCAAGGTCAAGTTCAAATGGTCAAAATTAGTGGTGCCCAATGAAAGGTGTTCTAACAAGAAATATACATGTAAAATATGACAGCCCTGGCACCAACCATTCAAAAGTTATGACCAAACTCCAAGGTGAAAGGGTCAAAGTTGTTGGTATCCAAAGAAAGGTCTTGTTACAAAGATTACATATGTGAGGTATCAAAGCCCTAGCACCAACCATTTAAAAGTTATGGCCAAGGTTTAAGTTTTGCAAAGGTAGGTCAAACTCCAAGGTCAAGGTCAAATGATCAAAGTTGTTGGTATCCAACGAAAGACCTTGTCACAAGGATTACATGTTTGAAGGATGAAAGCCCTAGCACTAAGTGTTCAAAAGTTATGGCCAAGGTTAAAGTTTTTCAAAACAGGATCACACTCCAAGGTCAAGGTCAAAGAGTCAAAGTTTTATGGTATCCAAAGGAAAGTCTCATCACAAGGTATACACACCTGAAGTATGAAAGCCCTACCACCAACGGCTCAAAAGTTATGGCCAAGGTTAGCGTTTTTTAAAAAGTAGGTCAAACTCCAAGGTCAAGGTCAAAGGGTCAAAGTTGTTGGTATCTGAAGGAAGGTCTTGTCACAAGGTATACACATGTGAAGATTGAAAGCCCTAGCACCCACTATTCAAAAGTTATGGCCAAGGTTAAAGTCTGAAAAAAAAATGCAAAAGTGGGTCAAACTCCAAGGTCAAGGTCAAAAGGTCAATTTTTATGGTTCCCAAAGAAAGTTCTTGTCACAAGGAATACACATGTGAAATATAAAAGCCATAGCTCCAACCAATCAAAAGTTATGGGCAAGGTTAAAGCGTTTGCGGACAAACAGACAGACAGACGGACGTTCAGGGCAAAAACTATATGCCCCCGAATCTTCGATTACGGGGGCATAAAAAATCATTTGTGAAATTTTTGTCTTCATTCACTGGTAAACTTGGCCACTGAAATTCATTAGAATACTGTAGACATACTTTTTTCCTCTTGGGATTAATTTCTGCTAAGTATGCTTCACATTTTTCAATTCAGTTTGTCACAGCATACTTAAGTAGGGTTGTCCCTAAGACCCTGGGGCCAGGGAATTTCCCCACCTATAATGATGTAATTCCCCACTTATTTTGGTATTCCTCCTTAACTCCCCATCAGGGGAGGAACCCCAGATCCCCTTCTACTTTTTAAATGTCCCATTCAATTTCAATTCTTAGGGATAACCCTGCTTATGATTTATTAATCAATTAAGGACATACGACAACAATCCAAAAAATCCACCTAATTTTCTACTCGCGGATATATCTGAAATTGTGATTCTGTGGAATTATGACCCCGTGGAATAAAGTATGTTTACAGTAGTTAAAATGTATGTGATGTATATTAAAAAATATAAACTATTTCAAGACTTTTGATAATTTAATATAATGTCCTATTATGCAAAATACAGTTATGCTATGTTAGCAATCTCTCAAATTTGGATAATCTGATTAAGGTGTCTTACTACATTGACCTTATTAGATTATTGTAATGAGTATTTTCCATTGATGATTTTCAAGGTCAGAGGATTTGTCGTTTAGAGGAGACTTGTGAGGGAGGCAGTGGTACTTACTCCAGGAATGGCTATATCTACTCTAGTCTAGCTGGCTATCTACAGACTTCTCAAAATGAGGATGGAAAGGTATATTCTACTTTGAAATGATATAATAGGGTTGTACGCACAAACTGCATGGTTAATGGCCTTAGAAATCCACTCCTCTATTGGCATTCCTAAGGAAATCACTAACTTACGTTCACTTTTCATTCACAGTCACGTGTATTATATGCTGCAGCATTTTTTGAAATGTAGTATTTTAAGTAAAACAAATTATTATCTAACAAATAAAAGAAATGAGATGGGAATTTCCAGTATTTTTATATAAATATTGGCAAGGACAGTATGTGTTAATTCTTGTCATGAATTTCAGTCACTTATTCAAGTGAAAACACAAGAAGAACAGAATATTGTTCCCTCATTAGATGCCATTGTTACAACAAGGGTATGCATTTTAAATCTTTATATTTCAAATAAAACAAAGTGTGCAGCATTATGCATCAAACTGTGTCTGTTGCAGGATACTGCTTTTATCCGTCTAGTGTAGCACACATATAGATGTATGTAGCTTCTTTTGACTATTTCAGATAACAAATGTCAACCCTAGATTCTGTAAGTGTATGATTCTCAGTGTGGGAAAAATTCCATTAAAGGAGCCATTCAGGGGACAAATTAGGTAGGAAGAAGGGAATTTTAAATGACCTAAAATATCAAACTTTGAGTCAGAAGAATCTCTGTACACAGTAAATATAATCAAACTTCTTTTTTGTTGCATGTATTAAGGAAAGAGGATGTTCGTGCAACAGGAAAAGATAAGGTATATGTGTATCATTTTGATGACATTCAACTTTTTATATATTTTAAGTCATGATATTCTAAAAATTATTATATGATATGTCAATAATGCAGAATATTTACATTGTAGGTGGAAATGTACAAATGTTTCAGACCTGGAGATATAGTTGTTGCAAGAGTTGTATCCCTTTGAATCACAATTTGAATTTTATCAATAAACATTTTACATGTATAAAGTAAGGATATCTGTTACTTTCTAAGAAATAATTTCTTAATGTGTAGTAGCTTTCATTAGGAGATGCCCATTCTTACCTACTCAGCACAGCAGAAAATGAATTAGGGGTTGTTATGGCAACAAGCGAAGCAGGTACGTTGTATATCAATCTAATTAAAATCAGACTTCTTAGATCCGTGCCGTATACACTCTGCATAAGAAGATCTGACATTACGCAGAGTGTATAAGGTGCAGATCTAAAAAGTCTGATTTTAATTAGATTGATTGTATATCTGCAAAATTGTTATCAATAGTGTTGTACGTAATTTAAGTTTTGAAGTAATTTGTTCAGTTGAAGTAATTTTTATATTTTTTGTAATTACAAACAGGGGCCACCTTGGAACCAATCAGTTGGTGCAAGATGAAATGTCCAAAAACATTGGCAGAGGAGTTCAGGAAGGTCGCCAAAGTTCAACCTAAATATGTACAGTATGCTGGAACTTAATAAAAACAAACAAAACATGAAGTTGTCTATCTCAGTTTATCCAGCATGTATAAAAGAAGTCAAAGTAGAATGATATAGATGCTGTATAAATTTATTGTGGGAATTCTTTGATCAAATCAATTTTTCTTAACAATTGCATTGTTGAATGGACAAAATGAATGAATCCTGTTTGATCAGTTAATAGTTTAATGGTGAATTAACATATTCATCTTGAGGACAAAATTGAAGACTTTTTTTCCTGCCACCATCTAATTCAGTCCCACCATTTACAATAGATACGTTTGGATGGCGCATTATAATATACATGTGAATCCAACTTTAGATGTTAAAATGAGTGTAGCAGGGGCTCTAATCTACATGTGATCTATTTTGCAATTATTTTGACAAGGACTGATGATATGGGATAGGTATAACATGTACATGCAGGGTTCTCCACATTTGAAAATTTAACCATGGAGGAAGCTGCGCGAAGGCGCAATGCGACCAAAAACACGAATGCATGTTAGACTTCCTAACCTTCATTAATCAATTGGTTAATTCCCAAAACTTAACCACTGCAGCACAAAAAGTTGAAATAACCAATAATTTTTTAAGCTAAAAAATTAAAAAGGATTATGTATCTTAATTACTCTACAAATGTACCAAAATTGGTCCAAAACTGTAGGAACATTTTGAAGGAATTTCAAAATAATGTTTTGATAGAGTAACCATGGCAACAGTTTTCAAAAACTGATATACAGAATTGATGTTGCCTGTTATATAAAAAGTTTTATTTAAATATGACAAAAACTGATGAATTGGTAGTACTTAAAAAAAAAGTTAACAGACACACAAACAAACGAAAGCCGACATCCTACTAATGCCTAAGCTTTTTTGAACAGCATGATCTATGAAAACTTACTGGTGGCATACATGGTAAAAGTAACTTAGTATAACCGGGGGCATTAATTTGCATTAATGTAATTTTGCTTTCTCTATTCTGTCTTTCTCTAAACGTTATTAAGGTCTTCCGTTTCCAACGGAAGACCTTCTACTGATTCTGATGGTTAAGATTATTATTAAGGTCTTCCGTTTCCAACGGAAGACCTTCTACTGATTCTGATGGTTAAGATTATTATTCTTTTTTTTTTTCTTCTTTTTCCTAGACGCCAACTTTGAGACCTCATATCTCGCTCATTTCTCAACGGATTTTGCTCAAATTTGCAGAGTTTATAGACGTTACAAAACTCTATCAGAATGCTGTCAAACAGTTCAAAAAGTCACTTCCGCTTTTGAGTTATTGCCCTTTAAATGAAAATTTATTAGGCTTCATTTCCAGACAAAGGCTCCGAGACTACAAAAGCTGGAGCAGAAATTCTACCGAATTTAGATAATAGAAGGATTGAAGTTGTGCACATCGGTTTTTGTTTTTCGATTTCTGTATTCAAAATGGCGCTAATTAGGGGTCAAAATTTAGAACGCCTAAAAGAGCGAAAATTTAGACATATTTTCCTTTGTATCTTTAAAACTAAAAATATTTTGATAAGACATGTAGAATAAAAGTTGTGCACAATTTCAAGGCCTTTCATTTGACACCACTAAAATGGGGCTGGCCCCTCAAATTAGGGATCTGGAGCCCTTTAAAGTTTTTGCTTTATAACTCAAAAACGGTAAATATTTCGAAATGGCTGTCGTTAAAAAAGTTGTTCTTTAACATCTTATTGATTTCATGAAAATGTTATTTTGTTCGAGTCTTGTGTTTTAAATGCGCCAGAAGCTTGACCCATTTACAGGTAACTGTTTTCATTCAGCAAGTAAACGAGAGCTCTTCATGCGTGTAACTAAAATAAACTTACTATAAATAATAAATCTGGCTACATTAGATGCTAATATTCTTTAGAATAAGGTTCTTGAAGTGTTTTGTGCTTTATTTCCAAGTTATTTTTTGACAACTTTTCGTTTTATTTCATTTTTTTTAAAGTCGAATAAACCAGTCTACTAAAAAAAAGGGAAAAAAGATAACCTTTTATTCTTATCAGATAAAAACAAACAATATACTGAGAAAATAAAACATAACTTTGAAGCATAGACTATTTACAGCCATTAAGTGTGCGCCTTTTACATTCACCTTGTGTGTTTGCAATTATGTAACACCTCCCTCGATAGCGCGTAGCAAAGGAGGTCACCGGGGATCGATCGGCGTGTGTGATCCAGCGACCTAGTCATACAAAAAACAAATCATAGAATGGCCATTCCAAATTCATTTTGTAAACTAAGTCATGAGTGGATAAATATGTTGAATTTTTCAGATTATTTCATAATATCTTTCATAAAATCGCTAATGTATTTTATTTAATAATTTTTTCGCTGAATTACAGGAAAGTTGCATAGTTATTTTTATAAACAATTTATTTCTCGATATCGAGTTAATTGTCTGTTTTATTCATAATAAAATTCAAAATATGTAACCTTAATTAATTCCTACTAGTAATGGAACTTTTGAAACTTAAATGTACATGTATGTAATCTAATATACGTTCTTTTGTCGACGCCCTTAAAATGTACAACTGTATATATACAAAGCGCCCCAAATATATGCATATCGAGCGTATGGAAATACAAAATCCCACATTCACACGCGCCTCCAAAATATGTAGAATGAGACATACATGTGTAACTGTATTTGAATATTACAAATTTATTAGACACCTAACCTTGAACAAATTATTTTTTTCTACTAAACTTGTTATTGTATGCGAACAAAATGAAAAACATGTAATTATTTATAGGTTCCCATTATTTTTTCTGAAAATCAGAACACATTTATCAGCTCTCTTAAGGTTTTACGGATACATACAATGTACACGCATGCAAGTACAGAACATGCACGTTTTATAAGTGCATAATGCAAGAGCGCCCCAAATATATGCATATCGAGCGTTTGAAATTCAGAAAAATTCTAAATCCCAAGTCTTTTTTTCCCATTATCTTTGCAATAAAATATCAGTTAAACTGAAATGATTTTATTGATTTACAGCATATATTAAAGTCAATTATAGGTCAGCTGAGTTGATCATGAGTTGTTTTCATAACGGGTAGTCCTTCTGGCCAGTCATCGTCACGGTTTGTAACATCGTAATTACACAGGTAAATACTAAGATGTTCCATAAGAAATGAATTACCGGGAGATGTCTCGTTTTCTCTGATCATATATTAATTGACAGCGTTTATGAACAGCTGTTAAATCACAGGCCTTTGTAAACCGGTAAATCACAAAAAAGAAAAATCCGAGACAAAAAACAGAAAATATATATGTCTCTGGAAATAACATTGCCTTTAGATAACTAAAATAAATTAATGTCCGCCGATTTTTGAATTAATCTGAACATTCATTGATGTGTACCTGTACAAGCAGTGTGTATATTTTTATGAAGCCTTCGTCCAAACGAACAATATCATAAATCTTGAATGAATTAACTAACCCCTCAGTACACACACATTCGCCTACACCTGAAATCTAATCAAAATCAGATCTTTTTTACGACCCGAAATTCTGATAGTCGCTGTATTTCTAATCTGATTGACTATACATGTACAGTACATGCAACGCGGATCCCGTATTTCCCGCGCCCCGTCGCGGTATAAACACAACGCTGGATTTGGCCAGGTGAGACTGGTAAACCGCGTTCCCTCCGCGGGAAATTCATCACTTACCTGTCCCCGCCGCGGTTAAATCATCGATCAACTAGTATCGTAAACAAACGGGAGTTATCTCCCCGAACAGGAATAATTCCCTCTTTAAAAAAAAACAAATTAAAATCCCGCAGTGTATGTATATTTATGAAAGTATTTTCTTGTATTTCGAAAAAGGTGAAAATAATGAATGAACAAAAAAAAAATGTAAAGCAGAATATATTTAATCGTTTTTTTTAAAATTTTATTTATTATTATTAATTTTGTTAAGTTATATATCAATACTAAAGCGACATCTTTTTTAAAATAGTATCAAGAAAACTATTTATAAGCTGAGTCATTTGAGAGTTTAACGTGACAAACTTTAATGTCGGAAATATAAGTTCTAATAACTTCTCTTTTCAAATTATATGCGAACTGCAATGTTACATACACGTGCTAAACAATAGTCAGTGCGAGTTCCGATTAACAGTTTTCAGCATTCCTATGAGGAAGAAAATATATCTATATACTGTTCATGTTGTTTTTTTTTTTACCAAATTTAGAACAATATAATTCATTTAAATAATTTCACTTTACTGTATTAATGTGCAAGCATTTCCCTGAAATTGTTGAATGACCGGAAAGCTGTAATATTCGATGTTGAGCGTTTGCATTGAGTAGGCGCGTGAACGTTATAAAAGATATCAATAAAATATAACAATTTTTTCCCTCGATATTTACTTCTTTTGTAAACAGTGGTTTTTAATTTAAACATTTCTCCAATTACAGAAGATGGAATGTGCATGGTGATGAACTTCACAAAACAATTAAAACGGGGGGGGGGGGGGGGGGGGGGGGGGGTATATCACTAAAACTTATTATTCTCAATAATACTCAAGAAAAAAAATCAATGCCAAGTTTACTTGAATATATTCTGTTTCTTTGTGTATTAAGTATTAGTCGCGATCATTTCCTGTGTATAGGGATTAGCAGAGCAAGAGCAGGAAACGGCATGCCCTAGGGGTTCCACACCTGTCCTAGAGTACCTGTGGTAAATTTCTCTGCATGTGCAAGGCGTTGTCTAGCCATACAACACACCAGTCCCTTCAACGTTTCATTATTTCATTATTTCTTCATTTTCAAATGTAACTATAACCATGAAAGTTACGCGGGTCAATATATACTTTTTTTTACCCTGAGTGTATGTTAAAAGGAAAAAGATCAATCATACTTTTAAAACAAATTAATAGAGTTTAAATGAAATAAAATAGATCAAATCAAATTATGTTTTATAACTTTTTTTTAAATGCCGACGAGCTTGGTATTTATGTTTCTGTTTAATATATATGTACATGTACATGTGCATATATTATCCAAGTAGAATGTAAAATAAAAAAAAAACGTACAGAATGTTACGGCACGTGCAACGTTTTTCCTTCGGTCAGTTTATTGATTTATCGAGTCCATCGATTAAAACAAAATATTCATGATAGAATTTCAATGAAATGAATTGCTTCTGGATTATTTTTTTCAAGTTTCAATATGTCGTTTCTGTGAACAGATAATATACTGTAGCCTATTTATCAGTTTATTGTCCAGTTGTGGACTTTGACTAATTCTACGATCAAGTTTCTGAAAAACACCGAAATAGTGACAGCTACAGACACTATTTATGGTCTTCCGTTTAAATAGCACGATTAAAGACAAAAAATATCTACCGAAACAAGATGATCGTCGCAAGCCACGGGTTTTGTGTCCATTCTATTTCCACAAACCCGTGGCTGCCTCCTACCAAATTCTCTCGTTCTCGCGACTGAATCATTGAATATTTATTAATTGACGCCAGATTTACCCTGACCAATGAAATCATTGGTAGCAATTTTTGGTACGCTTAAATGGCGGTGCCCATAATGAAATCATGTTTGCAAAGCGTGGCAGATTTATTGAAAAAAAAATACGATAGATCCTGAAGAACAGATGTGAGTAACGTATATTCTAAAATACTTACAAGGTTTTACATTAAAATACAGGGTTTCGAATGTAGACGTTGTGTGAGAACGCTGAATAGCGTTACTCGTTAAGAAAGGAAATTGGAACCGAAGTTGATGTACAGCTCGTGGTTATGGTTACATCCAAATACAAGATAGACTGATCATTTTCATTGGTTCTGACTTGAAGCGTCAGATGTTATTCCATTGGTTGAATGTATGTTATTAATATTCATGAGAACGAGAGAAATTTGAAGGAGGCAGCCACGGGTTTGTGGAAATAGAATGGACACAAAACCCGTGGCTTGCGACGATGAAACAAGATATAATAACATATTTTGGTGACATGTGGTAGGTACATGTATATGATATTTTAGGCCTGATATCCAAGAGGGGTCCAGTGTTAACAAATGGAAGTGACTTACCTTCTCTATTTCATAATACCGCGGGTATGATTTTATAATAAAACGTGAATTCTACGTTATTTTTATGGATTTTTCATATGGAGTACATTGTAAATGTGTACTAGAAGATTAATTTATGGAAAAAGACGAATAAAAATATTCTTGGACCCCGGGGTGTATATTGGGGGGGGGGGGGGGGGGGGGTCCTGTCCACAAGCACCTGTGCAGCATTCAAGCTTAAAAGACCATTCAAACAATACAAATCAGGAACAGTGCAAATCTTTTGAAATCAGAGGTAGAATCAAGTGCCATGGATCTGTCATGTTGTAAATATTGAACTTACCGGTTGTCAGTATTTACTGCCACCCGGTAAATTCAAAATTTATAGCATGAGAGATCCTTTTCACGCTAGCACTTACCCCGACACGAGACCTTATACGGTCTCATACAAAGGACCGATCTCCACGTTTTACTACTTATCCAAACTGGGCATAAAACATTCTCAATGAATTTTTTAATCATTATGTTGAACCTAACAAATTATTCCGACTCGCTGTATGATCTGAAAAAACATGGCTGAACTTATCCATTCAGAAACTCACAGACTGGGATTGCTTTTAACCAGTGTGTGTTATGGCCTTGATGCAAGGTCATTTGGTCGAGTCAAGGTCACTGACAGAGAAACTGTAATTTCGCTACCGTATTTGTACTAGTGAAACATTGCTGGTTTCATGCAGAGTGTGACATGGCCTTGACTCAAGTTCAAGGTCACTAAGGATAAGATGTTTTGACTGTATGTATGGACTAAAAGAACATGACGTGTCACTGTGAACTTTTCAAGTCGGTAACACACAGATTGGGTTTTATGACGAGAGTGTGTCATGGTTTGACGCAAGGCATTTGGAATGTTCAAGGTCACGTATATTCCTTTACAGTTTTTCCTAGCGAAATATTGTAAGTTGCTTCCCCTTACAAGATTGCTTACATGTATAACTTTAGAATGTGGCATGACCTTGACTCAAGGTCACTTCTTCCTTCCGCAGCTCCAACGGAAGACCTATTCGTTGCTTTGCAACGAGCTCGCTCTAGTTCTTTTTTTTTTTCTTCTTTTTCCTAGACGCCAACTTTGAGACCTCATATCTCGCTCATTTCTCAACGGATTTTGCTCAAATTTGCAGAGTTTATAGACGTTACAAAACTCTATCAGAATGCTGTCAAACAGTTCAAAAAGTCACTTCCGCTTTTGAGTTATTGCCCTTTAAATGAAAATTTATTAGGCTTCATTTCCAGACAAAGGCTCCGAGACTACAAAAGCTGGAGCAGAAATTCTACCGAATTTAGATAATAGAAGGATTGAAGTTGTGCACATCGGTTTTTGTTTTTCGATTTCTGTATTCAAAATGGCGCTAATTAGGGGTCAAAATTTAGAACGCCTAAAAGAGCGAAAATTTAGACATATTTTCCTTTGTATCTTTAAAACTAAAAATATTTTGATAAGACATGTAGAATAAAAGTTGTGCACAATGTCAAGGCCTTTCATTTGACACCACTAAAAAGGGGCTGGCCCCTCAAATTAGGGATCTTGAGCCCTTTAAAGTTTTTGCTTTATAACTCAAAAACGGTAAATATTTCGAAATGGCTGTCGTTAAAAAAGTTGTTCTTTAACATCTTATTGATTTCATGAAAATGTTATTTTGTTCGAGTCTTGTGTTTTAAATGCGCCAGAAGCTTGACCAATATACAGGTAACTGTTTTCATTCAGCAAGTAAACGAGAGCTCTTCATGCGTGTAACTAAAATAAACTTACTATAAATAATAAATCTGGCTACATTAGATGCTAATATTCTTTAGAATAAGGTTCTTGAAGTGTTTTGTGCTTTATTTCCAAGTTATTTTTTGACAACTTTTCGTTTTATTTCATTTTTTTCAAAGTCGAATAAACCAGTCTACTAAAAAAAGGGGGAAAAAGATAACCTTTTCTTCCTACCATATAAAAACAAACAATATACTGAGAAAATAAAACATAACTTTGAAGCATAGACTATTCACAGCCATTAAGTGTGCGCCTTTTACATTCACCTTGTGTGTTTACAATTATGTAACACCTCCCTCGATAGCACGTGGCAAAGGAGGTCACCGGGGATCAATCGGCGTGTGTGATCCAGCGACCTAGTCATACACAAAACAAATCATAGAATAGCCACTCCAAATTCATTTTGTAAACTAAGTCATGAGTGGATAAATATGTTGAATTTTTCAGATTATTAAGGTCTTCCGTTTCCAACGGAAGACCTTCTACTGATTGTGATGATTAAGATTATTCTTATTATTCTTTTTTTTTTTTTCCTAGACGCCAACTTTGACGCTTCATATCTTCCTCATTTTTAAACAGATTTTGTTCAAATTTTCAGAGCTTTTAGACTTTACAAAATACTGTCAGAATACCGTAATACAATCGGAAATTACCTTCTGTTCACGAGTTATTCCCCTTTGATTGAATTTTGCATGCCTCCGATTTCCAGACAAAGGCTCAGAAATGGTTATAATTGGAGCACAAAACCCTTTGAAATTGAAAAGAGGAAGCATTGAAGTTGTGCACATCGGTTTTTGTTTTTTGATTTTTGCATTAAAAATGGCGCTAGAGAGGGGTCAAAAGTTAGAACGCGGAAAACAGCAAAAAATTTGACATATTTTCCTTTATATCTTGAAAACTAGAAATATTTTGTTAAGACATGTAGAACAAAAGTTGTGCATAATTGCAAGGGCTTTCATATTATACTATTTAAAAGGGGCTGGCCCCTATGATTAGGGATCTTGGGCCCTTAAAAGTTTTTGCTTTATAACTCAAAAACGGTAAATATTTCGATCTGGATCTTGGGAACAAAATTGTTCTTTTACACCTTTTTGATCTAATGAAAATGTTGATTTTTTCGAGTATACCATGGGTATTGCGTAATACGCATTAGAAAGCAGGCCAGGTAAACAGATAACGTTTTTCATTTGGCAAGGAAATCAGACCTCTTCATGTGTATAACTTAAACAGACTTGCTATCAATAATATACCCTGCGGTATTTAATGTTAATTTTCTTTTTAATAAGGTTTAAAACGTGGTTTATGGTTCACTATTAAATTATTTATTACAACTAGTCTTTCTTTTCTTCTTTTTTAAATTAGGTTAATAGTGTTCAAAAGCGGAGAATATTAAATCTATCTTTCTACGTTTATTATTACAACAAACTTTGTAAGTGATTTTAAACTGTATGCATTGAATAATTCACGATCATTAGATGTATGCATATTACGGTCTCCATGTTCAGCTCGATGTTTAGTTATGTAACCCAACGCGCGAATCCCACGCTGTTGATCGAGGTCA
The DNA here is from genome assembly GCF_033153115.1 of Saccostrea echinata. NCBI lineage: Eukaryota > Metazoa > Mollusca > Bivalvia > Ostreida > Ostreidae > Saccostrea > Saccostrea echinata. The sequence continues at coordinate 69,669 of NW_026889757.1, read as the reverse complement.
CCAGTGTAGTAGCCACCTGTGGCCATAAACAAAGCTAGTATTTGTGATCGCGTATAATGTCAATTTTGTACAAAGAGCTATTAATTATTGGAAAGTTATGTTTTTAATTATATCGAATCAGTAAGATTACTTTACCGATCTTTTATAATCTTAATTCCAAACACTGGTGCATAAAAATCATTTTGAATTTTAATCGCTGTTTTTGTCTGTTCACAACAAAAAAGTTTTGCTCTATCCCGTGTTGTTGTATTTTAATTCATCTGCAATTGTAATTGAATGGGGGCTTCGGTAAATAATTGTAATTACTACGCATGCTACGCACATATTATTTTTACCATCACTCTTGTGAATGTCCATTTATTATGTATAGAATTAAATAAACATTAACATAAATAAAAATTCCTTCAAATATACATGTACTATAATTCAAGTCTTTGTCATATAGCAAACAGTTTCATCCATCTCTGCCGCTTTGTGTCTTTAAGTGTTGTAGTCCAGTCCTCGTTTACATACACGTGGCCACAGAGAGCCGCGGGCACCTCGATGTTGAAATACATTGTTGCTCTACACCGCACAAACAACTAACGTGTACATGCAGTGTAGTAATTGGCAAAGATTGTTTGAAAAATATAAACTCGCATGTGTTCGCTACGAAGCATTCATTTTAAAATTTTATTTACATGTAGATACCTTATAAGAACAAAATAAAGTAAATGTATAACACCTAGAACAATGTTTAAAAATTAAAATACAAATATCATGTGCTCGGAAGGGAAGATGGCTTGAAAGGGTGTGTCTGTGAATGCTTAGATCTAGCAACACACTTCGCAAAGTTAAGCATACTTGTGTCCAAATCCTTTAAAAGTGGGGGCAATTAATCCCCAATCCTCGCACCCTTCCTTTTTGAATCTAAAAATATATACCATACTGAGAGTTGTATATAGAGCGGGAATGTTATTTTATTACAACTTAAGAAATGACTTATAATTTTTTTTTTAGATAAGATTGTTTCGCGATACAGCTGTGATAAATCTTAGGAACTTCTAACGTTATAACTTAGGCATATCTTAAGATAACTTAGGAAACGTTTTTGAAACAGGCATGTCAAGCATTCAGTCAGATCTATTACGACGTCCATATTACCATATAAGAGAATGAAATTTTGTTTTGTATATAAAGTGGTTATTACAAATATGTGTGTTACAAAAATGTATGTTGAAATCTTCAAAAGCTATCGAATTATTTGCATACGTGTACTCGTACATATGAACATTGATCAACACTGATCAAGTGTATACCGGGACCCGGGATAGTCTTATTATAGCTCTTGCTTTGTCAAATCATTACTTTCATACCCCTTGCATTTAAGGAAAACAATGTTATAAAAAAAATAATAATCTGACATATAACAAGTATACCTGTAGCGTGTGCAATTTATTTGGCTAGGGGCATGTACACACGTGGTTCGAAACTGTAGGGGGCTACAAATGCGGCCATAACTAGTATATTTTTGAGGTGTTATAAAAAACAAATAATACTCACAAAAGCTTATAAAATTGCCGTTCTATCGATACCTTATATGCCATGTTTCATCCACCAACAACGCCACGACATCGATGAGAAATACGTTTCTACACGGGCATTTTCATCGAAAAGGATAGGAAGTTAATGAATTAAAATAATTAATTCTTTTAGTTAACGCATTATGTTTACCTCTTTATTTGTTGTATGCAATAAGTATAGACCTTACTAATAATGACTGTTTGGTTGTCACACCTGTGCATGTGTCGTGCGAGGTACAGCGGTAAGGTAAATTACCGAGAGTCGCAATATGCGGGGTGATTCGGAATACCCTAAATGACTGTGGTCCATTGAATTTCTACCAGTAAATCAACCTGTCAAATCTATCATGGGCCCACATAATACGAATAAATTCGTTTCATGAATGAACTGGTTCTTAACAAATATATGTACAGTATACAATATCTTTTCTTTAGATCTGTTTGTTTATTATTTTCAACCACAATCTGCAGTACATGTATAGTTACACGAAATCCATGCACAACGGCGCTACACCTGTCAATCAAAATCACTCGATATTGTGAACTCAGTCTGGTGTTACGGCAGCATTTCCGAAGTGATTCAAAATATTCTATCGGCTAATTCTAATTTTTCGCGTTGAATAATAATATTTTGGAACAAAGTTGGAATTAAGGCTGGAGCTGCATGCTGTGAATTTATCACACCTGCAGTCTGCAGTCTTCCCTTCTTACATGTAAATGAAGCATCTGTTGAGTAATGAATCAGAGGGCATAATATGCGGAACAAGTTTGATTGAGATTTTTACTTTTCCTTTAAGATAAAATGATTAATAACATAATTTATGCATCTAATAGATACATATAAATGTACATGTATAGCTTTTTAAAAACAAGAATCTGTAATTGAAAATGTGAAAGTGAAGAGTTTAGGTAATAGTTCTTAACCGAAATTTAATGACAGTTCATTCCTTCCTAGTCTCTATATAACTTTTAATTACGGTCGTGCCTTCTCCCCTTCAAAAGATGTCTAATACATGCTTTTAAATTCTGTTTATGTATCAAGAAATTTCCACAGGTACTTGTGGACAGGATCCCCCCCCCCCCCCAAATTCAACCCCAATGTTTGTTGGACATTTTTTTCCACAAATTATATTTATTACACTTATTCATCATGTGTACCATAGGAAAAAATCGAGTACAAGTACCTGTGGAAATTTCTATTTGCCCCCCCCCCCTTCCCAAAAAAAAACTGAAATTGTTTTCTACGGGCTTGACAACAGGTACTTGTGGACAGACCCCCCCCCCGATATTCAACCCCGGGGCTTGTTGGACATTTTTTCCACAAATTATATTTATTGCACTTACTCATCATGTGTACCATATGAAAAAATCGTGAAAACCCCAAAATAATCGTTCCACACAAAAAATGCCTCACTATGTATAGTTAAAACATTAATTTTTCATATTTCTTGATGAAATTAACATTAATAAAATCAACACAAAATTAATACCGTATTACATATCACTTGAATTTATCATAAAGCAGAAAATCTGTTCTGCGGGCTTCAAGGCCAGCTCAGGAACCTAAAGATGTCCTCATTTTCCAAGTCCAGTACAGAACGTAAATTAAATGAAATAAATCACACGATCACTGGGAAGAACTCAAAGAAAGAAGACTCTTGAGGAAAAGATATTTTGATTCGACTTATAGACTGAAATAAACCGATACTCTCTTTTTGCAACTCTTTCCTGGTGCCCTGGGACTCTGAATGTAGGATCAGTATTTTTCTCATAGGTCCGTTGTACGGATTGGGGGGGGGGGGGGAGACCTTTTGAAAATAGTCTTTTGTTGTAGTTTTAATATGTAAATTTTGATTTAGTTGCTGCTTGCACCCTCCCCACTCTTTGTTTCTCTACGGTCATACATAGGCGAATCCCAGCAAAAATGTAATGACCCCCCCCCCTCCAACACACACTTTTTTTTTAAATGTGCATTGCGATAGGACTTAAAGTTGGAAAACATTTTCTGTATATCTCTACATCGAAAAATATAAAACAAATATTTTTTTTTTTTATATTTCCTTTTTAAAACAACATAGATAATTATGCATAGCTAATTAAATACTGAATTAAATATTTATCAATGCAGACAATATGCTCTGGGTTATAGAACATGATGTGAAAGCGTATCGTAATGCACCTTGTAATCCTTTGGATTTTCAGATTTAAGGCCAATGCGAAAACCCAAAGACGCCGACATTTTATTATGCTACTGTAATCGAAGATCCGGGGGGCATACAGTTTTTGTCCTGTCCACCTGTCTATTTGTCTGTTAGACTGTGTTAGCCTCTTTGTCCGCAAAAACTTTAACTTTGCCCATAAAATTTGATTGGTTGGAACTACTGCTTTCATATTTCTTATGTGTATTCCTAGTAACATATTTGACCTCTTGACCTTGAACTTGGAGTTTGATCCTCTTTCGCAAAATTTTACCAAACTATAACCTTGGCCAAAACTTTTGAACAGTTGGTGCTATGGCTTTTATACTTCACATCTGTATCCCTTGTGATAAGTCTCCTCCTTGGTTATAAATATGTTTGACCATTTGACCTTGACCTTGGAGTTTGACCAACTTTTAAACAACTTTAGCCTTGACAATAACTTTTGAATGACTAGTACTAGGGCTTTTATATTACATAGGTAATTTTCTTGTGACAAGGCCTGTCATTGTATACCTTTAATTTTGACCATTTTACCTTGTCCTTTGAGTATGACCTACTTTTGAAAAACTTTAACCTTGGTTTTAACTTTTGAACAGTTGGTGCTAAGGCTTTTTTAATACCACATGTGTATTCCTTGTAACAATTAAGACCTTCCCTCAGGTACAAACAATTATGATCCCTTGACCTTGGAGTTTGACCTTTTAAAGAAATTAACCTTGGCCATAACTTTTAAACTGTTGCTGCTGTGGCTTTCATACTAGTATATATTTCACAGTATATTCTTTGTTCAAGACCTTTATTTGGATAATAACATTTTTTTTTTTATCTTTTGATCTTGACCATGGAGTTTGACTTGCATTTGAGAAACTTTTAACTTTTGCCATAAGATGCCATATGGGGGCATCAGTGTTTCAAAAATCACACGTTGTTCAGTATCCAAATCGGGCATAAAACATTTACAATGATCCTTTAAAGCAGTGAGTTGAACCTAATAAATTACGACTATAGAAATTATGATAATTTATTTCGATGTATGGTCTAAAAAAACGTTTATTATACCTCTGTGAAAACTAGCTTACAAGTGAAAAATCACTAGTAAAATAGAATTTGATTGGCCGAGAAAGTCAAGTGTCCATCATGTTTGCCCTGCAACAAAACGTCGTGTTTCACGATTGTGACGTCACAATTAAACGAGTGAGGAGTTAGATTGTTTATAGCGACGCTGCTAACTTCGTTCGCGCGGTAACAACAACTAAAAATTCACCCCCAAAAATCACCTTAATTAATGGAATTGCATACAGATAGTAGATTTAAATAAACGTTTTTTGTTAAAATGTTTGCATTTTTCAAAATTCGTTTATGGAAATACAGCTAACATACGTCATGAGACGTCACAGTCTAGACGTTCCAAATGTCTCGTGCTGTTTGAAGAGGCGGATCTTAAAATTAAGTGAACAATGCACTCGCCCAACGGTCGCACCGTCAACATATTATCGTTGATTGATTGTGTCGATTTAAATGTGTAAAAATGTAATGGTGTTTGAATGTTACTGGTGTGATCACACAAACTTGTCACGTAGGAATTTTTTTTTAATGAAACGAGGCTATTGGTGTACCTGTAACTTACATCTCTTTCATATCGTTCTCATCAAATGCATGTTTGCTTTATTCATTGGATCTCCTTTGTAATTCCTGCATTTTGGTTAATTCGGTATTATAAACAATTTATTGCATAATAGTGAGGGAGACATAAAGATTTCTTCGCAAATGAAAAATCATATTTCTCTCGGGCGTTGCCTTCGGGGAGTATGATTTTTCATGGGCGAAGAAATCTTCATGTTGCCCTCGGGGAATATGATTTTTTATGGGCGAAGAAATCTTCATGTCTCCCTCACTATCATGCAATAAATGCAAACTGTGAACTTGTCAATTCCGAAACACACAAAAGGGTATCGCTGATATCATACAGAGTGTATCATTGCCTTGATCAGGCCCATAGGAAGCAAAATCAGGGGTTTTTTTTTGGGGGGGGGGGCACAGCCATATATTTTCAGTTGACAGTTGAGGGGGCACTACTACCATAAATTTCCTGACAAGCAAAAAAAATGTCACCAGCTACCAAAAATTCCTTGACAAGCAAAAAAAAAAAAAAAAAGAAAAAAAAGAAGGTTATCAGACGTTTTTATTGAGGTGGCACAAGCTATAGTATCTATGTCTACTATAGTAATCTATATATCGGCAAAATTATTGGGGGGCACGCCCCCCCCCCTCGGTTCCTACGGCCATGTTGATTAAATTTAGGGTCACTAAGGAAAGAATGTTTTGACTGGATGAATGGTCTGAAAGAACATGTGTTAACTTGTCGAGTCGGTAACACATAGATGGGGTTTGCTTATAACCAGAGTGTGTCATGGTTTGATGCAAGGTCATTTGAACGAGTTCAAGGTCATCAACGGAGAAACAACATTCCTTAACTGTCTTTCTACTGGTGAGACATTACAAGATTGCTTATAACCTTAGAATGTGGCATGACCTTGACTCAAGGTCACTTCTTCCTGTTCGCAGCTCCAACGGAAGACCTACTCGTTGCTTTGCAACGAGCTCTGCTCTAGTTTCATAATATCTTTGATTAAATCGCTAGTGTATTTTATTTAATATTTTATTCGCTGAATTACAGGAAAGTTGCATAGTTATTTTTATAAACAATTTATTTCTCGATATCGAGTTAATTGTCTGTTTTATTCATAATAAAATTCAAAATATGTAACCTTAATTAATTCCTACTAGTAATGGAACTTTTGAAACTTAAATGTACATGTATGTAATCCAATATACGTTCTTTTGTCGACGCCCTTAAAATGTACAACTGTATATATACAAAGCGCCCCAAATCTATGCATATCGAGCGTATGGAAATACAAAATCCCACATTCACACGCGCCTCCAAAATATGTAGAATGAGACATACATGCGTAACTGTATTTGAATATTACAAATTTATTAGACACCTAACCTTGAACAAATTATTTTTTTCTACTAAACTTGTTATTGTATGCGAACAAAATGATAAACATGTAATTATTTATAGGTTCCCATTATTTTTTCTGAAAATCAGAACACATTTATCAGCTCTCTTAAGGTTTTACGGATACATACAATGTACACGCATGCAAGTACAGAACATGCACGTTTTATAAGTGCATATGCAAGAGCGCCCCAAATTTATGCATATCGAGCGTTTGAAATTCAGAAAAATTCTAAATCCCAAGTCTTTTTTTCCCCATTATCTTTGCAATAAAATATCGGTTAAACTGAAATGATTTTAACAGTGCGACATTTAACTCCGGACACGACATTTGTCCGGACTTTCGCCAACCACTTTTCCAAAGATATGTGGAAACCATTTATGTCATCTGATGGGATTTTTTAAAACTTAACACATGAACCAAAATTAACACCTGATTATCTTCTAGGTAAAAAGATATTACACCTGAAACAAAGAAATCCCATGGGATAATGGTGGGATTTTTACTCCTAACCAATATCCCACCATTATTCTGTGGGAGAAAAAGGTATTCTGTGGGATTTTTTCTCCCATAGAAGTTTGAAAATCCCATGAATGCTTTATAATGGGACAAAATCTCCCATATACTTGTATATAGAAGATAATCTCCCATCTCTTTATAAATGTGGGATTTATCCCATATTCATTACAAAATAGAAAAAAATTCTCCCATGGGATAAAGAAACAACAGTTTTAAACCAAATAAAGAAACTATTGAACAGTTTAACTACTATTAATTATTTATTTTCATTTAAGTTATGTGTTTCCTAAACCATTTTTTTTTAAATTTCTTAAAATTAACCAATTTTGGGGTAATGTTTAATTTTTTCAATGATCAAAGATCAAAAAATCAAAAATGGTTTTATCTCTATAACTTTCAGGGTTTTTTTTTTGTTTTTTTTTTAAGTAAAAAGGCAATTTCCCTTGTATGTAGATTACCTTCTTTTATTCCTTGTATGTAAATTTTGAATGGGAAAAATAAAAAATGCAATTAAGAAAGAACAAATCTTTTTTTTGTTTATTTTCCTCCTGATCATTCAGGTTAATTTATTGCATAAGTGCCATTTGTCAAGCTTTACAACATGATCAGATCCATTCACGTTGTTAGATCTTTGCCTGTTTGCTGCACTAAACTGATAAGTTTCCAATTAAAAAATCACATGAAATTGGGTCGTATCAGTCACTCTGAGATTCTTAAGAGAGTTTTAAAACTTATTTAGATGCACAAACTGTAATAATTTACCTAATTTTTACTTTTAATTTTCTTTGTATGATCCTGATCATCATGCCTTGTTTTGTTCCAATGACAGCTGGAAATTATTTTACACATAACGAACCCGATCTGACAAATGAACAGAAAATAATGTTGAAAAAAATTCAACCATCTTCATTATGCACATTTACTGGTAGTTTGCATTAAAAATATTTAACAACCTTTTCACTAATTTCAAAACTTTCTACCTACACCTTAGAAACATATCAAGAATTTTTGACAGTTCATTGAACCCGTTCAAAAATAAACATGATGAAAGGGCATGGATCCAGAAATATTTGCGGTGGTACTCTACTCATTGTTTCATATCATCCAGTAGAAAACAAGTTTTCCTTAGTTCTGTTACTTCTTTAATAAAAGCACTCTGCTGATCTTTTACTTGTTATTTTTTGGTACATATAATAACCATGCACCATTGACATGTATTCAACTGATAATAGCCAAGTCACCTTAGGCCATTGCAAGTTTCTTCTTTGTTAAATGTCAGCATGCACCTTGTTTTGGACACCCCATAACACATAAAATAAGAGGTCCAGGCCACAGTTAGTTAATGCTCACTGTTAATACCCACGCGGATGCAAATATAGCAGAATGATATTGGGTACATGTATTAAACTTTTACCTCAGCAATCTACGTGTAATTTAAATAAGATGTTAGATCCGCACGCATACTCGCTAAACTGACTGTAGTGACTATGTGAGCGGATCTAACATCTAATTTTAACTAGATTGGTACTTAAGTGGCTTAAATTTATTCAACTTCTTTCAGGAAGATTTTCAATTTTCTTGTCATAAATGCATATTGTCAATTATTATGCTTCCTGTCAGTTTGTCTCTACATAACCCATACCCTACTATTCTTGCATAGTGTTCTAAGGATTTAAATAGCATAAGCATACTATGCCGAAATAGTGCACGACTTCATTTTCTGAAGAAAAACTGACTGCGCCCACGCCTGGGAGTACAACCCCGAGATTGTCAGTCCGACGCGCTACCGATTACAACACAGACGCCGTTATAAATATCAATGTACTATAATATATATAAACTTAGTTTCAAATATTTTACACTTAAGTAGCTGCAGAACTGTAGCTCTCAGAAAAAATATATGTTGACAGACCGGAGAGCTACAGTGGCACCCATTGAAAAAACTGTATATTTATTGCACACAAAAAAGTGCACTCGGTTCTGAATTAATTCTTCGAAATTCTTACCTCAATTGAAAAAAAAGCTACATTTCAAAAAAGTCCTTACTCCTCTATAACTTTCGTAGTTTACACTTGTACTAAGTGCGTTGGACCGAATTCTCGTGAAGACCAAAATGGCAGTATAAATAGGCAAAATTTTCAATGATTTCAATTTCAGGGCCAGGAGAGCTGTTAAAAACAATTATAAGGAATGTTTTATTGTGGAAACAGTGAAAGAATATGTTAGAAACACACGTTTAGTAATATTTTGAGATGACAGTTTTAAAAACACTGAGAAATAAATCGAGAAACAGCGCACAAAAAGTGCACAATAAATATACAGTTTTTTCTATGGGTGGCACTGTAGCTCTCCCGTCTGTCAATATATATTTTTTCAGAGAGCTACAGTTCTGCAGCTAACACTTAAGATGAAAAATAAACAAAATAATTCTTCTAAAATAGTTTCTTGCAATTGCCCCCATCACTCAACTACTATTCTCTAAAACTATCTGTACATTATACCTAAAGCCTCCGGCTTGTGCACCATGTGTCAAACCCTGACTACTTTTTAAGAATAGTGCATGCAAAATACAACACTATTATATAAATATGCACACTTCATGAGTTCCCTAGTTCATTGAATAAAGGTACACATACCTTCATTTTACATTTAAGGACATACGCAAGATACCTTACCTACTGATAATTTTTCAAGATATTCTAAATTTAAACTTATAATACATGTACCATATAACATGTTTTAAAACAAAAAATCAGCATGCATTTCCAGGGATTTTGAAAAGATATTAAAGTTTGAAAAATTTTGCATTATTCAAATAAAAATGTACAAAAATTACAAAACATGAATTCCAGATTTTTTTTTATCAAAATTGTTTTAGAAGAGATTTACAAATCCATATATAGACAATAAAAATATTGCACACAGGTCCTTCATTTAATGGAACTCTTCAACTCCAGGGAAGAACCCAATAAAGTGCAAACTATGTTGCGTATGACCTTAAATGCCCGTTTATATAAGAGAAAAATAAATTAAAGAACTTTTTCTAATTAAAATAATGAAAAAAAAATCCTTATTTAAGCCTTTAAGTTTAATTTTTAATTAAGAAATTTGACAGATGAATTAAAAGAGTAATATACAATATAATACTTCTTAAATTAATTCTCTTGGTTCCATTCATTAGATATTCAATATTCGAGTCAACACTCTATACATGAATGAATTATCAAAAGTTTTGTCCTTAAAGTTTTCAATGGATCCACAGATCATGAGGTGATGTCTCCTTTTATGTGTATGTATCTGTGTACACTGAAAAAAAAGAAAGTCGCTGTGTGATGAAAAGGATAAACCAGAAGTCTCTGATGAGACTGTAGCTGTACTGGTCTATATGTATAACAAAGAAAAAGTAACACTTGGATTTGAAACTTTGCAACAGACAGCAATAAATAGAATTATGTATCTAAGTGTAGTCTACTTGTGTGCCACATTATATTGAAATCATACCAAAATTGTAGGTGGAGTAGCGTTTTAAAGGAATTTTACAGAAATTTCTATTTTTAGTAACCATGGCAGCACCGTTCATTGAAATGTACCTTAGTGCAGTCTAAGTTATATTGAAATCAGAATAAAACTGTAGGAGGAGTAGTGTTTTGAAAAATTACAGACAGATGGACAGCTAGACAGACAGACAACTAGACGCCATGGACAGACAGACAGACGGACAGCTAGACGGATGGAAGAGGGACACCTTCCTATCCCATAAGCTCTTCTGGTCTCTGACCAGTAGAGCTAAAAAAAATATCAAATTTGATTTTTTTTCAATGTTAAAGAAATAAAACTGCAAAATTAAATTGTAAATGGTTGGTTGCGTACTAATTATTCAAAGTAGTTTTTGTTGTATGGTTTGAAAAATTTTATTATTCATTCTCTCTATTTTCACAAAGAATTACCTTTGCATTTCTTGTATCTACAAGGGGGACAAATCTTCAAGTGGTACATGTACACTATATGTCAGCTACTATACCTTCATTTTCTATTAAAGAAAAAAAATAGAATAAATCATACAATACCAATTATATGTATAATAACAAAGCATGGATTAAATTTTTCACTAAAATTAGAAAATGAATTGAATATCGATCACTCAAATTTCTCGATCCAGCCAAAATGACTGACACTAAAATTTACCCCTACTGAGGTCGAAGTATAAAAGTATAAATTATTTTTATCTATCAATATACCATAAATGAAACTTTGTGCATGTTCTGCATACATTTACCGGTATCTGTATTATAGTAGTTTTATGCCCTTGAGAATTTTTCATGATGTCATGCCATAATATTTCCATGTCTGTTTTTTTTTTCTCTGTGGTAACTCTTTGAAAGTTAGCGGAATTGATTTCTTGGTAATTCTATCGGAATGTAAATTAGGCAGGTCGATAGGTCAGGAGCTAAGAAGGCCTAATATGCATGAAAATCTTGTGCGCACCTGTCTCTGTGTTTGACGCTAAGGAGGCTAAATATGCATGTAAATCTCGTGTGACTACCTTTGTGTTTGACTTCAGTGGGCGAGGACTATTGAAATTGGCATGGGAGTCCTCGTGTAATTTAAATCTATGTCTACATTAACATTGCAGGTTATCCTGCAACATTCATGAGAATGCGGTCTTTATTTCTTAAACATCCAATATCCTATCAATTCTAATAAAAAATCATATTATTAGTAATAAAGCTAGAACTTTTTTTTATTTCATTTCCAATTAATAGAAAAAATATTTTTTCAAATAAATATGTAAAATAAAAAAGTCCTAGCATTTTTGTCTTTTATAATTTAGTTACACATAAGCATCTACATGATGTATATTTTTTCCCCTCAAAAGAACATGAACATAACTTAATAATGATATTCCTAAGTATGTATTCATGGTATAAAAAATGAGTTTAGCAGTATAAAGATTGATTTTTCACTCAAAGTTTTAAGACTGTTTTTCAGAGATTAAAAAAAAAAAAAACATTGATTATATCAATAATCATGTGGGTACATGTCCTATGTAAACTTCAGAGGATCAACCAATTTTCTAACAGAGAATTAGTAATTTGATATTTGGATACTTCCAAACAATATAAGTAGGAGTTTTGGGGGTTATTAATTATGTACATCATGACATGTACTATAAGCACTGACCCCCCATATCTCAAAATTTATCTTGACACCAAAAAAAAAAAAAAAATAGTACTTGCAACACATGCAATGTTTGTTAATCCCTAGTACACTACAGTAGTAGGATACTTTTAACCATGTCTGAGAGAAGATAATTAATTAATTTTCTAATCAGTAATGCTGATGACTGTGATCAAGATACTAATAAATTGTAACTTGCAAATTACAGACAAATTTAGACATGACAGTATAATTTTTTAAGTACAATCATCAGCTAGTGTACACATTGAGAATTAGATAGAATGTTCTATCGTTAAAATGATATTGTCCTACGGACCCGGTTTAACAATGTACTACTGAATAACCCCATCGACTGCTATTTCTGCAAACACTTTACAGTGACAGAAATTCATAAGATTGTTTCATCAGGTAACGAGGAATCAGGATGATCTATAGATCTTTAGACTTCAAAAAAAAAAAAGAAGAATCTATGAGCCATGTATTAACATGCTTTAAATGAAATAAATAACAAATTCAATAATTCTAGATCTACTTACAAAAATAGAGCAGGTCTTCGTCATAATTTTGTTTACAAACATCATGTGGAAATTCCAATATCCTCATAATCTTGTCGCCGTTTTTTTCTTTGGTTGGTATTGGGTAATTCTAGGAATATAATGCGTCCGTCTGCACAGAATTTTTAAGAAGTGAATCCATAGATAGAATATTACTGCTTCTTTTTATTTATTGGTTTATCTTTTTTTTAATTTAAACAATGCATAGTTCACGAGTAAACAAATAAATGAAATAAATTATCAGGCCTATTTTTTTCAGATTTTTGTTGTTGTTGTTGTAAATACTGCCATGGGTAATAATGGTAATTAAAATGCCCAATACCAAAAATATTAACATTTTATATAAATGGGACATCATCATGATCATTGAGAACATGATAAGAAGGAGGAGGGGTAGTGGACGGGTGGGTAGTCTCTCTGTATCTCTAAAATAAAAATTAATGTTTCCCTTGAAAAGTCAAGAAAATTTTATTTGCATGGTCAGTGGGATATTCAGTACAAGTTTAAAAGTCCAGTCAGTACATAGCCTCAATAAAGCCCCTTCTTCTTCTTTTAATTCACGACATTTTGATATATTGTTAACCTTCTATGATGTTCAAAATTGTATCATTCACCAACCATCCTTGATAATCAATAGTAAACCATAAATTTTTGTCACTTCAAATCCCATTTTTGTGAAACGTAGAATGAAAATCAAAAGCTATACGAGCATTCATTTTACTTTCATAAACATGATTCAAGTTTATATTTTCGAATTTTTTGACAAGCGTTTGTTTGTATCATCTGTCCTTAAGGGGGGGGGGGGGGGGTATGCAATTTTATATTAATTGTTTGCTATCAATTATGAATGATGTAAAATTGTTTGGATTTTAATTTTTAAATTGAAAATGAAAAAAAAATTTATGACTTAATCCGAAGGTTTAGTAAAAGCATGGAGTTTGTTTTTCATGAATTTCTATTGTAGATTCATTTGTTAAATCGACTTGCTGTGTGTTAATATCCCTTGTGTATGTTTTGTTAGTTCCAAGCAAATTGTGACAGTTTTGCTACCTGGGGAAAACAAAAGACTCTTAAATGCCTCTAGGTATATACATACATGTATCATACCCTATGGAGATCTGGGGTGAAGATATTGGTTTCTTGGAAGTTAGCAAGGGGAGGGGGGGGTAGGTTTAACAGCAGACTTAAGTTGCTTTATTAGTATTCAAACATTTACTGCAAGATTAACAGGTAATACAACAGAAGTTGATTATTTTTCTGTGAAATCAAACTCAGATGACAAATATCAAAAAAAAAAAAAAAAAAAAAAAAAAAAAAAAAATCAGATTGAGCTTAACTTGGGATCGACACCCCCGTCCAAAAATATAGTCCCGTCCAAAGCTAAAGCGTTTAGAAGTCAGCAGAGTCAATATCTCGAAGTGGGTCTTGTGACGCATTTATGAATATGTCCTATTATTGTTTTTTATCGATAAAATAAAAATAAATCATTTATAAAATTATAGCTTTAACTCTAGCTTAAAGAATATCTATGTCCGATCTAGGACACTATAGCATAATACGATACTCTTTACAGAGTTATGTCTCTTTCTAGAATGTAAGTTATAGATTTTAAATACTTATGGTCTTTACGTTTACGTGATTTATTTTTTTCATCTAAACAATAATAGCCAATGTAACTTTTATTTTAAGAAACTTTGGACGAAAAGGAATTTTTTTTAAAGTTTAGTAGAAAAAAATGACAATTTATAGATCCTTGATTTAAATTATAGTAAATAATCAAAGCGGTCCCCTTAGGACTGTTGGTATATAAAGAAGATAATATGTCATCCTACTATATAACTTCAATCACCTTGTTTTAATGTTATCCTGTAGATCACATTCGCATTTCAAAATATCTTTCGTGGAAGAGCAAACTGATTAAATTGTAAATAGAAAAAATGAATAAAAATATATAATTTGAGATTTGAAAGTTAATGATGTACCATATGTATTTTCCATTTGAAAAGTATACACATATACTTAACTTTCCTATCAATAATCTTGTATTCAAAGTGTACAAACAGTACATATTTCAGATAATAGATGCAGGACTTGTGAAATAAAACAAAGGGCTAATTGCAGCCTTATGTCTGCCGATAAGGCCACTGTTGTTTAATTTCAAGTCTATTTCAGGTTTTTTTTTTTATATACATGTATTGAAATTTTACGAGATTGTACAAACTTAGCACTGCACATCAACACCAAATACAGAGTAAGAGTGGAAAGCTAAAGATTCACACATTTTATCGTTATTCAGTAAAACAAAAAATAAAATTAAAACAATTTTAAAAAATCAAGCAGAAGAAATGTTGCCCCCATATGCAGACGTCTCTTTTACGCTACGAATATTATGCAACAAAATTATAAAAGTTGTATGCTTCTATAAATTCTTCATCAGTTGAGCCCACCTCCTTACATGTACCCCACCCCATCTCAAAAGAGTACTGAAATTGCTTCCAAAGGCTTGATTGTATTACAGTATCTTTGATTTGCTGAAGAATTTTCAAGAGATCTAGAGTAATTTATTGATTCTGGAAAATCTTATATAATGTTGTAAAAGAGTGATCAGATTGAAATCATTGAATGGATTCCAATTTCACACCTTTGAAAATATATTGTAAAATTTAGCCTGAAGGGAATATTCTCACACCTTTTTTTCCCAGAACTTCAATGTAAACAGTGATATACACATATATTCAACAATTCATCTCCACACCGACTGATGATGACTCGAGCCATTTCCTGTTTATTATCAATTTGTGTATATACTTTGTTTTGGAGTACCTACTCTAAAAATTATTTTAAAACATTTTCCAAGAAAAAACAACAACATTTTAAAGTGTTGATTAATGGACATACAAAAATATGTATAGTTATAGTTTTTTTTACTGCAAAACAATGAAGATGACAATGGCTAATAATTAGTAAATATAGTTAACCTTGTTAATTAAGTTTAGGTAACAACATGTTGGACTAATTATATTGTTAGTGCTATTATCACATGAAAACAGTTATTGGTATCTGTTTCGAAAAAAAAAAAAAATCAAAATACATGTATTCATACATGTATACATGAGGCTTCATGGTTTGCTCATTCAAAGATCTGTTGCAACTCATTTTCATAATTAAAAAACCATCATTTATTCAACATTTTATTTTTTTCTTATTTAACAGATTAAAAATATATATTCATAAAATATACTTTTCTAACATTTCAATTTAATTTTACCAATTTATATATATGCATACATATAATATGACCTTTCCTATTACAATGCATTCAGTACTGTCTTTTATGGTGCAGATTACAATCACTTACAGAATTTAGACTCAATTTACCAGAAATTGTATTTTTCATTTCATACCTAAATGTTTGGGAAATTTAATGATAATAATAAGTGTATAAATTAAATGAAGAATATCTAACTGTGCCATATTTCATCGTAAGTTTTTGTATGAAGAAAAACTATATAGGTATACATCTCAGCTCTTTGATTCATTCCTTGAAAAAATTATCAATATAATTACAATCCTTTAAATTTAAAAATGACCCAAAATTTAAAGTTATACTGATATAGAAAAGAGTAGAAATTCTGATATTGTAAAAATTAAGACTTCAATTTTCATGGGGAACATTTGCCATGTTAATTAAACTCACCTAATCATACTGGTGTGTTCTCTTAAATGGCTATATATAACTTTTTTTTATTTCTGAATGAAATTTTGCCAATTTGATATTATTTTGCTTGCAATAGCATGTACTTTCTAAATGTAAAATGATAAATTGTAAAAGGACTGACATTTTCATAGGGAGAATCCATCATCATATTATACTCCGTCAATCATACTGGTGTGTTCTCTTGAATGGCCATAACTTTTTTATTTCTCAATGAAATTTTGCCAATTTGATATTATTTTGCTTGCAATAGCATGTACTTTCTAAATGTCAATTGATAAATTGTAAAAGGACTGACATTTTCATAGGGAGAATCCATCATCATATTATACTCTGTCAATTGTACTGGTATGTTCTCTTGAATGGCCATAACTTTTTTATTTCTGAATGAAATTTTGCCAATTTGATATTATTTTGCTTGCAATAGCATGTACTTTCTAAATGTAAAATGATAAATTGTAAGAGGACTGAAATTTTCATAGGGAGAATCCATCATCATATTATACTCTGTCAATCGTACTGGTGTGTTCTCTTGAATGGCCATAACTTTTTTATTTCTGAATGAAATTTTGCCAATTTGATATTATTTTGCTTGCAATAGCATGTACTTTCTAAATGTAAAATGATAAATTGTAAGAGGACTGAAATTTTCATAGGGAGAATCCATCATCATATTATACTCTGTCAATCGTACTGGTGTGTTCTCTTGAATGGCCATAACTTTTTTATTTCTGAATGAAATTTTGCCAATTTGATATTATTTTGCTTGCAATAGCATGTACTTTCTAAATGTAAAATGATAAATTGTAAGAGGAATGAAATTTTCATAGGGAGAATCCATCATCATATTATACTCTGTCAATCGTACTGGTGTGTTCTCTTGAATGGCCATAACTTTTTTATTTCTGAATGAAATTTTGCCAATTTGATATTATTTTGCTTGCAATAGCATGTACTTTCTAAATATAAAATGATAAATTGTAAAAGGACTGAAATTTTCATAGGGAGAATCCATCATCATATTATACTCTGTCAATCGTACTGGTGTGTTCTCTTGAATGGCCATAACTTTTTTATTTCTCAATGAAATTTTGCCAATTTGATATTATTTTGCTTGCAATAGCATGTACTTTCTAAATGTCAATTGATAAATTGTAAGAGGACTGAAATTTTCATAGGGAGAATCCATCATCATATTATACTCTGTCAATCGTACTTAATTGTGTGTTCTCTTGAATGGCCATAACTTTTTTATTTCTGAATGAAATTTTGCCAATTTGATATTATTTTGCTTGCAATAGCATGTACTTTCTAAATGTCAATTGATAAATAATTGTAAGAGGACTGAAATTTTCATAGGGAGAATCCATCATCATGTCATATTACTCCTTTAATCGTACTAGTCTGGTGTGTTCTACTGAATGGCCATTACTTTTTTTATTTCTCAATGAAATTTTGCCAATTTGGAATTATTTTGCTTGCAATAGCATGTACTTTCTACATGTAAAGTGATAAATTACAAGAGGACTAAAATTTTCATAGGGAGAATCCATCATCATGTCATATATTACTCGTTAATCATACTAGTCTGGTGTGTTCTCTTGAATGGCCATAACTTTTTTATTTCTGAATGAAATTTTGCCAATTTGATATTATTTTGCTTGCAATAGCATGTACTTTCTAAATGTAAAATGATAAATTGTAAGAGGACTGAAATTTTCATAGGGAGAATCCATCATCATACTATACTCTGTCAATCGTACTTAATTGTGTGTTCTCTTGAATGGCCATAACTTTTTTATTTCTGAATGAAATTTTGCCAATTTGATATTATTTTGCTTGCAATAGCATGTACTTTCTAAATGTCAATTGATAAATAATTGTAAGAGGACTGAAATTTTCATAGGGAGAATCCATCATCATGTCATATTACTCCGTTAATCGTACTAGTCTGGTGTGTTCTACTGAATGGCCATTACTTTTTTATTTCTCAATGAAATTTTGCCAATTTGATATTATTTTGCTTGCAATAGCATGTACTTTCTAAATGTAAAATGATAAATTGTAAGAGGAATGAAATTTTCATAGGGAGAATCCATCATCATATTATACTCTGTCAATCGTACTGGTATGTTCTCTTGAATGGCCATAACTTTTTTATTTCTGAATGAAATTTTGCCAATTTGATATTATTTTGCTTGCAATAGCATGTACTTTCTAAATATAAAATGATAAATTGTAAGAGGACTGAAATTTTCATAGGGAGAATCCATCGTCATATTATACTCTGTCAATCGTACTGGTGTGTTCTCTTGAATGGCCATAACTTTTTTATTTCTAAATGAAATATTAAAGTAATGATTTTAAAATGTTAAGTTTGCAATGAATTATATGGCAAAAAGCTTTCAAAAATAATTTTGACCCTTGACTGTATTAGATTAAAAGAAGATGGACTGTTTTTCCCTGTACATTAAAGAGATAAAAACAATTTCCATTCTCCTGTAGGATAAAATATTCTATAAATCATTTTGTTAGAGAACTTTTAATCCTATTAGTGACAATTATAGAACTTCTTGTCCTATTTCACAAATCATGGGATAAAAAATCCCATGTAAGGTTAAAAATGGGAGTTTTGCTTCTATAGGAGAAAAAATCCCACAGAACTCATTTTTCTCCCACAGAATAATGGTGGGATATTAGTTAGGAGAGAAAATCCCACCATAATCCCATGGGATTTCTTGATTGCAGGTGTAATATCTTTTAATCTAGAAGATATTCAGGTGTAAAGGTTAGTCCATGTTGTGCGATTAAAAAAATCCCACCAGATGACATAAATGGTTTCCATGTATCTTTGGAAAAGTGGTTGGCGAAAGTCCGGACAAATGTCGTGTCCGGAGTTAAATGTCGCACTGTTTTTTATTGATTTACAGCATATATTAAAGTCAATTATAGGTCCGCTGAGTTGATCATGAGTTGTTTTCATAACGGGTAGTCCTTCTGGCCA
The DNA here is from genome assembly GCF_033153115.1 of Saccostrea echinata. Classification (NCBI taxonomy): domain Eukaryota; kingdom Metazoa; phylum Mollusca; class Bivalvia; order Ostreida; family Ostreidae; genus Saccostrea; species Saccostrea echinata. The sequence goes on along the minus strand of NW_026889757.1, from coordinate 49,910 downwards.
GTCATCGTCACGGTTTGTAACATCGTAATTACACAGGTAAATACTAAGATGTCAATCCATATATTTTCCATAAGAAATGAATTACCGGGAGATGTCTCGTTTTCTCTGAATATATATTAATTGACAGCGTTTATGAACAGCTGTTAAATCACAGGCCTTTGTAAACCGGTAAATCAAAAAAAAAAAAAAAAAATCCGAGACAAAAAACAGAAAATATAAATGTCTCTGGAAATAACATTGCCTTTAGATAACTAAAATAAATTAATTTCCGCCGATTTTTGAATTAATCTGAACATTCATTGATGTGTACCTGTACAAGCAGTGTGTATATTTTTATGAAGCCTTCGTCCAAACGAACAATATAATAAATCTCGAATGAATTAACTAACCCCTCAGTACACACACATTCGCCTACACCTGAAATCTAATCAAAATCAGATCTTTTTTACGACCCGAAATTCTGATAGTCGCTGTATTTCTAATCTGATTGACTATACATGTACAGTACAGACAACGCGGATCCCGTATTTCCCGCGTCCCGTCGCGGTATAAACACAACGCGGGATTTGGCCAGGTGAGACAGGTTAACCGCGTTCCCTCCGCGGGAAATTCATCACCTACCTGTCCCCGCCGCGGTTAAATCATCGATCAAGTAGTATCGTAAACAAACGGGAGTTATCCCCCCGAACAGGAATTTTGCGAAATTCCCTCTTTTAAAAAAACAAATTAAAATCCCGCAGTGTATGTATATTTATGAAAGTATTTTCTTGTATTTCGCAAAAGGTGAAAATAATGAATGAACAAAAAAAAATTGTAAAGCAGAATATATTTAATCGTTTTTTTGTTTTTTGTTTTTTGTTTTTTTTATTTTTTTTATTTATTATTATTAATTTTGTTAAGTTATATATCAATACTAAAGCGACATCTTTTTTAAAATAGTATCAAGAAAACTATTTATAAGCTGAGTCATTTGAGAGTTTAACGTGACAAATTTTAATGTCGGAAATATAAATTCTAATAACTTCTCTTTTCAAATTATATGCGAACTGCAATGTTACATAAACGTGCTAAACAATAGTCAGTGCGAGTTCCGATTAACAGTTTTCAGCATTCCTATGAGGATAAAAATATATCTATATACCGTTCATGTTTTTTTAAACCAAATTTAGAACAATATAATTCATTTAAATAATTTCACTTTACTGTATTAATGTGCAAGCATTTCCCTGAAATTGTCGAATGACCGGAAAGCTGTAATATTCGATGGTGAGCTTTGCAATGAGTGGGCGCGTGAACGTTATAAAAGATATCAATAAAATATAACAATTTTTTTCCCTCCATATTTACTTCTTTTGTAAACAGTGGTTTGTTTTTAATTTAAACATTTCTCCAATTACAGAAGATGGAATGTGCATGGTGATGAACTTCACAAAACAATTAAAACGGGGGGGGGGGGGGGGTATATCACTAAAACTTATTATTCTCAATAATACTCAAGAAAAAAAATCAATTCCAAGTTTACTTGAATATATTCTGTTTCTTTGTGTATTAAGTATTAGTCGCGATCATTTCCTGTGTATAGGGATTAGCAGAGCAAGAGCAGGAAACGGCATGCCCTAGAGGTTTCACACCTGTCCTAGAGTACCTGTGCTAAATTTCTTTGCATGTGCAAGGCGTTGTCTAGCCATACAACACACCAGTCCCTTCAACGTTTCATTATTTCATTATTTCTTCATTTTCAAATGTAACTACAACTATGAAAGTTACGCGAGTCAATATATACTTTTTTTTACCCTGAGTGTATATTAAAAGGAAAATTTAAAGATCAATCATACTTTTAAAACAAATTAATAGAGTTTAAATGAAATAAAATAGATCAAATCAAATTATGTTTTATTACTTTTTTTTAAAATGACGACGGGCTTGGTATTTATGTTTCTGTTTAATATATATGTACATGTACATGTGCATGTATTATGCAAGTAGAATGTAAAATTAAAAAAAACGTTCAGAATGTTACGGCACGTGCAACGTTTTTCCTTCGGTCAGTTTGTTGATTTATCGGGTCCATCGATTAAAACAAAATATTCATGATAGAATTTCAATGAAATGAATTGCTTCTGGATTATTTTTTTTCCAGTTTCAATATGTTGTTTCTGTGAACAGATAATATACTGTAGCCGATTTATCAGTTTATTGTCCAGTTGTGGACTTTGACTAATTCTACGATCAAGTTTCTGAAAAACACCGAAATAGTGACAGCCACAGACACTATTTAAGGTCTTCCGTTTAAATAGGACGATTAAAGACAAAAATATCTACCGAAACAAGATCATCGTCGCAAGCCACGGGTTTTGTGTCCATTCTATATTTCCACAAACCCGTGGCTGCCTCCTACCAAATTCTCTCGTTCTCGCGACTGAATCATTGAATATTTATTAAGTGACGCCAGATTTACCCTGACCAATGAAATCACTCTGTACCAATTTTTGGTACGCTTAAATGGCGGCGCCCATAATGAAATCATGTTTGCTATGCGTGGCAGATTTATTGAAAAAAAATACGATAGATCCTGAAGAACAGATGTGAGTAACGTATATTCTAAAATACTTACAAGGTTTTACATTAAAATACAGGGTTTCGAATGTAGACGTTGTGTGAGAACGCTGAATAGCGTTACTCGTTAAGAAAGGAAATTCGAACCGAAGTTGATGTACAGCTCGTGGTTATGGTTTCATCCAAATACAAGATAGACTGATCATTTTCATTGGTTCTGACTTGAAGCGTCAGATGTTATTCCATTGGTTGAATGTATGTTATTAATATTCATGAGAACAAGAGAAATTAGAAGGAGGCAGCCACGGGTTTGTGGAAATAGAATGGACACAAAACCCGTGGCTTGCGACGATGAAACAAGATATAATAACATATTTTGGTGACATGTGGTAGGTACATGTATATGATATTTTAGGCCCGATATCCAAGAGGGGTCCAGTGTTAACAAATGGAAGTGACTTACCTTCTCTATTTCATAATACCGCGGGTATGATTTTTTAATAAAACGTTAATTCTACGTTATTTTTATGGATTTTTTATATGGAATACATTGTAAATGTGTACTAGAATATTAATTTATGGAAAAAGACGAATAAAAATATTCTTGGACCCCGGGGTGTATATTGGGGGGGGGGGGGGTTCCTGTCCACAAGCACCTGTGCAACATTCAAGCTTAAAAGACCATTCAAACAATACAAATCAGGAACAGTGCAACTCTTTTGAAATCAGAGGTAGAATCAAGTGCCATGGATCTGTCATGTTTTAAATTTTGAACTTACCAGTTGTCAGTATTTACTGCCACCCGGTAAATTCAAAATTTATAGAATGAGAGATCCTTTTCACGCTAGCACTTACCCCGACATGAGACCTTATACGGTCTCATCCAAAGGACCGATCTCCACGTTTTACTACTTATCCAAACTGGGCTTAAAACATTCTCAATGAATTTTTTAATCATTATGTTGAACCTAACAAATCATTCCGACTCGCTGTATGATCTGAAAAAACATGGCTGAACTTATCCATTCAGAAACTCACAGACTGGGATTGCTTTTAACCAGTGTGTGTTATGGCCTTGATGCAAGGTCATTTGGTCGAGTCAAGGTCACTGACAGAGAAACTATAATTTCGCTACCGTATTTGTACTATTGAAACATTGCTGGTATCATGCAGAGTGTGACATGGCCTTGACTCAAGTTCAAGGTCACTAAGGATAAGATGTTTTGACTGTATGTATGGACTAAAAGAACATGACGTGTCAATGTGAACTTTTCAAGTCGGTAACATACAGATTGGGTTTTATGACGAGAGTGTGTCATGGTTTGACGCAAGGCATTTGGAATGTTCAAGGTCACGTACATTCCTTTACAGTTTTTCCTAGCGAAATATTGTAAGTTGCTTCCCCTTACAAGATTGCTTACATGTATAACTTTAGAATGTGGCATGACCTTGACTCAAGGTCACTTCTTCCTTCTGCAGCTCCAACGGAAGACCTATTCGTTGCTTTGCAACGAGCTCGCTCTAGTTTTTTCTACATATTGCATTTTCGCTGAGTTTCCTCCATTGTTTATTCCTCCACGTGCCCGTGCTAAGAATAGCGCCACGCGAAGTTTCATAAAAACGGGAGGTAACTCTAAAACTAAGAAGACGATTGGCACTTTCGTACATTTTATCAGAAAGATAATAAAGTTAATACTTGAAAACAAAGCATGAGGAATTGATTAAATACAAAGAATAGGAAATTTTGAAAGGGCTCATTTTTTTCTGGGCATACCTACTGCTCGTTATGATCTTTTATCAAATAGTGAACATGTTGGAATTTCCCGAAATTACATGTTTGTATACTACAGGATAATTAATTCTCAAGATATTGATCTTCAGCTGATTGTATGTCAGGCGCCGTTTTGGTATTTACTGCCAAAAAGTGATATCGCCTATTCGAATAGGTGATATCACCTATTCGAATAAGTGATATCACTCATTCAAATTGAATAGGTGATATCACCTATTCGAATAGGTGATATCACTTATTCGAATAGGTGATATCACTTATTCGAATAGTTGATATCACCTATTGGAAATGAATAGGTGATATCACCTATTCGAATAAGTGATATCACCTATTCAAATAAGTGATATCACCTATTCAAAATGATTAAGTGATATCACCTATTCGAATAGGTGATATCACTTATTCGAATAGGTGATATCACCTATTCGAATAGGTGATATCACCTATTCAGAAGCTGAATAGGTGATATCACTTATTCGAATAGGTGATATCACCAATTGAATAGGTGATATCACCTATTCGAATCTAGGTGATATCACTTTTTGGCAGTAAATACCAAAACGGCGCCTCATATGATTGACCCTCCATTGTCACGCTTCCCAGCATAGTCGCCGATCAGCGACCGTGTTTGTTTGCACAGTTCGCTTTCCCTCGAGGCATGCCAGATGCATGGCAGTCGTAGTATAAACACAATTAACTACTCAAGTCATTAAAAAGTAGGTGTAAATACTAAAATGCAATAAAAATTTAACCATGGCGGCCGCCCATTTTAACCATGGCGCAGCTCATTTAACCATGGCGCACATAAATTTAACCATGGCGGGCCGCCATGGTAAAACCCCTTGTGGAGAACCCTGACATGTATACAGGAGGCATTATCAGTTGACAGTATTTTCCCTTCTTTAACAACAGTTCAAGTTAATGGTCAGTGAATGTCAACTGGCTACCATTCTATTATGTATCCACATTGCATGCATTTTCCAGGTTTAGTTAGCTTGAGTTATCAAGCATATATATCAACAATAGGAAAATATATATTATTTTATTGCTTTTAGTGTATATTGTACAAAAATAAAACAAGTGTATAAAAATAATAAATTTGTGACTGGATCAATGGAGAGTTACAAGGCAGAAATGGATAATCTGGTGACTCAACAATGCTCACACAATTTATTACATATAAGTATGTTTAACCTTTTATACCATTACTAAACTGCTTTACTTATATTACATCATCTTCGCTAGCCAAGGGTTTCTGATACGCTACTCTCCTCATAAGTATGTTTATGAGTAGAGTAGCGTATCAGAAACTCTTGGCTAGCTAAGATATTACAATGGCAGCATGCTACACCATTGATAATAACAAATATTAATGCAAAAATCTGCAGAGAAAAATCAAACATTAATAACTGATTCACAAATTAACCATAAACCAAAATGTGAAAAAATGAATTCCTCTTCAAGTCTACCTAATAACAAAAGGCCTATGGGCCACAATGCTCATCAGAATCACTTTAGTCCTCTTGTTCTTCAAAGTATTTTTAAGATTTTTTCCCCATTTATTCCCATGAAAAAGTTTAACTCCATATAGTGACTATGGTTTGAACAAATCTGAATCTGCACTATCTGAGGATGCTTGCATATTATATGACTAATCATGGCCTTGTTGTTCAGGGAAGAACATTGCTATATATTTCTATGTAAAACCTTGATCCCCTTTTGTGGCCCCACCTTACCCCTTGGGGCCGTGATTTGAACAAATTTAAATCTGCACTACAAATGAATCACAGTACTTTGTTGCCAATTGTGGCATCACGAGATCCTTGGAGGCATGATTTGAAGAAATATTAATATTCACTGTAACAGGAAAGCTGTCACATTTCATTTTTTTCTGGCCCAGTGGTTCTTAAGCTTTTTGAGACATCCACCCTAAATTTGTCTTTTCTTGAAAATCTCTACTTTTAAGAGCCTTTTATTTGAATAATCTTGAATCACCTTCACCCAAGGATGCTCTGTGGTAAGGTTTGGTTGAAAATGGGACTGTGGTTCTGCTGGAGAAGAAGTGAGCAATGTGAAAAGTTTATATAAGGACATACAGAAGATGGATGAAATGCACTCAGAAAATCTCACTTGAACCTTGTTCATGTGAGTTAAAAAGTTTTTTTTTTCAAAGGACAGAGTGCATGCCCTAGGTGTTTCAGCAGATTATATGCTATCATTCATTCTTTGTACATGTATTAATTAAAAAGAAACCCTGAGCCCTGGTATATGCTAGCACTCTGTATATTCTGTTAACCAGAATTAAAAAATTCAACAGAACAGCAAGCACAACAAGCTGATACTTGGTTTCCTTGATTAAACTATCAGGTAGTGACTTGTAGTGTACCTTATACTTAAAAATGAGTAGTAAATAAGATGACTACAGACTTACAGATTTCACATTGAGGGCCATAACTTACTGAAAACAGTTGATAAATACTGTGCTGTAAATGGATATTTTTTCAGTGAAAAATAGTGCACAGTTTTAAAAAAAAGTTGAAATCCAAAAATAGGTACATTATTGTAAATTATTCATCCATAATGGATATCAAGAGCCATACACCCTGCATTTCCAAGACTTAAAAGATACATGAGTATTTTTTTTAAACTACCATGCATATAGCAATTGTTTAGATAGATTCATGGTTCAAAGAAAATTCTAACAATCCAATACTGGTATTTTTAACAATCAGTAACAAAAGATTTTAAAAATGCAGGCACTTGCAGTCAACAACAGAAGTCTTTAAACATCCATGTCTCTATCAACAAATAGTAAAACAACTATAAAAATAATAAATCATTTAAAGAAGAACCCTGCTCTACACCTATACATCACAGGAATTTTCAATACTGTCACATCTACCTCTTACTGTGTATAAGAGACAATTAATATAAAGTCAGAATATTATAGCTAGTGCTTCATGTAATGCAGTCTTCATACAATAACCCATTTAGATTAAAGAAGTACTGATAGTTTCCCTTCTTAATAAATTCAGCTCTTACACAATGGTAGGCACCCGACCAATCTCATCAATGTATATAGGTCGTACCATGTACCCCACTTGGCCTTTAATGGAGTCTGGCAATCTATCAATGAAGTCTTGGAAATCAGTTTTGGTATCGTGTAATACCTCCTCCACATTTTTCTTGGCCTTTTCTATACAGAGTACCTGGAGATTTAGTTTGTCTATAATGTCCAGTTTTCCTTTGATTTCCTCTTTAAGTCTAGCATTAATCTGCTCATACTCCTTCTTTAATTTTTCCAGTTGTTCGGCTGCGATCTTTTTCTGGGCCACCTCCATTTCAGCCACTGCCTTCACCCTCTCTTTGTCCTTCCTCTCTTCTAGTTCTTTTAGTGCCTTTTTCTTCTCTTCTGCAGCTACCTGGACTGCCTTCTCAAATTTTTCCTGTGCTGCCCTACAAAGATTGAAAAGAGGAATATATATTTCAACACTGCTAACTTTGTTTTTATGATTTCATTTGTTGATATAATTATTATCTGCCAGAAAATACGGGGGATGATCAGCTTGTTAAATCATGGGTAAAGGGAAATAACCCCTACAAGGCTCAATAACTGCATACACTGGTTTTAACACAATTATCAAAAATTCTTTTTAGTCAGCTTCCTCATTTTTTCATTAATATTTTTTTTTTTGGGGGGGGGGGGGGGGGTTAAATTACCAAACATTCAAGGTCAGTACAATATAAAAACATCTGAACATCTTCAATTAAGACTTAAATTTGGTAAAGTCAAGGTATTGCTGCAAATTATAGGATGATGCAATAAAATTCAAGCACGTTTCAATGACAGTGAATAAAGATTTAAAATCTTTTATAAAGGAATTATCACATTTTCCAAAATTTTTTAAAGACAATTAACAAGAGTGAAATTTGAAGATTTTTCATTAAATTATGAAAACCAAGATAAATCATATTCATCAGGAGATAAATGAGATACATCCATAAGAATGAATTTCTTGGGGAAAAGATTAGAACTTTCAACTGATTTCATATCTTTGATGATTTAAATGAAATCATAAATAACCTTAGTACAATAATTATACTGTAGTTATTTCAAACTTGCAAGTAACAAAGCTGATCTATATCATTAATATCTATTTAGATATGTAATTGAATTGACTGTAAAACTTATCATAAATCATTTTACAGTAGCTCCTAGCAACACATACTTGGCAACTTTTTTAGCCTCCTCCTCTGCTATCTTTTTTTCCTCCTCGCGAGCCTTTAACACGGCCTCTACCAGCTCTTGATGGCAGCGAGCTTCTGTTTTCTTCACTGCCTCCTTTAGACGCTCCTCAGCCTCGGCTCGTTCCTGCTTGACTTGTTCAATTGCCAATTTCTGCATTGCCATCTCAACCCTTAGAGCCTCTTCCTATAAGTAAAATTAAAAGCATAAATTTAAAATATAATAAATAAATGTAATACAAATGTACATGTACCAGCTTTATTTATCATATATACTGTAAAATGTACTTGTTTGAAAATTAGTATGTGTATATCCTGAAGTAACGATTCAACCCCCCCCCCCCCCACCTCCCTTTGAAATATTCTCCATTCATAAAATTATAGATCGAATGAAGAACTAGTGTTTAGTTGCTCACAATGAATGAAATACTAGTACTTTGACAATCAAATGAAAATGCAATGCTGGATTTGCTGTATTGAATGTATTACAGGCATATAGTATCAAAAAGGGGGGTAGGAGGCAGTGCTACCCCCCCCCTCCCCTCCCAGCCATTTTTTTTTTAAATGTAACCTTTTACTGTTGAGAATGTTCATTGAAAGGATGGTTGGTCCCCTATTTTGAGTTGCAGTACAGTCAAATCAGGGTAATGTGGAAATATGATAAACATGTATCAGGGCTCTAATTGGCGACTAATTTAGTCACACTGGCGCCTAAAATTTTTCTATAAGTTGCCAAATTGGTGACCATTTATACTTACTTGGTGTTCATCAAATTACTGAACTAAAAACATTTTCATTTTTTTCTTTATAAAGAGCAGAAAAGAAGTTTAAAAGTTAGCAATGGACATGTCTCTTTATATTGACTAATATCAGTTTTTAAATTGGTGCCTAAGGAAAATTTACCTGGCGATTAAAAATTTGCATTGGCGACTAAATTGTTTTGATTAGGAGCCAGATGGCGCCTAAATTTTAGAAGTCACGTAGAGGCCTGTGTATTACTTCTAAAGTACTTTCTAAATCAATTAATTTGCCTTGCTCTCAAGTCTGAAAGTATCAAACAAGATTACAATTTACATATTCTTACTGCAAGTACATAATAATGATTTCTTCTTTTTTTGAGACTTTTTTACCCTCTCTTAGAAATTTGACTTGTGAAATAGTTTATACATGTACACTGATGAAAGTTTAATAACTAAACATTTTCGAGGGCATGTGATACTCCAGTTAGACTTATCATAGCTTACACTGTATACCTCACGTAACAAGGTGATTGACACATTCAGACTGTACATTTGTATAACCTGCATGATACTTCAGGTGGAAAATTCCTGGTGGAAAAGTTTAGCAAGGTCATGTTACTGCAAGTCTGTGCATCATATATTAAAGTATATAATAAACAGATAAAGCAGTTAAAGGTGTAATATACATGTATACTGTCTCTCTTTTTATTTCCAAAGCAATAAAGATTAAATACTGAAGGGCTGAACCTTTCTAATTCAAAATAAGATCAAAAAATTATTTGAAGACCAAGGACTTGTTGGCACGTGTTTTTTTGTGGAGGTCTGTCTGTCCCTCTGTTTCTCTGCAGTCTGTCTGCAATTTAATGCTGAGAACTATTAATGAATAAAACCTGAAGACAATTTAATTTTTTTTTATTTAATGGGTTCGTAATAGCAAAGTCAGTATAAGCATTGGAAGTGTATAAAACGTGCTGATAATTCTCTTTTTCATGAGAGAATATACATGTAAGCATGTACTTCAGACAAATGTTGCCTATGACTAGACATTGGAGGTCACACTTTTTCAAAATGAATATTTTATAATTGTTGACTTATTGAACATATTTTTTAAAACAAAAATATACACTTTGGGAGGTTTTAATATGTGTATATATGAATGTGGGTGGGTGAGTTAGAGAGGGAAGGGGTCATTTCATCTAAATTTGCTCTTGCTTCCAGCCCTTTGGAGAAACTATGGAAACTCATACTTGAAAAGAAATTGCATTTAACCTTAAAGTATGTCATGAACTTTATGAAAGGTCATTTTCACAGCCAAGGTCATTGATTTTCTAAAAGAAAACTAAATTACAATTGAAATTTCAGCATACCCTCAGGCCTGTTGTGTAAAATTTGACAGAAATCACCTTTTAACTTCACAATTTTTGAAATGAATAAAAGTCTTGAATCCCAGAGAGAATTATTTCTCTTATCAGAGAGTAAATAAACCTTATTAACAATTGCAAATGAACTGAGTGTCACATACCCAACACCAGGTCAGTTTTGCAAGTTGAAGGTCACCAGCAAAAAATATTAATATATAAATCAAAGATACCCCACACCTGATGCAAATGTTGTTTATTTAAGCAGGTGTTATCATTTTGGGAGCTTCTTAACAGCAATTTTTAGTTGGGAGATAATTTCAAATCCCTGAGAATTATATAACTACTTTACACTCCTTTGTCATGTATATTTAAGAAATGAATTTAATTTTTGAAGATTCATGAGGACATGAACTACGATGCTTCACGCCGGCATATTTGATGAAGCGCGTTAGCGCTTCATGATAAATATGCCGGCGTGAAGCGTTGTAGTTCATGTACCTCATGAATTTTCAAAAATTAAATTCATTTCTTACATTTACATTATTTTTCTGATGAGTTTCCACAAGTTACGCCATTCAACTGTTATTTTTGAAGCAAAACAGTTTGCACTATAGTTTTGACGTCAGGCACGGTATTATGACGTAACAATAGAGATATTCATGCTCATCTCATGGTAGTTCATGAGAAAATGAACAATCTTTTAATTTGCAAAGAATCTTCAGGAAAAATACTTGGAAATGTAAATATATACCGGTAGTAATGTATTTAAAGAACAAGGCATATTGGATTCTTAATTTAATAAATCACACAACCATTTTTCATATAACATGTACTAGCTTAAATGGGCATACTTATATGATATTGCCAAAAAAATGTAATAAATGTCATGTGCTGTATTAAATGTACAATTATATATGACATCAATGTATATACTATACCTATTTTGGGGTTGTTTTTTTTTTGCAGTATACCTTACCAAATTTTCTTTATCTTATTTCAACAAGGTGGACTTTGACCACAAATTAAACTTAGACTAAGGTAAGGTCCTGATGTACTAAATAGATAAACCAAAGTTTTTTGCCCCCTTTTTATATTACCGATCAAAATGTGATCTAGGTAGCTGGATATTGACTTCTTGCAGTCAAAGAAAATGTCAGTTTGCTTGAGAATTTAATTATATCAAAATAGTTTTACTCTGTTTATACTAAAGTAGAGAGAAGCCCTGTCATAGTTTGGAAAAATTATCAGAACTTGTTATACTGACTCTATCACCCAGAGAATGTACTGAACTAATACTTTGCATCTGTTCCCTTCATGTTTTTCTTTTGGGATACTCCTTGGTTTGTTTAATTACTGCATAATCAGGTGACAGTTGACAAAGTTTACTGATAAAAGCTTCCTCTGATAAAACAAGAGCACGTACATCATCATTTAATTCATTCAGTACAGTGACAAATGATTAATGGCCCACATGGACTACAAGAGAATGGCATGAACCACAGACAAACACACAGACAATGATCATCAGTGCAGAAGCTGGACATCTCTACAAACAGGGCCTGTGGATTATGCAATATGATTTAAAGAGAATCACCAAACCTTCTGCGGGGTAAGAATCTAAGTATGTACGTAGTTCAGATTTAAAGTTGATAGTGATAATGGCTGCCCTGCTGCTTAAAATATTTCAAAGTATTTGCTGGACAAGACAGTGTTTGAATACACATTCTTGAACAAATTCACAACTTAAGCATTATTTCTAATTTTATAGTATTATGATGATTTTGTCTAAACAAAACTTCTGACAAATAACATCTTTATAGCTCAAGTTCTATTCAAACACTTTAAACCTTGACCAAAGCTAAGCAGTTTACCCTCTTCTCCTCCAAAGTTCTGTAATATCAATTCATATTATCAAAACAAACTGTACGAAACAAAACTGTTTAATGGCAATTGGATTGTACAGAAAAATTGAAATTTGACCTTGACAAAGTCGAGGATTCACCCTAAATCGTGAAAATGATGCTCTAGCTGGGTTGTCAAGTTTGAACTTCATTACAGGCAAAGCACAACTTTTTTTTTCTTCAAATATTTGCTATATCTGAACCTTGTTTAAATTTTCTAATTCAAAAGAGACTTTCATTTGCTTGGTGTTAATGCCAACTGTTTCTCCATTGTGAGATTACAGATGAGACAATACTCTAACACTTTTATTTCCTGTATTCCAATGACCTTGTCCAAATGACTGACCAGTTGTTGCTGTTCAACACACACCTTCTAGTTAAAGATCATACTAAGCCAAACTCTCAATTAATGATCAAGTTATGAGCATACACATTTTATTGCAGACAGAGAGGCTAATCAAACACAGTATATATGATGTCTTGAAATATTTGGTCTAGGGGGGATGAAAATGCAAGAATTACATTCTTGAATTAATCATCATTCATCACCTAATTCTGTATGGATTTTTTCCCTTCAATATTTATTATTCTTAGAGTGTGATTGAACTAATAGTATAAGCCAACTGTAATGTTTAGAGACTAATAAGCAGAATTTACATGCAAGTGCTATAAATTGATAATTCAATGATCATCATGTACACCATATCTTAATGTTGTTTTATAATAACCTTCAATGCCTTTTCATGTTGTCTGTTAATTTTCTTGACCGCCCTCTCCAGGTCTATTGAGGAGTCCTCTCTTGCCTTCAGCAGTGCTGCTGCCTTTCGTTGCTCAGCTTCTGCCCACACTGCTTGTTCAGCATCCCTGATTGCCTTCTGTTTCTCTTGTTCATATTTTTCCTGTACTCTTTTCTCCAAATCTCGTCCAAGACCTGTGTGAAATGGAAGCGTGCTCAAAGTGTATATTTATCTGTGCTATCTAATATCAAATTGATGATGAATGCAATACTTTTGGAAAATTGCAACATCTGGAGCAAGACATAATACATGTATTCATTTTATAATATCAAATTGAAGATGAATGCAATCTTTAATAGACAGCTGTCTTATAAATATGAATGTTCAATGAGGTGCATTGATTGATATAAATTTAACCAGTATACTTGTAAAATTGCAACATCTGGAGCCTTTGGAATGGGCCTGCTCACAAACCTTAAACCTGACTCCTTCATGTATTTTAATCTACAAAATATTTGTCAGGGCACCGTATGAAGCAGATTGGTAAATGCCAATGAAACCTCAGTAAGATTTGGGAACTTACTTAAGTTAATTGGTCAATTTTTGACTTTACATGACATTGATTCTTTGAAAAAAAAATATTTTTATGCATGAAAAAGATCTTAATCGGAAAAACAATACATGTTGAGCCTTGAATACAGATAGTTTGAGCATTTATAACTCCTTCAAGCTACAACGCTAAATCCAGAAGTTTTTACTACGATTATAATAATAATCTATACATTACAGTGTATAATAAAATATGGGACATTTCGCTACAATTGACAATTCGTGTTAAGACATTTCAAGCCTAGATGCTTCATGCCAAAATCCCAATTATAAGTATCCCTGAATTTACAAGCATTCACCTGTTAGTTTACTTATCCATTATTTTAAATATATTTGTTTTTATAATATTAATAATTCTGTAAATTTGAATTGGTCATTTTATCTACTCACAGTATTTTCCTTGTAATTTTGCATAATAGCTATTGGAAGTCTCTAAAATAGTTTTAAACACCTTTGAAAAACTATAAATCAAACTTTTGATTGTGATTGTTAAATAAACATAATTATACATCAGCTTTTGCATTGTTAACATAAATGATCATCATCGTCATTTATATAAGCCGAACTGAATGAAAAAGATTGACGAAAAAACTAACATTTTTTAAGGAAGCTCTAAACACTAATGAAAAATGCTTTTTGGACTTTGAGAAAAATATATCATATAAAGGTGCATATATTCAGTGTATGGCTATCTAGTTCATTTTCAACATAGGGTACCTGCCTTATTTTTGCAGAAAAAATGTTCTCAGACAATGAACTATTTGTGAACAGGAATCACTGTTGTTTACTTGCATTGGGAAAATCAATGGAAATAATGTATTCAATTACTTAATCTTGGTCATAATTCATAAGAAATTTAATTCATAAGAAATTGTGTCATTAATTGTAGATTCCCATTTTATATTCTATTTTTCTTCTAAGGGCAGATCACTCTAACTCAATAAAACTACCCTACAAATAGAACTCTTTAGTGTGCAGAGTTTAGAGCTTCCTTAAAGCACTTTAATCAAGTAAATATTTACTTAACATGTATATATTATATGTATGCGCATATATTGTACATTAAATATGGCGCTAAACGTATTGGCACAAAAGGCATTTAAGGGTGAATGGTCTCGGCAAATCATCAATAGACAGGTCCAGTACAATCAGTACATTTAGCTATGTAGCTAAAATTACCTACCTTAGCTTTATTTACCTACCTCAGTAGCTTTATTTAGCAAATTTTCACAATTTTGCTTTTTATTTTAAAAAGACAAAAAATCGCAAATAAATGCATACTAATATTTATACTAGGGATTATTTAAAAAGCAATCCAATGCAGAGATAGTTCTAACAATGCTGCGTTTGAACACTTTTATGGAAAAGATGTATTTCCATTGTTTGAGTAACAGTTCACCACCTTGTATGCGATGAGGCATGGATAAGTATGACTGCTTCTCATTATGCCCCGCCATGAATATGGCCTGGGCATATAGTGTTTGTCATGTCCGTCTTCCGTCCTTCTGTCTGTCCTTCCGTCACACTTCGCGTTTAGCTCTGTTCAAAGCTCAGTTTCAAAGAAACTATCCAAGATATTTTTATCAAACTTCATATGCTGATTGATATTGATGAGAGCTATGCAACTGCATCAACATTTTTTGACCTTGACCTTTCCTTTGACCTTGACCTCACTTTTCTTAAATTAGTGTTTAGCTCAGTTTTAAAGATGCCATTCAAGATGGTGTAATCAAACTTCATATGTTGATACATACTGATGTAAGCTATTCAACTGCATCAACATTTTAGACCTTGACCTTTCCTTTGACCTTGACCTCACTTTTCTTAGTGTTTAGCTCAGTTTTAAAGATACCATTCAAGATGGTGTAATCAAACTTCACGTGTTGATACATACTGATGTAAGCTATTCAACTGCATCAACATTTTTGACCTTGACCTTTTCTTTTGACCTTGACCTCACTTTTTTTAAATTAGTGTTTAGCTCAGTTTTAAAGATACCATTCAAGATAGTGTAATCAAACTTCATATGTTGATACATACTGATGTAAGCTATTCAACTGCATCAACATTTTTTTACCTTGACCTTTCTTTTGACCTTGACCTCACTTTTCTTAAATTAGTGTTTAGCTCAGTTTTAATGAAACCATTTCAGATATTTTTAACAAACTTCATATGCTGATACATACTTGTGAGAGCTATTCAACTGCATCAATATTTTTTGACATTGACCTTTCCTTTGACCTTGACCTCACTTTTTCTTAAATAAGTTTTTAGCTCAGTTTTAAAGATACCATTCAAGATAGTTTTATCAAACTTCATATGCTTATACATACTGATGTAACCTTTTCAACTCCAGCAACAATTTTTGACTTTGATCTTTCCTTTGACCTTGACCTCACTTTTCTTAAATTAGAGTCAAACTTCATATGCTGATACATACTGATGTAAGCTTTTCAACTGCATCAGTATTTTTTGACCTTGACCTTTCCTTTGACCTTGACCTCACTTTTCTCAATTTGTGTTAAAATGTTGCATTTACTAATATACCCTCAGCGGGGCATTCATGTCCTATGGACATATTTCTAGTTGTGCTCATGTTAACCAGAACTGGTTTTCTTTGTTATTTCATTCAAGAAGTAACCATTTGGTCACAAATTAACTGTTGTATATAGCCCCAAAACATGTAGAACTTTGATTGAAATTGCGCAGAAAATGAAACATCTCCAAGAGTGATTTTTTCATGAATTGTTTTCAGATGAGCTTAAAGTTGAAAATTATCACGGCATCAAAGTGCAATTTTCTGCACACCCTGAGAAAAATGCTAATTTTAAGAAAAAAGTTTGATTCAGTAGCTAAATAAATCCACAGGTACTTGTGGACAGGACCCCCCCCCCTCCAAATTGCCCCATAGGTCAGAAAATATTTTTATGTATTTTTTTTCATACATTATTCTTCTAGTACACATTTACAATGTATTCCATAAGAAAAATCCAAAAAATAACGCAGAATTAACGTTTTACTAAAAAATCATACCCGCGGTATTATAAAATAGAGAAGGTAAGTCACTTCCATTTGTTTACACTGGACCCCTCTTGGATATCAGGCCCGAAATATCATTTACCTAATATATGTCACCGAAATGTGTCATGATATCTTGTTTCGGTAGATATTTTTGTCTTTAATCGTGCTATTTAATTACCCAGGTATCCCATAATAATCCGAGTATTCATCGTCAAACGTGAAAAATGCTACAAGATTTGGAAATGTCAGAGTAGAAATTACGGAAGTGATACAAGAACGACACCTAGCGTGTAACTCTCGAGTTCCGAGTGTTATAGAAATAAGGGAAAAGTCAGAGGTCTACGAAAAAGTTCGGGAAAATTTTGATAAAGAAGTCGAAATTGATTCATTAGAATTAAATTCTGCTTAAGATTTTCGAGATGAGCGAGGGTAGTCATCAATATTCCCTTTAAAGGATGTTATCATTGATACCAAGTAGCGGTTTAAAAATCGCTTAAACATTATAAACTTGACATGTAAACCCCCCCCCCCCCACTCCACCTCGGCCGCCTTCCCCATCTGCGTGGACATGGAATTTTCATTAAATTGTGTCTGCAGAAAGGTGGATATCCGTTAAATTAATGTGGTAGTAAATATAATATTTAGAATGATAAACTAGTTTTAAAAATAAGTAAAGACAGAAATGTGATTATTTAAAACTGTACAAAAAATCTCTTTGTTTCCCCATTTGTTATGAATTCGCCACATGTATTTAATCAATATTGATTAATTTGGGGACGGGGGCTGTGCAACGTCATTACAAGTTACAGTTTTGGAGAAAAACAAATTGACCGGTTGATGAATGGTTGTACAACCCATGCAATATTTAAACGTCAATTGCTACGTAATACAAGTTGCAATTATCTAACTATGACTGTTAGAAAAGACGTACCTGAAGAACTTTTTAAAAAGTCTTTATTTTATAGAAGTTAAGCTTCCGTTTGTTTAATTAAAATAATAGCAGCTTGATATATATGTAATCAAGGCCAGAAATAAACTCAGCAGTGCGACGCGAAAGTAAAGAAGAGCATGAAAATTATTTTTTTTTAAAAATGGGGTTGATTTTCATTCTTAAGAATTAATTTTGAAAAGACTCACATTTAAATTCCTTGGCAAATGATAATCATCGCATAAGAATATTAAAAAATACACATAATTATTAAGCTTAATATTATCGGAATTAATTGCAAGCATGTCCATGTAGAAGGGGAAGGGGGGTTAAATATCTTGTAAGTTGTAAATAAATGTTTAAGCGATTTTTAAACCGCTACTTGGTATCAATGATAACATCCTTTAAAGGGAATATTGATGACTACCCTCGCTCATCTCGAAAATCTTAAGCAGAATTTAATTCTAATGAATCAATTTCGACTTCTTTATTAAAATTTTCCCGAACTTTTTCGTAGACCTCTGACTTTTCCCTTAGTTCTATAACACTCGGAACTCGAGAGTTACACGCTAGGTGTCGTTTTTGCATCACTTCCGTAATTTCTACTCTGACATTTCCAAATCTTGTAGCATTTTTCACGTTTGACGATGAATACTCGGATTATTATGGGATGCCTGGGCAATTAAATAGCACGATTAAAGACAAAAATATCTACCGAAACAAGATATCATGACACATTTCGGTGACATATATTAGGTAAATGATATTTCGGGCCTGATATCCAAGAGGGGTCCAGTGTAAACAAATGGAAGTGACTTACCTTCTCTATTTTATAATACCGCGGGTATGATTTTTTTTAGTAAATCGTTAATTCTGCGTTATTTTTTGGATTTTTCTTATGGAATACATTGTAAATGTGTACTAGAAGAATAATTTATGAAAAAAATACATAAAAATATTTTTTGACCTGTGGGGCATATTGGAGGGGGGGTGGGTTCCTGTCCACAAGTACCTGTGAATAAATCTATTTCAGGTAGGTAAATAAAGCTATGTAGGTAATTCAAGCTACGTAGCTAAATCTAGTGATTGTACCAGACCTGACAGAGGGAGAAAGTTCCATTACCAGCTCCTTAATTATGCTCGACCTAACTTTAAACTTTTAATATAAATCATTAATACATATGCTTGAAACATAATAAACACATTTTGGATTCCTGACCGAGAAATATTTAGCTTAAAATACAGTAAGAAAGAAATAGCAATATCATGAACCTATAATCTTTCGATGAGTGTTTCCTTGGATAAAGACTGGTCTTGTTTCCTCGTATCTTCTAGGAATTCCCTTATATCTTACTAAACTATTTGTTGATGACAAAGCCGGTAAGCTTAAAGAAACAGGGTCAGCCATTGTCAATAATTTAGAAACACAAATAAATGCACTAATTTCGAAAAAATCGCAATACCATCTCTCTGAAATCTGAAATTTGATGCCTTGGAACTCAGAAGGATATTATTACGCACCATAAAACAAGAACACAAATAAATAGAAAATAAATATTAATTCGACTTTTTATGTGTAAAATGTATTTGGAATATAGCAAATATTTTTATGAACACTACAAAAAATGTCAACAGTGCTTGTCAAATATTTTAAGCTCTGTTATTTTTTTGCGTATGAATATATATTAGCGTCCCATGTTGCTACTGGAGAGATCACGAAATCTGCGAGAGTGCACGAGATTATTGACGTCATTTTTTCTCAGGAAACTTGGGTGAAAGGTAGGTAGAAGAGAAGTGTTGAAGAATATAATGAATCACAGGTTATTATTTCAGAAAACGTCTATTATATGATATGGCACCATTTAGAATAATTATTATTTACTGATGATGATTTTTATTAGCAATTTTGACGTCAATTACGCGGAACAACTATTCACACTTGGAACAATAAATGTGTCATTCCACCACGTGGAAAGAAATACGGAACGATGTTATTTAATGTTGTCTTGTCATTCCATTGTAACAATCCCGAATAAAATATTTTTAAGTACTTCATTAATAATATTTAATGTTGTGATAAATTAATTCAGTTATAAAAAGTGTCAAAAGGATACCACACACACGAGGTCCACGTGGTGGCCTCGCCCATTGTTTTATTGAAGATTTCATTAGTATAAGTCTATATATTTATAAGGAGAATAATAGGAGTTTTATTTACGGCAAATGTTTATGATTAATTATTATGATTATTAGTATACATGTATTTCTATGAGTAAAGAAGTGAAACACATGTTAATGACTCAAAGACAATAGTGTTTTTATTCATCATAAGATGAACTTTCAAACAGGTTGGGACCAATCGCCCATATGGGATATAATAACCCATCTGGGATATAATATCCCAAGTGGGATATAAAGTTACAGTGCAATAAATGAAAATTTTAATTTTGGCTGTAAATTTTATATCATAAATCCGCATCAAAATACTTGAAAAGGAATAACTTTTGGCAAGCTAGTTTTTTCTGCAGCCCTACAGTTTGATAGATTGATCCCCAAGAAGATTAGGAACTTCCAAGGGATCAATCTCTTAAACTGTGGGCATACAGAAAAACTTGTTAACCAAAAGTTATTCCTATCAAAATATATCAAAATACTTACAAAAGTATTTTGATGCAGATTTATGATATTTTAAGCCAAAAAAAAAAATTTTCATTTTTGGCACTGTAAATGTATAATCCCATTTGGGATATTATATCCCAAATGGGCTGTTATAATATCAATAGCTAAATCTGCCAAAGTTGAATATGAATTTCCAGACATAAATTATGAAGCACTGTCTCAGGTTTTCTACAAAAGCATTAGTCCAAATAAGCAAATCTCAGTCGAAATTAGGTAGTACCATTCATCATACAAATTGAGATTACAATTCATTCCAAGTATGACCGAGAGTTAGGAACCTAAAGTCAAGTGCGTTGACATGAAGATAAAAAACAAAGAATTTTGAATAAGAGTGGGATATTTTTTTCTGTACCTAGTAAAGATGTACCAATTTCATTCCTCTTCAAAACTGAGGCAACCTTTATATTTATTGGTGTTTAATGAATTTTTAGTGAAATGTACATGTGCCATTCATGTCTTTGTAGATAATAATTGAGAACAGTTCACCTTCAAGATGGATTTAGATCCAGACATAACTTCTGTTGTGTCATTGGCAGAGTTTGATGAGTTTAACCCTGCAGAATTACCACTCAATTTTGATATGCCTGACCTAACACCTTGTGAGTATATTTGAATGTACAGGAGATGCCAAATGTGTGTTTATTAAATGTTTCAGTAAATTATTTAACTATCATACAATTATTCCTACTACTTGATTGAGAAAAAATGTCAAGCACATACCAAAGTTGATTATTGCTTAAAGAGGCATAGACATAGTTTTTGATCATTTGCAGGGTACTCCATCATTTCAAATTTAACTGTGGCGCAGGACATAAGCGAAGCGCTTATATTCGCGGTCATTTGGCGACTGAATTCGCGAAGGAACTACAAAAAAAACTGAAATACAACATGCCCAATGAATAAATAGTTTAATTACACAAATGACATTTTTGATTTGGCCAATTGGTTAATAAATTCAATAATTAAAGCAATTAATCGATATTAGTTACATATAGTGCAAACATAAATTAAGATGTTTCTAAAATATATGCATACTATGAAAATTTAAAGACCCCCCCCCCTCCAACACATACGTACTTTTAAATAAACAAATATTAGCTTATAGAATTTGAAGATAAAAGTACGAGAATCAACAAGTATTACCAATTAAACCCTATTTAAAAAATGATTTTGTTAACAAAAGGTCAATTATACAGTTGTACATTAAAGGACAGAGGAAATTCTGGTAAGTCACGCGATCTAGCTATTATCTATATATATTTCCAATTATCGGTCTGAACACTAAAATAGCTTAAAACCTGAATTAAAAAAATACATAAGCAGTTTAGAGTCATAAAATGATATTTTGGTGGATCTATCGTTAATTTTTCAACATTACAAAAATACATGATTACGATAGTACACGCGTACGATGTTTGACTCGCAGTGCCAATGCAATTTTAGAGACGTGGTTATCTGTAGAACTATTAAAGCATTAATAAAATAAATTAATTGATATTAAACATTTCATTTGCAATTATCGTGAAGTGTAGAAAAAATGGCTTGTTTCTTTTCATTCAACTGTCCAGCCAGGTCTAGAAGATAAGAATTTGCTCATGAAAGCCAAACAATGGGCCTTAATTAAAGTAAAGTAAAGGATTAGCATAAGAAACTGAAAAACTGTATATAATTTGGAGGCTCATTTGGTTTATAAATTTATATATTTATCTTGTTGACGACGACGATCTTACTGTGGCGCTAATATTTTAACTGTGGCAGAACTATGGCGCTGATTTTTGAACTGTGGCGCTAAGGAATTTAACTGTGGTGGGGCCGCCATGTTAAACGGCCCATGGAGAACCCTGATTTGATATGAATTTTTTTGTTAAAAAATAGAGAACTTAAATAATAACATTGATTTAAAATATTTATGCAAAGGAAGCACTTCATACTTGTAAAACCCAACTTCCAAAATGATGTTTATAAACATGGATGTTTGTGTATATTCAGAGTGGTACAATTGTCCATGTATTTATACAACTGTAAACAAACATTTCCTAATTCTACTTTTAAAATTGATGTCCATGTTGATTTTTTAATCATGCTTATGTTCCTCTTCAGTTTTTCGAATTTTTATTATTTTTTAGATAATAATTCAACAGGTATAGAAGCTGCTGATGTTGGAAGTCTACTGGAACAGTTTGAAGAAGGTATTAACCATAAATGTTTAATTTTATTTTCCAATTATTCATGTCTTATCCATTTTGTTTTACTTTTATGTTTAATCCTCATTTCAGCATCAAATTCTTTAACTGGTTTTGAAGATCTCAAAATGAGCAAGTAAGTTATAATTCTTTTAAGAATCATAAAAAGTAAAATCAGAACTTGATTAATTTCTTATTAGCTTACCTGAGCCCAAAGTTCAAGTGAACTTTTCTGATCACATTTTGTCCAGCGTCCGTCTGTAAACATTTTAACTTTTTTGACTTCTTCTCCTGAACCACTGGGCTAATTTCAATGTAACTTGACACAAAGCATCCTTAGGTGAAAGGGATTCAAGTTGTTCAATTGAAGTGCCACACCCTCTTTCAAGGGGAGATAATTTAGAATTCATGAAAATTTTGTGACATCTTTCAAAAATCTTCTCAAGAACCCCTGGGCCAGAAAAGATGAAATATATATAAAAGCTTTCTGACAAAGTATAGCTTCAAGTTTGTTCAAATCATGGCCCTTAGGGTTAGAATGGGGCCACAATAGGAGATCAAGGTTTTATATGGGAATATTTGGGGGAAAAAATCTTCAAAAATCTGCTGATGAAGAACAGCAGGGCCATGAGTAGTCATTATGATGATATGCAAACATCCTCGGGTATTGTAGATTCCATTTGTTTAAATCCTGACCATTGGGGATAAGGTGAGGGCACAGTTCAAAATCATTAAAGTTTAAAATTGGAATATATATCTATGAAAAATCTTTTTAAAATTCTGATGACAAACAAGAGGATCATAAATAGTCATATCCTTTCCGAAACCATAGTGTTAAAATGCGTAAGGCTAAAAATAGAGATTCTGACCCCCTGTGCTAAGCCCCAGGGGAGGATGTCATTACATATTTGGAATGAATTGTAAGAGGAAGTTGTACTTTATTGGTTCTTAAAATTACTAGGCTTTGCCCTTATTCTAATTTTATAGATACTCAGATAAAGCTTTTAAGACAGGCAATAGGGGTTTCATGAAATCATTTTTCTGGATTTCTGACACTTCACATAAGCTGGCATAGGTTCCGCTTAATTGGAAGATAAATATTCCGTTTATTAGGCAGATAAACAATCTAGGTGCCATAAGAAAGAAAAAATTCGGTAAAAGGTGACAGTGAAAAAAGGAAGGAAGTAAGAACAGAAAACTTGTACCTTAAAAAACAAAAAAACTTTCACCTTTAAAAAAAATATTGTGCATATTTCTTTTTCAGTTGACCAAGACTTTAGACACTGTAGGGTTGATCCCAATTCATCTAGTAGCATATTTAACATAAGTTTTCTTGATGCAGAGTAATTATTGATACAGTGGTTTAAAAATATATTTTTTTCATTATTTTTTTTTCTGACTACCCTCATTTAGTTGAACATTCTTTAAAATCTCTGGCTGTCAAAAGGATATTGATATGCAATCACCCTCAGGTAGTAGTAAAGTTTGTTCAAATCATAGCCCCTTGGGTGAGGAGAGGGATTGTTCAAGTCATAGCCCCTTGGGTAAGGGGAGGGGTGGCTTAATAGAAGATCAAAGTTTTACATAGAAATATTTAGGTATAAATCTTTAATAATCTTCTTCTGGAAATAGCAAAGCTATGATTAGTCAAATTACATACAAGCATCTTCAGCGTAAATTTTTTTTCCAGAGCAGTGCCTCAGGGTAGGTTGGACTTCAGGAACAAATCTTTCAAGAGTAGCAAGGTCAAATACACTTAACATTAATAAGCAAAACATTCAAGTAATGTTAATTCTTTTCACCCGAATTTTTGATCCTTGGATGCAAGTATAGAAAAAAAAAATCAAAAAAATCCTCTTCTCTAGAACAGCAGGGCCATGTTAACCAAACTCCTATTGAAGCTTTCAAATACTGTGTGGATTCAAAGTCATTTATTTTATAGCCAGTTAAAGGTAGCTTTGGGCCACAATGTGGATTCAAATTTTCTGATGAAAAACAGGAGATCCAAGGTGACTCAGGTGAGCATTGTGGCCCATGGGCCTCTAGTAAACAAGTTTAATGTTGGTACCATTATATTGAAATATATGCACATGGTTAAAATTAAAATTTACCTTGTATTTGTAGTGAAACAAAAACCACTGAAAAGTTAATAGAGTTGGCACCCCCAGAGAAATCTAATAGCAAGGATGTACTGCTGAAGATCAAAGCTTCAAATAAAAGGAAGTCAGTGATACTTTTGCCAATGGGGATGCCCTCAAAAAGAGGGCGTGGCCAGGCCATTGCTTTAAAGCCTACCAGCACCACTCCAAGGCTGCAACGAATACTACAAAAGTCCTCCACAGAAGTGAGTCAATCTATACTGGAGTCTATGGAAAAGTATTCCCTGAAGAAACAGCCACCATGCACTGCTTCTGACATTCTGGCAGAAGAGAAGACTTCTGTTAGTAAAAATTACTACAGAGATATCTTAGATCATGACTACTGTCAGAATGTACCCAAATTAGAGGGCAACAAAGCACAGACAGGTGTAAATTGTCATCCAGGTGATATTCTGGACTTGGAAGATGGAGAGATTATTGATGAATTTGATGATGTGGAGATTGAAAAAGATAAAAACTCAACAAATATCATCAGGGATGATTTCAAAAATAAACAAAATGTTGCCATTGCTAAAGATAATGTCTCAAATAAACCAAGTGATTCACAACAGAAAGGACAGAAATTTAGTGGCAGGAACTATAGAAAGAGAGAGGAGAGTCCAGTTGGTAAGGAAGATGATAAATTCTTTGATAAAATTCCGTCCTACTACACAGCCTTGTCACTGAATGGTGTCAAACAATCTAAATCTAAAAAGGAAAATATCGCTCCAAAAGAAGATAGCAATGGAGGCATTACTATTCAGGACTTCTTTGAACCTAATCCCATTCCTCAGGGAGACAACTCAGTCTACAGTAGACTGCCAGCTTATCATAGCTGTTTCACAAACAGTACCAAATATGACAACAACGATGTCTCCTTGGAAAGCAAGTCAAGCAGTGGATACTCAAGTAGGAGCCGATCTCCCTACATGAGCCAAAGATCAAGTTCAAGGTCAGTCAGTAGAAATTCAAGTAGGTCAAGGTCAAGGGATTGTGACAGAAGAGGAAGGAGGAGGAGACGAAGTGGTACTTATGATTCCATTGTATCCAGATCTCGATCCAGGTCATACGGATCTTCATACTCAAGGTATAGTTTTAGTTCCTTTGTAGCTTTTTAATTTCTAATAGTTTTTTATCATATTTATAAATATTTGTGGATCTGCTATAGTTAGACTTTCAAATTAAAGAAAACTGACAGTGGTGTATGTGATGAGATCATAGTTCATCAGATTCATGTGAAGACTTCACAAATGTCTTTCGTTCCTAGCTGATACTCACTGTTTATTGAAATTTTAAAAAAAAAGAATGAAAATCAATGTGTATAATTAATTTATGCATGTATGTATTTTTACCAATTGTAGGTCATCTCGTTCAAGATCTAGGTCATACTCACGGTCAAGATCTGGGTCATACAGCTCGAGATCTAGGTCTTCATCTGTTTCTAGCAGGTAAGTTTAATTATAATGTTAGGTAATGGAAATCAGGACATTCTAGGTTTATTTAGGATAAAAATAAGCATAATTGTCCAGAATTCGTCATTTTAAGTTTTTTTTATTGACATTACAGGTCTAGAAGTCGAAGTAGAAGCTACAGCAGACACAGGGGGTACAGAAGTAGAAGTCGAAGCTCGTCACACGAGAGACGGTTGGCAGAACGCCAGAAACGTAGGGAGGAGGAGAGGGCTCAAAAAATGGTGAGACAGATAAATAATAAAACTATTAGATTTATCATAAATCAAGAACTTTAAAGAAAGCAAGATTTGTTTCTTTTGTACAGATGTTAATACATTTTATAGTTGTTTTTCTTATAACCCTTTGATTTTACTTGCATTTATGTGTAGAACATCACAGTAATAAACTATTGAAGAAAACAAGTTACATTAAGTTCCTTAAAGATATGAAGTTTTGTTAAGAGCAAAAAAATCATTCAAATGGTAATTTTTCTATACAGAAAGACAGAAGAATCATTTATGTCGGAAAAATTCCAAACAACTACACTAAAAGACAGTTGAGGAAGAGATTTGAGTGTTTTGGAGAAATAGAAGAAGTTAGTGTCCATTTCAGGGAGTGTGGGTGAGTTAATTAAAACCTTTACTGATTTTGCTTGTCTTGTTCTGACATGAAGCAGTGGTGTATATGATGAGATCATAGTTCATCAGATTCATGTGAAGACTTTACAAATGTCTTTCGTTCCTAGCTGATACTCACTGTTCATTTTATTGATAGCCACAATATCAGTCAAAATTTGTGAGTGATTGTGAGGTTTTCATTGTTCAGCAAAAAAAATTTGCCTTTAACTTTCTTGTTTTTTTTCTCCCAGGGATAACTATGGATTTGTGACCTTTGCTTACACATGTGATGCATATGCTGCAGTGGAAAGTAAGTGAAAAGCTATGTAATCTTATCAAATTCATTAAATAAGGTGTCTGACTACAAAAATTTGCACCTGAATTATTATTGATAATAAAGTTCATATTACTGTATTGTTGTAGAAGGAAACCAGGTTCCAGGAGCACTAGAATTTGACCTTTGTTTTGGAGGCAGACGACAGTTTTGTGAAGTGGAATATGCTGATTTAGGTCAGAATTGAATAAGGCAGAGAGAATGATTGTTCAGATAATCAGTGAAATCATATTAACTTATAAGGGGCTTATTATGATGAGGATTTTAATTTCTTTACTAGTCTTCTCCTTATGTATGTCTGTTGAGGTTGTTAATTCATGTACAAGGGGTACCCACAAAATCTAGGAAAACTGAACTCCATTGAAATGCATGATGATTCCACAAGAAAAAAATTCGATCAGATTTAAGTAACTCAGTAAGAATTGATGATTGATGTTTGAAAACTAAATGTTTGAAGTATACTGCACAGGCAGATTTAGAGAAAGGAGGGTGGCAGATCCCTTTTTTGATGATGGTTTTGTAAAAAGCACAAGGAAACTGTATTAAAAGATGTACAGACTCCCCCTTGCCCTCTCAAGTTTCTGGACTACAGAACATGAACCTGTTGCAGAAAGCATTTATTCATTATACCTTTGTCAAGGAGATACCATTAATAAAGTAAAGAAATGATAGATGAATTCTTGATTTCGTCAATAAATGTTTATAAAATTTTAAGTAATAGAAACTAAAAATAAAGTTATGAAATGGATAAATGTATTTTAATTACAGATGGAAAAAATGAGGTAATTGAAGAATATTATCCCCTTGTAAGGAAGAGTGATCCTGTAGACTTTGATTCCCTTCTACAACAAGCACGGAAATTAGCAGAGGAAAAAAAGAAAAAAGCTGTGTGATATATCAGAGACGCACCTTTTCAGGAAACCATGTCTTTCATTAATGCAATTGGTAAATTAACAATAAAGAGGACTTCTTGTGTTCAGAGTAGGTATTTTCATGTTACGGTGTTAAACACTGTGTCTCAAAGACAGTTTCAATGTATTAATCTGGTATTAAAATGGTGTGATTTAGGTCTTGTATAGGTACATTCTGGCTAAATGGTACACAAGATTTTCTGACAATGAAGAGGATTCACTTTTTCATATTGGTTGAGTTTGTCATTCTTTGATTTTTGGATTTGTGGGGGACAGAGAATTTTTGTCAATTGACAGTATTTGATAAGAATGGGAGATACACATGTATGTATATATCTTTGGGTATACATCAGATTAAAAATATTGTTATGTGTATTTTTTATGTTCCCTCAAACTGTTGAACATTCAAGATGTAAGTTTACTTAAGAGTTGTCCATTTACAAACTCTCTGCTTTAAATAACAAACAGTTTAAGACTTACATGTACCTGTATTTTATGATTTTCAAAGTTTGGCTTTGTTCATCAGAATAGTGCTGATTTCATAAACATCTTCATATTGTTTAATTTGCTATAAAGAAAAAAGTGCCATTACTACAGTTTCATGTGCCTTTAAAGCTATGAAATTGTACATCCCCTCTTTTTTAGGAACTCAATAATTTAAAGATAGTGCTTGATTTACTTTTGTGACGCAAATTATTTTACAGTTTTAAGTATCGATGAACAATAATTTAACACTAATACAAAGTATACAACAAAGTCATTAATTTGTGTATTTTTGAAATATTGTGTATATGACAGTCAACATCATCCTTATTCAGTTGTATTTATTCAGTTGTAAACTACTATTAACATTAAAATTTTCATCCATGGGCGTGTCCTAGATTGTGGTCATCATAATGTGATCATGTTTGTGAAAATTCATAAAAAATGTGTGGATAAAAATAATTCTGATGGAGAATGAATAAAACATTAGGGAAGAAATCACTGCATTTTTAAAAATGAATTTTTGGAATAATTAAAATTCAAATTATTGGAGAAGTAGAGGATAGGGACATATCACATTTAAATGCCAGTATTTGTTACATAATGTTTAATAACTAAATGATTTATTTTCAATATCAAGTCTTAAATATTATTGTATGGGGTCAGTTGCATAAAGTACTCTGATTATTCTTTCCTCTTTTTCAATCTAATGTGACTTATATAACAATATGTACCATAAAATAAAAGCTCACACTGTACTGATTATCCTTAAATTTCACTGCATTTATGACTGTTCAAAAAATACATTTGAAGCCATATGCCTTACTTATGTGGTTATGCCTTGTTTCTATGTACTGATGGTACTGTTTTAACTCTTGACAACAAATTATTATACAAAATGGTATTTTAATGGTACCAGGATGGTTAAAGCAGCTTTATCAACAGAATGTTTGTTTTACCCAATGTTTCTTTTTTTTTTCCCTCATACAAGTACTGTACAAGTGAACATTGCATTATTTTTTGCAGGATTGTGTTTTTGTAACTGTTCATTGCAACTTTCAGTCTTTGATTTATCTTTTTACCTTTTGTTCTTAAAATGTGAATGGTACACCAAATTTGTTTATTGCAATAAGCAGTGATTGCAATTATTGCAAATATTATCATGTGGTTTATATTTATGGCTTTTTTTGTAATTCAGAATATTTTGAACCATTGTGTCCTTTAACCAGACTGTTTTATACCAGTTATTAATCAGTTATTTAGCTTTTGGTTATTTCTTAAATATACATTGTAAGTTCTTATCTGTTATCAGCAGATGATTAATTTCCATGGTGTGCATTATTTTTGTCAGAATTGTCACTATACACTAGAGCAAAACAACAAGATTCACATTAAATTACACATAAAAATATTCAATAATTTGAATATATGTAATTTCCTGGAGTAGTGCTGATGGTTCTGTGACAATTATCATTATCATTGTCTTTGAACATTTTGTATTATCATATTCTTACATTATTTAGTGCAACCCCCATTATCTTACATTCATTGTGCTTGTTTTCCCTAAACTATTTAACAAAAATAATTTGGGATGTGTTAACTGCCATTTTGATCCCTTTTTGAGAGAAATAAAACTGTAAATGTAATTTGGTATGTTGTTCTTTTTATTTACTTAAGTGCTAGAGAAATTTTCTGAACCCACCAAATGTTTAAAGGAAATGAATGAAATGTCTATGAAATATCTTGATCAATGAGAGGATGTAACAAGTAGGCCAAGAGATCAACCTAATTTTGATTCATCCCTGTGTTAGAATTGGATTGTTTCACAAAGAAGATGGGTGAACAAGGCAAGCAAAATGCCTATAATGCTATAAACATGAAGGTGAAAAATTAAATCTTAATTATTATAAAATTTTCTTTGATATTTCATTTAACATTAAGGTATACTTTACGTAAAATCTCCACAATTTGCAAAAATCTCACAAAGATTGAAATTATTTGCCTTTGAAATAGCATACACACACTAAAGGGGCAAAAGGGATTATTTTCTCATACTGTTACACAATTTTTTCAATATTAATGGGTCTTTGCTCCAATTTTTTTTGAAAGTTTATCCTCAAAGGAGATGGGCGAACATAGCGTGTAGAAAGCCTATAGCTTCAGATACTAGTATATAAAAATCATGTTCAATTTATGAATTCAGTATTTAGAGTAAAGTTTTCATTATTGAAATTTATGAAATTATGGTAAAACTTCTGAGGAAAATTTTCTCGGAAAAATTTATTCTTTAATTAAAAAAATAATGTGGTATCCGTGGGGTTCAAACCCTAGCAGTAACAATCCTGAGTATCATTTTCTTTCGAGACTAGCACGCTAACCGCTAGACTACACAAGTCCTGATAAACAGTGGCATTTAAATCATGTTTGTGATATGGCCCTTGACTTAATAGACTTCAAGTATTTCTCGAAAAGATGAGAATGATATGTCATAAAAGTATATTTTTAAGGTATAGTAGTTTTTGGAACCCAAAAACTTCGAGGATTAACTTCCAAAAAAATGGAGCGAAGACCCACTCATATCGAAAATAGTTTTACAGTATGAGAAAATGACTCTTTTTGCCCACTTAAGTGTGTGTACAATATTTCATAAGCAAATAATTTCAATCTTTGTGAGATTTTTGCAAATTGGAGAGATTTTACATAAAGTGTATTTTAATTGTAGACGAAATATAAAGGAAAATTTTGATATAATTGAGATTTAATTTTTCACCTTCATGTTTGTCACACTATAGGCTTTTGGCTCGTTATGTTCACCTATCTTCTTTGCATAAAAATATTTATGTAATGGATATATGCCGAATACTGTTCTATATGAAAACTTATCAGACTGTTTGAGGCCCGTTAGGGCCGAAAACAGTCTGATAATTTTACATATAGAAATGTATGAGGCATATATCTTACTTAAAACATTGCTATTTAAATGTCCAAAAGTTACCTGGAGGAGTCCGATAATTACACAATAGGAGTTCAGGCATCAATAGTTTTCTTCCTGAAACCATCTAATAAGTAGACAAAAGAAAAGAGAAAGTTTTTTTTCTTTAGACAGTAAAACCAGTGAGTGAACTCTTTTGTTTCGTTCATTCATTCAATGGCAGTCGTTTGGCTTAGCAGGAACTATGGACGGTCAGGTGATGAAGGATTTTTTTTTTATGATTCGGAATATTTTTTATTAAGTGCGTTTGACATTGATACAAATACAGTGTTGGATGATATCTTCAAAATGCATTTAAAGTAAAAACGCGGATTTTTATCTAAAATTTTGATTGGATGATATAATGAAAATCTTGTGTTTTAAAAGTGCGGTCATAGGCGAACAAACCTCGTTAAATGAAGAGATTCGCAGACTGGTTCTTTATCAGAAATGGATTTAAACTGGCTTATTCACAGTGCTGTATAGAAAACGCTTTGCAAAAAACCGAATGGAAAGTGTTACTTTTGATGAAGGTTAAAACTCCAGTTACTTCTTGGATTTGCTATTTTTAACAACTTAATTTCATCGCGTTCACTTTCCCTGAATTTTTTCTCCCTAATTTTTTTTTTGGTTATATATATATATATATATATATATATATATATATATATATATATATATATATATATATATATATATATATATATATATATATATATTCTGGACATATTAAACCTTGATTTCACTCTAGTTGTTGTTTTTTAACTACTGTATGATTTTGTTATCACTGCCGTCCGATATTATATTATTGGACTGTTTTAAAATTATTATTATCGAATGCCTACAGGTAAATTTTTAGACTGGAAGAACAAAGGCATGACGTCACAGCAATGTTTTAATTTTTGGTTAACAAAAACATGGAGCAATACTAGTAACCCACTATACCTTAAAAACATACTTTTATGACACAACATTCGCATCTTTCCGAGAAATACTTGAAATCCATTTAGTTAAGGGTCAAATCATATGATTTAAATGCCATTACTCATCAGGAGTTTTGTAGCGTAGTGGTTAGTGGGTTAGTCTCAAAGAAAAAATGATACTCAAGATCTTAATTGCTAGGGGTTCGAACCCTACTAATACCAAATCATTTTTTTATATAACAGAACAAATTTTGCCTAGGAAATTTTTCTCAGAAAAGTGTTGTTTATCATAATTTCATATATTTAAATAATGAGAACTTTACTCTAAAATAATAAATTCATAAATTGAATATGATTTTTATATATCTGAAGCTATAGGCATTCTGCACGCCTTCTTCACCCATCTCCTTTATTAGCTTTTCTGAGGCGAAGGCTCAGAGAGCTAATGCTAGACCATTTGTGTGGTGTGCATAAACCTTTTGGAATATGAGCCAAATCTCAAGGACTTTCGTTCATACTGAAAATAGGGATGCGGCTGTTAAACAAGGGGATATAATAACACGAGTAGTGGTTGCTAACAAATCTCAAGAATCACTAGGCAGTTTATCACAAACTTATATATAAGGATACGTTGTAGATTAAATATTGCTTAGCTTGAGGCATAACCCTTGGGCAAAGGGCATTATCTCAAGGTCACTTCTGAATTGACCTAAAATGACATTTGTTAAAACTTTGATCTTTTGCCCACTGTAAGAACTAGGATCGTTAAATCTTGTCAGTTGTTTTATCTTAAGACTTTGGAATAAGTTGACCCAAAAGTATGTCACTGTAACCTTTTGAATTTTGGAGCTCTTCATTTTCAAATTGTTTAAGATGCTTATCTTGGGCAAGGTGAAGCCTGAATAGTTGATACATCTTGGAGTTTCAGGGCCTGACAAAGAAGTAGATCACAATGACCTACCTTCTGAAATACAGCTTTTCATTTTCAAAGCATTTGAGCTAAATATTTCTGAACATAGAATCATCAAACCTTGATATTAAAAGTTGTCAAACTTTAAAGTTGATGCATTTTGTGACCTCAGGGTGTGTCAACTAAAATAGGTCACCGTGACCTACTTTCTGTATTTTACAGCAAATCAATTAAAAACCTTTAAACCTATATGATTAGTACACTATGACTTTCAGAGTTTACAAATATTAATAGTTGATACATCTTAGGGTCTCGTGTCTATTCAAAAGTAAGTCACCGTGACCTATTTTTTGTATGTTATCATGATTCATTACCTCTTTTTTATACCAAGAGACCTGGGATAATCAAACCTTGTCAGTTGCATCTTAGGACCTTAAGATATGTTACCTAAAAGTAAGTCACTTTGACCTACTGTTTGGATTATCATTCTTCATCGTCAAATGTTTATTCTTTGACGCTAAGAGACCTAAGATCATCAAACCTTGTCAGTTGAAGCATCTTAAAAGACCTCAGGAAATACTGACCGTGACCTACTTTTTGCCTTTTGTAATTATTCATTGTCAGATCTCTATATCTTTGATACTTTGAGGCGTAGAAAACCTTGTCAGTTGAAGCAACTTAGGATTTCAGGATATGCTGACCAAAAAATAAGTCAAGTGACCTAATTTCGTATTTTATCATTATTCAAAAATTGTCAATTATTTAATTTCTATATTTGATACTAAAAGGCCTACGATCATCAGACCTTGTAAGGTAATGCATCTTAGGACCTCATGATATTTTGACCCCAAAGTACATGTAGTTCACCGTGACCTCTTTTGCATTTATTATTATTCATGGTCGAGTCTTTGTATCTTTGAAATTAAGATGCCTAGGATAATCAAACCTTGTCTCTTGTCAGCTGATGACTTGCTTTTTGAAAAAAAAAATTACAGTTTTAATGTTAAAATTATTTTTGATGCTATCTTAGAAATTGTGAAGCCGAAGATCATCAGACCTTGTAAGTTGAAGCATCAGTTAAAGGAATAATTTTTTTTTTAGATTTATAAGGATGGTTGTAGAAAGATAGAATTTTGAACATTATAGAAAGTGTACAATTTCTAAATATTTCAGAAATTTGTTATTTGCATCATTTACAAACAAAATAGATCCAAAAATATCAATCCAGGCATCCAAGTAAAATTGAGGGGGGAGGGGGGTCCAACTTTTTCTGCGACAAGAAAGTTTTTTTTTAATAGTACAGTACTACTGTGAATGGAGGAGCAGACCCCCGTCCTGCTATTACGTGTTTGAATATTTTATTAATTGCGTGGCTCAATGGTTAAAGTTTAAGTGCATGGCTTTCGAACAAAGATCATCTGATTGTTTTGGATTCAATCTAAAATAAACGCTGATAACCACTTTTCTTTTTACCATGGCATGAATTTTCCACACATAATTTTATAAAAGAAAAAATATTGCACGATTGTTTACCTCGTTATTGATTTAAACTGAACACGATTCGTAAAAGATCTCCCTGATGTCAGAATTTATTCCATACTCCAGTTGTCATGAAAAGAGAATAAACAAATTCACTTTGTTTTCAGCATCAGCAACAGAATTTTAACGAAACGAAAAAACCACTTAACAAATTTTTGGGGAAAAAACTGTTGTCTTAAGAAATGGGTCATTAACTTTGTAAGAATTCCAGTTTTAGTGAGCCTCTAAAATTAAGCCCAGACTCGATCATATTGAAGAGTATAAGGTGTAAAAAAAATATTCAGAACAAACAAAATGAAAACCATTATTTTTATTCATAAGCATTTAAGACAACGCAACTGTCAGCTAAATTGAAAAAAAAGACAGCAGATTTCACATAAAATTCATGGACACTTGAATCCTCGGATACATCTCATGATCAGCTCTAGACCTTGAACAATTTAATTGAAAGATTGTTCCTCTGTTCTGGAAGAAATCTTTGTTTTCAGGACGTCATCTTTATTAGCCATTGTTCGACCATATGGTACAAGTACCCGTAAATTGCAACCCGTATTTATAAATCTATACTCTAGATCCGCTTTAAAGGCAACTGTCATTACTTTTGAATTAAGATATCCATAATTTATAATTTCACTGTGAGTATTAATGTATAATTTAAATTTAATAAATTCTATGTATCATATTTTTTTTCATCTGAGAAAAAAGTTCCTGAAGAAAGAACAACAAATTTCGTTTTATGATGAAAGGGGTGTAGTTTTAGCAAAGAAAAACAGTTAGTGTTTTGAAAATTGAAATAAATTCACAAAATTAAAAAGACAAATCTGAAAGTTCGATCGCATAATTGACATATATGGCGTAAATTAAGCCAATGTTTCATTATTTTGATGATAAAGCTTGATGAGATAAACGATTTGTACAGGGAAAAAATAAAAGCTGATAACAAGTATATATTCTCTGATTATGTAACATTGATATCAAAGCCGAAAAAATCATACTTTGGCCAACTCAGAAGTCAGACCAGGGGTATTTACCACAACTTCCGTGTCTATTTTAGACAGAGTGACGTCACTGTTAGATTTTGTAGTTGACGTGTGCGGTGTTTTCCCATACATGTCGTAATCGCAACTGCTGTCTGCTGTCTGTAAACTCTCCGATTTCAATGCTCGTATGCACCTCTGAAAATAAAGCACATGTTGAAATATCACTTTGTTTCAGCTATATGTATACTAAAGAAAAAAACTATGGAACATTCATTCATAAGTATCGTAATGAACTAACATACTTGTATAATTATAATAATTGATCCCGTTTAAACAGAAATAAAGAAATTAACCGCCAATTCACTTTACATATTGAAATAAAATGATTTACTTTTATTCGCAACAAAGTTATAACTATATATCTATGTTTTTGAAAAAGTGATATTGTCCGTAATTTTGCATAGTTTTTAAAATAAATGTAATATGTTTTATCTAGAAATTACTCGGAAAAAATATCACTTATTTCCACGCGTGAGTCGGAGTTCACATGTTACATGAGCATGTTATTTCAGGCATACCTTAGAACGCCTTCTCGACCTATACGTTCTTGACGGACCACTCGAATGTCACTTGAATTTTTTTTTTTTTTTTTTTTTTTTTTTTTTTGGTTGTTTTTTCCGGGGGAGGGTATTTCTAACTAAATGTATTTGCGTATACAGAGTCGTCCTTCAAGACCGACATATTGTTTTGATTCCAAATACAAAACTAAAGCTCTATAGAGGTTGCCAAATTTTAATTTTAATTAATTTATTTTTCTTTTTTATCCAATGAGATCGTAGGTTTTAAATTATTTTCAGGAGTTCGACTGTTAGCGCTTTCAGTACTTCGATGTTTCCTTATGCAAACGCAAATGATGAGGCTTGATCCTTGGATGATAATACAATTAAACCATTTTAATATGATAAACGGTATTTTCATTAGTTTAATTTGTCAGAACAGAAGGAAAAAAATTGTGACAAGTATTTACTCAATCGAAATAAACTCAAAGTTACGGACCATTACACTTGAAAACTAATTGGACATTTTATATATATATATATATATATATATATATATATATATATATATATATATATATATATATATATATATATATATATATATATACATATATATGATCAAACTTTCCACACAAAAAAATGTAAGTACTTCTTTGAATGAGCCTTTTTCGGTGTAGACAGCATGAAAAGCACCAACAATGAAACCTAAAACGATTGGTCCAATAGCTATGAACCATCCCAAACACTGTCCACCTTCGTCTGCCTTATTGTTCGCGCGTGGGTCACTAGTGGTGGCTGGGTAGGGGTACACGTAAACAGCAAAATAGTAAATTAACATAGCCTACAAATATCAAATCAAAGATCTAAGCATCAACTTAATTTGTATAATGGTAAATTTACTGTTCGATGTAAAGTACTGTACATGTAGCATATATATGTGGTAATATATCAAAATTATATTTTTATAAACATTTATTATTATTATTAATTATATAAACATTATAACACAAAAAAGAAAAAGGAAACTGCAGAAATAATAGAGCGACTAGAATCTGTTCATACGAACACACAATAAAACAGAATAATCAGATATTCGTGAACACATCAAAGTATTACATGTATGTCGGTATACTGTTCACGAAAATATAATAAATATCCGTGTATAAATGATGCTAATGAAAAACAAAAATAGTATACCACTAACGGCTACAAAATGTGGTCTTCAAAATAGCAAACACATAATTTATTTATTTTAAAAGCATGTTGCAAAAAGCTTAGACAAAACACAAGAAGAGTACAATGTATGTTTACAAAAACATAGAAATAGTACATCGGTAAGAAGTGAAAGAAAGGTTTAAGAAAATATCAAAATAGTACATCGCTAAATGCTGCAAAAGTGTTTACGTATACACTAAAATAGTATATTTATTTGCATATCAAGGCATTGAAACATGCACATTCACAAATAGTATATCAGCATATAGATAACAAATATGTACTAAATTAGTAAATCAACATAAATATTAGTATTCACAAAGAATATATAGGCTATATCATGGACATAAACATAAAGTACGGTATAAGCATGTGAACGGTGAAATAGTTTGTTGGCAAATGCTACAGAAAATATTTCCTTGTGCATTTGAAAAGGGT
This sequence comes from Saccostrea echinata, assembly GCF_033153115.1. NCBI lineage: Eukaryota > Metazoa > Mollusca > Bivalvia > Ostreida > Ostreidae > Saccostrea > Saccostrea echinata. Next base: position 11,688 of record NW_026889757.1, on the reverse strand, counting down.
TAAGGTAAATGAAATGAAATAGATATAAACTTGAAGGTAAAAGATATTCACGAAACGCAGAATTATGAATATGTAATCATTTTTCGTCACTTTAAAATATATTTTTAAAACAAATATACTTTTCATACTATAATGTTACTAACTAGGATAACGGTTGGCAAAGTCGAGTATTGACGATTAGGTGTCAGTCACGAAGCATCCGAATTTTTCTCAAATGAGGATTAAGTTGCTTTTCAATATCTTTTGATTAGTGCTAAAGGGAATGAACTAAAAAAAAAAAAATCAGACCATCGTTAAAAATATGTTTGCTTGTCCTCATGCGACAAAAAAAAAATTTGGTAGGTAGGCGAAAGATTTTTTTTTCTGAAGTTTTCAACATCACTGCTTAAGAATACTTAACACAAACAAAAATTTGATGCCTGGAATGATATATATTTTTTGACTGATTTTGATTAGAAATGACATAAAAAATATAAAGAAATCGTAAGTTTTCTATGATGCTTAGATATGTGACTTTGTGTTGCTTTCTATATAATTCTATACAATATTTTGCACATATTTTAACCTTATGATAAAATCTGACAAAATTCTCCCACTTGACCTGGCAAACATTATTAAGGTTACCTATTTGAATATAAATCTATGAGAAATATTGCTGATTTCTGGAAAAAAAATTGTTTGTGTTATTTATCCTTAATTTTCGAAATTTGTTGAAATGAAAATAGTTGTTGACGGGATGAGAAAATTCCGGAATGAATAAAATAAAATTATGATTGTTTCCTGGTAGTTTGCATGAAGCTCTAATTTTGGCCATTTTAAGTTAGTCGGTCGGAAGAGGACAAATATACATTTTTTTCTAAAGATGGCCTCAGCCAAAGAAGTACTTGATTACTGATCGGGAAACGCAAAACTCAAATGTATATTGTCTATAATAACGAAAGCAGCGAATTATAGTAAACAAAACCAAACAAGTGGAAAGAATTATGAGATTAAGACTTTAAAAGGACAATTAAGTCGCAAAAATCTTAATTATTAATTTCAGCTGCCACTGTCATAAGTACTGCATTTAAAATGACATAATTGCAAGAATTTTGCTATAATTCTATATAACAAGTAACTGCATAACCTGACTATATACCTACCGCTATTACCAGGGAGGACAATCCATGCCAAAGACTCATCAGCGCTCGCTCCAACAGTAAATACACCAGATTCTGCTTAACTATGCAGGGTGATAGAAGTTGATTTGGTCAGTACTAGTAAACTAGACTTGAATGGAATTTGTTGAGTGATTTTTACTGATATATTAGTTGTGTCTAAAAGAATGTACGTTACTCACTGTATCCGATGACTGTAGGGACGATACTGACAATGATCACGGTGAAGATAAGACGATCCAGATAACTACTGACCAACATGTAGAGGTACACACCGCCCTGATAAAACAATATTCATACAAATCTCCCAAAGAAACTGATATTCAATTGTTCTGTATTTTGAATTTTACTTGTGTATTTCTCAGTCAAGCTTAAAAGTGTTTCAAATACTATAGAATTATATATATGCCATTTTTTTTATACCGAGCCTTTTCTGCAGATATCAAAATTAACACTATAGCTTTGTGACCAAAAACCTTCAATTAACTTAAACAGTATAATATGACAATAATTTCTTGAAGGTAATTGAATATTTCAAAATACTAGTATTACATTGTTTATATTCAGTCAGCCAAATAACCCAATACCTGAAAACAGTACGGAATACAGAACACAAAGGAGAGAAAACATAATATTGCCACTAAAATGGACCTCTTCCTGAAGAATTGCAGGAGAAACGCAGGAAATGACGTCAAAAGAGCATCCCACACAACCAGCAGATGTAACGTCTAAATTAGGGAACAAAAGTATCAGTTATTAATAGTTAAATTGGTTTTACGCACAAACAGAGGAGAGAAGAAATTCAATATAATCTCCATATTTCATACATTATTAAAACTCCCAAATCACTCATGTATATCGTACTTTCGCAGTTTTGAAATTCTTGCAAACCATCTAACATAATTTGCGATTCCAGTAAGAAGTCACTGAAACATGACCTTTGTATATTTTGCAATTTTATTATTTTTACGATTTGAATATACACACTGTACATGTACCACAAAAATTAGAAAACAGAATATAATATATTAGTCATGATATAACATGTAGTACTTTCATACCATATGAAGTATTCCAAACAGATAGATTCCAAGATACAAACACAGAGCAATTCCAGGTACGTGGCGAATTTTACCAAACATTCCAAGAAGGAGGAGATCAAGACCTATAAGAAACCAGAAGACAAAATACCGGATTATTTTAGTTCGTTTGTTTATTAAAACTAAAGCATTAAAGACAATCTATAACTACATGTCAGCACTCCAACCTAGCAGTCAGGGATTAAAGTGGAACATTTTTTTAAATCACAAACTTTAACTTTGTTTTAATTGTCAATTTCTTTTATTCTCCAATCTCCCTTTTGGGGCCATTAATTTCATGATAAAGTTAGCAGCACATATAGTAATCACGAGTTTTTCCTGAAATGTTAAGAAGTTCTCTGGATGGCCAAAAAACCTATCATGCAAATGACAGTTATTTACAGCAGCGTGCAATGCGCTAAATTTAAAAATTAAAGCATTACTAATTGAGTGGTTTTATAAACATATTCTGCCTTGTACAGAATCTTTGACATCCTGCTCTTCTAGATACGAAAATTAACCACCTCGACAATTACAAAATGAGACACGTAAGATGTTATAAAATCTCTATGTATCATGGGATAATGTGATAAAGTGAGTAGGATTTATACCTGGCTTTAGTCTCTCTCCATACTCAAACATGCCATAACCTGAATTGGTTGAAATGTAAGGAATAGATGCTATACCAAATACCACAGGAAACAGACCATACACAACCAATAAAACCACGTTGGCACTGGGAAAAAATTAAAAGTTGGGTATCATTTCATGTCGTTTTTAAAATCTTTTTTTAATCTATAAAATGATTAACTACCGAACAATTGTGTCTTGTTTGTTGTAGAGATGAGCCCCTAAGGTTGGTATGACTCCAGACCAAAGTCCCAGTGAATAGATATGAAGAAGCAGCGAATTCATCCATGGCTGAGAAAAATAAAGTCATGTAAGCTAACTAACTGTAAAGTTACATTTGTTATCTTACCAATACTGTAAAGCATTATTTATTAGTGAATCGAAATTTGAAAAATAATATTAGAGATTAAGACTTCCTGTTTCATAAACATTTTTAACTCTTTAACTTTTTTCGAGAACAAAAATATCCGCGAGCTGGATTCAATCGATGATCTCGTGGATATTTCTTGCACGCATATAAAAGTTCCATTTCATATGTGAAATATGACTAGAGTGTCAAAGAAAGTGAAATATATATTTTTTCCGATTGTCGTGGTCTCAACTTATCCGATTCCTTGCCTGAGGTGAGTAGAGTTTGCTGAGAGAAATGTTCCAGACAGGAAGTTCCTTTTCTATTTCCTCTTCGTTGAGGTCTCTTTCGTGGTATGTCAAGGTTCCATTAATGATTTCCAGTCTACTGAATTTCTCTGAGGGGGCACCAGGGAGAGGAACCACCCAGCCATAGATGAGGGTCACCAGTAAGAGAGAAAGTGCTGTAGGCACTACGACACAGGCTAGCTAAAGTAGAAATGTAAAACGAAAATAAACATAAACGTATACTTTGGAATTTTGAGAAGTCCTTTAATCTTAAAAAAGTCCCCAAAAGTAACATCTTTGCAATTACTACATTAATGAATTCACTATTTTCTTGTTATTTCTCTATTACAATTTACATTTTTCGATTGTTATTAATTTTTAATTTTCTTTTACGCTATATCCTTGTCACTTCAAGATAAATATTGTACAAAAGGTTCATTATGATGAAATAAGGTAATTTCACCTTTGCAATGAAAGATGGTTCCTTTATGGTTAACAGGTATACTATAAACCACGTGATCAGTAGAGCCAGTGCTATATACCACACCAAATGTCCTCCCTCTGAGAGACCATCAGATATCTGCAGAAATTTCTGCCTGAGAAAATGGAACCAGTTTAGAGCAGGAGGGTATGAATTATTAACAGTTACATGTATTATTAACAGTTATAGCCGTCGAAAAATGGCTGAAATATTGCCGACTCGGCGTCAAACAGTAATAAATCAATCAATCATTGACAGTTACAGAGAATGATATTATTTTATTAATTTCAACATTCAAATCTTACTTGAAAAATACTATGGGCATCTGGTGTCCAGACCTGACACAAAAAAAATCCATATGTTAGAGAAAAGAGGAAGTAAAGTTGTTCAAAACATTGTGTAAAATATCTAGGTAATATCCTATCGCCCAGGTTTCCTGGAACTTGGTGTCAATTTATGCAAGAAGAAAATACATGTATATTAAGCCGTTGTAAGGAGCAATTTTTAAACCTTCACTCTGCTTTTTGACTCTAGAGGGTATCATTTCCAATAAATTATCTTTTGGAAAATTTACACGTCAATTTTGTGACTTCACAAAACTCACCTCTCCCAGTGATTTGGATGCGTGGAATCATCATAGGGAAATACAAATGATGCGAAGGCGTAGTATAGACAATAACTGAGTTCTAAGCTTCCAGTCAGGCACCTGATGTAGGAAAAAATCAGTATCGCAATGGCACAACCTGTAGATGAAGAAAGGTGAAGATAACGAACCGTGATCGATCTCATAAATCCGGTAATTACTACAAAACTTGAACAGGACAAACACTCGAACCCACGGAAACATCAGAGGTGGGATCAACAGACAAGCTTCTAATACAGCATGTAAATAAACAAAATAAATACAACATGTCTACAGAGCAAGAGAAAAGAACATGAATTAAGACAAAAAAATGAATTAAGACAAAAAAAGAAAAAGAAAAATTAAATTTAAAAACAAAAACCTCTAAATTCTTCCAAAATTTGCATGTACAATACATAGCCTATAAGACGGTCATATTATAAATAGGTAGAAATAGTTTTCCTAAAAGAAATTTTTAACGATAATTATACTTTTATGACTATCAAATTAATAACCAACAAAACGGGTATTTTGCAACCTGCACAAAACCGACCAAGTACAAAGCAACCTGCATATAATCAACAGTACAGATAAGAAAATAGGCTTAGTTAATAGTTTTTCAAGTACAAATCATGTCAGCACAAAATTCCCTAAAAACTGTATGTGCTGCAATTTCTTTTCGTAAGAACGAATGTTAGGCGAAGCTGTAGTACAAAAATAGAATTTTAATGATTATGATACCAAGGAAAAATTTTCATAAATGATTGAACATTATCTTATCAAAGCTGAAACGCCATTGTGATTATTATGTACGGATCTGTCGATCTCAGTAGTGCGGTTAAATGACTATAGGCAAGCCATTATTTAATTATTCCTATTGATTTTAGCGGGTTTTTGATTTACTAATGTGAAAGCAGGATAAGGAATCTCAACATTTGCGCATAAAAATCAATAGCACATTTTAAAATGCAAGTGAGCATCAAACTGCATACAAATGATTAAGTTTGCATGAGTCTTTCTTTTGCCAAATATTTGATTCATAGAACCAAGGTAAAACTGGTTTTGCAGCTTATTGTTCAATCCTAGCAAAAAGATTAAGGATAGTATAATTGTTATTTAATAATTTTTTGTATTTTGTAGACAACACATAAATTTGATTTCATAACATCTGAATTTTGAAAAAAAGATGTAAGGTTATATCTAATTTCTGGGTTTTTAAAGATATAAATAATTTTATGCCTCCTCTTTCCCTACCTACACAAAATTAGACAAACTCACATGTGTGTTGAAAAAATGTTTATTGATCAAAATATGATAATATTCTGATCAAATCAAATCATAAACTCGTACAAACTTTTAAAATACAGTTCCAGTATAACAAAATGGATTTCACAATGTAAATATGCAAATTAGAGTTCCATTATACAAATTGGATGGTACAGTGTAAATTTTCAAGTGAAGTTACAGTATTGCAAAGGAGGGATTTGTCAATGTAAAGAAACAATTGTAATCAGAAAACATATCACACATAAAATACAAGAAGTAGAATAATACTCTAATTACATGAAAAGAAACATATGCTCGATATCCACAGACTGCATCACATAATGAATATCTATAAAGCATTTATATACATAATGGTTAGTCAATCTGGTAGTGGCAATTTTTGATGCAAAACACTATTTAAGTAAAATTTAAGATGAACCATTTACATAAACACGATAAAGAATAAGGCTGTATTTTAACTTCTGTTTATAGTTGGTTCAGTGACAACTTCCTTAAGTTTATTTCTTCTTCATCTTAGTGGCTTATTTGTAGGCCTAGAACTCTTTAAATGTTTCTCTGCTCCTTTATCAGCCGACCTGTTTTTATATTTTTTATGAATTTACCTGCATATAGTATTCGATACTCGTAAATATGCTCAGATAACGATTAATTTTTAAACCGAGGGAGGCTACTAACAGATAAGTTGATGTTACAGGGATTTCAACGACTTCGTTTAAGGTCAGCATTTTCTTTCGAAAATTTTATGGTCGTTATAATGACCTTGTAAGCAGACGTATTTTGGCTGACGTGCTTCATGCCAATTGTTAGGCCTTTGTTTTTACACGGAATATGACCACGGAATGTTTCTGATCACCTGATCAATACATAGGGCTAACGGCGAGTGTGACCGGTCAACAGGAAACCCTTTCCCCTCCTAGGCACCTGATCCCACCTCTGGAATTTCCAGGGGTGTGTGTTTTATGCCCTGTTCACAGATTTGTATTGTTTATATTTTTTTTTTCGAGATCGATCAATGTTCGTTATCTTCAACTTTTCATTCAATCGCCATATAGAAATACTTGCTGAAGTAAAATCAGATTGGTCATCGGTAGAACTTAAAATTGCGGACATACTTCAAAAGCTGCTGAGTGTCTGCCAAATCAATATTGAGATAAGTTACTACATGTACTTTCAAAAAAGAAATTATAAAATGAAATGAACTTTATTCTTCAAAATCTTTATACAATACATAACTTTTTTTTTTTTTAATTATCACTAGATAGATTTTTTTTCATCATCTTGTGAGAAAGTTAATTAAAAACTCCATGATAGAAATGATTGTACTATTAGACGATCTTATGTAAAAGGTGAAGAAAACAAACAGTGATCAATCTCAAAAATCCAGTAAAAAATACTTAGAATCTTGAACAAGGCATAAACACGGACCCTGGAAAACAACAGAGAGGGATAAAGTGCCTAGGAGAAGTATGCATCCCCTGTTGATCGACCAAACTCGCCTGAGCCCTCTGTATTGATCAAGCAAAAGGATTAATCCGTCGTCAAAATCGTATAAAAACAACGACCTAACCATTGGTGAAAACATAAAGTCAAAGTACGACCCAATGATAGGTTATATTTGCAAACAATTTTTTATAACGACCAAAGAATTTCCGAAATGCTGAGTTAAATGGGATAATGGAAAATCCTGTAACATCAACTTAATTGTCAGTAGATTGCCTCTGTTTAAAAATTGATCGTACTCAGATCTGCTCCAGAGTATCAGATCAACACCGCATGCAGGTGACTGTGGAATATTACTGCTTGAATAGGGAAATTATGTTGACGATGGAAAAGATGAAGTCACCCGTTTTTCATTTCGGTCAGTTGTTAGTTGGCCATTAACTATAGTCAGTAAAATATACAAATATGAAGCAGAGGTGTGCTGTCCTTTTTTGGAGTTCACTGGAATATATCATGTTGACATTTGAATGAGAATTATTAATGTTTAGTAATAAAACGTCGTCGATATATCGAAAAGTTGAATTGAAAGCCACAGCAAAAATTTCTTTTTCTCTTGTAGAAGTTCTTGAATATATTCTGCTTTATAAGAATATAAAAACAGGTCGGCTGATAAAGGAGCACGGAAACATTTAAAGAGTTCTTTGCCTACAAATAAGCTGCTACGACGAAGAAGAAATACTATTCATCGTTGAAGATCAAATATGACCTTAAATTACAGTATTAAGGTAGGGTTTCGTGTTGTGATTTCTGCTGGGAAGCAATAGTGTAAATTTACCTTTAAGGATAGGCACTAATAGGCTGAAGATTCCAAAGATGTTCTGTCGGTAGATAGCACCAAGCTTCATCTGAACATAACATACTGGCACACAGAATGACAACAACATAATGTAATGAGCCAGCAGGAATGTCACTAGAAAGAGAAAACACATTTTTGCATGACTACATTGCTTATTTAAGAACTCGTTATTTCGTTTATCATTATTACTTGTTGAATTCTTTTTACTGTGTAATGTTGAGGATTCAATCAAAATACGGGCAGTTATCTTGCTCAAAAGTCCAATTAAACAGTACTAATCGAGAGCAGAGCAAATACGGTCGTCTGAAAACATCAGAGGTGGGATCAGGTACCATGTAAGCATCCCCTGTCGAGTGGGCACAACGCCATGAGCCCTTAGTCATAATCGGGTAAACGGGCTTATCCGTAGACAATTCAGATGAAAATAATGGCCTAACATTTTGTATTAGAAATACGTTAGTCAACACTCGACTTAATGACAGGTTGTAATTGAAAACAAGGTCATTATATTGATCATAGAATCTGCAAAATGATGACTTTCAACGAGATTGTTACTAAATTTGTTACATCAACTTATTTGTCAGTAGCCTGTCTCAATTTAGAAATTGTCCAGTATGTTTCCGGGTTCATTATTATTAAAAATATTATGAATATACACTATTTTATCAATGAAAATGCACATCTTAAAGAGTATTCAAATGCTGTTGCATCAAAGACTTGACCAAAAAGCAATGTACACTTTATGCATAAAATGGCTCCGTAGATATACCGATTTATTGACAAACACATTAGCTATAACATTATTATAAATTAAGTAGAGACGTAGTGATTAATTTCCCACAACAAAGATTCCTCTGTAAGTCAAAGTATCGTAAAATGGGTTTTGTTTTCGATGTTCTTGAATTTTGCAGAGAAAAGGTGTATTTGAGTATCTTTAGTAAAGAATTAAAATTTAAGCAAACACCTTGGTCCCCAGAATAAAACACGTTAAACATGTTAAAAACAGTTCTAACATTATATAATTGCACACTTTTGATCAGAGGTTGTGCATTATAGTAAATATTGAAAACAAAAGCGTAAACTTTTGGTCATTTTTTGAAGAAATTCTCAGGATATGGGAATAAATCCAGCTCTGGAATTTCCGGGGGTCCGTGTTTTATGCCCTGTTAACAGATTTGTATTGTAAGTAGTTTTTTAATTTACAATTTTTATCAATTTTTTGTTATCTTCGCTTTTTTATTAACATTATATACATTTTTAAATATTGTTCTGTAATTTACCGCTAAAAATTGGATGGAACGTCCAGTTGTAACCGGAATTTTAAAAGTTTTTCAAGTTTGAATGAATGTGGAAGTCACTTCAATATTTTTTTTCAAAAAAAACTTACATGTATTTGTTTCTAGTATTCCAACTAATTATGTTCCCCAAACGAAGTTTGGGAACATATTGTTTTTACTCTGTTTCTTCTTCTTCTTATTATTATTATTTTTCTTCCTGGGTACTTTTTTGTCCGTGAGTGATCTCCGAAACTACACATCCGATTGAGGTGAAACCTTTTTAGGGTTACTAGGCATGTTATGTAGATTTGCGGAACGAAGGTCATTTTGCGCGCACGCGCATGCACCTGCGTGCGCGTGCAATGCGTAAAATGACCAATATACTTGAAATAGCTGTAACTTTTATATTTTTTGATGAAATGCTTTGATACTCAGAATATAAGGATATATTAAAAGTATGAACAAGATGACATGGTCAACATGCACATGCATGCACGTGCGCGCACGCGCGAAGCGTAAAATGACCAATTTACTTGATATAGTTGTAACTTTGAAACTTTTTGATGAAATGCTTTGATACTCAAAATATTTGTATGTATTTAAAGTGTAGACAAGGCGACATGATCATCATGCACATGCATGCATATGCATGCACGTGCGCGCGCGTGCAATGTGTTAAATGACCAATTTACTTAATATAGCCGTACTTTTTATATTTTTTGATGAAAAGCTTTGATATTAAAAATATACAGATATATTAAAAGTGTAGACAAGATGATGTGGCCATCATGCACATGCATGCACATGCGCGCGCGTGCAATGTGTTTAATGACCAATATACTTAATATAGCCGTAACTTTTATATTTTTTTATGAAAAGCTTTGATACTAAGAATAAACAGACATATCATAAGTGTAGACAAAATGGCATGGTCATTATGAACATGCATACAGGTGCGCGTGCGCGCAATGCTAAGATGACCAATATACTTGATATAGCCGGAACTTATATATTTTTTGATGAAATGTTTTGATACTGAGAATATAAAGATGCATTTATAGTACAGACGGAATGATGTTGTCAACCTGCACATGCATGCACGTGCGCGCGCGTGAAATGCGTTAAATGACCAATATATTTAATTGCCTTATTTAATGAAGCTTACAGGAAATAAGACACCAAAAGGGAGTTGGGGAGCGTTTGGGGAACATCTGTAACGGTCCCCGTTACAATTAATACTAGTTTACTTTTCTCTTTGAATCACAGATATATAAATATATTTGGAAAAGAGGAATACTTTAATATTTCACCCTCAATTGAACTGTGTGATCAAAATGATATAAATCAACAAATAAAAGGATTTTATAAATTGACAATTTTATAAATATGTAAGATCACGAATGCATTTACCCAATTATAATAGAAAGTTTGCTTTAATCAAATCAATATTTTTAAAGAGATGTTTTCGTAGCAAGGGTAACACAGTAGCGATTTTAGAAGACAAATTAATTCTGTATCGATCTGGAGACAAGAAATGATTCAGCGATGCTATGACTAAGACTCGGGTCTCTGAAACAAGAGATTCATTATTAATCGCCACAGAATTACTTGTGGAATTTTTTTTTTTCGCCGTCGAATAAATTTATTTTACTACATACCTGAATATTTCACAATATAAAATGGAAGTGAGATGCTGGCGTGTAATCCTATGGAGTAGCAGGAAACCATGGCATACTGAAGCATGTTCCATTTTGATGAGCTTGGTCCGCTCATCAAAGTAGCCTCCATGATCTTTTCTGTCGTTAAAGATAAAAATAGATACTGGAGCTCTGAAGCATATGCGCTGTAATCAGCAAGGTTCCACGAGAATTAAACTCTGTCGCGATGCTTGCTCGAGTTTTATAAATCTGAATTGGAAAATCGAATGCGGTTTCTTTCAATACACTGCATGATGCAAGTTGTCAATATCATAAAAATCTAGATAAAAAATTGAATAAAAATAATTTAAAAGATCAATGAAAATTAGATACGAGAATTAAAATTTCTTTTCAAGAACCATTGTCGCCGGAGGTAGACTGTGGTTATCTTAGGCGTTTGAACATTTTTAAAGGAATGCACATATTGGGGATACACTTGTATCTGAATTCCTAAGATTTAACGAAGCATTATTATTGTCATTTATATAAGATAAAATATATCGTCGCCTCGATTTCTTCCTCATGT